>NC_137248.1:14016465-14661349 GCF_051294905.1 Botryllus schlosseri | reverse complement strand
CACACACTGTAAAAATTATTGTTGTAAAGTACCCTGTAACCAGCTTGTAATGGCGGACTGCAAGCTTGTTGAGGTTGTAAACGCCAAATGCAGGCACATAACAAGCTGTCGTGCTTGTAACTTAACAGGCTTCAGAAATGATGTCCAATAATGAACAACGCAGTTTGAACGTATACTCCAGACATGCCTCAGACATGATGTCAGAGTGTCAACGCAGTTCAAACTCACCCCAGAAAAGTCCCAGACATTCCCCAGACATGTCCCAGACATGATGTCTGAGTGTCAAAGCAGTGCTAAAACACCCCTGATAATTTGTTCGATTTGCAACGAAGTCGGAGCCTACTCCAGACATGCCTCAGACATAACGTCAGAGTGTCAACGCAGTCCGAACACCCCCCCCCCCCCCGACATGGCCCAGACATGATCTCTGGGTGTCAACAGAGAACGAACACGTCCAAGACATGATGTCCGAGTGACAACACAGTTATAAGACACCACAGACATACCCCAGACACGATGTCAGAGTGTTAGCGCATTGCAAACTCACCCCAGACATGCCCCATACATGATGTCTGAGTGTCGAAGCAGTCCAAACACACCCCAGACATGACCCAAATCTGATCTCCGGGGGCCAACGCAGTCCCAACATACATCAGCCATACCGCAGACATGAAGATGATTAAGTGGACACGTAGGCCACACTCTAGTCTTGATGTTCGAGTGGAAATAACACAGTCCAAACGCACCCCAGATGTACCGCAGACATGGTTTCCGAGTGAAAACATAATCCGAGCACACCCTAGATACGCCCCAGATTTGATGTCGTCCATAACACTCCATACATATCGCAGGCATACTCAAGACAACAGAAGTATTATGGTCATTATTTTTCATCATTATTACTTCAATCACAGATCGTCAATGCATATTGTACAATCAGAGATGAGCGGATTGGAAATTTCTATGTCCTAATCCAATCCAAATCCGAAACTTCAAATCCATATCCAATCCTGATCCAAATCTTTTTGTATATTCAAATCCATGTCCAATCCTAATCCGATTAAAAATTAGAATTCCAATTAGGAACCTATAACCTATAATATATCTTACGCCTATAATTCTGTAAAAAGAAATGGAACTCTCAATGTGTGTTAAGTACCACATGGACAGTGTCAAGTACCACATGAACAGTGTCAAATAACGAAATAACAGTGTACAGAAACGAACAACAATTTCAGCAAGATAGACACAGTAGCACAACGCTGACTGATTACTTTAAAAAGCAATAGTAGCCTACAGATGCGAAAATTAATCAACTCTTGACATCATCCACCGTCTTTTTAGACCTGATTAATTCTGAGTGCAAAACTAGAGTTGCATCGACAGTGGATGATGTCAACTGTGAGCGAGTCTTACATATTGTGTTGCCAGCAGCACTGAAAGCTCGCTCACTTGCAGCACTGGATGCAGGTACACTCAATACACCAAGTGCCAGTTTACTCAGTCGAGGGAACATGCCAATGGTATTTTCGCATAACCAAAATTTTAATATGTTGAAACCTCCAGTTCCCCGAAAGTGATTAGTCACTGCGTCTTTAAATATAGCTTCAGCGTACATTTTAATTTCATTCCGTCTTCCTGTTGGATGAGAATCCGCAGTTTCACCATACAAATGCAAAAATTCGTCTTCCACATTATCGGCTTTGAATATTTTGGGTGCCATTGGTCCATAACTGTGATCAACAGTTGATAATGAGGAAGAAGACTTTTCCGGAATAAGCCTCAACAATTCTTCTCCGTATTGGTGGACAGCATTTCTTTCCTCCGCTGTAAATCCAATCAACGATATAAACATTGGATTCAGGAAAAATGTTAATTTATGTAAGGGACCAATTGGAAACTTTTCCTTCAGAACCAGCAATCCTCTTGATTTGAGATAACTCAGCATAGGGCTACACCTTTCATGTTCAGTGGCACCGAGTGTAAAAACTTTCAGGTGACTTTCCAGCTTCATATACCATATGTACACACGTTGAATCGTTGGTGTCATGTCACCTTCCAGAGCTTTAGTTGCACTTTTAAAGGGCTCCAGGAATTTGATCAAGTCAACCAGAATACTAGAATCAATGCTTTCCACTCGAAAGAGTTCATGGCGATCTTCCATCAACTGCTTGACTTTCTGCTCGTTGCGCATGTAAGACAGAAGCATTGTGAGCACAGAATTCCATCTTGTATCATTAGATTGTTTGAGAGAGGTGTCCAAGTTATTGTTCAAACCAGTTCTTTTGAAATATCCAACAAGTGATTTTACTGCGGTTATAGTCTTCCTTATCAAGTCAACAAATGACCTCTGCGAAGCATCATCAGACATTGGAGCAACGGAGCTGTAAGAATCTAACTGGAGAATATGCTTCACAACTGTCGCAATAACGTGACAAACACATGGGATCCTATGAAAATTAGCAAGTGCAGACTTAACGTTGCTGCCCTGGTCAGTGACAAAGTAAGTCTTTTGCATAAGATCATCTTTCGTTATTCCCAGTCTTTCACAAACATTTATGATGCTATTCTTGATATTATCCCCAGACTTTTTATCGCTTTCAAATTCATACACTGACAAGATATTTCCCTGCATCTCTTTTTCAAGAACATAGTGGACAGTCAACGCAATGTAGTGTCTCATTTTGAGGTCAGTCCACATATCCATTGTGAATGCTACCAGACCATGGTTAAACATGACTTTCAGCACTGTACTGACCAAATTTTCTTTCACTGATTGAGACCTTTCAATGAGCCTACGTTTGATCGTAAAACGTGACGGCAAGATTTCTTTCACAGGTACGTTGCCATATTTTGCACCAATTTCCACAGCCTTTTGAATCAGATTCCCCATCCCTTCGCTTTCTGCAGATTTCATTGAAACCAAATCGTGTGCAATGAAATCCACAAATGCGCCTGTCATTGATGCCACTGCTTGTTTAGGCAATTTCGTGGTTTTCATATATGCAATCATCTTACTCTGCACTTGAGATGTGGAGTTCGAAGAAGTCTGCGTGTCGTTCTGACATGAAGTTGAGTGCTGATGCAGTCTCGACGTGCCGCTTGTAGCACGGTCATGTTTATAAATGGTTTTGCACTTTCTACACTGGACATAACCTTGATAGCTCTTGGTTGCGCTATCACATATCCAGAAAAAGTTTTTCCAAGCTGGACTTTGGTAATTCTTACCACAGCTGTGTGCATCTACCTGTTCAAGGCTTCCGTCTCCCAATCCCTTGGTTATCTTACTCGTATCTCCCTTTGGCATTCTGCTAGTAAGAGCAGTGATCACACCCTGATTATTAATATAGTTATAGACAGTGTTGCCACTCTAGGTTCCCGGAAAAACACAAGATTATGTCCTGAAAAAACACTAGATTGGCGAAAAAAACACTAGATTAGTAAATTGCTGGAAAAGTTTGCCCTTGCCAAGTAATCATGATGACCAAGGTACAAATCCACAGATAAGAAGTGTTCCACACATGAATTCGATACATATGCATGATATACTGCATGATTATTCAATGAAAATTAATGAAACGAATTCAACAGCGCAAAAAAAAAATCAAATTTGTCGCTTTCGAATTGTGCGGCATCATAAAAATTATCTTTCGATTTGTACACCATCCATCAAACATAAGTATCTATTGTGGGGCATCTTGCTCACTACCGCACATCTTCAACCAAACAATGGAGAGGTTTCCATATGCAGCATACTTCAATTCCACGAATGCAGTGGAATGTGGCGATGCCAAGAGATTCGTCATGAGCTTCCCCAGTAAATGGAATTTTGATTCACCGAATCCATTGTGCACAGATTTCAATTTTTGCAAAAATTCTGTTGGAGGGCATTGACTGATAAACTGCAGCTCATTTTGCGATCTTGCCAAAGTTCAAGTTCATCAAATAATTTCACAGAGGGAAATTGCACATCTAGAGGAATGATTGATTTTACTATTCTTCTTCTTATACTATTCTTCGGCCTGCTTACATTTTTCAATATTTATTGATGACGCGAGACTCGAATTGAACAATGCTTGATTAGCACTCCATCAATGCAGCTGGCGGGATGATCCGCAGGAATCCCGAAGGATCGTATCGCTGCAGCATGAATTATATTTTTATTGCAATTTTGTTCAATAAAACTGTCTGTCTGTCTCGGCAAATTAAAATATTGCCCGAATCTGCAGACTGAGTTCAACAAGAAACGACAGAGCATCAGAGCGAAATCGCTCTTCATTTTTTCAGAGACTTTCGCTCATAAGTACGGATTCACAGCGCACCCTTTTACGTAATAATTGCGTGTTATTGCACTACAACATAGAATTGTTGAAAACAAACACAGCCAGAGACACCAAATCGCCTCATTAGCGATAAATTTAGCGTATAATTAAGTCGTCTAACGTTCGAATATTCATTATTCGCATAATTGCAGAAAAACACTAGATTAGCAAAATTTAGCGAAAAAAAACACTAGAACACTAGGACGACCGAAAAAACACTAGATCTAGTGTTAAAACACTAGGAGTGGCACCACTGGTTATAGACAGACTGACTACTCTACTGTACTAAAGACAAGACCTAGTCGTGCGTGACGTGACCTGAAAACGATTGTGATACCATAGTCATAAACGACGATGGTGATACCTACATTCCTTATCCATGTTGTTACAGTCACAAATACTTTGAATAATACTAATCACCTTGATAATTATTTGACCTGAAAAAAGTCAGTTGCCTTTCTCCACAGGACATCATTCTCACCGAAAATTAGTCAATCCAATCCTAATCCTAATCCATTATAAAAAAAAATCACAAATCCAAATCCAATCCAAATCCGCCAAAATTTCCCAAATCCTGTTTTTCCAAAACCTAATCCTAATCCATGCTCATCTCTGTGTACAATATAAAGGCACGGCCGCGGTTGAACGGTTCGGTGAAAGTCCGCCAAAATGTTGTCTGCCGAGTCTTTCATTTCTGCTTCACTGGGCAGCAGAAGCTTTGGCGTCAGCTGTAGCGTTTGTTGTAGCTTGAGTCGAAATCATATTCTTGTCGAATCACATTGAGGGCTGCTATATGTGGCGTCACTTTTAGATACGAAGTGTTAGAGACGTAGTATCCATGTGCAGATTGTGAAGTTGTGCATCATTCACCTTTAGTTAGTACCCTTTGACGTCATATCCGGCTTAATTCATTTTGTGTAGTATATGGCGCGAATATGTTGTGAGAGTGGAGCGGAGCCGAGAAAGTTTGCTAGTTTTTCAGTCAGTATTGTCTTATTGAAAGGGATTCCACCGCTGCGATAGCTATATATTCTTGTGTAGTCTTGCTCAATTGACTACTACATCCATGAGATTGGTACGTAGAAAATTATATGTGATTTGGTGACTTTGCAGAATATAGAATTAGTCCTTATTGCTAACGGACGTATTCCATCGAGTAAACGATGTCAGCGTTGATGACTGTTACTGAGATGTTGTTTGGGATGGCTGATTCCACTGACGGCCAGTTAAGTTTGAATTTGAAAATAAATTCAGGTAAATTTCGGCCTCACAGTTCTAGTTTATTAATTACTTGACATATTTGTGTTACAGGTGCTTCAAAAGTGTCCGATTTGCCTGGTATATGGTCTGTGTAATTCCAATTGCAGTGCCAGCATTGTGTATCTATTAATGACACAAGATTGGTAAGATACTCTGCCATCGGATATACTTGATGGAGTAGTATTCAGCACAATTTTGTCTTGCATTGCAGGTGATATTTCAAAGTGCAGGAGATGTACCCTGTGGTCTGCAAAAGTCAGATCAACGCAACAATATTCCATCGATCATGACTTATCTCGTAGCCTCTATACTCCGGAAGAAAATAAACGGTTTTAGTCGAGTAAGTTATTTTGTAAGATATATATTTAGTCAAGGTTGCAAAAGATTTTAGCAGTCAATTGATAATGACTGCTTTCGAAATTGCAAGATGCATCTTCACGACTAATGGAAAATGACCCATAATGACGCTACAAATAAGTTGAAATCCTTGAAAATTTATTGTGACTGTGATGGTTATTTCATGCGGTTCTTATGACATTTTCGCGCGTAAAGTGACGCAAAGTTATATCTAGCCTACCAATGCTACCTCAACTTATTTGAAAGATTAGAAGTATTTCATTACTCACTACCCATCAGTGTTATTGGGTACTATTTCCCGAAGCACATTCGGCTCATTGTGACTTGTGACAACCATAAACCTACGTAAGATTCAAGTGTTGAAGTATGGATGAATTGCACTATTTCAAAGCCTGCATATTTTAGAACTCGGTACAACATTTGCACGCTTTACATCATGAATCAGAAGAACCAGTCGATCCAGTTTCCATTGCAAAGAAATATGTTTTGAAGTCATGATGTACTAAGACAGCCTATACAAGCAGCGGAATCGTCCACAGCCATTGCATGAAGCCGGATACCCTGCTTCGCTGACTAAGTAAGAAATAGCTATTTTCTTGTCCATCTAAAACAGTATTTCCCAAACTTTTGTACACACCAGAGTCCGATAAACGCTCAAAACTTCATCATCGTGCATATGTTTGAATGTGTGCTCCTAACTAGCTTGTTTGAATGTGTGCTCCTAACTAGCGGTCAATAACTCACTGAATAATAATTCTATTTGTTGTTGGGTTGTAAGAAAACTCAATGTTTCACATCAATGGGGTGGTGGCCAATGTTACCTCTAAGCTGCGCATGTGCGCAAATGTGCAGTGCTGACACAGTCTCTGCGCACAAAAAATCCGAACTGATGACCTTATTTACTCGTTATGCACTGTTGTCCAAGGGTCTGCGCAGCGACTTGGCAAGTGTGCGAAGACTCGTCAAAAATGAGAGGGAACATTGGTGGTGGCGACGTTGTCCGATTGAATGCGCCTTTTACGACTACGGATGAGGTGAGTAGTATAGTAGATCGGTCGTGACGCGCCATAGGGTTCTTATGGGCCCGCTGGTGACTCGCCGCGAAACTCGTGTTGGTGATTCGCCCTTTTCGACCCCCCCTATCGCTGGTGAGTCGCCATGTGTTCTTATGGGTGCGGTCATGATTCGCCCTTTCAGGTATAGGCTGCGTCGGTGACTCGCCGCGAAAACTCGTGTTGGTGACTCGCCTTTTTTGCTATAGGCGGTGGCGGTGATTCGCCTGTCGTGTATTCTTACGGGTTCTGTGGTGATTTACCATGTGTTCTTACGGGCGTGGCGGTGATTCGCACTTTCAGGTATCTCTCGCGTGGTGTTGAATATGCACGAGTCACCAACAATAACCGCGCAGACGGAAACGTGGCTTGTTGTGAGGATTAAGCAGTGCGACCTATATTTCGAATAACCTGCGCGCTGAATTGTTTCCGTGCAGTCGCTACTATCGATTATTACACTAGACCGGTCAATGTGAAATAGTTTGATCGTAAATTATGATATATGATGTCGTAGTTTAGTCGTGTCAAATGACCGCTTTCCTCGCTATTGATTGCCACCTGAATAATACTTTCGGCTTATTCGCTGTTTCGCACCTTCAGAATAGTCTGCTGTTCACAGTCGCAACTTCATCGCGATAGCACAATTTTCACACCTCGATCAGTAGAACAACACCGCACTAACCCAGTTGTCGAATCACATAGGTCATACATTTTACGCGAAATGAAATATTGTATTGTGGTATACAAATATGCAAACTATTCTTTCAATTCAACAAGTCTAGTTAACGAATCGATTTTCAAGCTACCGACACAGTTTTTAACACGAGTGAGTTGATATTTCTTCCCGGGTACGAGCGAGGCTTTGTTCCATTGATCCAAAACCACCTCGCCAGTATCATCCTTCAATGTAAAACTGTATAATTTCAACTCCTTTCCGGCACCAGAATTGATCATCTTCTCCTCTCGAGAAACACAAGTAGCGGCGATCGAGACGTATTCATCTTTATTTCCGTATACCGATTCACAGGTCAATAATGGGTATTCTTCAGCTGTATGTCTCGATTTTCCATGCAGAGTTACTGACGAAGCCCGTCCCAGTAATACAGCAGGTTTTCCAGTAAACTTGTCAATTTGGATCCAACCGGATTTGAACATGAGTTTTTTTCGTTTGGAGAATGCTTTCTCAATGACCCCGAACAAATCACGATTGAAACACGTGAAAGATATCTCTTCGTTATTGCCGTCGATGAATATACCTTTGAGATATTGGCTAACGCCACCTCTTTTGGGTGATGAGACGAATTTGACGCCGACGTGAAAATTTGAAGTTGCTCCGACTTGCATAGTGTTGACGCTGTTCGATGTCATATCGTTTGATAAAGTGGGATTATATTTTGAGTATACGAGATTTGAATGTCTGAACAATAACTGAGAATTAAATGATCACAAGTGAATCCGTATATTACAGCGCAAAAGATATTGGAATGTCAGCAACTCTGTACGGTCATAGTTACTACCACATTACCTAATTTACCCGGCCAACTCGTCATGATCATTCCTGAAATCAACACAAACACGACCACTGACTTGAGTTAACCACAAAACAGCATCAAGTTTTAAATCCACTTATAGCTTACGGATTATTTGAATGCTGATTATGTTTTGTTGTAATTGAGTGTACGGAAATAGTATTACGTCTCGACATCTCACCATCTTACCATATTCAAAGAGTCAACCACGAAAACATCGTCAAGTAAATCCGTTTGTAACTTACCCGACCAACTCAAACAGTATCAGTATGAAAAACAGCCAAACATACACGAATCCATACAATCACTTAAACCTAAAATCCATAACAAGCTTGGTTGTATTCATATCCCTACACATCTTTTATTATTCACCTTGAAAAGTCGTTACTATTCTGTAAGATAGAGGAATTACTACGCGGTATATTCTGCAAGACAAACTAATTACTACTCGGTATATTTTGTAAGACAAAAGTAATTACTTCTCAGTGTCGACGACTTGAGATTAACATAATATGTTTGAGTATACGAGATTTGAAAGTCCGACCAACGTAGTTGAGAATTCATTTCTTACAATCGAACGATGGTGTTATATTCAAAGTTATCATACTGTAAACATAATGATTGACACATTGATTTGACATATGTTATAGTTGATCATGACTTGATTATTAAATTATTTGCGTTAATTAGACCCGGCGTTGTGGTAAATGTTATGACAGCAACAAACTTTTCAGTACCAATGTTATTAACATATTAAGCTGTAAAACTATGTGTGTCTGAAATGTTCTTGATAGGAAAATTACTCCACCTCGATAAAAATCACCCTGCGTATCGCGGATATCAGAAAATATTTCCAGTAACCAAGACTAAAGATGAAACGACAATATCGGTATTATTACATTCAACAATCAGTACAATTATTAAAATCTAGCGTTTGCGATAAACAGCACTAAAGATGTAATAATTCCAGTATTCATACATTGAACATTCGATACAAAATGCTTTATTATCCCGATTCCCAACGGGTAATTGAAACGACTAAGTGTAGAATCAGTATATCACAATATCGTTACTATTGAATCCAACGATTTATTATCGGAATTTGTGACAGAGAATTGAAACATATGCACTTTACAGAGTGTGAAAATATCACTTTGAGTATCGAGTACCGTTCGAAGCTAGCAATCAATTCTTAATCATTTCAGTAACCCCCCATTGTGCGTGCTAAATGTAAAATATCGCGAGGTTATACACTCTAAGACTTTGATTATTGCAAAAGTAAATTGTGATATGTTTGTTAGATGCATCCAAGTCAACTAGAAGTGTCTAGTACCCAACACTCGTAATATCAAAAAAGTACTTGCTACACTGTTATTTGCTAAACGTGTTTTGCGTTGTTGTTCATTTCTAGTATTGATTGAAATCATTCTCGAACCCTCAAATAATAATTCCCGACATGAAACCAAGTCGCTGAAAGTCGTTACCATCACGAAGAAACAATGTGTACGATGTTTGTCAAATGTGTCCTACCTGACCAACAGAAAACAATTTTCACTCACTCGAAATGAAACCAATGTGATGGTCTCCATTCGATATTTTGTTTGTGTCAAATACTTTGCAATGAACACATTTGCGTGGTTGAGCTTTACATCATCAAGCTGTTATTTGTAAATCAAGATTTCAGTAAACTTGTAAATGTATCGTTTAACTAACCGACATTTAGTGATTGGGGAACATACCAAACGATACACATCCATCTCCGAAATACTGCATTGATCTTAATTTCCAGCATCGTGATAATCGAAGTACATTTCTTTCGAATTCGTAACAACCGGTGTTTCTACGACACGATAAATTTTTGACAAGTTATGCTTAGAAGATTGGTTACATATCGCGAAAAAAAAAATAATGTACCTCTCATATTGATACTGTTACTCCATTGATCGATATTTTCAAACGAGTAAAATTTATTACTTGAGTTTCTCCGCTTAATGTAAATGAAAACTCAGCCGTCTTTTAACATCACAAAGACATTGATAAAAAGTAGGCAATCAAACACAACACTTTGTACGACACTAATTATTGTTCCACACATCTCATTTCATACTAAGTGTCTACGAAAGATATTCATGACACATGAAAATATTCCCACGCTACAAACCTGTACAATGATTGGTGGTGCTTTCAAACTGTTTCGATATCACAATAACTTTATTGTCTGAATGGGTGTTCATGTATCTTAATAATCAAATAGTTCAACACAGAACTAGTACTAACAGAAACATCAGAGAGTTGTTTACACAAAAGTTTGTATGTGTACAGTATGCGAATACCATGTGTAAGTCCAGCACAATTGCAGTATCCATCCGAGTTTAGTTAACACAAATTTATTTACAACGGTACCACGTAAACTTTCGTGAAAGAAAAGCATACTCACTTCCAGATGGTTATGTCAATGCCATAGCAGTTCCCCAACAACAAAGTACATCTGTTTCTAGCCACGGTCCTTACATCTTTCACATAGATCAATCTACTTTGCTAACGAAAAGTGCTGAGTCATCACATGATCGCCCTCACAACAAAACAGCTAGTAGATATTATCATTCAAAATATTCCTAACCCTTTACACACCAGTGACAAATCATACAACGAATATGTTTTGTGGGTCGAATTGTTGTTCAGTGTCGAGACTACCTGTTGAAACGTACATTAAAACAACACAGTCACAATTCAATTAAAACCACGAATCTATTTTCATTTCCTCACAAACTGTCACATACAGAAAAATAAATTTTATTCCGCCAAAACATACTTGTAACCAATCGCTTTCATTAAACACACAACACCATAAAAGTATTTACTTTCTACAACATAGACATTCCGATGTAGTCAAGAAATATTTTTATTAATCAAAATCATCGACATCTGTTTACGGTGTTAGTGTGTGCATGTCATACATGTGGGCCCGTGTTAAAATGGACACGACACGACTGACTGTAAGGAGATAGAAGTCTATCGCATAGATTTGCATGTGGTCTTCGCTACGGTTTCAAAAAACGAACCATCTCTTTTGCATTGATCTAGACCGAGCAAGTTAGTTAATGACCATGATTGTGTTTGTCATATGCGAATGATAGGGTTACTGTCAAATCTACATACAACAATCTTCTGACGATCATAATATCAATTTCATTTTCCGCCCCTTCATAATTGTACAACTCGGTAACTACGTTTAACAAGACCAATCACACTACCAGCGTTGAACACAAGATACCTAACCAAGTAAAAGTATCATTCTGGTTTGGACAACTGACGTTTACCTGTGTAAAATTATCATTTTCACTTGGAGGTCCACCGTTACCTAACTAAAATACCATTGTCCTTTGGAGATTTATCGTTTACCCAGTGTAACAATCCCCTTTTCACTTGGAAATATATTTTTGCCCTGGATAACAAACCTTTTTCACTTGGAAATATATTTTTTCTCTTGGTAACAAACCTTTTTCACTTGGAAATATATTTTTTCTCTTGGTAACAAACCTTTTTCACTTGGAAATCTATTTTTGTCGTGGATAACAAACGTTTTTCACTTGGAAATATATTTTTTCTCTTGGTAACAAACCTTTTTCACTTGGAAATATATTTTTCCCTGAGCAACAAACCATTTTCACTTGGCGGGTCGTCGTTTACCTTAGTAAAAATATCATTTTCCTTTGGAGATCCGGCGTTTACCTAGTGTAACAATAAATTTTCTCTTGGTCATCTAGCTTTTCCTAGAGTAACAAAACCATTTTCATTTTGAAATCTGACAAACACACCTGACAATTTGGTATTTGTTGTATTGCCGATAGTTTGAAATAGATTACAACGAACACTGATGGAAATATACACGGACTACCGGTTACAGAGTATACCTCCATCAGTCGTATCACATCAATATCATCGGTTAACCACATACAATATGCTCTTGTACACAGAAATGTATGTTTCGGAAAATTGGACAATAGGCTTCGATAGTTCTGTGATGTCCGGGTTCGTGCTTTGGATTTTCCAGAGTCAAAATGTCTGAATAAAACACCTCCTCGACGATGGTTGGTATGTGGATAACGGTGTTCGGAAAACGGTTGGATTTATGTTACCCATCGTGATAACAACTCCAGGTCGAGTTTTCCCCCCTGCATGTTTACTATATTGTGTCTTTATTGGTCAGTGTAGGGGAGATGTGGTACCGATGGATCAAAAATTGGAAAATGATCTCTGGCCCCGAAATGTTCAGCCGAAAACAGCATATCTTTTGCTGGCTCGACACTTTGATACAAGCTCTACCTATCGCTCGCATATACATGAATATCCATCTTTTCAAAATAAATTTATGGAAGTTAAAAATTTGTTGCTCGAACGTGTCATCGGTCCCCACCCGGTGGGTCCAATGGCACACGACCCCGGGACCTATGACACATCTACCCTAAAAACTCAAATGTGACTACTTTTCTTGCTCAGTATTATAATCTAAGCTACAGCAAGTCAAAGAAGAATGTTTGGTCGCAACTGTCCAAAAATATAATATATATTAACTCAAATGTTGTCATAAAATCACGTTTCGATTTAGGCTCGGACTTATAAATTTGAGGGTACATACATATTGCCCGAAAATCGACAGTGTGACTTCCAAATACCTCGTTATGGCGATAAAACACCATATGCAATTATTACATAAAGATTTTCTGTACTTAGGCTCGTTTCATTTGTTTCATAATTAGTATGCTTGATTATTTTGCATGATTTGGCTATTGTATCAGCGGTCCCCACCCTGCGAATTTCATACATGAATCGAAAAAAAGTCCACTCAAGGAAAGTACTGAGAAAAATAATAGGTGTCGTTATATAGCCTGATACAAGCCCTACACTTCACAATAAAAATGATTGCTGGTTTGTTCGTTTTGAAGGTTACAAATAAAAATGTATATGTCGATCTAAATTTAGTTTACACCCCCCAAAACAAAAATCATCTGTGAGAGGCACCATAGCTCGCGCACGTCGAATCTTTTTGGATGTGAGGAAAGATTTTGCCAGCATGCAATGGTAGACAAATTCACGGAGTGTAATCATGGAATTATCATAGAGAATTTTCAAAGTATTTTCGGTCCCAGTGATCCATCGGTACCACATCTCCCCTATGTCTCGACATTCAGTTTGAAATCGGAAACCCTGATAAAGTACGTAACCGGATCCGGATATCAACTCTGAATCGATAAACCAATGAACAATATTCAAAGTAAACATGTTACACCCTGTGTTTCCACGAAAAAATACCATCCAGACATACGTCGCGCTTGTTTGCCCACAACAGTATTCGCGTAAATGGAGGTGTGTGACATTGCATGCAATGTGTTGGTATACAAACATCGGGGAGTAAGCCTTCGATCCACAGACATTATCATAGCCGGTAGTTTTGATGTAGATCGAATGTCATCACACCCGATAACAATGTCATACCAATAAGTCACATTGTCATGACTCTGAGTCCGCGGTATTACATCGATATTTCGACCCCGTTCACTGATTTACCAACACGAGTTTTCGCGGCGAGTCACCGACGCAGCCTATACCTGAAAGGGCGAATCATGACCGCACCCATAAGAACACATGGCGACTCACCAGCGATAGGGGGGGTCGAAAAGGGCGAATCACCAACACGAGTTTCGCGGCGAGTCACCAGCGGGCCCATAAGAACCCTATGGCGCGTCACGACCGATCTACTATACTACTACTGAGGTGACCATATATTTATAAATCATCCTTTGGTTCGTATTAATTTACGTATTTTCCCAAACAGTGATCCATAGTTTATGTCGCTCCCTGCTCTCAGCCACCCCCCCCCAATCACCAAATTAAAAGCTAGCGCCCCCTTCAGAGTTGTAAAGGCCCCAGGTGGGACTGCAGCCCACTTTAAAAACACTTTTCTAAAAGAATCTCTATTTATATGACCAATTTGAAATTTCAGATCGGAGAATCTATGAAGAATGGAAAAAGCTTGACGTGATCTATAAACTGTAACATCCTTATCACCGAAATCAATTTCATCTTACCCTGCCAAAAAAGAGCTGATGAAAGAAACTGCTTGCATAGTTATGGAATATGCCTGGTGGATATATTGCGCTGACGTGTTGCTGTGTAAATAAATGCGCGCTTCTGATTTGTGAGCAATCATGTCCACCATATATGCATTAGGCTATTTGTACTGATGAGTAATGCCAGTACAGGTACAAGATTAGGTATGAGAAAGAGAGAGAGTTACAAGCTTGTGCCTGTAGTGAGCTTACAGGCTTATGGTTGTAAGGTTGTAATGAGTTTGCAAGCTTATTGTTGTAATGAGTTTGCAAGCTTATGGTTGTAAGGCTGTAACGAGTTTACAAGCTTATGGTTGTAAGGTTGTATTGGAAGTCACCAGGCTTTTTGCTGTAAATTTACAACAATAATTTTTACAGTGCACCATCCCTAATAAATACTCTACAAGTGTAACCTATGTCATCAGCTCTTATGAGGAATATCTTACTCATATTGTTCTGCGGTGTAGTGCAAGCAACGTAAATGTAGTCCGACTCAAATAAAAATAGAACACGCCAAACTCAAAGTTGTCACCGACATAAGTGTGAAAATACTTTTTTTCTTTCAAAGTACGTAATAATAGCTTCAAAGTTGCATTTGTTCTTTCATTCCTTGCTGTGTCTTACGGATTTGATTTGGGCAATATTGTTTGTCGTCTACACAACATATGTATTGCATGACATTGCGCTCCATATTATTCTTCATCATCTAGCCCACGGTTGCTCGAAAGACGGCCAGCGCTTCCCTTCGTAACTTTTGGATTAATATAGCTTAGTCTGTAATGGCCAACTTGTATGTACGAAAGTGAGTATGACACATCATTGGAGGTGTCACCCTGTTTCGAAAGCACAACGCGAAGGTTGGAAATAGATAGTAAACATTTTCAATCGTCATTCATCGCGCAATTCGGGAGATATCCTGGCCAGATTTCAAGCGTGTGCGTAGTTTTATGTGTATTGTGCAATGTGCAATCTGCATTGTGCATACACGTCGCAGCATATATGAAGCTGTGAGCTTGCGGATTTTTTAGTGCTAAGGCAGTCTTCAATCAAGAATGGTTATGTTTCGGCGTGGACACACGTGATGTCCTGAATGCTTGAAGAAATTTGATAATATGGATTATAAGTGGCCAACATGTATTGCCTAAATTATTTTCCCCTCTGTATAACTCGCGAAAATAGCATAGATACGTCGATTCGCACAACGCAGCATAGTGTATACGAAAGGAATTCAAGTTTTTAAGTATGAATACTAGACGGTAATGATTTGGTTATTTTTCTGGTTCATTTGCTACGCCAACAGGCTATGGGTCCAGTATCTCGGTCCAAACCAAACTTTGTGCCTAAAAATGAATGCGTGTTTTTGTCGCTAGCAGTACTACGCCGGTAAATAACCGATGTGGCCAATACTATCACATTCGGTCTAGGACGATTTACGTATTGCTAAATATTTGTCTAAAATTTATCCTAATGTTATATAGTTATCATGCGCATTCCTGACTTATTTCTTAACACCATTGACACCTGTACATTGTCCAGTGATCCCAAACGTAGAGAAGGCTCTGTTGCTTCTATGCATGGATTCTAACATGAATGATCAAGCGGTGATGACGCAGAAACAGCGGGTCGGCTCTGCAACTCACCCTTCCTTTTCGCCGCAATGCCAACACTTGACAGATCCAAACCAGGCGTCAGTGCTACAAATGCCAAGTTATCAGCATTTTGTTGTTGAGAATCAACCGAGGATTCAGCATGATCTACAATGCATGGTCAGGATCCCTTCATGTACCGACATTGGGCATTTTAAACTTAGTGTCCCGACAGGGAATTTCAACGACATTGCTCCGCGACATAGGCCTATACTGCAAATATCATATATATTTTTGAATCGAACCATATTCAATCTAGACTAAAATATAAGTGAATAGATATTTCTTCCGTCGTGCGATAAGGAATCTTAATTTTAACTTGCATACCCCTGCTCTCGATCCTTATTTCCTAAATACAACATTCCTTCACCTACATGTCATGGAAAAAAATACTATTGAATTTGAGTGAGTATAATCCAATAAACGAATAATCATATGGATGATACAATTTTGTAGATCAGGGGTGTCAAACTCAACTTGCATCGAGGGGCCGGATGCCCACCTTCAGGGCACTCGCGGGCCGGACCAGTCAAATGATACGAAAATGTTACCTCAAAATCAATGCCCTTGTTTTTCGCGCGAATACTCGATTATCATAATAATATATTACGGTATAACTTGCACCATAGGGTATATTCTATCAACTAATTTATTCGATGATTGGCCGGTTGAATAGTTATATAAACTACTAAAATAGCGGATTTATCAACGATTTACGTTGTCACACTGCTATGATTGCTTTGTTTTAGTCGTAATCTAACAATATAGTTATGTATGCAGTGGGAGCAATACAAGCGATTTAACCGTCAACGCTGACGTTGAAATTTTGTTCATAATTATTATATCGCGATTAGGGTAACTCTGGAGACCTAGGAGCTGTTAAGTCATAAAAGTAGTTGGACCACAGATATATCAATTATATTGTTGTAAAATGATTATATTCCACATGCAACCTGCATATACCGGTTTCTAACTAACGTTTTCACTTCAGCGAATAAATTGGGTCCATTTTTCCATAAAATTTGTAAACTCTCAGTGCATTTTTTCCCTTCTCGTAATTGGGTGCCAGGGGTAGCGACTTGTTGCTGATGGTGATTGCAGTGTAACCACAAGACCAGCACTGCTGGGTGGTTATAATGTAGCCTAAGAGCAATGAACATATTCTCGACATTTCATGTCTTTGGAGATCATTTAATGAAAGTCTTCTGTACTAAAAATGTGAACAATTGTAAGAAATGAACTGGATAATACAGCCATTCATCAGAATCACGTCGCGGGCCGGATACGGCGCGGGGGCTATATGTTTAACGCCCTGGTGTAGATAAATGTGCATAGAACTGCGGTAAGAGCATCTTCATTTGGGTTCACCACACGGGTCCCCCGTATCGTATATCAGTTGAATTTAGGACGCTTGTTCGTTAACCCTGTCTCTGTGTCCATATCTTGCAAAACAATAAGAAAACTGCACTGCTTCATTTATCTATTCAAATATATAACATAATATAACAAAATCAGATTCTGCTCCCATTCACACCGTTCTGTTGATTTATAACTTCGCTGTATCCGCTATTCGAAGTGGCAACATAATTTTCCGATTCGATCTATATGCTGTATGCTTAATACCATAATAAGCATTGTATATAGACGTATATCGAGAATACATGAATGACATCTCAATACAGAAGTCAGGAATTCCGAGGGTTCGTGGTCGCCTTTTGCCCCCTGGGTAAGCCATGTAGATGGTATCTGATTTGCCTAAAATATATCGGTTATATCGATTGTAGATTAATTCTTACAAGTTAAAATTAAAATTGGCTAAGTGACGACTCTGTATGCATTGGGAAAGCAAATATCCATTAGCGGCCAATGAGTTCGGTCAACCCTAACGTTTATTTCGATACATTGCGTATGTCCTTAGCGGATGAAAATTTAAAAATCTGACGATTACGAAACTGTTCCAAACCCTTATCATGAGTTCGTGAAAACAACGCTTATGCACCTGCTATTGATCCGACTGTACGGCTATAAACATTTTCAAATATGGAGCAATTTATATTTCATTCAGGTTGACGACAACCCAGTGCCGAATTACTTGTGTTGTCCATTTTTACCACGCTATGCTGTTGCCTCTGTTTTGGAATAGGAGTGATTGTCTCTTCTACTCAGGTGAAAATATTTACTAAATTGTGGGGATAGTGTGAACCTCAGAAAGGTTCAGGTACGTGTGAACGTGGAACTTTTTGAAAGGTTTTGTGTGAATGCGAACGTGAACCTCATGACGTCACGTGACGTCATATTGCTAATTGCAACCCTACATTTCAGTGAAATGATAATAGCATATATAAATGTACACGGTACCTAGCGACGACTCGGGCTACGTAATGCCACAATGCTGAAGTACATATTGACGTTTTGAACGTCGCCACATATATCAACTAGGGCAATCAAATTATGTAATGATCCAATAAAATCAATATCTTCCATCGCCTTGCCAACAATTTCGACGAGGAATTGCAAGGGAATATAAGCCTTTACGGTATAGGCCAGACCGGACAATGTACTCGGCGTCTGAGTATTGCTACATTGATATTGAGCAGAGTGTAAAATTGGTTTCTATGCTTGCTACCGATATCACCCCATTAACAGGTTTTGCAGCAGTAGCCAACGCCCCAATCGCATGGATTTGGTTTTTATGGCACAATAAACTTATCAAGTCAAGATTGATAGACCCCGTACGCCTGCTAGATTTTTTACATCAGACAAGCATATCAATTTCATTGGTTGCTTGCATAACCCTAGACTGCTCAGGTTGGGGTCAAATTGACCCCAGACCAGCAACAATGGGAGCCATATTTTTATGTGCGGTCGGATTGTTCTTGCCAGAAATGTAATCCTAAATGGTGTTATACACTATCATTTGGAATAAAGCATTAGCTGATTATCGCCAATACCTCGCCGCAATGAGCTATTGATTGCGCATGGGTCAGATTTTGCAGGTATAGTGAGTATAGACTGCTCAGGTGGGGTCAAATTGACCCCAGACGAGCAAAAATGTTAGCCATATTTTTATGTGCTGTCGCATTGTTCTTGCCCAACATGCATCGTTATAACGTCATGCAAGAGGTTATTAGACAGCTGTATCTAAACACCACAAGATAACAATAAAAGGAGAACATGTTATGGAATCTAGTGTAGTGGTTCCGACCGTTTTCTTCTTCATTCCCCACTTATGATGTCTATTCCTAGTCTTCATGCCCCACAACCTAAAATCAACATCTCAAAAGGGCTCGGTCCAATAACATTTTGTCAGACAAGGGGTGTGCGAAGTCACAGTTAACTGAAAAAAATTTCGCTCTTCGCGCGATTTACCTCACGCTCACGGTGTTTACTCTAACTATTGTTCGAATTTCATATCTGAAACTTCTCTCATCAATAGCCATACATAACCTTTAAACGCCATCAAACTATCCGTTGGGATGGCTAGCATTCCGATTCACATCTTTAATATTTGTGATATCACGATAAGGGGGCGCGGAAATTTTCACTATCAAAAAGGGCGGCGTATTTAAAAAAAATTGAGAACCGCTGCTGTATTACAATGCTGTTCTCATATCAACATTCTCTACGTCATTATCGGCGAGAAATTGCTTTGAAATAATATTGCTTCGTTCAAATACATTCTAAATACAATATATTCCATGTTTAGGCCTATGTGAATAAATGGGCAAATAATGTATTGATTCATCAATCCGGCCCGCCAGGTACTTAATTTTCCTATATCCGGCCCACCGACTGGAGAAGTTGCCCGCCCCTCGCCTAGACCTATATAAAAGTGACTCCGAAGCAGACACGGCCTTATGAGTCATCATCATCCATTGCCACTGCCTGGATCGTTATTGTTTTACCATAATCATTTATCTTCTGTAAAACAAACGAAGTTCTGTTTATTTTAATATGTCATAAGAACGATAACGATGCCGCACTCATCTCCGAATTAAGCGGAAAATTGGCCGAACTAACGGGAGTTTTTTTATGTGCTATTTTCACTTTTGTTCCACTCACGAGCATTTTGACCGGATCAATCAATTATTTTTCTATATCATGCCTACCGCCTTGAGAAGATTCCCACCCCTACCCGAAGCAGTCGAATCGTCACCCTGGTCGAGAAACGTCACCGAACCAGACAGGCAATGTCATTATTATGAATATTGTGATGGCAACTCATATCAGATGAGCCCCCTTTTATGCTATTGTAAAAGACAATGATCGTAGTTTCATATATTCGGTGACTTTTTTCGCGGTTATCGGCTGCATTCTAGTCTTCGTGGACTGGCGGACACTGCTGAGCTACGGGTTGGGGTGCTAATAAGGCTGATATTTGTTATTTAGATTCCTAGTATGCCAACTTACGGCACGGCTCGATTTCGTTCCAGGCTTTTTGTGCGACACGGTTGGCGACGATGACGAGCCTATCTATGTCAGTTTACTTATGCTCCTCGTCGATATCTGATCTTTAGAAGTGTGTCTGACGAAAGCCTTGAAGGAAAGCGGGCTGTACTAGATGCCGGGGGATCAGGAATTATAATTTAAAAATATCGTCCTGGTAGGGCTACAATATTTTGGAATCGGGAAAGGATGACACTAGTAGTAGTATAGATCGCTCTGGGGGTGGCAGGGGTTCTTATGGGCGGGGTGGTGAGCGGCTGGGAAACCGGGGGTGGTGAGCGGCTCTTATTTCTTATGGCGGGGGTGGTGAGCGGCTATTGCGTCTTATGGCGGGGGTGGTGAGCGGCACATATTTCTTACGGCGGGGGTCGTGAGCGGCTGGAAAACCGGGGGTGGTGAGCGGTATTTATTTCTTATGGCGGGGGTGGTGAGCGGCACTTATTTCTTATGGCGGGGTGGCGAGCGGCTCTTTTGTCTTATGGCGGCGGCGGCATGCGGCTATTGTGTCTTGTGGTCGCACGGTAACCCTTTTCAGCGTAGGATAGCTCGCACGCGGCTTCGTTGTTGGTATGTCGTACTTCGTGTTGAATATGTATCAAGTAAATAGTCATGTGATTGGTCCTTAGGTAATGTGTATATTCCAAATTACGGCGAGTACGACAATGATATATCGTTATTCTTATGGATGCGGTGATGATTCGTACTTTCGAGTATAGACATCTCTCGCGTGGTGTTGAATATGTACGAGTCACCAACAATAACCGCGCGGACGGAAACGTGGCTTGTTGCGAGGATTAAGCAGTGCGACCTATATTTCGAATGACCTGCGCGCTGAATTGTTTCCGTACAGTTGTGTGCTACTATCGATTATTACACTAGAACGATCAGTGTGAAATAGTTTGATCGTAAATTATGATATATGATGTAGTTTAGTCGTGTCAAATGACCGATCGTGTTCTCTTTCGCTATTGATTGCTACCTGAATATTACTTTCGGATTATTCGCTGTTTCGCACCTACAGAATAGTCTGCTGTTCACATCCACAACAAGAATCACAAGTATACACATTTACACATTCGTTTATTACTCTGAAATCAAACTCTTCACAAATACACGTACAATCGTATCATTCACTTTTTTATCATCGCCAAAATTATCCAAGTATTCCTCGGTTGAAAACCCTTGAGCTCTTTTTATCAAGAATGCGATAGCATGATCTCCACACACATCTGAAGTTTTACTCTGTAACTGTTTCCCAGTCACTGAAAATTCATCCGGCTCCAGGAATTCGATTATCTGAGGTTTTAGTGGTCCGAAGCCTAGCGAATCATGAAAATGAGTATCGTCATCTCTGTATATAGACACCCAGTGAGATCCAGGCAAACTCGATTCGTCGTAATTAATGGTGATAGCGAATTTTCCGCTAGTTGGTTTCTTCGGTAACTGATCTACTGGATAAGTTCCTAGATATAGACTTTGTGTGTCAGGGTGGTTATAGAGAATATCATCGATCTCAGACGTATTCATATTTCGACGACTTGTCTTTTTTGATTCAGCTGTAGAAGATGTTGAAACTCCTTCAAACATAACAAGGTTACGGAGGTTGGTAAAGGCTTCGACGTAGTCAAAACCAGATGCACAGTTCCTGTCTTATGAAGTTGATAACATCCCAAACTATTATCGGGTGTCAAATCAAACACAAAAAGAGTGTATCCGTTGACATAATCTTTGCGTGAAATATTTAAAGGTGCCTCGGATTCCCAGCGACCTGTCTGGGAGAATAGTGTCATATAACCTTCCAGTCCGCCGTGTTTATCAAAATCGAAATGAAATTCCCGTCCGTTAATTTGACGCCCATCCACACTTAAAGAAAGATTTTGAACATCAAAGTGTTTAAAGTTGAACGGATTTTTGGCTCGAACACCATTAAATGTCGTGGTCTCGACTAAACCAATTACGATCTTCTTTGGCATGGTGCCGCTAACTAACTCTCTATCAATTTTCGACAAGCCCGCGGCGAATGTATGAGTCGACATTTGTAAGCGTATCCAGGGGTACTTAGCAGTATTCTTCTGTAATACAGACTTGTGTGCTAAGCTTACACTTTCAGCGATCTTCATCTGTTTGACATACACCTCCATTTCGAGTAAAACAATTTGTACATCTTCCGCATCACCAAGCAGACAGAAATTATCTTCGTTACGTGTAAATTTTAATTTCATGTCGACATTATCCAACATACATCTAGACTGTTCAAAAAGACCCATTCGAATTTTTCCGATCAACTCTAACGGAGTGCTGTTTTTTGTAAGGTCTTTTCGTTTAACATATCCAGTATTCGCTGCACCAAGAACATCCATAGATCCAGCGACATCTTTATAAAAACCCTGTCCTTGCACAAAACTCTCCGAGGCACCATGTGTATCATTCAACAACCGAGAGATATAAGCTTTGTACGCATGACAATTATCCGAATTTGTGATAACCTCATTTGAAATAGTTACATCGATTTGTTTGAAAAGAGAATCCAACATGTTATTGACCAGGCCCACTTGTGTATCGTTTGCTAAATCAGTTCCATCGCGTTTAGTGAGCTTCAAACGTAACCTCAAGAACGTGTTTTGTAGATCCATATATCGATCCGTCCTTGGTAATTGTACTTCCATGACATTACCTAAACTATGGGGTTTGACGACGACATATTGCGATTCCTCAATACTGGTTTGCGTGTGGGGTATACTAAATATGTTTAATCCGGAGTTATGACATTCTCGGGAACCCGCGTGCATCAACATAGTTCTTAGTCGAATATATCCTGTTGTTTACGACGACGTTTGGATGAAGTGTTCTTTGACTTTGTTTTTTTCCTTTTTATAGCTTTTGGGGTTAAAATTTTATCAATCACTCGACCGCCAGCTTGTTTACTTCTCTTGACAACACTAGACTTGATCGAGTTACCCCGTAATAGATCTCTCGCTATTTCACCTCCAGTCCGTAACAATTGACCACCGGCGTATTTCGCAATAGGTGTCACTAAACGACCGAGTGATTTAAACAAACTCCCAATACCGGAACCGGCTTGAACTCCGCCGCTAAAATATCCATAACCATCGCCTGTCTGGTTATAATGACGATGGACAGAATGATGATCACACGTGAAAACAACTTTCATAATCGCTTTCTAATGTTAAATGTAGCTTGCAATGAACGACTTATTATATTTATAGGTTCCCCAAACTCATCCCTGAGGTAAAGACATACAGAATCTACAACATCTTTTGAAACAGAGAAATAATACGGATTTGTCGCTACCCAATTATGCGTGACATCACCAGGTGTCAGCGGTATAACTCGTAATAAACGCGCTAACGTATCTCCAAGTAAGTGAGGGTGAATAATATCGCAATACACAAACAAATATTGACCAATCGCCGGTTCGGTTAAAGTGAAATCGATCTCCATGAGGGCTAATTCACAATATCTCGTCGGGATGTTATTGATGGTGAGTAGTCTGTGTTCAAAATCAGCACCAAGCATAGAGGTGGTTAACGTCACTATTTTCATCGTGCGTGGAGTGTCAATGTGGTCTCTATATCATGTACTAACTGACCGTATTGGTCCCGGATAGTGATTTTTATATCACGGATGTGGTTAATCGACACTGGGAAATAAAACGGTTTTTCATATACAACTTCTTGTCTCATACACGTCTCGTTATTTACTTGGATCACACGAAGCAATTGACTCATGTAATCACCCACCGGATGATGTCGTAGTACATTGACATACACAAAAAAATATCTGAGGTGGGGTTGAGTTGGTTTAGGTTTGATCGACGTGACATTACATACGGGCGTCGACACTTGATCAACTACACTGAAATAATTCGTGAATATATCCGTGGGGTGGAGTGTGATACGTTTCGGGTAACGAATTCGGAAAAGTTCATCGTTGATTCTTTCGGTGAAACAGTGTTTGAAACTTTCAGATAATATTCTTCGCGTCAACTCGAGGTTGTTTGCATAATTCCCAAGTGGTGTTAGGTACGCTTCTACTATTCGATCTTTCTCATTATGTAGCTCCCAGAGTGCTTGATCACGATTGATTATAATTCGATCAAGAGATTCACTGACAAAACTCATATCCACCAACGCAAGCTCATTACAAATAATTTCATTCGGTAACACCACCGAGAATTCACCTTTGGTGCTAGACAACGTGATGTAACTCATATTGAATCAACAGCTCTACGACGGAAGCGTAGGGTTACTGTCACTGGTGCTTTTCGAAATTTAATAGGGTTGCCAGCTGCATCACGTAGATAAATTCGTATCGTTCTAAAATTGTTTCTCGCTAAAGCAAAGAAGTATGGTTTTGGGAATATGTTGATTTGGTTTTCATTCGGTTTAGCGGTTACAGTAACCACTCGTAAAAGTTGTTGCAGCTTGTTACCGTGCGGTCTTGGTTGTATCAGATCACAATACACATAAACCTTATCAATCCGTTCCAACTTTATCGCGGGTGTAAAGATAAATTCTACCACTCCGCGGCGACGAGATACAACGCGTCTAAATGTTATTGTATCCAACACAGAACCAAGTGGTATCAATCCGTAAGGTTCGGGTGAATCATGCGTGGTACGGGGTATGTGTTTAGCGCTAGAGTCTGCTGTATCGGTATTTATGGGTACACCCCGCTTGTATCTTTTTTTACTCGTGACTAATCTTCTGAATGTGATTCTAAAGTCTCCGAATCCTTGTAAAACGAAAATGTCCCCCATGTAATATTTCTCGTACGATTCTAACATTTCACCGATGCTGTAATACGAGCCTTCGGGAATATAATACCGTTCGGTGTATCCATTTGCATCGACAAATCCAAAACCTATACTTTTCGCTGTCACTTCAATTCGCGGTTGAAAATCATTGGGGAAGGTTAGCTCACATAATCCCAGCTCATGGCGACTCATTTCTAATTCTTTGTAAAGTTCCGTTTGAAAATCTGTGCTAGTATTCGGAAATTTATCCAAACTCGCATTCGAAGGTAGAGTCAACAACATTTTATTGTTTCTTTCAACATATACGATGAGGTGATGGATTCGGTAATAAATACCCAAGTGAAGAAGACAGTAGCGTTAAATATATCTCACGATCCACCCCGACAGAAATTTGATATAATGAAAACACGATTACACACACTAACATACAAATCTGTGCAATAAACACAATCTGGTTTTTCAGACTGTTCGAGACTTGACCCATGCGAGATGAGACGGAATCAGAATCCATAGTTTGGTTGAACAACATTCTCGGTGTCTATTTATACAAATCTGAGACCCAAGAATTAAATTTAGACGGATAACCCAACCATTTTACAAGATATTGCGTTTTCTTTCCTTTCTTGCGAGTAGACAGGATTTTTTCGATATTGTAAATATTATTATTTTTAGTTATTGGTTGTAACTCTTCACGCTGAAAGCGACCGTCTATAACTTCACCGTGGTAGTCTTTCAATTGATAAGTAGGAGGGTCACCTTTACGACATTGAGATACGAAAAAGATTTCTTCGGTCCAACTCGCCAAGGCACTTTTTACAAAATTACCACGTGATTTCGAAATCCTGACGGGTGTGCCGATAGTTAGTTTGGGTTTTTTAGGGGTCATGTCACCGTATAACCTATGGAAAATTTGTTCTTGATTCGAATAATTAACATCTGCTGGAGGACACCCTATAGCCACGTGAAAAGTAGTGTTATACCCCCGGCATATCTCAGACAGGACACTGACATAATTCAAAGTCTTATTATGCGTGAAATAACGGTATAACACTTGCTTCACAGTACGAATAACACGCTCGCATATCGATGCTTTCAGTTCACTATTTGTATGAAAATGTCGCACATTGTTCTCTTTTAAGAAAGTCTGAAACGCACGATTAGTAAACTCAGAACCTTGATCACTTTGAATAACATGAGGTATACGATCCTTAAATATTTCCTTGAATCCGCGAATAATACCTTGCGAGGTTTTGTTTTTGAGTGGATACAGATATAAAAATCGGCTGAAACAATCGATCGTCACCAACACATATTTAAAATTATCGTTTTCTTTTGAAAGATTTTGCATATGCATGAGATCGGTTTGATACTGAACACCGAGACCGGACGTAATCACTCTAGGTCTCTTAAATTTCTTTCGATAGGGAAAATGTTTTGTGTACGCGTCCTTGCTCGAAAGAAACTCCTTGACTTTGGCTCTATTCCGCCCTCTAGAGAATACGTATGCACCGCGATAACTACCGGGTAGCCCTGGCGTGAAATACTTAGTATGGCTCCCATCCGTATCGTCTCGGGGTCTTGGGTGTACGACCGCTTTTCGTCTTGGCATGTTGAGTCTTTACTTTGCTTCGTTGGCTACTCGGTGAGTGGGGTTTAGGAATCCTTGATGGTTCACCCTTGATCAGGCGTCGCAGCGCGTCCAACTCACTAGCCGAAAATAGATTCCTTTGTTCTGATATATCGGTTTTCATCGGTTGATTCAATGTGTCGTGTTTTGTTTGATAACGATTTAGTGCGTCGTTATATAAGGCTAATTTTCGTTCTTGGGGTATGTTCATCTGTAATATGTCGCTCATACATTTGTCGATATCCAAATTCAATTTCTGAACTTCAACCTCGTTGATCGGATTTATGAAGATTTTTTTAAAAGAAGTCATTTTTTGAAAAGATTACCGAGTAAACCAGTGACGACGGGTAGGATGCTTGATAATAGAGTCATAAACATACCACCACTCTGGTTAACCATACGTTTTTTATGTCGAATAGGGATGTCTTTCCTGACAAGTCGACGTAAACTACATTTATGAGCTGATAGTCGCTTTCTTTTATACTTTGAAAGAGGGATGTTGCCGTTTAAAATGTTCTTTGTACAATCACATATACACTCGATCAATTCTTTGCTGGCCCCCGATATAATTTGCTTGCGTATCTCGGGTTTACTTTTATGTAGGAACTCTAGTGTGGGTATATGTCGCCGTGTCCGAGCTGGCACCTTCGTCATTTTGAGTTAAAAGTCGTCTCTGTGCTTGACTATTTATACCAGCGGGCTATAAACCACCATGGTTTCACCAGGAAATATATTGGTCATAACTCGTCGATTTTCAGGCGCTTCTTGCGTGACATCAAGAAATAAATAACCATGAGGTCGTCTAGCAGCGTCACGATAAGCCTCTGTTAAAAATCTAGAGTTTGGGTACATTTGTCGACCAAGAAAACTGATCTGCTGTTGGTCGCGCGGATTCTTGAAAATCACCATATACGAGCTTGAGAGACTCAAGTCACGTGCTCCTTTACCCTTGTGATACAGGTTCTGTGTGATATAGCAAATTGACTTGGCTGAATGATGAGAAAATCTTGTAAAGTAGTCTGCAATTTTCGCTGTCTCAGTCATGAAATCATCCACTATAATCAAGGTGTCTTCAGAGCAAACCTTCAACTCTTCTAAAATATCTAGACCCGCGTGGAATTCTACATTATGCATGGTCTTGAAAACCTCCTGGTAATTATTGTAACAATACACGACCCTGGATACACTTGGTTTAATCATGGATGTCGCATGCCTGATCAGCTTTGCAACAAAAGTAGTCTTCCCACTTCTCGAAGGACCACTCACAATACACGCGAATGGGTGGATCAATTCCATCATTTGTTGTTTATTGAAACTAGATAAAGTGCATTTGTTTATATATCAACAAGGTTGGGAATATCCACTGTTGTAGTCATCTTGTTCTAGTGGAATATATAATCCCAGTAGAGTCCGATTTAACAATTTTCCCCGGGTTATGATATCTTCATCTGTCCCTCGTAATTTCGTCAGTGGAAGTTGTAGTGTTACGAACGCTTTATTCAGGTCATCAAGCAGCTGATCCCAATCTGCAAAATAATAAATCACATAAGAGGATTCATAATAAGAGAGGATTCATAGCGCTTTAAAATCTAACAACTATAGACCTCACCCTTGGAACACTCTTTCAAATCTTTATGTTGTCTCGACACGCGTCGTTCGTATAATTCATGCGATATCTCTCGATTCAAATACAACTCCACGAAGTGTACATGATCGCGGCGTTGTACAAGTGTCTTTTCGTGTAACCGAGTCAGACCTGCCTGCTCCAGAACAGCTATTATGTAATCACTAGCCATCTGAAAAAAACAAGACACAGATATCAGTAAATATTGTTACTAAAATGTTTCCATTGCGAGTTGACATTTCGAAAACACCCACAGATTGTAAACAAAGTTTCACCTAAAACTATCAGTGTTCACCACAGATTATGTTCACAATGAACAAGGGAATCATGTTTGCAAAAATCATCGGTTGTAGCATCGCTACTTTCAGAGTCAGAACGAGGTCGTTTCAAACTGTTTGCGACTCGATGTTGATCAAGGAAAAATTGGAATTTTCGATGTCGCTTGCGGGTTCTCAAGTAGGCTTGTCTCTCTTCGTGACCGAAAAGTGGTATCCATGAACAATTTTTCCCCAAGACCACATAATTTGTCAGCTTTGCTCTGTTGAATAGGATGTGGTTATCACTCGGCGTCTTTCGATCAGGAAATTGTAGTTGAAGTAGCGCTTCTATGCAGACACTTCGGACACGGGTCCATTTCTCGTCTAGTTCCTGACGGCGCGCCTTGGATCGATCGGGTATCGTGCGGTCTTGTGAGTTGTCGTCGGTACCGTGAATCGAGAGCTGTGTTAATTCCTGCTCCAGTTCAAGCGTCTCTTTGTGCAAACTATTTAAATCCAATTCTGCCATTACTGACTCAATATATGAAATAGCGTTATCCATCTGGAAAACAAATGACACATTAGCACATAAAAAGTACAATTAAATCATAATAATAGCAGACACACAGAAGACACAGATAAAATACAATAACACACAAAATATACAATTACATCACAAATGGTATTAAACCTTCAATGGTAGGGTTGACACGCCATCCTCAAGCACTCGCCGTTTGGCATAGAAATAGGATAATGTTTTACGCTG
The DNA here is from genome assembly GCF_051294905.1 of Botryllus schlosseri. Taxonomy (NCBI): domain Eukaryota; kingdom Metazoa; phylum Chordata; class Ascidiacea; order Stolidobranchia; family Styelidae; genus Botryllus; species Botryllus schlosseri. The sequence continues at coordinate 14,631,576 of NC_137248.1, read as the reverse complement.
TTGTTTGTACGTATAGACACCCCTATCTCTGCACCGAAACCCCTTGTTCACCCCACCGGCCGATTGCCTAGATGTCAAGACATCCAGAAAAGTGTTGAAATCAATTTGGTCAGATTTCTGAAGACCTTTAGACGCAAATTTTTTCTTTGGGCCATCGCAAAAGTAATTTTTGGATTGTAGTCCACAGAAAGATGTACCACCTTCATATTCCACTTTCATCAAGCCTGGTTGTCGAAGGTAATACGCGTACGTGTCTTTGCAACACTGTCTCGACCGGTCAAAAGAAACCGGATCAGCCAAAAACTCGTTTCGGTGGTTGTCGCAAAAATACCGCGGAAACCAGTTCTCGTATTCAAGATAAAATTCGTCTCTTTTCTCAGGGATAAGAATGTCATCGAATGGTGCCGAATGCGAGAGATAGAAAGAATCAGTATCCATCAATAATAGCATGAAGCATTCGTCACGGAAATATTTACACAAGCAGTCATAAAAAAACGAGAGCATCTTGAGCTTAGCATTGTTATAAACCCAGAATCCCACTTGAATACAGTTACCCCACTTGATCGTTTTAGGACGCTTCGTTATTTCAAATAGATCAGTGTGCAATTCTTCATATTTCACAAAAAAACGATCCTTCACGTTGACGTCCAATTCGCTTTTATCACAGAAGGAGGTTCGTTTGAATTTACGTGGATTCATCAAGACCCGGCCATAGCTGCTGTTTCCGGCTAATTTTTGTGTCAGGGCAATGATCTCTAGGTTAGGGTCACGGTCCCCAGCGCGTCGACAGTCCGAGACATTTTTCGCAAAGTTGTCAAAACATGTCTTTTTTGTGAATTCGACCGCCTCATGAATTTTTGATATAATCAATCCGTGCTCTACATACCACTTGATCAAGTCAGAGGTCAACAAGATTTTCTTGCCCCAGTATGAAGCAACTAACATGCGCGTGGGTTTGGTGAGTAATTTACGATCAATGGCGAACTGTTTCATGTGACCTGTCAAATGCTCGCGAGACACCATCGTATTTTTGAATATCGGACATAGTTCAACAAACTTCCTTTGCAAATGTTTTGGCGTGAAAATATCGACTGATAAACATCCGAAGAATGTACCAGTCATTACCATCTCCATCAATTTATGCGCGGTGACAGACTTGGTTCGAGTCAATTGTGGTTGAATACCATTAAGATATCGCACAATATCAGGATTTTCCTGTTTCTCCGTGCGCCAGTCGCATTCCCATTTACATATGACTTGATAATTGAGGCTTTTGTAATAATCATGAACACGTTTAGTTCGTTCTCGACGTTCCAAGTCATCACAGCCAAATCTGCACTGATGTGCATGAAAATGACATCCAAGAAAAGACAAGATTACCCCTTGACCAGCTGAATTACGATAGAACCCATCAGCAGGATAATTACGAACTCCTACGCGGATTTCAGGTCCATTAAAAGCGTGGTGGACATGTACATTGTGAATGTGCGAATACCAGTTTAACCATTGAGCTGCTGTCTCCCCCCATTTCGGTGCGGTCTTTACAGGTTTGAATTTAGTACACTCAGCATCGAGTGGTTGCCAATGTATCGGGAAGCCAGTTGGACTAGGTTCACTCAAAGCATAAAGGTATAACGAATTGCTGTCCAGCCCTGTTACATGTTGGGTAATCTGAGCGTTTTCCTTATAAAAAAATTCTTTGATTCGAGTTTCACCCTGTTTTTGATATCGATGGAAAATGACCGACGGCCCACCCACTAAATTGTCTCTGAATAGTGAAACCAGATCCTGATGTTTATCATTGAACAAGGTGAAATCACGTGGGATGCTATTAAAAAGATGTCTTGATACAACCCCAGGTAGGGAGACAGCTTCCTTGAATATATCCACACTGAACTGACTTTTGAAAGATTGAAATTGTTTTTCTAACCCCTCAATGAAGTAATGAGTATCGATCGCGTTGTACCATTTGAGATAATCACGTAAAGTGGTCATTTCGTTATCATTCCAAACCTTCAAACAGTTTTCATATTCAGTTGTGGATATATTACGACCTTTTAGCGAGCTGTAAAAGTCGCTGTGGCTAGGTAGACTCGGATAATCTAACTTTTCCAAACTAGTCAGAAACTCGTACGGAAAATGACCCTTAGCGGCGCTACATTTGAACGCTTTCAAATAAGCATCGTACGAGAACCCAGGGGCCAAGTAATTCACAATATCCAAAAATTTGAGTCTGTTGGTTGTCAAAGAGAGGAAGTTGTTACCCCGTTTCAATACACTCAGATTTTCATCAACGAGTAAACCCATCAAGTATTCTTTTAGACAGTTCAAGTCATACCGACCGCCGTTGAACGATAAAACAGGGATTTGTTTTAAATATCGCATAAGCTCCTCTTGTAAACGTTCAAGTGGTATTTTTTTCTCAGAAGGATCGAGCGCTTTCATTTCGGTAATTTTAGTTTCGAGCATGTCCAAGTAGTGTTGATATTCCATCTGTAACAATCTGAATGACTCACTTTGAATATCATGAAAATGATCAACCATTTCCGCACACAAGTCGTTTGGGTCACCGTTCGAGACAATTACATGAGGTTCCAAGAACCCTTCCACATTAGATGATATACTAACAGAAATGGGGATATGTTTGCACTCCCATGTAGTTTTGGAGGAATCTGGAATATCACACTTTTCAAACATGCTCTCTATGTCGAACGCGATACGGTACTTGAAATAACGAAGCTGATGAGGAACAAACACCCCTTCTAGATCAAGTTTTTCAAAGATGTTCAGAGGAGGTGTATACACGCCACCCGGAAACACTTCAACGGGACCCGTTGCACATTTATGTCTGGTCAATTCATACTGCAAATTGAAAAATCTTTCGCAAACATCACATTGATAGCTCTCCGCATAACGGAATATATCAGTAATAAGACAGAAATGGTTGCTTTCTAAATGTAAGTACACAGGTTTCGCTTCAAATGTACTACGACGGAGTGCAACAGCTTTACCCTCGTTCTTGGTGTACACAAATATGGCCACATTAAACAAGTCCTCGATATCATCCAGCATATCAAGAGTTACACCAGATTCTACGTTAATACCATATGCCGAAGTAAATTGTTGAGCCAAATCTTTGGTATCTTTCCCTAGCGAGTGGGCGATACAGCGAAAAGCGCACAGATTGTCGTTGTACAGGTTCTTATTTTTTCGACGCAACATCGTCATGATACATCTCGCTCTCGCAAGCCATTTCGGTAGCTTAATACCAGCACAACCAATCAACATGCCGTCGGTAGGATATACATAAAACTGCACATTAGTCAGACAGACCGGCAGTGACTTTGTGTTTGGTCGAGAATTTCTCAATAAATCAAGCGCCGTTTCCAACCTTATAGATTCAACAAATTCGTCGAATTTATCTAGTGTTGAAATTGCCGCTGGTGTTTCTAATACACTATCAACATTCGCCGATGCATGAAAATAACGAAATCTCAGAGTCTCGACGTGGTACAAAATAAATGCATACGCGAAATTGACTTTGAAACGTGTCGACTCTGAGAAAAATATAGCTTGTATATCGCGGAAAACATCTGCTAGCTCCCGACCAATGACTCGAATATTATAGACATGACTAGTCTTTTTCACTACATACGATTTTATCGCTTGCCAGTTCTGAGTAACAACTTCTTGGCGTTCGTCGGCGATCTCTGGCGGTGCATTCGGTTCTTCGCGAACACGATTTCGTCGGCGTCGACTCATCTGTAAAATTGATAACACGCGGTCAAATTCAGCACTTTGGGACCATTAAACTAGTCTTACTTACAATCTAGTTTCTTCGATGGTGTCTTCCTTTATGCTTAATAAAACAAACAACACATCATGCTATGCTCGCTAACATAGTGTTATAGCAGATAACTTACCAGTAGACTCGCGCGTTCAACTTAAACCTTGAGCTTGATCTGTCTGTTCAACAACAAAATCATTACATCATGTTCACTAGTTCGGAACAGTAATAACTCACCGTTTCAATTCTTTAATTCCACGCTTGTTGTGTCTGTAGGATAAACGAATAGCATATTACATTCATGAATCAAAGTAATCGTACCGAATAACTTACTAATTAACTCCTTATCCAGCAATCAGCGATCGAATATACCCAGCCAGTCAGCCACGCTGTTCGCTGCTCGACACCCGGAGAGAAAGACTGTGAACCGCTGATTCGAGACTACAGAGCGCCAGCGCCGTTAGTGGTTGCGCTTTTAGAAGCTATTGTTTATTTATGGCTCTAATGTAAAATCTGAAACGGAAAACAGAAATTGAGAATAGACACTCACAACAATGAAAATCATTCAACCCAATCACAAATTATACTTCAATTTTGTTCTAATTTCTAGAAGTCGATGCAAGTACTCATTGGTTGCGGTATTTAATTCAGGTTGAATCTCATCAAGACTCCAACGCTGACCCTTGACAGTAAGCAATCGTTTGATGTCAGCCATGAGCTTTGTGACAGTCAAATTTTTTTTCTCCATCAATGAGTCAACATAACATAGCATTGAGCCTAAATGTGGCTTAACAGCGTCAATAGTCTGGAGGTGGGTAACCATCTTGTCAACTGTGTATTGACAGAGTTTTTCTTCTTGCTTCTTCTTTCCCTTCACATCGTCGCGAAAATCATCGTCACTCGCACTTTTAGATTTCACAGGTTTCTTACCAACCTTCTGTCTGGGTTCGGTACGATTCAAATTTTTCGATTTCCCATTGCGAAGCTGTTTAGCGGGTGGTATGCCCGCCGTTGTCGATGTGGTTCTTTTTCGAGTTGGCTTGCCGGTTGATACAGATTTAGGAGTATCAGTCGCCGATAGCAACCCCGCGGGGCGCGGTATCGTCATCCCAGAAGTCGACGGTTTCTCGGGATTCGGTAATTCGTTGCTAACGGCTGTCTCGTCGGTCGGTACACACGGTATCGTCACCAAGTTCGTGAGATCGTTAATCGCGCTTTCTCTAGCTAGTTGACCCGACTTCAGCCACGCCTGGCGCGCTATATCTGTATAGTTTGACTGCATTTCGATCGTTGCCGTAAGGTCGCGTTCTGCGGATTCAACTCTTAAATCCGGCGTCATCAGATCACCAGGATTAATCACATCAAAGATATCCGCGTTCTCTTCAAATTGCGATTCGAATGCATTTGGTTCATAACCAAATTTGTCAAGATTATCTATCTGAACCTCGGCCATTGTATAATAATTATTCTAACTGCTCCAACCAACGTTTATGTCTGCGACAGCGAAGTATAACCATCGACTCGTGGGTGTTGGCTATTTATAGATTTAATTTGATAGTAGCACGCGGTTGGATGGAAAATAATTCGGCGCGCAGGTCATTCGAAATATAGGTCGCACGCACACTGCGTAATCCTCAGAACCGATCGCGTTTCCGACTTTCAGAACCGGACGTATTTAGTGTGTCACAGATCAAAACGTCGCTACAGATATCTGATTTTTCAAAATCGCACAGCGCACTGCGCTTTAGTGAATTTCCTGTTTAGCGCAACGGCCGATTTTTATTGCACCACACATGTCAAACGCACCCGCCAACATCTGTTTTTTCGAAATCTGAGCGGTGTATTTCACCATTTTAACACATTGTGGTGTCATTCTCATGGTTTACTTTTTCAGTTGATAGTTACATATACTCGTTATGGCAACTAGCGCGATTATTGAGAATTATCTTCTGTACTATCATAATTTGACTACCCCCGCCTTGAGCGAAACGGAAAAATTCATCCACGGAGTACTAGATTTCTATGTACATGGACAAAACGTGAGCCGTGTTCGAAAGTGTGATTTTACCGCATTGGTTAACTCGATTCGATCATACGGCATCGATTGGAATGGGGTTTTTAGTGTCATAAGCATTGCGGCGATGAAAAGTGACATTCGTACCCTAGCAGCGTACAGAGATTTAGCAACAGACATCTTGAATACTCACTACAGTACATTGATAAGTGACTGGGTAAGAAGAAAATTCATTCGTGTCGTTTGTCACTTGTGAACGGCATCCTTTCTTACAGAACTCCTGTAAAGTTTATTTTAACCCAAGTCTATTCACGCGGGTCATCAGGATTATACAAAGACTGTTAACTCACTCAATACCACGCACCTAATTCTATAAATGTCGGCGGATTTGATGATGACTCTCACTTTACCAAACGATATGGCATCGAACAGCGTCAACACTATGCAAGTCGGAGCCGCTTCAAATTTTCACGTCGGCGTCAAATTCGCCTCATCACCCAAAAGAGGTGGCGTTAGCCAATATCTCAAAGGTATATTCATCGACGGTAATAACGAAGAGATATCTTTCACGTGTTTCAATCGTGATTTGTTCGGGGACATTGAGAAAGCTTTCTCCAAACGAAAAAAACTCATGGTCAAATCCGGTTGGGTTCAAATTGATAAATTTACTGGAAAACCCGCTGTATTACTTGGTCGGGCTTCGTCAGTAACTCTACATGGAAAATCGAGACATACGACTGAAGAATACCCATTATTGACCTGTGAATCGGTATACGGAAATAAAGATGAATACGTCTCGATCGCCGCTACTTGTGTTTCTCGAGAGGAGAAGATGGTCAATTCTGGTGCCGGAAAGGAGTTGAAATTATACAGTTTTACATTGAAGGATGATACTGGTGAGGTGGTTTTGGATCAATGGAACAAAGCCTCGCTCGTACCCGGGAAGAAATATCAACTCACTCGTGTTAAAAACTGTGTCGGTAGCTTGAAAATCGATTCGTTAACTAGACTTGTTGAATTGAAAGAATAGTTTGCATATTTGTATACCACAATACAATATTTCACGTAAAATGTATGACCTATGTGATTCGACAACTGGGTTAGTGCGGTGTTGTTCTACTGATCGAGGTGTGAAAATTGTGCTATCGCGATGAAGTTGTGACTGTGAACAGCAGATTATTTTGTAGGCGCGAAACAGCGGAGTAAGCCGAAAGTATTATTCAGGTAGCAATCAATAGCGAGGAACACGATCGGTCATTTGACACGACTAAACTACATCATATATTATAATTTACGATCAAACTATTTCACACTGACCGGTCTAGTGTAATAATCGATAGTAGCACACAGCTGCACGGAAACAATTCAGCGCGCAGGTCATTCGGAATATAGGTCGCACTGCTTAATCCTCTTGCAAGCACGTTTCCGTTTGTGCGGTTATTGTTGGTGACTCGTACATATTCAACACCACGCGAGAGATGTCTATACTCGAAAGTACGAATCATCGCCGCATCCATAAGAATAACGATATATCATTGTCGTACTCGCCGTAATTTGGAATATACACATTACCTAAGGACCAATCACATGACTATTTACTTGATACATATTCAACACGAAGTACGACATACCAACAACGAAGCCGCGTGCGAGCTATCCTACGCTGAAAAGGGTTACCGTGCGACCACAAGACACAATAGCCGCATGCCGCCGCCGCCATAAGACAAAAGAGCCGCTCGCCACCCCGCCATAAGAAATAAGTGCCGCTCACCACCCCCGCCATAAGAAATAAATACCGCTCACCACCCCCGGTTTTCCAGCCGCTCACGACCCCCGCCGTAAGAAATATGTGCCGCTCACCACCCCCGCCATAAGACGCAATAGCCGCTCACCACCCCCGCCATAAGAAATAAGAGCCGCTCACCACCCCCGGTTTCCCAGCCGCTCACCACCCCGCCCATAAGAACCCCTGCCACCCCCAGAGCGATCTATACTACTACTGACACTTTTTCAAAAATTTCAAAGTTAGAATACCGAGGAAAATCCTGAAAAAAAGGAGAATTTTTCCCATTTTGTGGTCGGTTGACAAAAAATAGGTCGTCATTTTCATTCGAACCGTGATATCCCAATTTAGCCTCATTTATGCCCATTTTCACTCGAATCTATCCACGATCTCAGCTCTTAAAGCTGTAAAGGATGACGAATTACCAGAAAAGAGGTCGTAAGGTAACCCTGCGTTCTGGTGAACATCAAACGAAAATGTCGCAACACCACGATTAATCAGAAATCACGGGTTACGGGCCATCTGGCCTGCCGTAATGTTGATTGTTGAAACACGATGGAAATAAATCGATTTCCGTTCACAAATGCATCGGATCTAGGCAGTAGACACCCAGCCTTGACGACGGAGAAGGATTTGTTGACTTTTGTGGCGTTAATCGTGATATAAACCTAGGTCTTTGCACACCGTGGTGATTCGATTAATCAGCTCAGAGCTCAGTGCTTACTGGAGTCACCAGTAATTCATTAACGTATATTCCTGCTGTGTCACAGATATTTCAGTATTTACTTTTGAATACCATACAGGCAAATTCCATGAAGTTCTCGGAGTCCCTTGCGGCGAAGCAGAAAGTGAAAACTGCGATAACTCTCGATGTTATAGGAATTGTCACTGGCTTCAGCATCGGCGTCATCTACGCGGTAATAACTTTTGCAGTGTTGAACCATTGAGATTCCGACAGAAATATGCTAATCTATCGCTTTAGCAAATTCCCGCCACGATTCAATGTGTCTATATATTGTTACAGTATTCTCCAAACTAGGAAAGCATTAGTAATTGTGCAGTTGAACGCAGCGGGAATCTGTTCCATGATAGGACAAACTTGGATGATGAATTCCAATGTGATACCCAGTTTTAGGCGGCAATGACACTACATCCAACAGCAACATTGTTTACATACATTTCCTTTGAATATTTTTGTTACTGTGATGTTAAGCATCAATCAAGTTTATAGCTTTCTTGCTCAACGCTACTGCTATTTTTTTCGACGAAAATGTTCCCAGTTATTTTATTTACGATAATAAAAACTATAGCATTCAACTATTTGATTTGATCTCAGCTTGGTATCATCAACTACATACAGTCATCGAGTTGTCGACTAAAAACCTGACGCAAATCTTGTCGAACATGGGTTACATTACATCGTTCAACGAGTTTGACAGTGACAAGGTGAGCTTGACACGAAGCGCCGCTGTCCAAATATTTCAAAAATATTAACCATGTTCACCAGGAGCGCATTTATCTTCACCATACCTGAGAAGGTGATGTAGCAGACAACCGATGCCTGTGTAGTTTTGTGGTTTTGTTCCAGTTATATCACCTGTGATATTTGTTCAGCAGGAGACTGCCAGCAATTATATAACGGTAACCTGAAAACAACAAACTTCTTTACTATCTGCTGTGGTTGAATATTCACACATATTTATTGTATACAATCAATTATTGACTATATTATAGTGGTCAGTTGGTAGGGTCATAGTAAAATAAGGAAATGATGTGAAACGCTAGATCTCGGGATGGTGTGAACCTCTGAAAGGTTCAGGTTCGTGTGAACGCGAACCTTTTTGAAAGGTTCTGTGTGAACACGAACGTGAACTTCATGACGTCACGTGACGTCATATTGCTAATTCCAAGCCTATCTTTCAATGAAATGATAGCCTATATTAATGTACACGATACCTAGCGACGACTCAGGCCACATCAAACTCCATGTTGGCGTTTTCAACGTCGCTAAATGTATCAACTGAGGCAATCAAAGGATATAATAGGCCTACTCCGATAAAATCAATATCTTCTGTCACTTTGCCAACAATTTCAACGAGGACTTACCAGGGAATAAAAGCTTACGCCTTTACGGTTTAGGCCAGACCGGACAATGTGTTCGGCGTTTGAGTATTGTTACATTAATATTGAGCAGAGTGTAAAGCAGGTTTCTATACTTGCTACCGATATTACCCCATTAACAAGTTATACAGCAGTAGCCAACACCTCAATCGCAAGGATTTGGTTTTAATGATGCAGTAAAGTTATGAAGTCAAGATTGACCTCGTACGCCAGCTAGATTTTTTGCACCAGAAAACGATATCGCTCTTAATGATTGGTTGAATAAGCATCATTCGCTGACTACGTATTTCAATCGTGATGTTGTGTGATTGCGGGTCAAACTCATAGCAGAGAGTCACTAAATATTCACAAACGGAAAGCTGGATATTTCGAACAAACTTTTGTAACCAAGCAAGCATAACTTTTGAGATTGTCAAGGTGCATGCTCGTTTAGTGTTAATTTTTAATGCTGCCAGCGCCATGCAAAGAGTGGCCCGCAGTTGAAATGCAATAAATATGAACCAAAGATGTTATAATGAAGTGAAAATTGTAATATATGAAAAAGGTTCACAGTGCAGAACCTACCAAGGTTCTGTTGTGAACGCGAACCTCTAAATTTCCGAGGTTGACACACAGAACGCGAACGTGAACCTCATGTTCACACCATCCCTACTAGATACCCAAGAACATATTTCACAGCAGGTGAATGCACCATCGAAGAGTCAGGTTAGTCATTGTAGGTTTGGTGCAGCTTTGAGAGCATGACATCACGTTTAAATAGTAAAGCTTCTCCCTACAAAAACAGTGTTTCTAATGTTACACTCTTTTACGAGCGTGAGGACAAAATTATATAAGTGTAACTGAAGTCATTACGACTCGCTATGAATTTTGACTGTTGTCATGTCCAGTTATTTCACAAATATTTCAAGTTAAGTGAAGCTAATTTTCAAAGTGACTTGAATCTACTTAATAAGTCACCTCAAATTCCGGTGTCGAGTCATTTAAGAATTTCAATTCGCATCGTTTGATTTTAATGTGCGGATGCAAATGTATAACTGCAAATAGGCTAGATCAGTATCCTTCGAGCGTTGTGCATTGGACATCATAGGTTGCGCCAGTGGAAAAGCGTATACAAGGATTCATCACAAACTTACAATACTGTATAGATACCTTTTCCAAATAGGCTACGCTCCGTGAAGAAAATTAAAGTTTGGGAAATAATCAAATGCTGGGCGGAATGTCACACCATTACACTGGTTCCCACAGTGACGGAGTCTGAGAAACAGGAGACGAAACATATGAAGGGGCGGCTGGGGGACGAAAGTTTTCGAACGTTTGGCCATATATAGTCAAGCAACATTTATCTGGGCTGCGCAGCGCAACCCGCACTACATTTATAGTGTTGTTGGTTTATATTTTCTCTATATTGATATATTTTGTGTCATTTATCGTTGTGATGTCTACTAAAACGGACACTATTGGATCGCAGATTTTGTACCATTAACGTGTCTGCTATGTTTGACGATAATCCATACATTAGGTTTGAATTTCTTGAAAAGCTGTATCATTTAAAACATACAGTATCATCTTAGAAACAATATATTGACAATGATTATCACTAAAATGTTTCATGTAGTGTACGTTAAGACATAAACGACTATCATGGTCATGTGAATAATTAGTTTAAGAGGGTAAACAGCGCATGGTTTAAAACATAATACGTAGGTTCTATCAGTATACACCCGCATATCCTCGCATCGTTGTTGATATCCGGTGTTTTACCGCGAACGCTACACTCGATCGATCACAGAGGAGCAAGAAGCTAACAGGCACCCGGTACGACCGTACGAATTCATGACGTGGGGAATCAATTATATGGTATCGTGTATTAGTTTGACGTTAGCAAACAAGGCATCCGGAGACGTAAATTGAATAAACGCGAAAAGATGTCGTTATGAAGGTAATGACAGCACGACGTCTGAAGGCAAAGGTTTTATGTGTCTCCAGTCTCGCAACTGCCGTTGCGATATCACACTATGCTTCAATGTTTTGATAACCTTCGGCCCGTTGGCAGTGTGTGTTATCTCCGTATTCAGTCTTGCAACTGGACACCGCATGAATATCGGCCCACACTGCGTAATAGACCAGACTGCACTTGCGTGCCGATGCGGCAACATTTGTATAACTGCGTTGGGATTTCTGAACTAAAGCGTAGGCCTAATTCAATTAACCTACATGCCTCGGTGCGTTCCGTGAAACATATCATAGCCAAAGGCGATGTGAATTTATATCTACTGTAGTAGAGACAGCTTAGCTATACCGAAAAATATAGAATAGGACGACGCGTTACTAGAAATGTTTGTATGGAGACTGAACTCTATTTCGAAGACACGACGCGATGGTACGACTGTGAATATCCTCGTATTGTTGATGTAGGGCCACATGGGTTTTTTCGTTCTTTTGTTTTCCTCGTTGAGGTAACTTTATCTTTCAACCGTGAATAGCAACACTAAAGTGACGATGCAGGAAAGGCGCTCCAGTAGCGGAACGGAATTTATCAGATGGGTAGCGAATAAACTAAGTTTTCGATCGTGATATATTTTATCATTGCCGAGACATTTCTAAGTAGCTAGAATTATTCGAACGAACCGATTATCGCGCGTTGTCTGCATGATGCTGGATCAGAAATTAGAACTTACCATTCAAACAATTAGACAATAAACTGTAACTGAGTCAGTAATTTTGTATAACTGTATTGATCGGTATTATTACTACTAAGGTCCGCAGTGTCCTTTATCATCTCGATAGCCTTCTGCCTCACGCATATCTGTAGTAAACGTAGGTAATAATATCTTGTCATTGGCAAACGCAAATTTGGGTAAACTTATTCAGTATGAGCTAGTCTCGCTTCAACGCTCAGGTGAGGACATATAACGTTTTTACAGCTCAGATTATAAATGCCATCTGCACTGTTACCTATAGTTCGCAGAGAGATTTATGAGTCATAGAGGGTAGTATGAATGCATTGCATAGTGGTGCGAAAGAAATATTTCCAGATGTAATTGTAGCTATTGAACGGAATCTCAGCGACAAGCAATCATCAGCTGTGTAAGTCGATTCCCAACGGTGTTTTATCCCATTGAACAGGAATATGGCAACCTATTTTTATCAAGTATAGATGGTATCTACGATGCACATTGAAGTTTGCGGCCTGAACACAAACGGAAACCGTCAAGTCTCATGTAGGCTATCGTACCTATACGTTTATCTCCGACTCGAAAATACATTGCATCCTTGAAAAAACATGCATTATTCATGCATCACATAGATAAGTGCATAAGCCGTGCAATCGTGACATGCCACTTTTACTACGGCCGTGTATGAAGTGCACAGCCCGTGCATTCTACAGTGTGGAAGTCGGGCATGGTACCAACGGTTATTGGGCTAGAATGCAACTTTGATTGACCGTCAGCACCTGCTTGCGTTGAAAGTCTATCTAGAATCCACAGCGGTTGTCTATCATTGATGCAAGTGCCAAGTTGGGTCGCATTTTAAGTGTGCAGCGTATAGGACAGATAGGCGACAGTAGCTGAACAGTTAACCTCAATACTTCAAATGTATCCTATACATTGCGACTACTGTTACATATATTTTGTATACCCCTTGCAGTCTATAGGCTACCTATTATTGTGATTAGCATATTTTGAGATCCTTAAAAGAGAACACACTGAACAAGCTGCAGGAGTTGCTAGAGCGAACGAAAAAAAGGGTGATTTTTAATTTCACACAGCCAATTTCACTGGGTAGACTAAATAAGGTCATTTTTCCAACTCGACTACCGAAATACCCGTCAATTCGGACCTCATCTCGCGCGATTCGTGGTGTTTTGTGACATTTTTGGCTAAAAAAGAGGACAAATGGCCACAAAGGAGGACGTGTGGGTGAAGGGAGGACATTTCTTGAAAAAGGGAGGACAAATCCTCAGAAATGGGGGTGTATGGTAACGCTATACAATACGTATACTTTGTCTATTCTGGTAACCATGACTGACACTGGCACATTTTTCCAGCGAACATAGATCTATAGTTAAAGCGTTATAGCAACACTTTAGAATGGATGCAAAGGAATCCGAAGCAAATAATCAAGGTGCAATGCTTCAACAACCGCAACCTGGATATGCGCCATATCCTATACCCCCGCCGGAATACCAGCATTCTGGAGATACAAATCAAGGTCAAATGCAACAAAAGCCTGGATATACAACTTCCCCAATACCACCACCACAATACCAGTACGCGGCATATCCCAACCAACCAGTTCCTGTACAACAAATGTCAGCTTATCAGCCTGGCGTCGTTGTAAGCCAACCAATGATTCAGCATCATCCACAACACGTGGTAAGGACGTAGCGACGCTTTTTCAAGCAAAATATTTTTGACAGCATTCCTGTAAAACTAAGCTAAGCTGATACATATAATTCTGATCAGATTATTTGGAATTGGATTATATAGAATGATCCTTCACTTTATGCGACAGGACAACGTATGACACACGCCGATCGGATATTTACAAAGCATATTATGCATATAGACTGGTAATCAATTCAACGATTTGAAAGTCCATTTCGCAGTCTTATCAGCCAACTCTACATCACGTTAGTCAGCTAGCTAATATTTTCCGTGAACTAGTGGATTCAATCTTGCTGATATTATTGGTGTCAACACAGGCCTACTAATTATACATCAGTCGTTACCTCGAATGTTTCTATACAGGTATATGATGAAGCATTTCTATTTCAATTTAGGTAGGTGAACCACCAGTACCAGACTACTTATGCTTATCCATCTTCACGACACTATGCTGTTGCTGCTGCCTGGGGATAGCAGCGATTATCACTTCGAGTCAGGTATAATAGATAGCTATTTTTTATCAGTAACATAACAAAAACCCTAATTATGACCGCGTCTCGTTGGCCAAAGCTTTCGACATTGATATGCCCTTACAATCTGAGCCCTGCAAGCACAGAAAAACATTTCATCCAATGTTAAATCGTATCTGTTACACATGTATCGTAGAATTGCCTTACCTAAACTGGTTCTTTGCACTCCCTCCATCAGTTCAAACATGCCTATAAAAATGTAGCCTACTAACCAGGGTAGTAACAGAGGTTACGAGTCACAAGTCAATCTCACTTTTATAGTCTTAAATCGAGTCAAGTCGATGCATTTTCAATTCACCATTGAGTCAAGTACGAGTCCAAGTCAGTGAGTAGAGGGTCGAGTTCGAGTCAAAGTGTTGTGATTCGAGTCCGATTTCAAGTTATTGTGTTCATTGTTCAGTTTTGAGTTCCATCCCGTCTAACTCCGTTCGAGTGATATATATTGGCTCGCATTCGTAATATACTAATTTTCCTCACCTTTAACAGTTTCTGGTCGCATTTGCAAATGCACGTGATAATAGGCGAAAGACCAATAATGCGGTAACTTTACTATTCTTCGAAATTACAATGAATTGCTGGACTTGGTGCGAGTCATGCACAATAATTCGTGTACAAGTTGAGTCATGTTCTGTATTTCGGGAAAATGACTCAAGTCCGGTCGAGTCACCGAAACATCGCGACTCGAATCAGAGTCTAGTCGAGTCGTGACGCGTGTCATTACAACCCTGATACTGACTTTGAAATGCAGCCATTTCGATGTGTGAAGCTTGAGTCGCGAAATGCCAATAGAAATCAGATTTGGGCCGCGTGCTAGAAAACACTGGCTCAACTGAAGGACAGCTTATTTGAGTGACAATTGCAAAATAGCGAGTGTTTGAGTGACAATGCTATGGCCGCCATTTGAGTGACAAGTACTGGGTAGGAGTGAATTGTATTTCCAAGAGTCCGAGATAACAACCGAGGTACGGTTGACCGCATTGATTGCGACCCGTGTTCAAATTTCAAGAAAAATGACATAAACTAGATAAATTTAATAATAAGTTGAGCTTATTCGCTTTTAAGTAAGCTTATGATAGGAGGCTTATCTATAGGCTCCTCATCGCAATATCATCCGTGTAAGCGGTGTCTTATAAAAGCCTATAGAAGTGGGCCGTGCTACAAGTCGGCTGTTGCGGAATAAAAATGAAGAAATTGACCTGGTGTAAATGACCATAGTAGTCGTCAAACACCATGTATACCTCAATCAAACAAACAATGGTAGGTCGCGTTCGTTTGAAATGTTTTAGCCGATTCACATATCAACTCTGTAATAAAACCCTACGCGGTTCTGGTTTGATCGAGCTTGTTGGGGGAGAAAGATATAACTTGCAAGTCAAACATATAATGTGTCGTGAATAAGATCTTGCATGCCGCAATTAGCACTTACACCAGGGGTTGCCACCGTGGTGATTGATGGTGCCACCGTGGTATTATTGACAGAATTTTGGAAGAAACATTTGAGGAATGGATATGGAATCGGGCTAATGTGTTGAAAGTTTCGGGGATAACAGTTGGTAGCTTGAAAATACCTGGATTTGGAGTAGGAGTTGGAGTCGTGGAAATGTTAACTGTGACACAACCCTTCTTGATTTTACAATGGGACAGGGATTATTACGACGGGTATTACACTGTAAATTCACAGCGTTGAATGAGACACAACATTGTGCATAGGTATATACAATATTTGGCTGACACATATTATCGGCTGAGATCTGACATCGAGAATCCGCCATGTTGTGTGCACGTCCACACATCATCAGGGAATGTCATAAGATGTGGGTTAATGCTCATATGATGTGTCTATAAGCTCACATGCATATCAGTATAGTCATTCCGGACGAATTTCCTGCGGTGTCAAACATTCATACCGGATATCAATTGAGAGGGAGTTTGAGTGGTCGCTGGCCAATCTTCACTCTGAAACTTCACGAAGTTACTATTGACGTGATATATCATCCCAGGCAGCCTAAAGCGCGGTAATATTGATACACGTCGTAAAGCCTCGCCAAATGTGATTTGATCGGTATGTCCACAGATTTTTCTACAGGCTGCAGTGTTTAATTAACAATATTATTACAGTCATAAATAACCAAGGTTGTAACCGACGGTGGTACCGGGCTTCAAGCAAATAGGTTGGTGATCAGATATTATGGTCGCGTGCTGTACCAATACCTGAGAGATATGATATACTTTTTCGCCTGCACCATCGAGATGCTTTGACGACGGAGTTGCGATACGGCCCCATGAGGTCATCTAGTCTGCACCCCCGTTTTTTTCTCCTCCATGCTATCCGTGATTGCTGAGCGCCTAGCAGGATAGCTGCGGATACCAATTTTCGAGTCTGTGGTATGACCCGGCCGGGGATCGAACCCACGACCTGCCGCTCGAGAAGCCGGACGCATAACCATTACACTATCTCGCTCTGACGACCCGCTGTCTTGAGGTATGCTCTGATCTGACTTTACATACCTACGATAGTCACGTTAATCCTTATAGTTAATCGCTTGTTTCTCATTTCAGTTTATTACAAACAAAATATCAGATCAACATACCAAGAGATTGCGATAAAATAATAAGGTGATCATATTATTTCCCTACCGAACTTACTGAAGAAATTTATAATACAAATATGGATGAAACACCCCGACGTTGGACATTTTACTTGTATCCGGTACCGCTATCATTACCATCGAGCAGCAGTATAGCAATGATTTAATTATTAGTAGTACCCTTTGTATTATATCATTGATGAAATAAAAAATTAACTCTGTCTCTTTACGCATGACTTACTGAGTCACGTGATTGTATGACGCAATCCTGAGACAATCGATCGTTACCACGCAGGACCAGTGTGAGTGAGATATACCGAGAATCTGTCGGTCTTTGTTACGTGAATCTAAATAGCATATAGCGAAGAAATGGAGATGTTTTTAGTTCAAAACGGAATGAGGAGGGAGCACATTGATTTACTGCAAGGTAATTCGTTTATGTAAATTTTCAACATCATCTGTAAATAATGTTATGTTCATGTTATCGAGTTTCACATACAGCACCAGCGCCCAGCGGTATGGGTAGATATAGATTACCTATTTTCGATCTAGCAGCTTGATGCGCCATAAGAGCAGACCATGAAAATGGGAGCTAATGCTGTTTATTAATTTCATCTGAAGATATAATAGATCTAGTGATGAAACCTCATTTGCAGATGAAGTTATGTATATCTTTCTTTGCACTTGACCTGTTTCAATTACTTGATATGGTTTGGTAGAATGTCTGATGGAAAGTTTGGTTTGTGCCCTTTTATCGGAACTATCGATTTGCTGTCTACACATTTATTGTCACAGACAACATCCGAGTGTTATCATGTCATGCAGGATCTGTGGCATAGTGCATTCAAAATATGAAGATCTCTGTATAGCCATTGTAAAAGAAGACACAAAAATATGAAGACACTGTACTTGTTTTGCTGTATGAAGCACCGTCCTCTCTTGACTATGACCTACTGCCCGAATCCTCTCCGAATTCAATATATTTTGTATTAAAGTGCATTCATGATCAAATGCTTTTCAGTATTACTTCTCAAAAAGCTGTCGTAAAAGTTGAGGAATCTCAGACAAAAGACAAAGGCATCTGGTACATCTTCATGGAGAGCGCATGCTTTGTGTGCAGGCTCATCAGGTGATTGGGATGATTGTTATTCTTTTTTTTTTATTGTTTATAAGTTTCATGTTATTCGAAAGGTCACCCTAATATAACAATTGAAGATGCAGTTGGTGCAGTTGGAAACAGAGTACAATAGACCTGGCACCAATTGGCTGAATGTCATCACTCTCATGAAGTACACTCATCACGACAGACGTAATCAGTTGAAGGTGCTAGAATTTGGTGGCGTTGCTGAAATTTTGAAGAGCTTTCCAATGTTGCAAGATATTAGACTTGTAAGTTCTTTCATTCCTTACAGATGACTTCAATTTGCAGTCATAACTTCAAAAATCAGTAAAATAAAATTGTTTGTGTGCTTCGGCAAATTAACCAATTATATTGCCTATGTATCTTCCTATTGCATTAATATACACTATTGGGTTAGAATTAGATTAATGAGATTTCGTGATACCATATGCTAAAAATAATTCAATTATTGTGATGATTAAATTAAGAAAATCTAATTATGTTCGTATCAAGATAAGTTAGTGCATAACTATGTATTTTAAAATGAATAATATGGATAAATTTACTCACTCTAACTAACCTGTTCAAGTGATGTGCATATTCATGACTAACAGCTCTGATTAACGCGTTGTTATTCCCAATAGATCAGACATGAGTTTCAACTGCTTGTTGCTAGATGTGTTGAAGAAATGCGTGAGAAGTACATGGAAATGCTTCTCACTCTTGATAAAGTTTTTGGAGAGCAGACTGATCAAGAGGTTTGTATTATGTTTGATAATTAACAGTGGTACAGTCATAGGCGCCGACTTTTATTTTTGCATGGGGTGGCGGCAGGCGCGTAGCCAGGGGGTGTCGAAATCCCTCTTTTTGAAACGCAAAACACTGATCTTTTGAAATGACCATTCTGACTCTAATATTCAGTTGCAATTCAACAAGTCGTATTATCGGTGTTACGCGGGGCCGCAACCCATTTGCGATATTCGTCTGTGCACGCATATCGCACAATGCTACGAGACGCGATTTCCTGCTGAAATATTTTAAACGCGGCTTGCGGCCCTCATTGATGCAAATAATGCACTTTAATTTGTAGAATTTGTATTTGTTTGTCAAATCGCGATAGGAGATGGTGTTTCTCAGAGCGCGCGATGAAATCGACGTTTCTAACGATGAGGTCGAATTTGTACATCTAATAACGAAATCAGCATAGAATGTTGTCGTTCAAACTAACGAATAAATTGAGAATTTGCGCCATCGAGAATCTCGTGTTGCATCAATTTTTGAAAACGTAATTCAACCCTGTGTACTGCACAATGCGCAGTATTAATAACAAATAAAACACTGACAAGTGACGCCGAGGGAATACGAGTGTCTAAAGCAGACAAGAATTAGTAGCCTTCAGATGATAGCAAACTAGATAGCGCGCATCTAATCAGTAATTCCACAACTTGCGTACAGCGCTAATGCCCAAACTTGCCTTTATCTGAAATGTAATGTGATGGCTGGAATGGAAACTTTTTAATTGCAGGAATGCTCCTCGCCTGTCTAATATGGTTCTTATTAGTCCTTCACCTGTCTATTATGATTCTAATTGTTCGCAGGGAACTGAAGACGATGAAATTCATATCCTGCTCGAACTGCAGAAGGCTCTCGAATAGACAAGAAAATAAGGTCGAACCATGGTTTGAGTGCGATGTGTCTTTGTCAGGTAAGATTTGCTACCAGTCTAGTATGGATCTGCTTCAGTTTAGATATGCATAGAAGTTATAGAAAATAGAATCCTCAGATATGATCGAAATTCTTGAGCCGTCCCAAAACGAAGGTAAATTATGCTATATTAAACACTGCGCTCGACGTACTGGGGCTGCAAAATTTTGTATTAAGACCAACTGATGTGGCTGCGCGTCATCGATTCTTAACCCGTTGCGAAAATATGCGATGGCGAAGTTAACGCACTAGAAACGCGGAAGCTCGAGCGTAACGGGTCTTATGCAAAATTCATTTAATTTATGTTTATCATATTTTGAAATCGGGAAAGGAGGATTTTCACACTAACAGTATTGGAGTTACCAAAAAAGAAGACATTTGGGCGTCCTAGGACGACAATTTTAAAAACCTGAAAAAGGAGGACAAATCCTCCTAAAGGAGATCGTATGTTAACCCTAATTTAATTGCAGCACCATTACGGTGGCTTTCTGAAGACAATGTCTACGGCAAATTTTTTTCGACCTGCGAGTTGATTTGAGACCACAACATTTTTATAGCGCAGTGCCCCTCTAAGATTGAGCAGCTATCAAGTTATGATCGAACGAAGTCCGACGTTCATTGTTACCCCTTAAAATTCTGATGATGTATAGAGAAATTCATGCATCTGAACACAATTAATGCTTCAATTTATAATCAAATAATATATCAACTTTTAATCAATTTGCCCTTTGGAGCTAAGCTTGTTAACTGTGCTCTGCACTCTAAAAACTATTGTGATCTCAACTTCAAGGGCGAAACGGGAAAATTTTTCAGGCCGCAGCCATTTTCTTCAGAACGCCACCGTAATGGAGCTGCAATTTATTGAATTTTCCACAGGGGAATCATACTCTAGCAGTCAGGCAGAAATCGAACTTTATATAGTTGTCAGCCGATGCTATGAAGGAAACATGTCGTACACGCCCTATGTCCCAAAAAAATAGAATACACTAGGCCCGATTTTGACATGAATCTCCTGACTGAACATCTTCCGTTGAACTCGGTATCTAAATTACCTTCGCGTGTACGACATATTTCCTTCATAATAACATCGGCTGACAACGATATAAAGTTCGATTTCTGCGTGACTGCTGGAGCATGATTCCGATGTGGAAAATTCAAAAAATTTGCCGCTTTACGGTGGCGTTCTGAAGAAAATGGCTGCGGCCTAAAAAAATTTCTCGTTTCGCCCTTCAATTTGAGACGACATGATTTTTAGAGTGCAGTGCCCCTTCAAACTATTCGCTGATTCAACTACACTTGAATCTTTAGTATGAGAAGCAGTGTCGTAACCAAGTCACAAGGCTCCGAGTCACAACTCGATCTCGCGTTTTGTAGGATTGACTCGAGTCAAGTCCGAGTCAAAATCAACAAGTAGAGGTTCGAGTCCGATTCATGGTGTTGTGACTCGAATCCAAGTCATTGTGTCGACGGCTCAGCTTCCAGTTAAAGTCTTGGTAACCCAGTTGTTGATATCGAATGGTTCGCATGTTAATATATTCATTTTCCTCATTTGTAGCAGTTTCTGATCTCATTTTAAGTACCAGTACCAATAGACGAAATCTCAATAGTGTGGTCACTTTACTATTCTTTGAAATTACAATGAAATGTCGATCTTGGTCATCTGAGTCTCGAGTCATATGACTTGGTTCGAGTATTGCGTAATGACTCAAGTCGAGTCAATACACAGTTTGTGTCGAATCGAGTCATTTTTGTGTTCTGAGAAAATGACCCGAGTCATGAGAAAGTCATTACTCGAGTCATTACATCCCTGATGAGAAGTCCCCTGTAAGCATTTCTAGCTGAAGTTGGTCATGTGCTCTAGATTTGCACGTGAATATTTAGCAAAATAATTTAAAGCTAACATATTGTTTTAATTCCAGGCACATACAGTCGATTTACCGACTTCAAAGTTGACTCCTCATCTTTTGATTGCACGTCATGAGAATGGAGATGAACAATCGTGGATGGCGGCCAATGGCATCACCATCAAGCACAGATCCGAAAACCAAAGAAGACCGCTTGAGATGATAATTGATCTCGTAGCATGCTACTACTCATGAGATCTTAGTCATCCCAAGGTCTTTCAAATAATGCCATTCATTCAATGTGTCCTTGTTGGTGATAAAAATTCGGGATTTCAGTTGAACAAGTCCGTCAATTCTTGGAAAAAATATCAAAATGCCCAGCAATCGATTAAAAAAATGTAGGCTAATTAATCTCCCTTGCTCAAAGTACTTGTGCTGTGAGTACTGCTTTGTTTTGGTACCTGCACATAGTGGATTTTGTTATTTTTTGCATTTGCAAAATAATTTGTCTTTTTTGTGGCTAGACTTTTTGCTATGCATTCAATTTGTAAACTTTTCGTTTTTAGTGGCACTGTACATTAAGGCTTTTCCAAAATAACATACTGTTGAGCCAAAATTGGTTTACTATGTTTTTTTGGCAATTCAATCATTTGATCATGTAACTAGTCAATTCGTGAGAAACAATGTTTATTGGCAACATTACTGTTCATACACTTTGCTTTAGTTCCGAATCCAGTTCTTTTATACTGTTATTACTGTTACATAGCATATTCATATTGAAATGAACCCGAATATTTTCGGTCGACACTTGTCAGTGGTAATCGTCAGCAAATCTAGTGGAGATTTGGAAAGGACATTGTATATCAACAATCGTATCACAAAATATGACGTCATCAGCATGAAATTTCGAGAAAGAGAGCGTTCAGTGCACTATTTCCAGCTGGAACACGAAAGCCTGTTTACGGAGTTTAGGCTGGTGTATTTTATACATGTGACTTCCGCTGCCATTAGTCCCTTTACTTCCACTATTGCGATTGGGTTGTTGTATAATGTATATCTCTATGTTGGCGTTGAGCGTTTCGCGAGTGACTTGGAGTTTTTCTAGTACTTTGATTAGCATACTGTGGTTCACTTATCAAAATACACCAGCCGGAACTCTGTCAACAGAAGTAGGTCGTGTACCAGCTGCATCGGAATAGTGCACTGAACGCTCTCTCGAAATTTCATGCTGGTGACATCATATTTTGTGATACGATTTTGTTGATAAACAATGTTCTTTCCAATTCTTTCCTAGTTACTGACGATTACCCCTGACGAGTGTCAGCCGGAAATATTCGGGCTCATTTCAATATGAACATACTATTCAATTGTATATTGAAGTTCTTTACCTCCAAGAAGCTCTGTTATTATTGTATAAAATCCTGTCTTACAGCGTCAAAAAATTGTTGTTTTCAATTTT
Source organism: Botryllus schlosseri (assembly GCF_051294905.1). Classification (NCBI taxonomy): domain Eukaryota; kingdom Metazoa; phylum Chordata; class Ascidiacea; order Stolidobranchia; family Styelidae; genus Botryllus; species Botryllus schlosseri. The sequence continues at coordinate 14,608,238 of NC_137248.1, read as the reverse complement.
TCTTGTCATATTTATAACGGCAATTTGCACTTTTAACGTACATTTTACAACCGATTCTTTTAAAATAAAATATTTTTCCAGAGCCTGTGGAGGTATATCAGGTACATAATTTAGAGCTCTGCAGTGATAGGTACGGACACGCCACTTCAGACCACACAATATTATGACATACATCGCTACCACGCAATGTGGCATCTAAAAAAAAATTCGAATATTGTGTGTTTTTTTGGTGCATAAATGCACGCGTTTCGGTTTACAGTGTAGTTTAGTTAGAGACGATTTTGCAAATTTTATTGATAGTGAAAAAATTATGGTAATCGCACATTTATCGATTCCATTGCACGTTTATCATTCGAAATCTAGTGGTGGGTGATGGAAAAACGATTTTTTTTCTTTGTTTCCGAAGACACACTAATCGTTTTCTGAATGTAGCCAATGCTGTTACAACAAACATTGACATTCCGCGAGGCCGGCGCATTTTGCATCATTGACATCATCACACCTGAAATTTGCTTTTCAGGCAAATTCTATGAAGTATTCCGATCCACAAGAAGCAAAGCGTAAAGCAGAGACATCCCGCACGCTGAACATTACTGGAATTGTCATCGGCGTCATCTTCTCTATCGTTTGCGTGGTGCTAAGATTTTCTCTACTGAATCAGTGAAACTGCAATGAAAATGATGAACTATGTTATCGGCTCAACAACTTACCATCACGATTGAGAAGGCCTTCGAAACAACCGCATCAGCTATATCTCTGATTGGAAGCAATATTGAATGAACAACCATCAGTCAAAGTATTTGGACACTCTATAACAATAAGTTACTTTCGATTGTATAATGCTTTCGATTCACGAAGTAGCCTATATGAGCTGTATATATTAGTTATGTAGAAGTGAGCGATTTTAGACGTAAATGGTTGTGAGTATGTTCGTAACGCCTTCAACGTATATTAATCATATGAGGATGGATTTCTAAGGTCATATGACGTTGATATGGAAAAAGTGATAAATCACTTTTCAAACGATTGCTTACAAACTTTTCTATTGGGAATAAACAGCAGTTATTCCAGATGTTTCATGCCGTACTGCTGTTGAAATTGCTCGTATACAATACAGAGTAGTAGATCGTAGGACTTTGAATAACGACATATTGTGGGTGTGGGGCCGTCCGTTGATTTGTTCTTTTGTGTTCATCGCTGGGGTAACTTGATCTTTCAACCGTGCATGACAAAACTTCAGTGGAATTGCACGCGAAGGTATCCAGTAGCAGAATGGTGCTTACGTGATGCCATTGGGTAGCTAATGAGCTAAGCTTAAGCTATCAATGTTAAAAACCGAATATTGTAAAATAACTTTTGTCATTGCCGAGTTTTCTGACCAAACTAAAATTATCCAATCATTCAGATTCTCACTCGCGTTTTGGGAACAATTGATCGGAAATCAGGACCACAATTATTTATCAAGGTTGCCGAGTTCATAATTCTATGAAGCGTATAGGTTATCATATTTATTTCCGTGAATTCTCCTAACTGTCCCATAACGTAACTAGCAGATATTAGATATACTGGCATGCATTTCTAGAAAAATGTTATTGTCCGTTGCGCACAAAGCCGGAAACGGCGACATGCATCGGTTCAACTTCACTATTATTGATAATATTATGAAAATTAACTGGCATTGTTGAAAAATAATATCATTATTACTATTTATTTTTAAAGATGTTACCTATGGCCGTCACATCGAACGCATGAGGCTTCTTTTGCCAAAAACGGGCGGCAACAGTTTTTCTTCCTTAGTGGTTTATTTGCGTCTTCGTTCTTCTTTTGACACCTGTGGTATTTATTCATCAGGGTATTGCCGCCAAGTTTGTACGGTATCTTAATATCGAGACTAAAATTCCGTTGGTCCTTTTCGTTATTATCGGATAATTTAGGAGGGATATACACATTTAAATATATATTTACTTGATTCAACAATTAGACGATTCAATTGTGTAGTCCGAAGAGCTATAAAAGGAAATTATGTGAAACACTTGAAAGATGAGGTTGCACCAAACAAGTAGGATATTCATAAGGCTGGTGCAGCATTGGTTGTATTCCAATTTCAGTACTCCACCTATTTAATTTGAAGCTCTGCTGAGACAGCGAGGACAAAACGGTAAGGGTGCCTTTATTTTGTACATGCAAGCTAATGAGAAGCTGATTAGGCCAATAACTATGCTGTAGCCCGGGGGCCTTTCGACCCGCCTCGCGGGAGCAGACCCTTTAACGTGGCCCATGCATTTCAAAGGGGAGTTTGGACTTTGAAAATTTTCGAGCTCGCTTGCACTTAACGTGGGCGACATAACTGCCGCAACTTTGCCGTGCGTCGCCTACCACAAAATACGAGGACCTATGGCAAACCGCCTATACTTGCTCAGATCAGTTCCAGATTTCGTGTGAGCCTAGTCGTGGGGGGGGGGGGTTGGCTAGGAAAATGTTTTGAAATTTTCCTAAACTTTTTTTTCGATTTCGTCCCAATGTTAAGAAATAGGGAAGTTGGACTTGGTCGTTTTTTCGATCCCCACTTTTCTGGTATCGTTCGACGCATTGGAAGCAGTAGAACACGACGCTACCCTCGGCATGGCTCTAGGAGGTCGTTCTGTTATCAGGAGCTCGAATAGACTATCCGCTTAGCTCTACGACGCACAGGAGCCGAGATACGACGTTTCGTGTTATAGCTCGGCTCCTGTGAGGCCCAGCCCCAAGCTCGAACCGTCGTTGGAAGCGCCGCAAAGAGACAAACCTAGAGAAAAAAATGATCCGGATCGAGATATCCGGGGCCGAGATATGTCCGATCCGAGGGCCCAAAAAAGTGATCTCCAATCGGCTCTTGTGGCCATACCTTTGGTCCGATCCGGATATTTCTTTCACAGGGCGTCTTGAAATAGGGAGAGGAACGCGACTAGGGGTGCTTGGAGGGGGAAAAAAGATTTTCGGACTTCAACTTTTTTTCGATTTTGTCCCCATGTTAAAGCATAGGGAAGTTAGACTTCAGTCGTTTTTTCAGAAATTTTATATTTTTCAATTTTTTTTTTCGATTCCCGATTTTCTGCTACCGGTCGAAACGGCGCACGCTGTAGAACGCGACCGTACCTCTTTTGTCTCGATCGGACGACTGGAGGGAAGTAATGGCCCGAAAACCAAAGTTCGGACTCAAACTTTCTTTCGATCTTGGCCCCATGGTAAAGTATAAGGATTTCGGACGTTAGACGTTAGACGGTCGTAGTGGTATAATCCAAAGCTGCAACACCTATGAGTTGTGGGCTCGAGTCCGACCGAGGTCTACTCTATATTTCCTACCTAGGTGATGGACGCTTTATTAGGCTCCGCCTCGCCATCTCATCCGAGTAAGCGGTGTCTTATAAAAGCCAAGAATGTGTACCGTGGTACAAGTCGGCTGCCACGGAATCGAAATGAAGAAAATTGCCAAGTGTGAATTACAATGACCATAGTAGTCGACACACACCATGAACACCTCAAAACAAACCTCTGTATGTCTGTCGGTGCCGTCAAATCTCCCGGTTTGCAGGGTGCCGTTAGCGAAAAAAAAGGTCGAGAATCACTGTGCCAGGGTGCCGCGCACTAGTTTTCATTTACAGAGGGTGCCACGAGGTTGCAAATTTTGACAACCACTGGTCGGTCTGAATCTGAATAGGTACTATCGTAATCATGATTCAGAAATCCCTATTTGGAATCGAATATCCAGATGATGGACTCACAACAAAATTAAAATCTGAATGAAAAAAAAACATTTCATAAATCTAAATTTGAGTCCTGTGAAGAAATCGCACCGATCGGGCAAACGGCGGGGTCTCCAGAGCCGATCGAAAGTTTTGAAAAATCTCATAAAAACCACCAAGTCCAAATTCCCTATACTTTAACATGGGGTCGAAATCGAAAAAAAGTTGAAACCCAAAACATTTTTCGTCCAAACAACCCTAGTCGCGTTCCTTTCTCGATAACTAGACGCCCTGTAAAGATATTATCCGGATTGGACAAACGGTGTCGCCTCCAGAACCGATCGAAGGTCGCTTTTTTCGCCCTTTGACATATCTCGACTCCGGATAACTCGATACGGATTCGTCTCTAGGCGGCGCTTACAACGAGGGGTCGAGCCTGGGGGTGGGCCTCACAGGAGCCGAGCTATAACACGAAACGTCGTATCTCGGCTCCTGAGCGTCGTAGAGCTAGGCTGATAGTCGATTCGAGCTCCTAATAACAAATCGAGGATAAAAAAACAAATTTGAGCACATATGTATTAGTACCGGAAATTGCTCATAAATTCAAGTTTGCTTTCCGGGCCAGTATAAAAATTCACAAGTATTTCATCACACACAAGAAAATCTCTAATTATTCAAGCCTACTTTAATTTCCGCATCGCATAATCAATATGAAGATGATATGGTGCGATCACAGGGGATAGGGCATTTAGGAAATTCGGATTATATACCATTTATTAAGTTTTATAGGTTTATCCAATTTGCACATTAAAATTTCAAACGTGTGGCATTGTTGAGCACATGCCCCGAAGCCTTGCTTTTCCCAGCTTGAAGTTTAGGGTAAGAGAAAAAGCCTACCAGCACAATTTTGACAATGCTGGTCAGGAAATTACAGATCAAATACTCGTTTCTTGCTTGTCAAATGTACGGTAAAGTCGATGCGTTGAAAAATATTGTCGCATTGCCACAAGAATGAAGTTTTTCGCATACTCCGAAATATCTCACGCATGCCCCTGGGGGTACAGGTCAGTCAGTTTAAGAACTCTCGCCTTCAGAGCAATGGTTAACTTGATGAACCTTTGCGCTAATCTGAAACCCTTAGGGAAACCCCACATGATTGATTTTATTGACTAAGTGCGTTCAGCGGAACGAGAGATAAATATGAGAAAAGGCGATCGCATTGTTCGGTCGTAACGCAACAGCTGAATTGCCAATGAGCGGTAAAATATTTGAGATAGAATCACCATCTCAAAGAGCAAGGTTTCGATTTTGAACCTCCAATGCGTATGGCACTGAGCACGAGGCACGACAAACAATCGCAACAATCATAATCCGACTGTTGATTGCGCCTTGTTCCCTGCAGACACTGATGGAAAGGACGGGTGTATCATGGCGAATCATATGAGTCTGGTGCGTGAGTTTTGACCTCTGCCAAACTCCAGAGACTGACTCCGCTACAATTCGGCACTTTTTTGAACCCTGGTAAAGAACCACTGTCCTTGAGCTACATATGAACATTTTAGCTCTGGTAACAATGTCGGAGACCGTTTTCATAGCTGCCGTATAGTAGATATATTTTTATATCAAAATAAAGTGCTGTTTTCCATACAGTTGTAAAAATGTTCTTTCTCATTGACATTTCACACTTTTCGTTTCATGTTTCGGTAATATGTTTCATCCAAGTTCAATAAATATCTATTCCGCTTTTTAATATAGCCTAGATACATTAGTTAAATTAGCTAGATATATTATGAATTGCTTGGCTTTCAAAGTTTGCTTCAGAAACGGTGTCTTCAATTCCGTCGGAGCCCCTGTCATGAAGGACGCAATGTGCATAAGATTAATAAGTGTATATTAAATGCTTTTCGTAGTAGAACATTACCGTACGTAATTAGGTATGCCTATTGCCTACATTCCACATAATATAAATATTTCCAGCTGCCGTTACGAGGAACGGCTAAGAACAGCTCGTTTATGGTTTGTATCAGCAGCCGTTGAGTTTTATGCTTTGATGTGGGAATCGTCATGCAGTATTTGACGAGTAAAAATATTCAAATCTATGTCCGGTGTGCAACTGTACGATGTACAATTGTACATACTCTGTCCCAAGTAGCAGGAGTTCAAAATCACCACCAACAAACAACGATACTTGTACGTTACTATTTAAAACTAGTCATAATTGTGAATATTACCCATATTACCATACGAGGCAGTTGTGTCTGGTGTGTATTGAGAAACCAACATACCCATTGGCTGTGGTTGTGCCAATCATAATACTACATCGAATATATAATTACTAGGTGTGGATAATTCGTTAGGCAATAAGGCACAAGGCTAATACCTGCGGTGTAATAATGAGCAGTCGAATTTGAAAATTCGACAATTATACTATCAATAAAACCTAAGAAATATTGCATCATTATATGGTCATGAATGTTTTGTTCCTGCCAAAGCCCTTTCTTTAGTAAAGAAATCGATTGGTTAAGTGAAATAATCGATTACGATTTTTTCGAATACCACGCACGATTACTTAAAAAATGCTGTAATTATCGTAATCGATTCTGATTACAAATCACGATTAACTCGTGTCTGGCTATGAGTATTATGGTATACCCCGGATACACAAGAGGCAATTTCATGTACTACATTAAATTGTGTATTCCGTCCATTGATTGATAGCATGGTAATGTCAAACCGTCAATGGATAATTAATATTGATTTGTTTGAGTGCAATAGGTCTTTCAAGATTCAGGTGGCAGGCTAGTCATACTAAAAAACAAGTCGTTGGTACGCGACCGAAAAAAGTTTGCGAAGCCCCATTTTACAATTCTTCGCATAACTGTTAGTCAAGCTCGTGACGATTGTTATGCAAATCTGGTTCTGAAATATTTCATACGCGACAACTTCCTCTTACTGATGCGTACACGGCAGCATCGGAGATAGCTGATAGAGATGGGGACTGGATGCATTCACACGTCAACAACGAAAGAGAGCGTGTTGGCGATTAACATATTTATAGTTCGAGAAAAGCAGATGCAAATCAAAAAACTAGACTGTTACATGATGATAGGCGCAAACAAAGAGTTGGTTACCATACTAAGATTCCAATAGCTTAGTGCAGAGCCACGCTTCTGTATATACAATGACGCATGGAGGGAATTATTTATATGCGTTAGGTTAGACTTAGATGCTGATATCGTTCAGAAGCAGCAGCATCACCACCAGAGTTTTTAAAGTGTGTACCACTTAGAAGGGGTTTACAGATGTCTGGCTATCACAATACATAGCCTACTTCAGTAAATGGTGACTGGCTTAACAACATGGTGCGATTATGGCATGGGCATCTTGTCAATGAAAGTATATTTCAGATGTCATAAGTAAATATTAATCATAACAGTTTAATTGTTAGTTATGATTGCTTTTGGAGTAGAGCAGGATGTCGCGAACATGTGTTCAGCTTGCGACTTCTATCTTTTTTGATTATCGGGGAACCTCCTTGATAGCTCATACTTCTTGGATTGGTACTTCCATCCTGAAGCTTACATATAAATAGTGATATATACATAAACGTTATTTTAATTACAAGTAACAGTTATCAATTAGTTACTTGCTCCACCATCAAGATGTTCAGTGTTAGCCTATAAAATTGAAAGAAGGGGGACACACACTGAATTAGCATTAACAGAAGATAATGTAAAACGACAAGCGATGAAAATGACATGGCATGTGTCGGTAGGCGTGGTCGATATGCTACATCGAGGAAGTGGTCAGATTATATATTGGACGCTGATTATAGTATTTAGGATTATCATTTAGCATTTCCAATACCTTTCAACAGTGCATATCCTTATTCCGATTTGAATTACTGCGGATTCAGTGTATTATGGGGACAATGGTGTACAAGTGAGGTGCTCCATTACGAAGAAAAGCCGAAGAGCATTATTTTTAGATGCCTGTTTCCCAATTGTTATTGCGGACTAAAATTTACAATTTGAATATTAAAAGAACATTCAATATTCATTTCAATGTTTCGAAGCGACTTGAGCCATTGATGATCCATTCCGAAAAAAGCCTCTAGCAGATATGTGTATTGGTCAATTTTGATTCATTCCTTGTAGTGATTGGGCTTATATTGTTATTTAGTAAGTCCATAAAAACGGACGCTGTTCGCTCTTCATTTTTTAAGACACGTGCCTGTTGGTCTTGGGTGACGATGAGCCCATACCGTCTAGCGGAGATTTTACAAACATGGTAAACCATATTCAAATCTACACTATACCTCTATATTAATTATATACCGATCGCTATGACCATAATGCCTTCTTAGAATCAATGAACGTTGGCAAAGTCCACCGAAATTCGCCTTACCTCAGCCTCAGCCGGAAGTCTACGTGCTTTCTCTGTCATAATGCCGACACTATTTATCCTCTTTAAACACGGCTACCTTCTCGCCACAAACGAAACAGATGGACTTTACATCTGAAAGCAGTAAACAAATATTCAGTGCTCCAAATGTTCTTGAAATGCCGACCTACAATTCAAATATTCGCATATACTAATCTCTAATTGGCTTGTTTCACGAATTCGTGATTCGGGTAGGTAGGCTTACCATATTTCGGAAATGAAAAAAGAGGACACTTTTTCAGAAATTTCAGACAAGCAAAACTGGAGAAGAATTCTCAAAAACAGGTAAATTTCACCCGCTTCATGATCGGATGACTAAAAAAAAAAAAAAAAAAAAAAAGGTCTTTTTTTCGCTCAGAGCTGAAATCACCCCTTTTCCCTCCGAAATACCCGCCGGAGCTTCACTTCTGCGCTAATTTGCGGCATATCACTCGCGATTTCCTCTAAATATGACCTAAATTTTCAAAAAAGAGGACAAAATCTCAAAAAAGAGGACAAAAGGGCGTCCTCCGAGGACACTTTCAAAAAAGTCAAAAAAGAGGACAAATCCTCTTAAAAGAGGACGTATGGTAAGCCTACGGGTAGGGCTACTTATCTCAAATCAATTTGAGGCACCGTGTTGGTGTACTTCGTAATGTGACAATGGCATCAACTTTGACAATATTATCTAAAAACAGTGAGTTGTGACTTTAATTGCTGCGGAATAGAATATGCTATATCGCTTTTTTCAAATCTGAATCGTGCATATGACGTACGACAGGCTACGTAACCACAGTATAGGCCTACGAAAAGCCTTCGTAGCAAACGCATACGTGGTTCAGTTTATACTGACTATGTTTTTAGTCCACGCATTAACATTCAAATATTGGTTTTATGCTCTAAATGTCAAGGAACTTTTCGTGGTCGGACAAAAAGAATCGCAGATTCCCATATCTACTACTATACAGGGTAGTTCATCGTACGACTGTGAACAACCATGTAGGCTACTGTTGATGTGTGGCCTATCGTGTTTTTATTTTGTTCTTCTGTAAACCCCGCTGACGTAGCTTGATTTTTCAACCATGAATGGAAATACTTCAGTGATGATGCACGTCAGTGGATCAATTGACAGTACGGAATGCATGAGATAAGCAGCCTGTGAATCAAGCTAAGGATCTTGATGTGTGAATATCTTGAGATATTGTTTATCGTTGACGAGACTTTTGGAAGTAACTAAAATTATTCAAACTTTCCAACTCCCGTGCATTGATTATGTGATACAGGATCAGAAATGAAGATTCCGAAAAGGAATAATTAGATAGAATTAGCACATTTGAATTGGCAGAGTTTGAAAATAGTAATGTTATCGGTAATTCTAAAACTAACATTACTAAGGCAGCTGTCTAGGGTCTATTGATGCTTGTAAATCATGGGAAATAAATAGTTAATATTAGGTATCACGAAAAGTTCTGAACAAACTTGAACTGTAACATTTTCCATGAATTCTTACATTGGTATATCCTTATAGCATATCTAAAAATGGATTCAAAGGAATCTGAAGCAAATATTCAAGACGCAGTGCTTCAGCAACGGCAACCTGGACATACGCCATATCCACCGACTCAGCTGCATCACCAGCATCCGGAATATCCCAATCAATTTCATATACAACCTGAGACGGGATATCCAATTCCGCCAATACCTCCACCTCAATTTCCGTGTGCAGCATATCCCGATCAACCATTTCCTGTACAGCAAATGGCTGGTTATCAGCCTCAGCCCTTTGTAGTGGTCAACCAACCGATGACTCATCTTTACCCACAGCAGATGGTAAGGATAGCGCGACGCTTTGCCACGCAATGTTTAAGACCGAATTTCAGAAAATCAAGCTCGGCTGAACGGTGTGATTATAATCGGGATCTTTGTCGACCATATTGCAATTGAACCGAACGATAAACAGGTTCTTCACTTTATGTGACAGGCCAACTACAAATGCCCACTGATCGTCTATTTTCAAAACATATCACCATATAGAATGATAATTCCTTCTGTCGCATTAAAAGGATTCTTCGTGTCGATTTCTAACAGTCTTGTAAGTCAGCTATATATCCCGTTAGGTCGCGGAAAATATTAGGGTTATAGACACCAAAGCTAACGGGGAAGTGAATATAACTATATGACTGTGTCAAGTCGTAGTAAATTTAATCTTACTGAAAAAATAGTCTCAGTATATACATCTTCGTATTTCGTTAATTCGAATAGTCAAACAGATGTAGGCCTACATGTGATAAAACTTTTCTATGTCATTTCAGGCAGGAGAACGACCAGTACCGAACTACATGTATTTATCAATCTTCACGACGCTATGCTGTTGCTGCTGTTTAGGGATTGGAGCGATCGTCTATTCCAGTCAGGTAAAACTAAAAAACTATTTCTTGATCGGTAGCATTACCAAAACTCAATAGCGATCAGATAATATGCGGATCGTAAGTTTTATCCATCACCAAGGGTGATATTAACCTTCTGTGTGCTTAAAGACATAAAATATTTTAAGATAGATAATAACTGATGAACTAGGTTGTTCTAACCAAGTCGCAAGGCTCCGAGTCACAAGTCGATCTCACTTTTATAGTTTTGACTCGAGTGAAGTCGAGTCCTTTTCAATTCACCACCGAGTCAAGTCCAAGTCTAAGTCAGCGAGCAGAGGGCCGAGTAGAGTCATGGTATTATGGTTCGAGACCAAGTCATTGTGTTGACTGCTCAGTTTCCAGTTAAAGTCTTGTTAAACCAACTTTTTATAACTCTGTTTTGTGATATCAAATGGTTCGCATTTATAATATACTGATTTTCCTCAATTTTAGCAGTTGCTGGTCGCGTTTTCAAATACTAGTACCGATAGACGAAATCCCAATCGTGGTTACTTCACTATTCTTCGAAATTACAATGAAATGTCGGTCTGAGTCTGAGTCTTGAGTCATATGACTTGTTTCGAGTCATGCGCCATGACTCGAGTCCAAATCGAGTCAATACACAGATTGACTCGAGTCTAGTCGAGTCTTTTCCGTATTTTGAGAAAATGACTCGAGTCAAGTCGGGTCATCACAAAATCGTGGCTCGATTCGGAGTCGAGTCAAGTCATGACTCAGGTCAATACAACCTTGCTGATGAAAAGGTTGGGAGCTGGAACTATATTACGAAAAAGAGGATTAGGTAATACTACGTATGTTACAATTTTAAATGTGGTTGTTGACCTTTTGAACAAATATAATAAAATACTACCTTCCAATCTGTAAAACAAATGCTTTCATGGGACACTGCTCTGATGTATACGCATCTCTATAAACTTCAATTCCTATATTACTTCCTAAGTTGCTCATTGAGTCTTGAAGGTTCGAGATTTGCAATTTGCGATGGCATCCGCTCCAGGCATACAAAATAGGCTACAATAAAGTAACTCGTTGCACATTCTTCACAAACATGTCTAAATAACACTGCATGTCCTGCCCAGTTGTTTAGTGCTTTGTACAACAAGTGGTCCATATAAGTGTAGGTCATATCGCCAAATTCCTCTGTGCGACTCCGATCGTATTTCTTGAAAATATCTGGATTCGGATAAGCAATCGGAGTCAGTGGCAACGTTAGCTGACACCATATATAGACAGAGACACATGGTCTTAACAACGACACAGAAATTTTTCCAAATGAAGTTGGCCCGTAATGCAACAATGGAATAGATGCAAAATCTGCTCTCTGTGAATTAGAGCAACAAGAAATGAAAAACAATTTCTTAGCTTTCGAATGTCAAATTGCACGATTGCTCCTCGTGACCGACGCTGATTCGGCAAACATGGCCATTCCGCGATGTAGGTGAATCTTACATAACTGTTATCCTGGGGTCTGATTTTAACTCAACAGGCAAATGAAATGAAGTATTCCGAACGTCGCGCAGCAAAACGGAAAGCAGAGACGGCGCTCAGGCTGAACTTAATCGGAATTGTCATTGGCGGCATCATCGCTATCACCTTCGCGGTGCTACAACTTGTAGTGTTGTAACACGGGGATTGCAATGGAAATATTGCTCTATTTTATCGACTCATCAACTTCCCATCACTATTCAGAAGGCGTTGCAAATACGCTCGTTTGCTGTATCTGTCGTGGGAATCATTGTTCTATAAACGGCGAACTGCTGTAATACTTGGAATTATAAGTAATAATCTGTTTCGTTCAGGTCGATATTGCTGTACTTTTCGTTCATGAAATAGGGAAGATGTGGTACCGATGGATCACTGGGACCGAAAATACTTCAAAAATTATCCTTGATAATTCCATGCTAACACTCCGTGAACTTGTCTACAATTGCATGCTGGCAAAATCTTTCCTCACATACAAAAATTTCGACGTGCGTGAGCTATGGGGTCTCTGACAGATGTTTTCTGTTTTTTTTGGGGGGCAGGGGTGAAGTAAATTTCGATCGACGCATACATTTTTCCTTGTAACCTTCAACACGAACAAACCATCAATCATTTTTAATGTGAAGTGTAGGGCTTGTATCAGGCTATATAATGGTACCTATTATTTTATTCAATACCTTCATCGAGTGGAATTTTTTTCGATTCACGTACAAAATTCGTAGGGTGGGGACCGATGATACAATAGCCAAATCAAGCAAAATAATCAAGTACACTAATCATGCTACAACTGAAACGTAAAGAAACTCTCTATGTAATAATTGCATATGATGTTTTATCGCTATAACGAGGTATTTGAAGTCACAATGTCGATTTTCGGGCAATATGTATTTACTCTCAATTTATAAGTCCGTGCCTAAATCGAAACGTGATTTTATGATAACATTTGAGTTATTATTTACTCTATGTTTTGACGGTTGCGACCAAACATTCGTCTTTGGCTTGCTGTATCTTAGATTATAATACTGAGCAAGAAGAGTTGTCAAATCTGAGTCATTGAGAGTATGTCCCATAGGTCCCTGGGTCGTGTGCCATCGGACCCACCGGGTGGGGACCGATGATACGTTCGAGCAACAAATTTTGAACGTCCATAAATATTTAAACGGATATTTATATATATGTGCGCGATAGGTAGAGCTTGTATCAAAGTGTTGAGCCAGTAAAGATCAGCTGTTATCGGCTGAACATTTTGGGGCCAGCGATCATTTTCCAATTTTCGATCCATCGGTACCATTTTCCCCCATGCCTTGTATATATTTGTTTGCAAAAATGAACGACATTATATGTAAATAGTTGTGATCATATTTTTGACGACGGTGCCCATCAGCAGTAGCACCTTCTACACCAGTGATTCCCAAGCGCAGCCCCCAGATAGCCTTCTTTCGGCCCCCAAAATATGTTAAGAAATCGATTTGTGACAAAAAAAAAATTATATTTATAAAATTCTCCTGCTTGGCTTGGCCTCTGTAGTTTTTAATTATGTCATTGCAGGAAAGTTGTGAGTATAGACTGCTAACGTTATGTCACTGCTGTTTCAATGCAATGTGCCCTAACTTTCCAGTTGAACGAGCAGTAGCTATATAGGTATTGATAACTTTTAAAACCGAAGGAAAATCCTGAAAAAATGGTGAAATTTTCCCACTTCGTGGTCGCTTGATTAAAAAGAAAAAGAGGTTCAACTCTCGCAAAATACAGTTTTTCTTTCACAATAACAGGTGGTTGACTGAAAAAAGGTCAACTTTCCGGTCCAGCTCCCGAAATAGCCGCAGTAGCGTTCCTACAGTGCTAACTTAATGTATATCAGTCGAATTTCGCCCTATATGTAACCAAAATCCTCAAAAAAGAAGACATTTGGGCGTCCTCCGAGGACACTTTAAAAAAAATCCAAAAAGACGACGAATCATCTTAAAAGAGGACGTATGGAAACCCTATGATAACTAGATGTGCAACACGTGACTCACGGCTGAATACGCTGAGATGCATACTGCTTAGCCGGCTAAAAGCAGCATAATTGGTAGTCCTATAGTCAGGGCCGTAACTGCCGCAGCCCAAACCCCCCAATTGAGAGGGGCCGAGCTCCAAGGGCGCCCAAAATTATTTCGTGAATTAGCATAAATTATAGAGTAGCCTATTTATTGACAATTTATGCAACTTTTTCAATTCGCCACATATCTTGATTATTGGGTACTCTTCCCGAAGAAAAAATACGCAAGATTTATAGAAATGGGCATATCAGCGTTGGCCATGACCGCACCACAACGCACCAAGACATAAAGTTTTAGGCCATTTAACATGAGACTCCAAGAAGTGTGTCAGAACGATCGGCAGCGAGAAAGCCTTGGCCGTAAAGGACTGCATTTATGCTGACCAAAAACTTCGAAATACGAAAAACTTCGTTATATATACAAATATAGATAGGTTTAATTGTCTATATAGGCGCCTAAATGACTGGCGCTGAATGTTCTTGTCTTGGCAATCTGAACCTCACAAGGCAAATACCATCCCGCAGGAAAGAAACTTATATGCCAGTGAAGAAATACCAATCTGAAATCATGTGATCTTTCAGTTTAGTACGTTTGGGCAATTCTTCATTTTTGATATAGCAGACAGTAGGTCACGAAATAACATCATGTAAAGAAGTCATACCTACGGGTTCACCCGGCCGAAGATGTTTAATTTTACGGGGTCTGCAGTTTTAAATACACCTCTCATTCAGCTCTACCAGTAAATCTGATTACGTGGGCAAAGAGGACAACCATGCAATTCCCGATCTTATTCACCGATTTTATTATGAATTATCGAAATATTCGCGCTTCGCGCTGTCTCACTAAACCAGGGCCGGCCAACCCGTGGCCCGCGAGAAGGTTTTGAGTGGCCCGCGAAGTAATTTCCGAAATTTCTAATATCATCAAAAATGGATTGCACATATTGTGAACTTGCAAGGCCAACCAAAAATTTGATTAGCCTGGCCGCGACACTTGAGATGTGATGACTGAAATATCAGTTCTGACGCATTGACAGATCCATCAGCCATTCACAAATTGGTATATCTTCGTACACTATTATAAAGCAGAATAATTTGCGATAGATTTATCAAAGGTAAAAGTTTTCTACAAGCTTGGCGCAACATGTTGTCACTCAATTTCTTGTTTTTAATAGTGTTGCCCTTTTGTGAAAATGGAAGGTCACCTAATGTATCAGATCGACTCCAACTATATTCGCGATTACGAGACAAAGTGTCGTTCAACATATGCGACATTGCGTTTGCGCTCGCAGTAAGAGCGTCGACTATGAAACCTAGGCACGAAATGATTGACGCATGTTGGTCGTATCTTTCGATATCGATATGTCCATGCGCCGAATAGCCCAGTCCTCGCAAACTTAGCCCAGCGATATACAACAGGCCCGCAATATAGTCAAGTGACAATATTAGTGATCCATAAACTTCAAAAAAAAATCGCGCTTCGCGCGGCTAATTGCCCGTGCAATAATTCTTCAAACGAATGTGGCCCGTTGGCTGAAAAGGTTGGTCACCCCTGCACTAAACAGTACAACTTTAATTTCGTGGCGAAAGCGAACAACGTGATGCGGGGTCAGTTTATCACCCGATGGTAGCCCGGGGTCCTGAAGAAGTGCTGCGACGTCCCTGCCAACGGGTATAACCCCGGGGATGTTTAATTACTATTGAGGGGGCCTATTATACCTTTTCAAACACACCTCTCTCCGCTCTACCGGTAAATCAGATTACGTGAACAGAGACAGGATGAAAATTGATAGCAATACATGCAATTCCCGATCATATTGGCCGATTCAGTCATGAAGCTAAAGAAATTTCTCGCGCTTCGCGCGTTTAGGCGAAAAAAGCTGATTCACTCAACGGACACCCAATGCAGCAGATATGTATCGGTAAACAGTGTACAGTTTTGAAATCTCACCAGGGCCATAAAACTACTCCGAAATAGCCATGATGACTGTTTGGGTCCGTTTCATAGCCATAGTATTCGTGCGGCCCCGACCGTACTCTGAAATTTCTGAATTTGGCCCTCACGTCGAAAAAGTTTGGGAACCACTGTTCTACACCTTTTCAAATAACTTGACGCATCCAGCAAGATCATGGCGTTGATATCTCTCTTTACGAACTTTACTTTCGTGATTAAACCGAAGTTATTCCCGGTCTTCCATGCCTCGATTCTCCTATCACGTGCAACAAGCAACGTTGCAATGACTCAAGTCTTTCTGCGATTTGTGTAAAGAATCGGGATATTTTCATCTCAATAGCTGGACTGCAATTAATGGTTGATGTCCTGTAAAATCTATATTAATTCCAATCACCCGCCATTGGCGCTTCGTCAATCGTACAATAATTTAGGAGATATCAAATTAGTTTTGATATAGTGCATCGTGCCATCTGGACAAGCACGGTTGATATTGGTTGATTACATAAATATAAATCTTAATCTGGTAGCGGCATTGAAACACCCCTACATCGTCCCTAAGTTGCAGTGTGAGCGTGCATGCGCAATCGGCATCATCTCAGCGCGTTAAACTAGGATTGCATTTGACACAAAAATCAATTCAAAACAAACATTTTTAAAACAAGGCCCTGATCTAAATCTTGTTTTTTTTAAGCCATGAAGTCACTAATACTGAATTGTGACGTCATAGTGGAATGACATTGACAATTGAAAATATAGGGTAAATATTTAGCTCCTTTGACGAAATATCTGTACTATTAATTTTGAACCGTCTATTCTCAGGGTTCCAACCATCCCATATCGATATACGTCGGTTATATCGCGTGGTAATTGTCCGTAGGCCCATGCAGCATGTTTTTTGGAAAGTATTTACACAAATATGGCATAATTTTACAACTTGAAAAAGCACAACTTTTTTAAAAAGCTTTTATTTCAAAATACTGTTTGAAATATGTTTTAAACAAATTGTTTTAAAATACCGTTTGTTTTAAATGCAACTCTACGTTTAACAGTGCCCTATCGACGGTACATGCCCAGCATAGTTTCATTACAACGGTTCGTGTAAACGAGAAAATGTTATTTGCTTGGGCCAGTCCTGGTTTTTATGTATAGTATAGCAATACCGTCACTTCTTTGATAGTGTACTCGATACCGTATTCAGTCTTACGACTGACTGAAACGATACATGCACGTTGACTCGCTCTGTGGATTAAGACACAATTGCGTACCGGGTTACAACATTTATATGACTGCGTCCGGGTTTTAGAACTTGTGCGAAACAGTATAGTGAATTCATGTGGCCGACAAGAGTTAGTGCTATACGGAAAATGGGTAGTTTGGAAAGAAGGACAACGCATTACTGGAAGTGTGTGTATGAGATATGAACCCTGATGTGACCGTAGAGTAGGGATGGTGTGAACGTGCGGTTCACGTTCGCGTTCTGTGTGTGAACTTCAGAAATTTAAAGGTTCCCGTTCACAAACGAACCTTGGTAGGTTCTGTACAGTGAACCTTTTTCATATATACCAATTTTAACTGCATTATAACATCTTTGGTTGAAATATTTTGCATTTCAACTGCGGGCCACTCTGTGGCAGCATAAAAATCAACACTAAAACGAACATGTACCTTGACAATCTCAATAATTTTACTTGCTTTGTTACAAAATTTCGCTCGAAATATCCAGCATTCCGTTTGTGAATATTTAGTGACTCTCAGCTGGGAGCTTGAACCTCAATCACTCAACATCAAGAGCGAAATACACTACATATATAGGACATGTAGTCAGCGTAGGATGCTTATTCAATCAATCAATGAAATTGATATCGCTGTCTGATGCAAAAAATCTCGCCGGAGTACGGGGTCAATCCTGATGCAATATGTTTATTGTATCATAAAAACCAAATCCGTGCGATCGGGGTGTTGGCTACTGCTGTATAACTTGTTAATGGGGTAATATCGATAGCAATTAAGTATAGAAACCGGTTTTATACTCTCTGCTCAATATCAACATAGCAATACCCAGACGCCGAATACATTGTCCGGTCTGGCCTGGACCGATAAGGCGTAAGCTTATATTCCCATGCAAGTCTTCGTCGAAATTGTTGGCAAAGCGACGGAAGATATTGATTCTATGGGACTATTATATCATTTGATTGCCCAAGTTGATACATTTGGCGACGTTCAAAACGTCAATATGTACTTCAGCATTGTGGCATTATGTCGCCCGCCGAGTCGTCGCTAGGTATCGTGTACATTCTGTACATTAATATAGGCTATCACTTCACTGGAATGTAGGTTGGAATTAGCAATATGACGTCACGTGACGTCATTAAGTTCACGTTCGTGTTCACACAGAACCTTTCAAAAAGGTTCGCGTTCACACGAACCTGAACCTTTCAGAGGTTCACGCCATCCCTACCGTAGAGGTCTTCTTCCTCAGGCAAAGCAGGAAATAACGTCTTGTTATTCAAATTGCGGGTATAAGATACACGGCTGTAGAAGGTACCATTCTGATCCAAATATTGTCGATGTAGAGCGGTCTGCTTTTGTGCTCGCTGAGGTAACTTAATCTTTCAACCGTGAATAAAAACACTTCAGTGACGATGCACGTGCGGGTCTGCAACAGACATGGGGTAATCGCGATTAGTAATCGTAATCGATTACGACGATTACAGCATTTTGAAGTAATCGTAATCACAATCGATTACATTCGAAAAAACTCCGAAGTAATCGTAATCGTAATCGACTACTTCCCATATCTAATCGATTTTTTTGTGAAAGAACGATTACTTTTTGTTTGTACAAGGACTATGACATAAACTGAATATTCGTTAACAAGAATGATATAATATACCACGTTAGCGATAGCACAAACGTCTGTTTTCAAACGCCACTGACTCATTATTACGCCAGAAGTATTAGCTCCGCTCGTCATTGCGTAAGAAGTATCCACAGTCCACACATATTAAACAGACATGCGATGGACATTGTAGTGTGATTGTAAGAACACCTCCCGTGGTGTATATCAGGTTATCAGTACACTACAGAAGCCCCTACCTCGCAGCAGGATATTGATCACCACTCTGCCTATAGTTTCAAATAGTAACTTATGTATTGATGTTTGGTTGTGCTTAGTTAAACGCAGTTTACCGTTGCTGCTTGGCGAGCAGGAGGCCTACGTACGCACGTGCACCTGACGAAGATTCGGAATTTTGTACTCGTCGAATAAAACATTGCAGTTTCCACAACGAAGCATTACAAATAAACAGCTGCTGATATTTATCATAACCGAGCCGTGATTAGCCGTTTCTCTTAACAGCAGCTCGCAATATATGTAGGCTATTAAGTTGAAGGCAGAATTTTTATGTTCAATATATCTTATCCTGATATAACTACTTGAAACGGGCGTCAATCGTTATTTCACAGTTCGTCACTTAGCATTTGGACCTGCCACCATAACCATCCGTTTATATAGCCTGACTCTGACATGTACGCGTGGGTTGTAGCAAGAATCAGCAATTCAGCCAAAACAGCAATTCGTCCCCCTGTCCAACCGTTGGTCCATTTTCAAAACTGAATTTCGTCAATAATATTGGTAATTGCATTATATTACTATTCATTTATAACCTCTCTCAGCCCCCCCGAGTGTCAGATTTACCTATAGAGCTGGGGCACGTAATTCATAATCACAGCATCTGGTATGTTGTTATAATTACTTTATTTTATGTTGTTAATTCGCGACCTCCAGTCTGTTGTATAATCAAAAGATATTTTACTCGCCCAAACGTAGCAGACTAAAAGAATATCTTTTGTGAGACGCACACAAAATTGTCATGGCTTTATTCCTTTGTGGATGCGCCGGGTGACATTTGCATTGTGGGTCCAGATTGGAAGGACAGGAGTTATTAGTCACGCCCACCGAGCGCCGCTATTGACAATGGACGAATACCCTAAGTTTTTTTTGGTAT
This sequence comes from Botryllus schlosseri, assembly GCF_051294905.1. Taxonomy (NCBI): domain Eukaryota; kingdom Metazoa; phylum Chordata; class Ascidiacea; order Stolidobranchia; family Styelidae; genus Botryllus; species Botryllus schlosseri. Next base: position 14,588,181 of record NC_137248.1, on the reverse strand, counting down.
CTCATCCCGTGGAGTTGCGTGTTGGCCGAAACTGCATATGTCTTTTGGTGTGTTGTGGGATCGTGGCGCGGTAATGACCGGCTCCGAAATGCCTGTTCCCATAAAATAGCCTATGCATGTTTTTTTCTTGAGGGGAAGGGGTATGCATTTCAAACCCAGCTATCTACTGGAGCAGGGGTCACCAACCGTTTTGAAACAAAAAGCTACTTCTTGTGTAGCGTGTACTGATTATTGCGACGACCGACGGGTTACCACTTACTCCTGCCGTTTATCCGTGTTCAGTTGGATTTATTCACTTAAGGCAATCAGAGCACTGAGCCGTGTTTCCGCCCCTTACCAAGAACAAAAAACGCTCACTCGCCGGGACTCACACCAGCTCCTCCGGGCTCAGTTGCGTTGCTGCAGTGCGCGCCGAAGCGCCAATCTCTGCGTCGAGACTAGGGAATATTAACTAGGCCTATATATTCCCGTTGAGCCGCCGAGTGGGCGAAGACGAGCAATGCCCCGAGCGACTGCGTTCGTATGTTCCTTGGGGTCGGCCGACCCATGTTCAACTGCTGCTCATATGAAACCAGCTCCAACTTTCAAATCTCTCATTTTGATATTTGCTACAGCGCAGTGGTGGCCCTACGAACGGGGGGGGGGGCTGGGCGAGACTTAACGAGGGGCCCCCTATAAGTATCTATCCGTAACTTATGGGGGGCTTCGCCACCCAAACACCCCTTTCGCAACTGTTATTACTATCTATCTTTCACCACGGCAAGGTTTGGCCAGGTGTTGGATTCGGCAATGTCTATTTTTTCATGTGTGTACATCAAAACTAGGTCATTCTACCGCATGCAGAGACGTGATGATTATCGGGATATGGTACTTTTCTGACAAATGTAGAGATTTGATGATGATTGACACATCTGTACGGAATCCTATTCTTGCTTTACACGGATTTCCATTTTTATTCGTTATTATCCTTGAAAAAAGCGCATAATCCAAATAGGGGGGCCCTTCGACTAGGGAGGGGGGTACGGGCGACCGCCCACCCCAAAAGCCACCACTGCTACAGCGACCGCCGGCAACTCATTTGGTCCGCGTTGGTGACCCCTGTACTAGAGATATTTGAATCGCAACGCTCGAAGAATATTTTTAAGAATTAACTAGATTCTCGAAAATACTCTATAATTCATGTTAGTTTACGAAATACTTTTGAGTCCCCTTCGAGCACGCTCCCCACCCAATTAAGGAACTTGGGGTGCGGCAGGTAAAGACCTGGCAATAATGCAAATTGTTGAATGCGATAAATCATCCACTACAGAGTTGGGCAATTGGTATATTATGACGTAATAAGCAAATGACGCATGATGTATGAAGAGATATCTCATTAAGCCTTTTCATCGCAATCCTTGTATTGTCTTCCTATATATCATTTAAGATTATAGTCCTAAGAAGCAAAACAAATGTAATCGTGAGTAATCGTGATTACTTTTCCACTGTAATCGTAATCGTAATCGACTACTTCCTGATTTTGCTGTAATCGTAATCGTAATCGTAATCGCGTGATTCCGAAGTAATCGTAATCGCAATCGATTACATTCATAAAGTAATCACCCCATGTCTGGTCTGCAATGTCAGAACGGAATTCACCATATCGGTAACGATTGAGCTAAACCATCAAACTTTATAAGCGTTTATACGACGCTTCTCGCATGTTGTTTCTGTGATACTGGTTCATAATGGGGCCTCAATTATTTACCCCAAGTTCATTTTTGTTTTCTCCTCACTGGCACATTGCATAAATAAGCTGAAGTGCATCGCACACAAGACGCGAAACGGCAACAAGCGACACTCCAATTTCAAAATTAGTAACAATAATACTAACTACAATTGAGTAAAGATTGTTGTAAAATAATAGAACTATCACCATTATCCTTATTTATACTGATGTATATCACTATAGTGACCAATGTTCCCTCTAATGTTTTATGAGTCTGATTCATGAGTCATATTTTCCTGGTTAGGTCATATTTGAGTTAAAAAGTCATATTGTTGTATACTTTAAATAAAAAGTGCCAATTGAAGTAATTACGCACTAAGAAAGTAAGGCAATTTCTGATTGAACGAAGGCAAACTGTAAGGTTAGCCTACATAACATTACAGTCGCAGACCTATGAGGTCACATATTGCATTATGAGGTCACATATTGCATTGTGTTGCTACACAATCCGTCTTACTTCTGTGCACTGAAGTGGAACGTAATTTGAAGTTCAGAGACTTCCACAAGTGAAAGAAATAGTCAACGCGTGGGAAGCTGAAGGAGTTATTGTAAAGAGCGTCAGCGATTCAGTGAACGATCCAAAGTTGACGAGTCAGTTAACAGAAATATGCCTCCACTACAACAATATTGCAAACTTGATACTGAAAATGGAAAGTTGTACGCTGATCTAAATGCCCTCGATTTCGGAAAAGATGCGCTTGAACTCAAAAATTACATTAAGAAGCGATTGCACAAACACGATGTGAAACAAATTATGGAGCTACAAAGACAAGACATTTCACCAGCGCTGTATGCAAAACTGCAGAAGTGGCAACAAACATCAGCGTCTGTGGAGCGCTCATTTTCCGTACTAAAGTCATTTTACGTCCAAATGGTAACTTTAAAGACTCCAACATTCGACACTACATGAAACTGTACTACAAAAGTGGTTTAAAATAAAAATGAATGTGTATTACTGTTATGTTGTTCATGTTTTACTCGTCAGTTCCATGAGTGAAGTTGGTTGCATGTAAAAATACACGATTTTCGCTTTAAGTCATATAAAGTCATATTTTCCCAAAAATAAAGTCACATAATTGATTTTTAAGGTCATATAAAAATGGCCCTACTGATTACAAAGTAGTGATGTACATTTGAACGTCTAAAATTGTCGTCAGTTTGGTCAAGTACGCATCACCTGGCCCTGCGATTCGCAATAGAAGAAGAACGCCATAACTCAATGTCATTTTGGGCGAAAAGCATGATACCAATAAATTTGGGTGAGTGAGTGAGTGAGTGAGTGAGTGAGTGAGTGAGTGAGTGCCCCTTCTGGTACTAGTTGCTGACGATTACGCCTGACGTGTGTAAGCCGAAAATATTCGGGTTCATTTCAATATGAGTATAATAATCAATTGAAGTAGTCGAGTATCATTGACATGGTTGTGCTTTCTCGGTCAATTTTACCTCCATTTCAATAGCTTATGAAACTTACTTCGTAATCAAATGTGTTCACTCAATACTCGGTTAAGTTTTTATATTTTATACCAATGCTATACATAATTTTACCGGATATCTGAATTTTGAGATATGATAACTTCAATTCGGTCTCTCTTCGAGCATATTATTCATTCTTACGAGTACAGCACAAGGCATCGCAACATACCTTTCCACGACACATGGCATCACGAAGTCGCCCGAGAAGCAATAAATACCTTCAATCAAAACCCCTTCTCTGAGAGTTGCCGAAAACGTAGACACGACAAATGCCGCGGCGCGTTGCGCTCCTTGAATCAATCGACATGAGTAAACGTGAGTTTACCTGAGTTCAGATACCCGTGCCTATATTATGGCGGGAAAATATTTCCAACTAACAAGAGAGACCATAAAGAGGTAATTGTAATTCGCAATTGCAATCGTAGTCGCCTGAGCAACGTAGATATATATAACGTTGAAGGATGTAGCAAATTAAAATTGACCGATAGCATCGATAAACTGATAATTAGCAGAAGTGCGGAAATAATTGACAGGGCGGCATGGTGGAAACTACAGGTGCTATATTGTAAGAGACTCTCAAAGACGATATGTTAAACGCGAGGCTACCGTAATTTAGAACAGTGGTTCTCAACCTCCGCTCAGCGACGTCTTTTCGGCCAGGTATTTTAAAAGATTATACCTTAGTCTTAAGATGCGAAATGTTGAAGGCTTGTCAATTGATGAAATAAATAAGACATCAACGTCAACCATGGCCTAGTAGTAGTAGGCCATGCGTCAACATATTCAAAACATTAGGCCTGGAAAACATGTTCGATTTAACTTGAAGTTCAAGCCGTCTCCTTGGACGACATGCGAGCGTCAAGTAGGCCTATACGAGCTGACCCGGTAAACCGCGCAGTTTGCACGATCATTCGTTTTCGATTCATTCATTTTGTGGATAACCACGTATCACTGTTACCAGGTGTTTTCGTTCGGCATATTGCATTCATAGTACGTCTGGCGGTAGTGGGAAATGAGCAAGATAGCACGACAAGGTGCTTGGTCCAGTCACAGTGTTGGGATCAAGTCACTACCTTCGAGTCACAAGGCAATTCTAGTCATTGTACATTCTGACTCGAGTCAATTGAAGTCACTCGATTTTTGGAGGTGACTCGACTCAAGTCAGGTCGAGTCAAGTAACAAGTCAAGTCGTAAAGTCATGTCGAATTTTCGAAGTTCGGGCATGATTTAAGCTATTTCATTTTGCGAGATGATCGAAGTACAGATTGGTTTACTATGAATTATGAATCGAGCGAAGAATATCCAGGTAATCATACATTCAACGGGGCATTTTATGGCTCACATATATGTAGAACTACTGGACCATGTCGGTAACTGTCCGCAAAAAATATCACAGAATGTGAATTGTCAGAAGTTGAAACAAAATGATATGATCCAATACGCAACATACGTATATAATATATATCCATACGATACAATTGAAGCCTGTACAAATTGTTGGCGAGTAATATAAATGTGTAAACCTATATATCAGTCTGATTTACCTTATGCAAGCGTTCGTTGAGATTAGTACTGAGCAGAAAAACACTGTCACAGATAGAATTGTACAGTCTAAGGCAATGTAAGCTCCAATCACTACGTTTGCGGTGAATTTATTTATGACTTGGCGATGGAGGCTGAGTAATACCAGGCTACGCAATCGTTGAATGACAGGTTGCTCACATGTCATACCATAGTGTCGAGAGCATGCACGTACAGGTACAGCGAGTTACAAGACACCGATTATTAGGTGATTGAAAATTGACTCGAATATTTTGCTTCGAGTCACGAGTAAATCCAAATTTCGAGACGCCGAGTCAAGTCAAGTCATTTTTCCGAGTTAAGTCCAAAGTCATCTGAAAAATTTGACTCGAGTCAAGTCATGACTCGAGTCATCCCAACACTGACTAGGTTCGACTCCAAAGCGCTTCCTCTCTAGATATTGTCGAAGAGATGAATACGAGTTGGCGTAGTCGGTTAATTCACGGCCTTCATCGCGAAAGATTGTAATCGATACCTCGGCGCTAGCACGTTTATCTGAGCAAAAGTGTTTGACCTCGAATCAGCAGACTAACTTCGGTCAAATCACATGAATATACTATCAAGAACATAACCATCAAAATGTCACTCTCTCTAGTAATGTGCGTGCCTAAAACAGCTTCTTACGTTACATTTTGAGTTGATTTCGATTTTTGCAGGTCCACTGGTCCGCCAAATTTTTTTATTGATTTTACCGGTCCGCGAGGTGAAAAAGGTTGCGAACCACTGATTTAGAATACATCTACGTGGTCAATGAATTATGTTTACTTCATTTATTTCGAATATTCAATTATTTCCACGATTCTGTGTGAGTTTCTTCTTGTTTATTTCCTACATTTCTATTTTTGATCGATTATCCCGAGTTTTGAGGGTGACGACTCCAGTAGTAAGACGCTTATGGCTCGGTGACTCGACTTTGCTAGCTGCGTCATATCGAGCCTTCCCTCTGTACCTTGTCTATCCGTATATCACATTCCATGCAACTACATTTTTATGTAATTTTTGTATCCAAACGGTTAGCCAACAAACGATTCTCTCTCCCTCTCTCTCAACAAAAGAGTTCATTTGACAGTTGTCCATCAAGACAGAAAATGTCGAGTGTTTCCATTGTCCATAGGCCACATTATAACAATGCGACAGCGGTAGTATGGTTTCACTATGGTCACCGTTATGGTATATAGGTGTACCGCAGATATACCACCAAATTGCAACGAAAACCTCGGAAACATAGAAGTATTCAAACTTATATCGTCGTTCGAACCACTATTTTAGCGGTTTATAGCTGTATGCAATCGGCTATAGTCGTTGTAATTTTAAGGTGTTGACTGTTGATAGATTACAACCCCTATGATCCGTCATACCTTCTAATATACTTTGATGATCGGCAGGATACTGGCAACAAACCCGCACCGGTCCGTGGACCCGGGGTTGAGTACCACGGCTCTGAAGGGTCATGTATCGTGGCTATTATATGTAAGAAATGCTGCTGAGCTGCTGTAGAATTGCCCACCAGAATCAAATTTATTGTTTGCGTAGTAATAGCATGCCATATGTACTGCTATCGAGTAGGTTATTGACTGCCTGAGAGAAGATTATTTCACGACCTTATGAGTTGTATCATGATTTCAACATCTTATACTTCATCTCGCTGTGGAATACTTGAAACCACGATTGATTGTAACACAGCATGCAAAATATGTAGTAAATAGTTACTCGCATTAGTGGATTCACGTTTCTGTGACGTCGTGATCAAGCCACAGCAATAATAACATTGCCACAGGCGCAATAAAATATGCATGGTAGCAAAACACCAAATGGAGAAAGGGCATTACCCATCATCTACTTTGTGGTTGTATACTTGAACTCACCACATCATTCATAGATACTCCTGTCCTATTATACCACAATTAATTATAGGCTAGTTTCCTGGCCCTGGTTATATGCCTCTTCCAGTCAATATAACAAAGCTGAGGAACGAGTGAATCGCATTCTCTTGGAGAGTGTTACAAAGTTTCTGTGAGTGCAACTTCAATAAGGCAAACAATAATGAAGATTTGCGACTCTGACTCTCTACACCAGTGGTTCTTTACCTTTTTTCCTCCAGCGCCCCCTTTAAAAAATTATCGTGTTCTAGTGCCCCCCCACCATCCCATATTGTAAGTACTGTAATAAAGAAAATGGGTAAGAGGGAGGGCCGTAACATCACTTCGTCAGTCCCTCTAAAAAACGATTGTGTTGGGCACCCATAGCCTGATATATTAAATTTCTTGGGGCTTCGCAGCCAAGAACCCCGTCGCGTGATTTCGATATTCTGCAAAGCTTGTGTGGCCTGGTCGCCCTAGGCGTCAAAGTTTGCTATAATGCATGAATGAATAGGTGGTAATTGCATATGTATGTCGCTATAAACTTTATATCCTCTCTGCCCACGTAATCAGATTTACCAGTAGCGCTGAGTGAGCTGTTGCCTTCGAAAATGACGACCAGGTAATTAATAATTAAACTAATTCGGACGTGCCATTGTACAAATTAGTTCATTACATGTCGTTATTTTGTTACCTCTTGTCCGCGAAATAGTCAAAAGATATTGAAACACATAAACGTATTAAACTAAAGTAAGCACACGGTTCAAAATTGGTATTTCTTCACTTGCAAATAATTTTTCTCTGATGGTTGTTATTTGTCCTGTGGGGTGCAGATTGCGACGACATGATAATTCGACACGAGCGATTTAAGCCAGGGTTGCAACCAAGTCACAGGGATCCGAGTCACAAGTCAATCTCAATTTTATATTTTTGACTCGAGTCAAGTCGAGTCATTTTCAATTTACCCCCGAGTCAAGTCCGAGTCCAAGTCAGCGAGCAGAGGTTCGAGTAATAATCATGGTATTTTGACTCAAGTCCGAGTCCAGGTCATTGTGTCGACTGCCTAGTTTCCAGTTAAAGTCTTGCTAAACCCCCTTTTTATAACTCTATTTGGTGATATCGAATGGTTCGCATTTATAATATACTAATTTTCATCACTGTTAGCAGTTTCTGGTCGCATTTTTAAATACCAGTACCAATAAACGAAATCCAAATAGCGTGTTTACTTTAATATTATTGGAAATTACAATGAAATGTCGGTCTTTGCCGTCTTAGTCTCGAGTCATATGACCTGGTTCGAGTCATGCGCAATGACTCGAGTCCAAGTCGAGTCAATACACAAATTTACTCGCGCCGAGTCGAGTCATTTCCATATTTTGAGAAAATGACTCGAGTCAAGTCGAGTCGAGTCATCAGAAAGTCGTGACTCGAGTCGAGTCGAGTCATCAGAAAATCGTGACTCGAATCGAGTCGAGTCATTACTCGAGTTACTACAACCCTGTTAAGCACCTATGGACAATTACACTTATTTATATCGTAGTTTACGGTCAACAATCAACATAAGGGCAATCTTCTTCGGCTATAGTTTTCTAGCTGACGATCTTTTTGGCACACTTCTCGGGGTCCCATATTGGCCGGAACGTCATATGTCTTTGCTCATCGTGGCGTGGTAATGGCCGACGCCGAAATGCCTATTTATATTTTCGATAATTATGCGTATTTTTTCGTGGGGGAGTCGTCAAAACATGATGTGTAATTTATGTTCATTCACCGAACTAATTTTGGGGCACCCTTCGAGCTCACTCCCCCTCGATTGGTGGTTTGGGTTGCAGCAGTTTCGGTCCTGGTAAGAGGTCGAAGTCCAGTCGGTCTTTTCGGGTCTTGAGTATTGGAAGTAGTTCGCGATTTAATCGCGCTCGAGGACCGCTCGACTATAATAAACCATGTACCAATTGTATGTGGTATTTTCAGGGTCAAATCAAGGTGGTTAGAACAACGATTGGGTACGGTTTCATACCCTGTGGATCGAACCAGATGTACACATCCCGAATTCACATATGCGATTGGCAATACGGGGAAATTAATGGGATTGGATTTTGTTTCAGTGCTTTGTGTGACTAAGTAAGTCAACTGCGAATGGTATGCATGTATCTGCTCACATTGAATTTAGTACTGAAACCAGTTATTAATTTTAACATGAATGTATTCCAAACAAAGCAACTCATGTAGCGTTCATATGAGGTTGTGGACCACAGCCCTATATATAGTATCATCCTTTATGATACGATGAAGAAATATTCTGACGATTCAATTCTGTAGCTCTAAAATACAAGTAGGCCTATATTTAGTTATTCATTTCGTGCACAAAGCATATTTTATGTATAAGGGGCTCTCACCTTCAAAAGTGACATACAGTGCCTCCTTCTTCGATTTCCACACGCTGTGTGCTGCAAGATATAATACCTATAGTTCGAAACATTTTGTTGAAAATTACCCTAGCAAGCGTGACGGTCGTGTTTTAACGGGAAATTGGCGATCTAAAAGTACGCGCAATTCAATTTACATGAATTATAATAACCTACTACATTTATGAAAGCATATGTAGAAAACGTCGAGATTTGACATGTTTTCTGCAATGTTAATTTGCTCTGAAGACTCATTAGGGATATGTCCTACTACTACATCATTTACTGCTAAGCTATTTTTCTTCAGCGCCCTCCATATCGCCCCCCTGAGCGTTTCCGCCCCCTTCAAAATCGCCAGCGACTACTAAGAACCACTGCTCTACACCCCTACAGCCATTGGTATGTCTTCGAGAGCGATGTTATCAAGTAAACGTCTGTCTCTTTCGTCAGTACGATTTGGAAAATTCGTATGCTGGATTAAGAGGCCAGGATTCAGCTCACGGCTAGTGTAGCAAACTGTCAAACGAATTTATGCGAGAGTAGCCGATTAGATAACCTGGAATATCGATGCAAATATTTCTGTTCTGGAAATTGCGATTACTGTTACATATGCGTACACCTGTAATTATGATAATGTCGTCTGACATTCGTCGTAACTTTGTTGGAGTTCTTATACGTGTGCTCGTCTTGTCGTGGTATCTCGACGGACTCTGATACATTTTCACAGTGAACGCCAACATGGCCTTAAGCCTTTTAGCATGTCTGCTATTGGATTCAGACGATTGCGATACGAGTCTCGAAGACATAATGTTTCAGCAATATCAAGATCTACATACGCCAAATCAAATGCCTCCAGACCAGCATCCGGCATATGCCAACCAAAGTCAACCTCAACAAAATCCTGGTTTGCCAATACCTCCACCGCAATACGGGTATGCGGCATCACATCCCAATCAACCCACACCCGAACAACAAATTCCCGGCTATCAGCCTGACATCGTGAATAAGCAACCGATGATTCAGTATGACCCACACGACATGGTAAGGATACCGCGGCGCTTGTTTCATTCAAATATTTCGTACATCGTTTTAGTAGAACTGTGCTCGGATGATCCGTATGAATCTGAACATGTTGTGCTTGATCCTATTGAAATTAGAATATAGAATGGTCCACCGTTTTATGCGACAGTACAAAGTAACATACACAACGATCGTCTACGGAAGCTAAGCATACGATCCATGTAGTTTGATAATAATTCCTTCTACGCTTTCAAGGAATTCTAGCCGAGGATAATATTAGACACAGCACACCAGGAGTTGCCAACCTTTACGACCAAAGGGCCACATGCAATTGACGAACCAGTGCGCGGGCCACTAGCCGCGCAAGGCGCGATTTTTTTTAAAGTATATAGGTCAATAATATTGTTACTCGAGTATATCTGCTGTATATCGCTGGGCTCAGTTTGTGAGGACAGTACTATTCGGCGCCTGGACACATCGATATCGAAAGATTCAGCCAACATGCGTCAATCACTTTGTGCCTAGGTTTCGTCGTAGACGAACTTTATACGAGCGCAAACGCAAGGTCGCATGTTGGTCGACAGTTTCCTTCATAATTGCGAATATAGTTAGACTCAATCTGGTACATCGCGTGTTTTTTTCATTATCAGGAGGGGGCAATATTATTAAAAGCAAGAAATCGAATGACAAACATATTCCGCGAAGCGTGAAAAAAATTTCTACTTTAGATAAATCTACCGCTACATATTTTTATTCATTGTAATGTACGAAGATGTACCAAAAATGTTACTGGCCCATGCATCTGCCAATGCGTCGAAACTGATATTTTAGTTCTAGTGTTGCGAGCAGACTAATCAAATTTTTGTTTGGCCTTGCAAGTTCACAATCTGGGCAATCCAATTTTGATAATATAACTAGTTTCAAAAATTGCCTCGCGGGTCACTCAAAACCTTCTCGCGTGCCACATGTGGCTCGCGGGCCACGGGTTGGCCGCCCCTGCATTAGACACTACATCTGGCTAAGTTGTGAGTCAAAGTAGAATAAAACGTACTGGAATTATAAGTGCTAATATGCATCTGCACCTGTCGTCAATTGAACGTGCCTATATAGAAATGATTACGCATTTCGATTTCTTTTCAGGTAGGTGCACGACCAGTTCCCAACTACTTGTATTTATCCATTTTCACGACGCTGTGCTGTTGCTGCTGCCTCGGGATAGGCGCTATTGTCACTTCGTGTCAGGTATAATATACAGTTATTTTGCTCAGACATCATCACCGACGCTCTATAGCAGGGGTCGGGAACCTTTTTCGACCGAAGAGCCATATTGACCCAATATTTTCAATTATATCTCACAAAGAGCTATAAATGTCAATCAACTGTTACGTCACAATTGAAACTTTGTGACGTATTGGTAGCACTCATACATGAGATTCGTAGTGTGCACCATATTTTCTCTGCTCACATGCGTAGGTGGAGCCGAACATGGTCACTACAGCAGTACATACCTTGAAACTTTCAATGATAATTTGTGGTTTCGATGGATGTTTATGAATGGCTATAGTGTTTGAATATTTTCATTCCCAAAATAAAGGAAGTTCGAATTTTGTTCGAAATAAAGCGCGAAAGTAGAATTAAGGCACATATGAGAGACAGACCGACCAAGCCTCAACCGTGATAGTGCAACTCATCTTAAATACCTTGAGAATATACAATCATTGATATTAATCGCATGTAATTGTTGCACTGATTCTAAATATCTACATATTGATCGACTTCTTCAGTAGTCGGCTAACAAAACGTTGCGCTACACACCTACATGTTAACGGCGGTATTAGAAAGCTACTTAGCAATCAAGAACATTGATAGCTATGACGTTGTTTTGAGTTTGAATTTCTAATTGTGAATTAGAGGCAGCTCATTTCTCGTCGTAGATCAGAAATAAAATGTGTACTTGAAAACTGCATTGTAATACAAGCGTTGCCATGTTCGATAACCGTTGATCAATGAATTCAGGATTTCAAGACGCGCGATGTCGGGTACATCGAAATCGCGAGTGATGTTAGTCGCCGGTGCATATTTGAGGAATTTGAAAAAGGAAATACGGACCCCTAACCCTGGATACCCCACTTTCATGAACTGCCAAAGATATGTTTATGCTACCACCAGAATAATTATTCTGGTCATTTTCAAAATTCACTAACTATTTCCTGCAATATTGATATATTAGGTTCAATGTTAATAATTTGTTAAAGAGCCATATTTTATACCCAAAAGAGCCATATATCGCTGGCGAGCCATAGGTTCCCGACCACTGTTCTATAGGCATTAGCTAATATGCGGACCGTAATTTTTTTCCATCCATGTGTGTGAAATATTCTACTTTCCAGTATATTATAAGATATGCTGATTTAGGCTGTCGCATACAGCTACCAATTTTTTGTGCCAGCCTAAATGAAAGAGTTTTGCTGGTAGCGTCACAAATGTGCATGTACTGCCGATTCTGTAACATGCTTTGACACAGACTTATCATTATCACTGTCACAATTTTAACTAATTCAACTATAGATGATTTACCAAAATAATTTACCAAAAACTTCATTCCCGATAGGACAGCTCGTTCGAGTGACAATTGAAAATACCGTTCATTCGAATGACAATGCGTCGATATAATTAAGGCATTGCTAGTTTTTACACCTTATTTATCTTCCACTTACTAATCAATCATCTTATTCGTTGCACGAGCCTTCGAGTGCCGGCACCATTATCAGGTGTGGAAAGATTTTGAATTCAAACACTGTATAGGCATGTTGTGACATCATAGAGACAAAATACTCTTAGGTTGCAGAATTGTACACGTCATGATATCATGACATTAAAATCATAGTTTCGATTTCAAACACCCGAGGGGAAGCGCTCCGAGAACTTTTGGGACGAATAATGTTAATAATTTGTAAGTTGACATTATGTAAAGTGGAAAAGATACCAGGGTGGTAATTTTTTTGTATGGTCTGCCATTGGCTCAACGCAGTAGTGTCATAATGGTCATTTGAGTGAAAAATAGCAGAATGGTTCAAGTTTATTTGATTGACAATTGCAAATGGTGACGGTTTCGGATTTAGGCTAGCCGGGGGTTGGACGAGGTTAAGGTAAGGATTCATCAACTCAAAACGAATCGCGGGCCAATTTTTAAATTTCGTAGAGGCCGCGGGCCGAAACAATTCACTAGAGAAAATCGGCCACAAAGTTTAAATATCACATTTCTAAAACCTCACGGCAGTTCAACGCTGTGCTCTCTAAGGCAATGGGCATACTTACCACTTACCACACAAAAAATACTATTTCATTAATGACATACAACAAAAATTATCATTATCATCACTTTGATTATATTTTGAACTATTAGCTGCGCACGATAGCTGAAAACACTTTTCAGTGTCTAAAGAATCGACATTGAAGTTAGTGAGACACGTTATTTGCTGGAAAACTATCTGCTCGTAAAGCTTGAACTTGTGGGCGAGTCACAAGTCGTTTTCTAAGCGTCTGGTTTTGGCAGTGTCTGGGCAATTGTACGTCAAGGCAATATGCGCATTCATATGAGCTTATTCCTCCTTCATGGAAGTCTATTACAATTACCAAAGCCATATCGGCTAGTGAGGAATAGTGATGTTTGGTACAGGAGAAGAGCTTATTTTGTACGGTAGTATTTTTTAACTTAAATCAATTCCAACATGCCAAAATGCTTTACTAAGCGTTCTTCAGAAATCTCAAATGAGGTCGCGAGCCGCAAAATATGAGTCCACGGACCGCATTTTGATGACTCCTGAGCTGGAGTTAAGGCCAGGAGGTATGGTTAGGGTTTTTGACTGGATTAGTTCGAGTAGCACATGCCAGATCTGTAGAAACCCGTTGTGAATAAGTAAAACGAAAGTAGCATAATTCAGTTGCGTTAATATTGAACGACCGGCCTCCGAAAAAAAATTAAAAACCGGTCCGTAGAGCAAACGAGGTTGCAGACCCTTGCTTCAGTCAAGGGTATACAGCCTGCTCGTGCGATACTATAAGGGCATTTCGGCATCAGCCATCACCTCCGCGACAGAATATCGAAAGACATACAAAGTTTTGGTCGGCGTCTGACTTCGCGAAGTGCGTTTATAAAAATGTCGATGACGCATGTTGACCGACAACTCCGATATTGAGTAACGTAACAGTAGCAATTGTATGGTATATTCAAATTGAAATGAACCCGAGTATTTTGGGCTAACACTCGTCAGGGGTAATCGTCAGCAATGAGTAGGTAATTGGAAAGAACATTGTATATCAACAATCGTATCACATAATATGACGTCACCAACATGAAATTTGGAATAATCGGCGCGATGAGAGCGCTTAAGCTCAAAGTACTATTTTTGAAACTCCTTCTGTAGGCACATACGGAATATACTATTCGTTTGTGTATAGTTTGCGTATAGTTTTGACTAAATGGACTATATATAGACAAGTGTCTCCCAAACTTTTATCGCCCCCTGGAAGACGAATAAGGTACCGGCGCCCCCGAAGCCCGCCTTCACCACGCATAAATAAGAAAACGAACTGCATTTATTACAGATTAATCAGAGTACTGATTAATCGGACTGACAGAGATGGTGTATTGTGATCATACTCAATATATTGAGTGTGAAATCTGATAAGAACAATCTCATTCTTAAATCTCCACATCCCGTGCTGTCTAGTCGGTGTCAAGTCGGTTTCCGCTGTGAGTCAGAACCTTTGTTACGGCACTAAAAGCACGTTCTATATCAATTATGAGCGAGAAAGGGCAACGCGACTCCAGTGAGAGAATTTCTATTCCATTAATTGTGTATCCAGAACGATTGATAGGAGATAGTGAACTCTAGTTTGAACTCAAAATTGTTTTATGTCACCTGCTCTTCAATCCTTCTACGCTCAGTAACCGTACATAATTAATTGATTATTCGGTAAAGAATTTATAATTGGAATATATCCAGAAATCTGATTGCCATATCATTTCCGTCTCACTAAATTTCGGGATATCACGGTCGTGTCACTGAATCCAGACAGTGCCTTTTTCACCTTTCACCTCACGTTTCATCATTACCAAGAACAAATATATTCGACTCATAAGTGGAGAATATCTCCGTCAAGTATAAGTGATATCTTTTCTCGAGACAAGACCCGGGTCGCAGCACTGTGAAATCTCCACAATCATTTGAAACAGAGTGAAATCACGCAAGGCGGTTTCCTCGCAGCGCAGTAATAACTGCGCAAATACTTGGTAGTTCTCACAGCGCACAATAATCCACACTTTATAGCAGTGGTCGGGAACCTATGGCTCGCGAGCCATATATGGCTCTTTTGAGTATAAGATATGACTCTTTGACATATTTTTAATTTTGTACTTCATTTTATCGATATTGCAGCAACTTGTTGGTATATTTTTTAAGGACCAGAATAATTATCTTCGTGGCAGCATAAACATGTATTTGAGAAGTCAAGGCAGTGGCGTATTCAGGGTTAAGGGTTCGGACCCCTTTACAAAATCCTAAAATTTTAGTTGATGTAGCGCCAGCGAACAACATCCCTCGCGAATTCGATATACCCGGCATCGCGCGATGCGTAATATTGGACTGCGACATGCGCTGGTTGAACAAGAGAACAGCAGACATGGGGAGATATGACAATCTAGTTTTTAAATACACATTGTGTTCCTGATCTACGCCGAGAAATGAACTATCTTGGAAGTGACATTCCAATTACAAATTACAAACAACGCTTCGCTATTCACGTCCAAATTGATAAGTAGCTTTCTAGTAGGGATGGTGTGAACTTCTGAAAGGCTCAGGTTCGTGTGAACGCGAACCTTTTTGAAAGGTTCTGTGTGAACACGAACGTGAACTTCATGACGTCACGTGACGTCATATTGCTAATTCCAAGCCTATCTTTCAATGAAATGATAGCCTATATTAATGTACACGATACCTAGCAACGACTCAGGCCACATCAAACTCCATGTTGGCGTTTTCAACGTCGCTAAATGTATCAACTGAGGCAATCAAAGGATATAATAGGCCTACTCCTATAAAATCAATATCTTCTGTCACTTTGCCAACAATTTCAACGAGGACTTACCAGGGAATAAAAGCTTACGCCTTTACGGTTTAGGCCAGACCGGACAATGTGTTCGGCGTTTGAGTATTGTTACATTAATATTGAGCAGAGTGTAAAGCAGGTTTCTAAACTTGCTACCGATATTACCCCATTAACAAGTTATACAGCAGTAGCCAACACCTCAATCGCAAGGATTTGGTTTTAATGATGCAGTAAAGTTATGAAGTCAAGATTGACCTCGTACGCCAGCTAGATTTTTTGCACCAGAAAACGATATCACTCTTAATGATTTGTTGAATAAGCATCATTCGCTGACTACGTATTTCAATCGTGATGTTGTGTGATTGCGGGTCAAACTCATAGCAGAGAGTCACTAAATATTCACAAACGGAAAGCTGGATATTTCGAACAAACTTTTGTAACCAAGCAAGCATAACTTTTGAGATTGTCAAGGTGCATGCTCGTTTAGTGTTAATTTTTAATGCTGCCAGCGCCATGCAAAGAGTGGCCCGCAGTTGAAATGCAATAAATATGAACCAAAGATGTTATAATGAAGTGAAAATTGTAATATATGAAAAAGGTTCACAGTGCAGAACCTACCAAGGTTCTGTTGTGAACGCGAACCTCTAAATTTCCGAGGTTCACACACAGAACGCGAACGTGAACCTCATGTTCACACCATCCCTACTTTCTAGTACTCTACTGACGTTAAAATGCAGGCGTGTAGTGCAACGTTTATGTTACCGCCGATTTGAGAAGTCGATCAATATCTAGATTTTTGGAATCAGTGCTATAGTTATTTGGAGTAATATCATGCATTATAAATTATTAGTAGGGCAAGTTTTTGCAACTTTTGCAACTTTTTTTTACAGCTTCCGGCAGCTTCCTAAATACTCGTAAGATATGTAGAATGCTGTTTTAAACTGTTTGAAGGAATCTTATAGTGCAACTTTTTGCAACTATTGTCCATTTTTTTCATGCAACTTTTTGCAACATTTTGCAACTTTTTCGAATTTTCATGAAAGTATTTTCGATTTTGGTGAAATACGCGGCCAAATTCCACTGAAACACCGTAAATCAGCACCGAAGTAACGCTTTTACGGGTATTTGGGGAGCTGAGCCGGAAAATTGACCTTTTTTTTTAGTCAACCGAGCAAAATGCAACTTCTGCAACTTTTTAACTTTTTTCAAAAATAAATGCAACTTTCCACGGAATTAACTGCAACAAAAACTTGCCCTTAGTTATTTACGATGAATTGCGCTATCACAGGATGATTAGTAGCCTACGAGTTTTTACAGAGAAAATATGGCGCCTGTGACGAATTCCATGTTGTGAGTTCGAATTAGTTCTACAATGACGTCACGAATTTTCAATTAGGACGTAACAATTGATTGACATGTACGGCTCTATGGGAATTAAAATGGAAAATATAGGGTTCACATAACTCTTCAGACAAAAAAGGTTCCCAACCACTGCTTTATAGGGATTCTGCCGAGTTCTGAAATCAGTCCATTGATGGGCAGGATCAACGATGTGAAGTAACTATGGACTTTTCCGGTATAGCTGAATGAATAGGCCAACGACCCTGAATTGCCTTGACTGAATCGATTTAGCATTTTACTGCGTACTTGGCTGCTTTATCCATCAATCATTTCAACACTACGTAGTAGTTGCCTTCTAAACCTACACCGCCGCCATTTACTTTCACCACCCGATCGCCCATTTCATGGCCAGTGTCCCCTTCACGCTCGCAAACGCCAATAATGGACTAGACCAGTGGTTTCGAAACTGTAGTATGCGTACAACTAGTGGGACGCGAGAAAACATCAAATAATAGGCGAGCACCTGTAGCGGACCTATAAATTTCTGCATTGAAAAAAAATTTTGAACTAGATTTCTAATTTGTTTGTATTCAAGTAACGCTGGGCCTTTTCAAACCAGATAGTACGAAGGAGGAAGGGTAGACTCATGTCATCAGTAACTAAGGATCTTCAATGTAGAAATGACCTGATGGCACAAACTATCTGATATGACAGATTGCTCGCGACCTAATTACGGTCCATTGTGCAACCTCGCGTCCAGCATACATTCCTCTGCCCCTAAAAGCGCGCAAACCTGATGTTATGAAAACTTCAACTGTACTATTTTGAACAAATACGTTTAAATTCATAGAAACGCGATTTGCTGTTCCGGATAGTTTTGATTATCAAGCCTTGTCACAATTTCAAACGATTTTATCCATACCTTTATCAGCGCACCAGACTTGACTTCGTAGCAAACCATTTTGCCGAACTTACCCGTAACTTACAATCAAGTTCAAACAGCGGCCTTCAGCACTTTTGAGCTGCAAACATCCGTTGCAGTCGATATTACGAGGTTGTACGTGAGCTCATTTAAAATGTTCAAAATGGCACGCACGTAAAATTAATTAGGGAAGCACTTGACTAGACTTAGCTGTCGATACGTCTGCTGTCTGAGGATTTGCACCACACACAATGGCAAAACAATATCCTTTCTTTCGGTGATCACGGGGCACGATTTTTCATCGTAGCTAGTGAAATGTTTGGCCATCCCTTGATGTGCATCTTATCTGATCTGATATAATCGCATTTTTTTGCGTTGCAGGCAAATGCTTTGATGTATTCGGAACCCAAAGAGGCAAAGCGGAAAGCAGCGATTGCGTTCAAGTTGAACATTGTTGGAGTTGCCATCGGTGTCGTCATCGCATTCACCTACGCGGTGCTGAGATTAATGTGATGAATAATTGAACAATTTTATCGAATTATCAACTGACCACTACCATCCGTAAAGCGTTGCAAACATACCCTTTATTTAGGCTTTTGGAAGCACAGAACGTCAATATTGTTTGCTACAAAATCCCTTTATTAATATAATTAGGGTTGGGACTTCGGGATCAAATTTGAAATCCCGGGATTATCGCTCCTCAATCCCGGGATTCCCCTGGATTAGAAAAGTTGTAAAATACACATACAAGTTACACAAATAACATTTAGTCCTTGTGATATTGAATTGACGCAAAACATAAGAGCATCAAGGGTATCATCGTTTAAATCAGGGGTCCCAAACTCCAATTTGCTCGCAGGCCAATTTCGTCGTTTTTGATGACGCGGCGGGCAGCAGCATCAAATAGGGGTATAATATGTATTTCCCAGTACGCCTTTTTTTCGGACCTTGCAGATGGGCATTCCATACACATTGTGAAAATGTAATACACTATTGTAATATTCACGGTTGCCACGAAAAAGTCATATTTTTCAATATTTTTTAAAAATATTGTTGTGCTTGGCATAATTTGGCGACATAGGGAGTTATTTAGAAACTATGTGAGACGACAAATGCATCGTGTCATCGTAAAAGCTGTCGCATTATAATTTAGCAGCTAGTGGACTTTTGATGTGTGATAGCGATTCAGGTTTTTGAAGTGGTTTCAGAATGAAATTTCAAGTTCTCAAATCCGAAATCTGAAATTTTCGAGTTTAATATTGTCGAATGCTTGAAAAATCAAAACGCCGACGTCGGCCGCAAAAACAGTTCTGGCGGGCCGCGTGTTTGAAGCCACTGTTCTAGACAATCAGTCGAGTTTGTGACACTGCTTTATTACCAAAATAAGAGGTATGGCCTTGGTAGATGCTGTTCACAAATCCCGGGGTTTCATCGGGATTGCTTCAAACCCCGGGATCCCGGGATCGGGATTTCCCGGGGTCCCAACGATAGGTGTAATATGGATGATGGGAAAAATTGGTTTGTCGGTGCTAAGCGACACTGTCACGACACTAATGGTTGTTTGTTCGAGTCTAGCCTCGTTTCTGTGTGTCGGAGCTTTATCCGTATAAAAACATATGACGTTACGGAAATTACTGTACGGGGCGAAAATGATCTTATAGGCCAGGGCCGGGGGGCGGCGAGGTAATTTCCGAAATTTATAATATCCTAAAAAATGGATTGCACAGATAGTGAACTTGCAAGGCCAGCCAAAAATTTGATTAGTCTGGCCGCAATACTTGAGATGTGATGACTAAAATATCAGTTCCTAAGCATTGGCAGATCCATGAGCCAGTCACATATTGGTAGATCTTCGTACACTACAATAAAAGCAGAATAATTTGAATAGATTTTTTAAAAGTAAAAATTTTCTACACGCTTCGCGCATCATGTTGTCACTCGATTTCTTGCCTTTAATATTGTTGCCCCTTTGTGAAAATGAAAGAACTCTAATGTAGCAGATTGAGTCCAACTATATTCGCGATAACGAGACAAAGTGTCGTTCAAAATATGCGACCTTGTGTTGGCGCTCGCAGAAAGACCGTCGACTCTGAAACCTATAGGCACAAAATCACTGACGCCTGTTGGTCGAAGCTTTCGATATCGATATGTCCAGGCGCCGAACAGCCCAGTCCTCGCAAACTGAGCCCAGCGAGATACAGCAAGCCCGCAACATAGTCAAGTGCTAATATTATTGACCTATAAACATCAACAAAATTTCGCGCTTGGCGCGGCTAGAGGCCCGCGCAATAGTTCGTCAATCGAATGGGCCCTTTGGCTGAAAAGGTTGGCTACCCCTGTTATAGGCGATTGGCGCGAATGTTGTTTGAATAAAACAAACCTTGGTTTGTGAACAACTCACAACAAATTACTGAATTAATGTGCCCGTAGTTAGGGTACTCCACAATCATCTCTTTCATGCAGTGTAATAACAGTGCACTTTCCGTTTATTAAGTATATGATGTAGATATTTGATCTGTAAAAGTCAACGATGTTATAAATGGACGTGGGCGCATTTCTGCTCAATATTCGATGCGATAGCCCTTTATCGCGACAGGGACCTTATGCAGTATAAGTTGGAGCAGTGGTTCCCAGCCGCTAACCCGCGTCCACGGTTCCTACCGGTTCGTCAAAATACTTCAATTTTATATCTCAGTTGCAAAAAGCAATAACTTGTAGGCTTCCCTAATATTGTGAGACACAAAACATCAAATTTGGAACTGACACAGAAATTTCGAATGTAATTTGCAGCACTGTGGCGTAGTGTCGAATTCATGGTCTTTTTCTGGTTTACCATATAAGTCACCAATTGGATTTAATCACAATGCTGTATGTGTTTTACGAAATTGTATAATGTAGCCTATCACCAGTTTTATGTGAAAGATCACAATAGTTTTAAACAAATCATCGAAGTCCCTCCTCAGTATAAAACCAACGAATAAATTCCAATTAATTGGTTCGTCAGGACTGTGCCTTGCGGAGACGTCGATAGAACTCCGTATAGCACGTGCAGATAAGATTAAGTTTCCATTCTGGGCTCTGGAGTTGCGTAATTTTGACGTTGCCGTTGTTGTTGGGTGTATTTTAGTTTCTGACGGTCTACCGGTTTGGAAGCGATGTTTTCAAATGTTACCATCCGCGAGGCTAAACGGATTCAAAACCACTGGTGTATAGCGTTGCGTGTGTTGATGTGAATGACCTGCTGAAGCCACGGATAGCAGGATAGTTTTTCGGTTATCTTGTATATTCGTATGGATGAATTGGGAAGACGCGTTACTGACGGTCATAATCCTACTGAAGACATAATGCCGTGGTTGTTATGTTCGTGCATTTACGTTTTTGTGTCGTACAACTCTTTCTTTCCATAGGATTAGTAATTACAACCAATCATTATTTCCTCGTGTGTCGTGCTTGTATTTATACCCTGTGTTCTGTTGTCTCGTGGTCTTTTCGTTTAACTGCACTCTGGATCGTGTCGCCTGTCTACAGTCTTACTGCTGATAATATACTGATTTCTTATTGCAACCTCGTCGTGTTGAGTTATTGTTCAAACAAGATCAAGAACATAACAATTGGTGTCAGAAGTAGGATTCGAACCCACGCCTCCATTCGTCCAGACTTTAAAAGCTGGATTAATAAAAGATTGCGACGGGGGAAAAGATCTCAACTTCGCGCTCCAAACACTTCTCGCTACATACCGATGTGCACCGCACCCGAGCATAGACTGGAAAACGCCTGCTGATATTTTACATGGTCGGCAGCAGCGAATTTGTTAAGTTTGTGCTCGCCCTTCGATAAATCGAAACCCGTTACGCCTAGAGACAATCAGTCACTCATTTCGAGATTGGTTCCTCGGTTTACGCTCGCAGTTACCGAAGCGGACCAAAGTGGGTTGCTGGCGTGGTGGCGGAAATAATGGGGCGTGTTGTGTACATTATAGAAACAGATCATGGGTATTGGAGGAGGCACAAAAACCAACTCCAACCACGCTTGATTTCAGCTGGCAATAATACAGCCACACAGGAAGTTGCTCAACCTCAGCAACCACAAGTTGAGCAACCATTGTTTAGAAATAGGGCACAACGTTCTACATCTAGTCCTGTTTGGCGCCGGGTAGACGTTATCCGCGTAGACATAGAAAGCCAACCGATTTCTACAGACCTACGTAAATGTGGGCAACTCTCTCAACTTACAGGGGAGTACTGTTATGTTCGTGCATTTACGTTTTAGTGTCGTACAACTCTTTCTTTCTATAGGATTAGTAATTACAACCAATCATTATTTCCGCGTGTGTCGTGCTTGTATTTATACCCTGTGTTCTGTTGTCTCGTGGTATTTTCGTTTAACTGCACTCTGGATCGTGTCGCCTGTCTACCGTCTTACTGCTGATAATATACTGATTTCTTATTGCAACCTCGTCGTATTGAGTATTGTTCAAACAAGATCAAGAACATAACAGTGGTATCTACAGAGAGTGAAATATACTCGTCTAATTCCAATGCCGTATAACTATATGTAAGGGAGATGTGGTACCGATGGAACATAAATTACAAAATTATCTCTGGCCCCAAAATGTTCAGCCGATAACAACAAATGCTTTGATGGCTCAACACTTTGATACAAGCTCTACCTACCGTGGATATATACCTGAACATCTGCCGTTCGAAAAATATTTATGAACGTTCAAAATTTGTTACTCGAACGTGTCATCGGTCCCCACCGGGTGGGTTCAAAAGCGAACGACCTGATGACCTTTGAGACATGCGCTCTAAAACTCAGATGTTCCAATCTAACCTACAGCAAGTCAAAAAAGAATGTTTGGTCGCCACCTTAGAAATATAGAAAAAACATCAACTCAAATGTTGGCAGAAAATGACAGTTTCGATTTAGGCTCGAACTTACACATTTGCGGATACACACATATTGCCCGTAAATCGACATTTTGACTTCAAAATAGCTCGTTATAGCGATAAAATATCACAGGTAATTATGAGATTCAGTCTCTCTATATGGAGGCGTGTTTCTGTGGTAGCATGATTAATTAGTTCAACTATTCTGCTTGGTTTGGCTAAGCTATTATCGACCCCCGACGCCGTAAATTTTGTAATTGAATTGAATAAAGTCCACTCAAGGATGATTTGAATAGAATTTATATGTGTCGTTATATAGCCTGATACAGGTCCCACACTTCACATTAAAAATTATTGCTGTTCTGTTCGTGTTGAAGGCTGCAAAGTAAATTGAATTAGTCGATCGAAATATATTACCCCCCAAAACTCTGAGGTCATTTGCACCAGTACATTCAGTTCAGTAACATCAATCTTGGGGAAGTCCTTTTCACTCGTATTACGGACGACTTCCATTCACGCTCTCTCCCACCACAATATCTTTCGTTTTCGTTCGTCCGTAACTTAAGTCGTAGCTGCCGACTTTTTGGCTCTGCTTGCCATCGCTCTTGACTTTTCCATACACTACATGGTATTGTCATACAAAATCTTTCAGGTATTTTCGGCCCCAGTGTCTCATTGGTACCACATCGCCCCTATAATACGCTTTACAACACAGTAGCCCATATCCTAAGTTAGGGACTATCCACGTCCTGCTGAAGATCGGACTCGCTTCACTCTTTTGTCTTCTCGATGATGCGTAAATAGAGCCACACCTTTGACCAATGAGTGGTGACAAAACACTCGATCGGCTGTGTTATGTACATACCCGCACGACATTCAGGCGATTTGCTGCAGATTTGTAATATACCGTTGAACTTCTAACATATATTGATTCTAACATTCTGGTTGTGTGGTATTTTTATTGTTTAATTATTATCATCATAAGAATCGGAACTTCGGCCTGGTGTAAAATGACCTATGTAGTCGAAACACCATGAATACGAATGAAACACAGCAACAACAACATATGCGCACAGCAGAGGAAATGATTCGCCCTGTATAGAAATACCAACTTGTAATCGAGTGCTCCTCATGAAAGAAATTTTTTTCTGGTACGTTTGGGTGATTCCAATATCTTTCCAAGACACCGACAATCCTGATGGGAGGACAAGAAATAACAGCATGCAACGAAGTGACACATTCGTCATTTTCTTCAGAATGCCACCTTATTCGAAAAGCACCTGAAAGGATTTTTAAAATATGCACCATAGCACACGAGGTTTATCCTCATTGCGGTTCATTGCTTTTTAACCCATTCCGACACCACAGTGTCGCACGTGTGTTATGGTGCATATTTTGAAAATCTTTTAGCTGCAGTACGAATACGGTGGCTTTCCGAAGAGAATGGCTGTACAGAGTGTAGTTCCCCTTCTTCACTCATAATGTGATTATCTGATGTCGTGTTATAAAACGAAATGTAAATGCCGTAATTGGATTATATCACTAATTCATGTTTGCCCAGACTCGTGAACAATTGACCATGTTGGCAATTTTAGTGTCAATTACTACCAATGATGATGAGAGGATTATATTGCCAAGAGTCCTAAATAGTCTATGTGGCCTGTCGTGGTTTTGACATATTACATTCATACTACGTGGAATGACTACCGTGCCACCGGATAGATAATTTTACCACTTAGCATTTTAGGCTACCTGCAGACCATAGACGAAGACTATATTATAGATCAGTGGTCGTCAACCTTTCGTAAGCAGTTCGCTAAATATCAAACCATAGTGTCCTATATGGTGTCGACACAAGCAAATCTCACGGTTCAATGAAATTGTATCACGTCACAATTTCTATTTGGCTACAGGCAATTTGACGGTCATTTTTGACCGGCTTGCCGTGCATTAAATTTGATGAATCGGGTATCAATCGAAAGCTGACGCTGTACTGCTTGCTAAAATATAAATTTTATTCCACTCATGGCCCTGGAACCCCCACAATCAGCCCCAAATTATTCATTGTTGAGTAGATTGGCAGTGTGACGCAACAATGTTGTCTGGCGAAACCAGAGAGTAGCTCAAGAGCAAGGATGCGGCCGAGCGGCGAGAGTGGGATCAGCTGACGTTGCGGCAATAGCAATGTACAATTGTACATTGTACAATCGCGTCGCAGAGAAACGCTGCGCTGTTGATACTTTTTCTATGCGCTTCGGTACAAGCGAGCACACCTTATCGGCCTATCCTTGACTTGTAAGGGTAGAACTGGGTCCACAGAATGTATTTGGTCCCTACCAATTTTCGCGCATTATCCTGCAACTGATAGAGATATTTACGCTACGTCTAAATAGTCTACATTGAATATGTCAGATTATTATGATATCGATTGCCTTAGCCCGCTAGTTGCGTAGGGCTCCAGAGACGCGTGGCGCTGTTGATACTTTCTATATGCGCTTCGCTAAAAGCGAGCACACACCAGCCTTTCCTTGATTTGTAAGGGTAGAACTGGATCCACAGAATGTATTTGGTCCTTACCAATTTTCGCGCAATATCCTTCAGCTTATAGAGCAGTGGTTCTCAATCTGGGGGGCGTAGGAGGCTCTTAGGGGGCCCCAGAAATTTACTAAGTCTATATGAATTCTAACTAAAAATGTGTTTCACAACCATTCTGAGAAGACGATTGTTGAAGAAACTTATTTAGTATTCAAGAAAAATCGCCAAATTCACACTCCAGCAGTCGCGCTCAACGGAGTATAGGTCGATTTCAACTTCATTTGAACAAATTTTTGATATCCTTTGAAGATTTGGAGCAATTCCCACGTGTACGACATTCATTACTTCATAGCTTTGGCAGTATCCTAAAGCTCGATGCGCTGGGTAGCTGTTGTTGATAGCTGGCGAACTGCACTGCTCAGGACAGACTTAGATGCAATATAGGTTGCCCGGTTTCGCCCTCAATTAAGCTACCCTAAATCAATACAATTAAATTCAATTCCAAAACTGATCAAATTTAGCATGGCAGTACAGAACGACGCCGTGCTCTCTGTAGACACTCAGCATTAGGATTAGACTCAGTGCAACCTACCTTGAAATAAACTGATGTCCTGTTCAATTTTTTTTGCTATTTTCAAACAAGTTTGGGAAAATTTGTCAGAAAGGTTAAAGACCCAACAACTGGAATGCGGACTCAAACTTGGCGTAAGACATACCATATGTATACTATTAGATCAGGGATGGGCAACCTGCCGCCGTAGAAGGGAATTTGTGCGGCCGTCGACACCTAATTCAAATAGTATGTGTTTACATGCGTCGACATGAAAATTGAAATTACGAATTCACTCCCACATTTCCGAGAGATTTTAATTAATCTTGAAATTTTCTTCGCGCTCCGCGCAACTCAACATAACTTAATTTTTCGATTTTAATATAGTAGCGCCCTTCTCAATCTGAGCCGGAATCGGAATCGTCTGCTCCTCATGAAAGAAATTTGTTTATGGTACATTTGGGCGATTTTAAGATATTTCCCCTACCGATACAATCGACAATCCTGATCGGGGGTTAAGAAATAACAGCATGCATTATCATTTATAAGTTGCCACAAATTTTCGAAAGCATGCCCTCCATGAACCCTACCGATGAATCTGATCACATGGGCTGAGAAAGGATAAATATTTGATAGTAAGATGTGATACTGCTACTATTGATTACGGAATTCATTCGCCACGGGGGGCGCAGGTCCAAAAAGGTTTAGAACCGCTGTTATAGAGATACGTAGGCTACGTCTAAGTCAGTGGTTCCCAACGTGGGCGATATCGCGATATGGTGGTCTAGGGGGTCCGCGCGAAAATTGGTAGGGACCAAATACATTCTGTGAACCCAGTTCTACCCTTACAAGTCAAGGAAAGGCCGATAAGGCGTGCTCGCTTGTACCGAAGCTCATAGAAAAAGTATCAACAGCGCAGCGTTTCTCTGCGACGCGATTGTGCATTGCTATTGCCGCGACGTCAGCTGATCCCACTCTCGCCGCTCGGCCGCATCCTTGCTCTTGAGCTACTCTCTGGTTTCGCCAGACAGCATTGTTGCGTCACACTGCCAATCTACTCAACAATGAACAATTTGGGGCTGATTGTGGGGGTTCCAGGGCCATGAGTGGAATAAAATTTATATTTTCGCAAGCAGTACCGCGTCAGCTTTCGATTGATACCCGATTCATCAAATTTAATGCTCGGCAAGCCGGTCAAAAATGACCGTCAAATTGCCTGTAGTCAAATGGAAATTGTGACGTGATACAATTTCATTGAACCGTGAGATTTGCTTGTGTCGACACCATATAGGACACTATGATCAAACTATCAATAACTCGCGTTTCAAACATTTTGGTATGAATTTCGCATTGATTCGCGACTGAAACTGTATCATGTGTGAAGGATCGAGCGAGGGATCCTGAGCAATGTATTCATACTTCAATATGCTTCAGTGATGTTAACTGTCACTTACTGACCCTAGCCATAGCTTACATTGCAACATTCGGACTTACCACTATCTACTATCATATATTGTATTATATTAGATTCGGTGGTGTTTTCAGGAATTGAGGGGGTGAGTGATTCTATTATTTTGCGATCCAGTGCCGGCTAAGGTACAGATAATATGAGATCATGTGCATCTTCTTGACTTTTATTGTGATTTTCGAACCAATCGGGCAGCGAGCCGCCCTGCTATTTATGATAACAAGATACGGTCACTGCATTGATTGCGACCTGTGTCAAAATTAACATAAACTATAGAAAAAATTAATAAGAAGTTGAATATATTTGGTTTTAAGTAAGCTTATGGTAGGTCTAGGGTTGCATTTAAAACAAAAATCAATTTAAAACAAACATGTTTAAAATAAGGCCTATGTTTAAAACATATCTTTTATAGTATATATGTTTTTTTAAGCGATGATGTCACGGATATTCAATTGTGACATCATAATGAATTGACATTGACAATTGAAAATACGGGAAATATAGCTTCATTGAAGAAATATATACGTAATATAGCTGTTGAACCGACTATTTTGAGGGTTTCAATCATCCCATATCGCATACGTCGGCTATATTGGGTGGTAACTGTCCGTAGGATCATACAACATGTATTTCGGAAAGCATTTACACAACTATGGCATGATTTTACAACTTGAAAAAAAAAACATTTTTTTTTAAGGCCTTTGTTTAAAACACTGTTTAATACATGTTTTAAACAAAGTGTTTCAAACAACAATTTGTTTTAAATGCAACTCTAGCTAGGTCGCATTCGTTTGTTGTGTTTAGGCCCATTCACATATCAGCTCTGTACTGAAACTCTACGTGGTTCGGGTCTGATCGAGGTTGTGGAAGGGGAAATATTTAACCTACAAGCACCGTTTCCTCTAAGCTGCGCGCGTGCGCCGCGCACAAGAAATGCGAAACTTTTTTTAGTCGACGCACTTTTGTCTGAGAGACCTCGCAGTGAGTTGGTGAGTGCGCGCAGACTCGTGAAAAATTAGAGGAAACATTGCTTGCAAGTCAAACATTAATAGTCGTGAAAAAGATCTCGCATGCCACAATTGGCACGTGTTTAAATGTTCACCAGTCACTGTTATAGATGGTGTCACGGTAATATTATTGACAGAATCGTTTTAACTTCGATTTCTGACTGCTATGGACAACCATGTAGCTGTGAATTTAATATTCTGGGTAGATTGACCATAATGTTGGTGTCTGAGTTTGGTAAAACCATATTAGGAATGGCGATGGAATAGGAGCCAGTGTATTGACAGTGTCAGGGGTCGGTAACTTGAAAATACATGGAGTTGGAGTAGGAGTTGGAGTCGTGGTAACGCTAACTATTATACTACCATCCGGTCTTTCTTCATCAAACACCGCTGAGGTCGACTCCAGAATTCCTAAATTAAAAGAGTCTGTGAGAGGATATCACGATTTCTGCAACAAGGGATAATGCTTCGGGCTGGACCAAGAGTTATAGGTCGTTAGCGGGATGTCGCGATTACGGCAGGACTCGATGAGAAAGCAACGTTGCAAATCGTATCTTGCATGGTTCACGATAAAATGGTCGACGATTTCCGCGATATTACAATGAAGACAGAGCGGAGTATATTGTTTTTGTATGGGTGGCATCTTAAGGTTTGAAAAAATGAAAAATTACAAGACGTTCCATATTCTTCACAGCAGCACTCATTCGAACTCAACACATGGGATTCGTCGTGTGGGCGACGTTTCCTCTGTAAGAACTCGTATACTAATCACGCTGGCTGCTTTATTTTAGCATGCGAAACATGAGTTACGAGAACGTAGGTTCGTCGTGATACTCCTTTTAAATGTGAGAACACATGATCGCATGCGTAGGTGGAGCCAAACATCGTCACAATAGCAGTAGATATGCCTTGCCTACCCCTCTAAGCTGTGATACATCGGTGTCGTCGGGTCAGGGGAGGCAAGTAAGGCGGTACGTCACCTGCCATCATGATGAGTGAACGAAAGTTGTGATAGCTTAGAATTTAATATTACTGATATTAATCGATTTGATATAACTGTCGCACTGATTCCGAAAATCTAAATACTGCTCGACTTCTCAATTCTCAAAAAATTGGGTGGTAGCACATAACGTTGCGGTTCGCGCTTACTTACTTCGCGCACTTACTTACTTCGCGGTACTACAGAGCTACTTACCAATCAAGAACGTGGATATCTATATGACATTGTTTGTAATTTTGAATGTAACGTCCAGGGCAATTCATTTCTTGCCGTATATCAGGAAGACAATGTTTATTTGAAAACTGCGTTGTTACATAGGCGTCGCAATGTCTGCTATTCTCTTTGATCAATCAGCATATCGGGTACATCGAATTAGAGAGTGATATGCGTCGCCGGCGCGCCAGTAACTTAAATTTGAGGAGTTTGAAAAGAAGGGGCTCGAGCCCCTAAACCTGAAGACAGCATTGTCTTTAACTCTCAAAGTCATGTTTATACTGCCACGAGAATAATTATTCTGACCGTGATGAAAAATACTAACAAGTTGCTGCAATATTCATCAATTCAGTACAAAAGTAAATATTTGGCAGAGTCATATCTTACACCCAAGAGAGCCATATATGGCTCGTGAGCCATGAGCTCCCGATCACTGCCTCATTCCACCCTCTTAAGCACCTATTCCGTCGGCATAACAGTCTTAAGCACCCAATCCGTCCGCATAACAGTCTTAAGCACTATTCCGTCTGCATAACAATCTTAAGCACCTATTCCGTCCACATAACAGTCTTAAGCACCTATTCCGTCTGCATAACAATCTTAAGCACCTATTCCGTCCGTATAATAGTAAGTTGTCACTGCCCAATCTATCAGGCAAACAAGATTCAGAAGACTCGGCAGGGTTTGAAGATAGAATAAAAACTCGGTTGACGACTTCAATATCTCTCATATAGATATAAATCCAGAACCAAACTTCCCGAACTAACTGGATCAAATGCAGAACTTCTGACTTCATGGTTGAATCTTGTTACATTCAGCGTGTTGATGTTCTTCGGGCATAATATTGTTTTCCATGTATTTTCTGTGGCTTGAAAATACATGGAGTTGGAGTAGGAGTTGGAGTCGTGGTAACGCTAACTATTATACTACCATCCGGTCTTTCTTCATCAAACACCGCTGAGGTCGACTCCAGAATTCCTAAATTAAAAGAGTCTGCGAGAGGATATCACGATTTCTGCAACAAGGGATAATGCTTCGGGCTCTTTGCTTATGCAGGAATGTTGACAACAATTTTAAAGAAATAAAAATTGCTCGGGACCGAAGGATATTGCTCGGCGGATATTCCTAATGGTCAAAATGAGTCCTCCCTCGTTGACCGTCGACCATTCTGTCCGAACGTTAAAGATAACAAAAATATGAAGTTTCTCCTTGAAATTATAAAATATATGCCCGATACAACTGGTAACTCTGTTGAGATTGGCTTCTTGAAAGGATTCCAAGGTCGCAGAACATTATTTTCTTTTGTTTATGGTACTCCCAGCCTGACACTGAACACTATTCTAAAAATAATGTATGCAATGAGATGAAAAAGTATGTGAAAATATGGAGTGGGGCATGTCGTTAAAACGCATTACCGGCACTCTCACATTGATTTTTATTAGTCCAGATATGGGTGATGTAAACGGGGTGATGTAAACGAGAAAGCTCGTGGCGTGTTTCAGCAGGATATTTCTGATTTGGAATGAAGATACAAAGGCAGGTGGAGTTGTATCATGACGGGGGCTTATTTGCTATCCATAATAAGAGAAGATTTCTCAGTTCACAGACGCAAATCACGCAGAAAAAAAAACTAATTTTAAAGTTTTTTGGAGTGTTTACATCTTTACATAATCTATACTGTTGCCCATATTTGTGAATATTGTTTTTGTAAATCGAATAACGAATTATGCGGATTGTTACAGGGAAATTTAGGGTAAAACTATAAATCAGAAAAATTGACATTTCCCGAAGACTAGGGACACTTTGGAAAACGTATTTGTATTTTAATGATTAGTTTAGAATATCATGTCAAAATACATAAAACTCTCACTCAACTAAAAACTTTGCAAAATTTTGTTACATGATGTTATCCTCATTTCCCACCAGGAGATATGGAAGAAGTAGGCTATAAGATCTATCGACCGAGATGTCGTATCTGAATCAGAGCCGAAATCAGTCCAAATGTTGAGACATAATGACGTCCAAAGTCTTGAAGTAGAACATATTTCGGATTCAACAATTACCACGTAAAGTTTCGGAGATCGATGCAATAGCTGGTCAGAATGAAGGTAATATTTGTCACACAATAAGATATGTATAAATAATTCGTGGCAAAAGACAAACTATTGCTGAAAGAATCGGGCGTGTTAATGTTCACTACACAACAGTGAATCATTGAACCACGTTACATTTTCATCAATAGAAACTTCTCCAGCAATTGACAAAAAAACTCGGATTCACCCCAATCGTCTATTGTTATCGTCCTTGGTATAATTGCTATCATCAAAAATCTGCATAGTAACATATGTAGCAATATTAAGTTTATAAATTAGGACAAGTACATCTCCTGTTTAGTCTTGGCATCCGAATATCACCAAACCACGTTGTGACATTTTCTATATATGCACGGTGCATCTTTGATTACTTTTGAGTGCGTTTCGCAGATATAGCTTTTTTGTATTTTTTACACGCTTCTTGAATACCACTGTAGTACGATATGTAATTATCCTTGATTCTGCCGTTCA
This sequence comes from Botryllus schlosseri, assembly GCF_051294905.1. Taxonomy (NCBI): domain Eukaryota; kingdom Metazoa; phylum Chordata; class Ascidiacea; order Stolidobranchia; family Styelidae; genus Botryllus; species Botryllus schlosseri. The sequence continues at coordinate 14,555,475 of NC_137248.1, read as the reverse complement.
GATCGTCACACATCGTCTTGGATTGTTGGACAACGTCGACGATATCCCAGATTTCTAGAACGATATCGACGACAGACATCACAACTGTAACCACCGCAGCAAACTTGTCGCAGAAGTCCATCATTCCAAACGCACTGGAATCGACTTCTTCCAGTGGAATCCCGGCGGACTCGGCGCATTCTTTGATTGTGTTATTTGCTATATTCATTTTCTTTCCCATGACCATCATTGCCATTCCTTGAACCAGCGCGATCCCACTTTTTGATATTTCCGGTAGTTTCAATCCCACCAATGTATTCATAAATTTCTTCACGTCAGCTTCACTGCGCTCACCCAAGTTTAGGTCGTCAAGCGCGTCATAAACAGCTTTAATCTCTTCGCTGTCGAATACTTTTCTGGCGGACGCGGCATATTGCTTGGAAATCGACGCAGTAATCGTGCCTTTCATTCTTTGTACCTGAGCCATGAACTGCATCAGGTACGAACGACACATTCGGTTGTCCATTCCTTTCGGAGCTTGCGCGTTAATCAAGTGGTTATTTGCTTTATACTTCTCGATGTAGGCTTCAACGTCGCTGTTTATTCTTGCGGCGATATCAGTGTCCGCTGTCTTGAGTTTGTCATTTAGCTTGGCGGATTTCTTTGAAATCATGGCCTTTGCTAGCATCGCTTCTCCTTCCAAAACCGCAAACGCTGCCATACCGAGACCAAAACTCCAAAACGAGGCTACCGCAGCCGCATCCGCTGCAATCTGCATTGCATCGGAAGCGATGGTCGTATCCCTTACATCGACTGCTAAATCGTTCAGTGTTTTGAATTCTTCGTTGATAGCGTCCCCAAATTCGAAGCCATCCATTTTTGAAAACAACATTTGCTCGGAAATCAGGCAATCTACGTTTTGATCACTTTCCGATTCCCAATTGGATACGTAATGCAAATAAGTAATTAGATCGGTGCTACCCATGGTGTATGACTTTACCAATTCGATATGCCACTGTACTGTAATGCAAATTAAATGCTGCATTAAAACTTGAGCAGACAAGAGGACATGGATATACCAGTAAATGAAATTATATTTGAAATCTCAATTGGTATTGTGTTCGTTGCGTATTTGTACTGGTACAGGGCTATGCCTCAAGATTTATATACTCGTTATCGGCACATTCACGGACTCGTGGTCATAATGTTCGACTACTAATACACATTAGTACTTGAAACTAGGGATGGTGTGAACGCGAGGTTCACGTTCGCGTTCTGTGTGTGAACCTCGGGAATTTGGAGGTTCGCGTTCACAACAGAACCTTGGTAGGTTCTGCACTGTGGACCTTTTTCATACATTACAATTTTCACTTCATGATGACATCTTTGGTTCGAATTTATTGCATTTCAACTGCGGGCCACTCTATGAATGACGCCGGCAGCATGAAAAAAAACAACTCAAAACGAGCATCCCCTTTGACAATTTCAAATATTTTACTTGCTTTGTTACAAACATTTTGCTCTAAATATCCAACTTTCCGTTTGTGAATATATAGTGACTCTCTGCTGTGAGCTGACGCACAATCACATAACATCACGAGCGACATACATAACATGTAGAGAGCGATTCAACCAATCAATGAGATTGATATCGTTTTTTGATGTGACAAATCTAGCTAGAGTACGGGGTCTATCTTCACTTCACGTGTTTACTGTATCATTAAAACCAGACACTTGCGATCGAGGTGTTGGTTACAGCTGTATAACTTGAAGGGTAGCCTAATATCGTTAGCAAGTATAAAAACCTGTAATACACTCTGCCCAATACCAATGTAGCAATACTCATACACGAATACATTGCCTGGTCTGGTCAAGACCGTTAAGGCGTAAGCTTATGTTCCCTGGCAACCCCTCTACAAAATTATTGGCAAAGCCACGGATGATATTGATTTTATGGGAGTATTATATCATATGATTGCCCCAATTGGTACATTTAGCGACGTTTAAATCGCCAAAATGTACTTCAGCATTATGGCATTATGTGACCCTAGTCGTCGCTAGGTATCGTGTGCATTAATATAGGCTATCACTTCATTGAAAGATAGGGTTGGAATTAGCAATATGACGTCACGTGACGTCACGAGGTTCACGTTCGCGTTCACACAGAACCTTTCAAAAAGGTTCGCGTTCACACGAACCTGAACCTTTCAGAGGTTCACACCATCCCTACTTGAAACGAGTTCGCATAGCAAGATATTGCATAGCCGGCGTTCATATTCTCATGACGCGATTATTTGGGTTGTAGCAATTATAAAGCCAACTTTCCGTAATTGAAGATTTGGCAACTCATGTTAGCTACATTGGTGGTGCGAACGTGTGTGAACCTCAGAAATTTAGAGGTTCACGTTCACAAACGAACCTTCATAAGTTTTGCACTGTGAACCCTTTTTATTATTACAATTTTTCACGTCATTATCATATCAATGGTTGGAATTCTTTGCATTTCAACTTTGGGCCACTCTATGCTTGGCGATGGCAACATAAAAAATTCATCACTCAACGAGCATGCGCATTCATCTTGCCAATAAAAAATATTTTACTTGCTTTATAACAAAAGTTCGCTCAAAATAGCGAGTTTTTCGTATATTTAGTGACTCTTTGCTGTGATCTTGACCCGCAATCACACGACATCAAGAGCGAATGATACATATGCAACTAATCAGTGAAATTGATACAAATAATACATCGTTTTCTAATGTTAAAATCTAGCAGGCGTACGGAATCCATCCATGATATATTTATTGTGACATAAAAACTAAATGCGTTTGATTCTGGGGTTTCTTTGTTTGATTGATATTCATGATGTTTCGCGACTACATTGTTCATTTAACACCAGGCCGATATTCTTTATTTTTGATTCCGAGTTAACCGACTTCTAGCGCGGCCCACTTCTCGGCTTTAGAAGAGACCGCTTATGCGGATCACGAAGCGAGAAGAAGCGTTGTAGCTGTGGATCACATCAGTACGCTTTATCGCCACGCTGGGTGTTGGCTACTGTATAATATAACTTGTGGAGTAATATCGGAAGCAATGCTGAAGTACATGCTGACTTTTTAAACGTTTCCAAATTTACGAACTGGAGCAATCAAATGCTAAAATAATCCAATAAAATCAATGTCTTCTGTCGCTTTGCCATCAATGCCTGCTGTCCTACACGATACCTAGCGACGACTCAGACCACATTATGCCGCAATGCTGAAGTACATGCTGACTTTATGAACGTCTCCAAATTTACGAACTGGAGCAATCAAATGCTAAAATAATCCAATAAAATCAATGTCTTCTGTCGCTTTGCCATAAATGCCTGCAGTCCTACACGATACCTAGCGACGACTCAGACCACATTATGCCGCAATGCTGAAGTAGCCTACATGCTGACTTTATGAACGTCTCCAAATTTACGAACTGGAGCAATCAAATGCTAAAATAATCCAATAAAATCAATGTCTTCTGTCGCTTTGCCATAAATGCCTGCTGTCCTACACGATACCTAGCGACGACTCAGACCACATTATGCCGCAATGCTGAAGTACATGCTGACTTTATGAACGTCTCCAAATTTACGAACTGGAGCAATCAAATGCTATAATAATCCAACATAATCAATGTCTTCTGTCGCATTGCCATCAATGTCGACAAGGAATGCAAGGGAATATGATCCATAAAGGCATCAGCTAACACGTACCCTACACGCATTCACCCAACCCAGTCAACAAAATGGGAAGCGATCGCCCGGCGTATTTTGCGCACTCGATGTCAATGATGCTTCAAAAGATACACTTTTCGCACTTCTGCCGCAGACTCATTAACCCTTCAGTTGCCGTTCGTTACACCTCTCGCTACCGCAGCTTACAACCGCTAGTAACCCTATCGCTACCTGAATCATTGTTGCTTTCTGGCAGATATATTAACCTTATGTTGCAAGACATCACAATTTGACAATATATTTTCATTATCGTGTTAGTTATAATAAAATCCACCACGAGCATACATTCAAAATACCGGTCAAATACAGACAGACAGTCATATAAAATGCATAAAACGACACAGTGATTGCAGTCGAGATACAGAGAGATGTTCTTTCCGGGACACGTTTGATACAACTATTCCTGTTCTTGACTTGAAATGCAGACAAAATATGGTTTAATCGAACAAGTCTGTGCCTTGGCGGGAAGAATAGGGTCAAGGCAACGCGGAGCTACCATCAGCAACCAGTTCACTGTGTGGGACGTTAACTTCATTCAGAGCCCAATTGTGAATGATTAAACCCACGTTTAGGCTTGTCTTGGTCTCTGATATCTGGGTAATTCCACTGGCCTCATATTCCTCGATGTACAGAAAGCGAGGTATCATTAGTAGTGATAATCGGCTGATAAAGGACATTGTCGTTGCAGGCTGAACCAATACTTAGAGACAAGGGCGTAGCCAGAAAAAAAATTTGGGGGGGGCGAAATTTTTGATGAGTCAAAGGGAGATACAGAACGTTTGTTTCAAGATACCGCCAGCCGCCACCTGATGTAGAAGCCTCCTACTTTCCCACGAATTTGTGTCGGTTCACTAAAATTAAGATGAACGTCACATCTGCATACTTTATCGCGGCGTGTCTGGTGTATCGTTGTAACAAAGATTAAAGATATCGCTATCTAGAGTATTACGCCATCGAAACAGCTATCCGCAAGAGGTATCATCGGGCTATGGGCATTTTCGCAATATTTAGTTTTCTTTGGTAAGTTTGTTTTTATGACTCCGGGTGTTTATATAGCTCAGTGGGGTGAACTCTCGTTGCGGTCTCAAAAATGTTGCTACTTGAAAAGATAGTGATCTTTCTTCTCAGCAAAACATCAGTGATTGCTTTAGTGTTATTCGTCTCATAATAATCTGGTAACTTCTGAGTTCTGACCTGATGCCGGCCAATCACGGCTGAGTGGACACGACTTTCAATAGGCTAGTGATAACACAGTGTCTATACCCAATATCCGCAACCATTGGCTAGCTTTCTTGCAACAACATGGTCATTGAAAACAAATCATAAAACAGATGTCAGCAAAATTTGAATGTATTGCCAAAAACTATGAATCAATTCTATTTCAACTCTATTCGTCGCCTCGCGCCTGCCATATTCGTAACAACTCGATCGATCTTGTCCTCGTTCATCCTTTCGCGATGGCAATGAATCACACATAAATCTGAGAGGCGATCGGAAGTCATTGTTGAGCGTAGCCAGGTCTTGACCCGCTTCATGGAGGAGAATGACCTTTCAGCCTCCACCGTTGTTGCTGGCAAGGCCAGGATGACCTGGATCGCACTGTGCACGCTTGGATAATCCTCAGCACTCAGAAGAAGGTCAAGCAAACTTTCCTGGTTAACTTGGGAGTTCAAAGACGATCTCCAGAGAATTACTTCGTTACCAAGGTTATCCAAAGAATACAAACGCTCAATCTCATCTAACTTGGCTGGCTTGTTTGGTGGAAGGATGGATAGCAACGCAAGTAATGAGGGGTTGTCCCTGAAACGTTCCCGGAGAGAGTTACTCAATCCGTCGATGTACGGGACATATACCGAACGCCGGAAATATTCCAAAGCCGATTCAGCACAGACGTTAGCACGGTAAACTTGTACCTCAACTATTCTAGGCATTCGCAGCTCTTCTACTCCGAGTACTTCACAGGTTTCTTTGTATAGCTGCAGCGAAACTTCCGGGTCGTTGCGGTCGCGGTCAAGAATGCTCTGTAGAGAATTAAACAAGCTCTTCACGCATGGCATGCTGATACCAACAGTCTGGAGCGTGCGTGCTAGTGGTTCTATAAGAGCCGAAAATCTTCCAATCAAGCAAACAGCATAAGCGACCTCAGATCTTTCTAAAGCAGTTTTCAAAGAGAATGCCTTTCTCCTAGTCTCACTGCTTGTTTCCCTCGACAAAGAACCAAGAGCATCTAGTACACGCAGAAAATTAGACTTGAAGGTGCGGATGCTCTTATATTTCTCGGACCACCTGGTTGGGCAGAATAACGGTATGTTAATCCCCAAAATGCTGCGCCTTTTGGGACTATCTCTGAAAAAACGGATAGTTTCCCTGATGATGTCACAGGTGTTTCTGATTACAGGAACTTTACTTTGGTCGTTAATGACCAAGTTCAAACAATGAGAGGCACAGTGTACAAAGATTGCTCGAGGGTACTTATCATGAATGCGTTTTTGTACACCACTCACGTGACCTGCCATCGTCGATGCCCCATCGTATCCCTGCCCGACCAATTTTTGAAAATCCAGCCCAATTGTAGAGAGATGAGATAAAATACTTTCAGAAATTGCTTCTGCGGAAACGGAATCCATTTCAACAAATCCCGTGAAACTTTCGTGTACTTTATCACCTTTCACATACCTCAAAGCAATGCCGAGCTGTTCTTTTCCGGCGATATCGCAAGACTCGTCGGCTATTACAGACACGAACGATTCGTTAGTCTCAGCGACGATCTCTTCAACAAGCATATTGCCGGCAATCCTGAGCATCTCATTTTGTATGGTAGGGCTAGTGTACTTGGCATTCCCGGACATTCGATCAAAATGTTTTATCAAATATTCGTCCCCAGCGTCCATGCGAAACTGAAGGAGCTTCATAAAATTTCCTTCGTGTTGGGAATGCCCACGGAAAGCGATGTTATTTGAGGCACAGAACATCACCGTCTTAACTATCGAACTCATTATATTTCTATTTTCTCTCACTTGCACGCCATGTGCAGTGTTCAAGCTTGTGCACACATTTTGATCATTTTCCATACTTTCGAGAAAAGTTTTTGCAGCCGCAGTTGCTTCTTTATGGTAAGAAGTCTCTCGATGAGCCGTAGCCTTTTCAATGAATTTCTTGAAATCGATGCATGGCTTTTTGACAAAAGCAGCATTTTTGAGGTTACCATGCTTAAGACGTGCTTGCATTACAATGCAAATCTTGCACAAACCTCCTCCATCTGCGAGCTGGGTATAGACCAACCATCTGGAATATCTATCATCGTCGAGCCACACTTTAAGAAACTTGCGGCGATCTTGCCTCGTAGTATCAAGAAGTGGCACGTTTCTCAAAGCATCCGAAGTCAGAAGTCTATATCTCTCAGCATCGCCAAGCTGCGAATGGTGGTCAAGAATATATCCAATATCGTTTGTTTTTCCCACCTCATATGATTTTTGGGGCTCTGGTATATCGGCAATTACATCTGACGCTTCTACTAGCGAAGGAACACAACTCACTATTCCCTCTGTTGGCTGCGCATCTCGACTCCTCGCAGATAAAAAGCTGTCCAGTCTTGCTTGTTTCGATTTTGACATTGACACGTAATGCGGAATCCAAATCAATTACAATCCTTAAGGCCTCTCTACACGGCACCGAATGCTTCACACCTCCTCTCTACACCGCAAGCAATTTGCTTCGTGATATTTAGTAAACAAAATATCTCACCACAACAAACCCACAATTTAAACTACCCATCAGATAAATATACTATACTATGTGATACCCATCCACTTCAATATAACCTATAGTCATTACGTAGCATTGTTTTGTGTAGCTCATTGAACAATGTGTGTCTTAGGTGGGTTAAAATAATAGAACCACCAATTATATCGATTATACCCAACAAAGATCCTGATAGTCTGCGGTCGCGCTCAGCGAACCATATACAATTATAGATACATAATAAAACAAGCTAATGGCATCGCTGTAAGGTGGCAAGTGGCCTGTTGAGAGGCCTTTAATATCGCACCTCGCAATGGTATAGTTATATTAGTAATTACAAATCTGCCCCCGAAAATTTACTTTATATTACTTTACGAAAAATGGGGGGGGGGGGGGGATCGCCCCATTCGCCCTTCCCTGGCTACGCCAGTGGATGAAGCACTTTCGCTTCATAACTGCTGAAAGTTCAGGACTCACATAAACAGAGAATGGCCGTCTGAGATGAAATATTCCACCGTGCAAAGTCATTTTAATTGCCAATAGCCTACTTATATGAACACATTGCTGTTTAGGGATGTTTTGCAGGGGTTTTGGAAATAGTTGTATGCAGATGAGATCCATTTTCTCCTATGAAATACACCGACCGCTATTCCAGAATAACTTCACGATGAGCTGCTAGATAGAAATGACTAGGCTGGAGGATATATTGATCCATGAATGTTGTCATCATAGCCAAATGTGTCGTCGGACGGGTTACGCGTTATTATTACATTCGCCACCACCTATCTCCGTGGAAATGGATTCTCGGCACTCGTTCATATCAAATCGACGACGTGGATTTTCAAGACATAGCCCTGTATTTCAAGAAATGCAGCTACAGAATTCGCTTTAAAATAATAAAAAGTCGGTGTTATTGTCAAGAAAGGTCATTACGCTGTTGTTTATCACTAGCCTACAGATAATAATTGCACAAGACAGATGGAAGTTGCATGATAATAGAGGCAAATTTGAAATAAGAACTGGGGGTCCGCCGGGGTACGTGAAGGTGCACAGAGGGTCCGCGACAACAAAAAGGTTTAGAACCACTGATTTAGAGTTTGTATAGGGTGGACGCTGGACGGGACAGTTGTCATTTATTGCTGTTACTTCATGGCTTGCGGAGAATGCTGTCACCACTCAAGTGACCGCTCACACACAAGGTCGTAGCCAGAATTACATTTTTTTTATTGTTGGGGGGGGGAGATTTTTATGAGTTTAGGGAAGCTCTCCCGTGGGAACACCTCGCAGAACCGTACATCCTGCCATGGGCAATTTCATCACTACCCTTTATTCAGACGATTCTCAGACGCACGCACACACATACCCTATGGAAGCTTCCAGTTGCTTCCAGTTGAAAAGCAGTGTGCATTTCGGACCTATAGTCGCGCGGAGCGTACATGTTTTTGAGTAAATGAAAGTATTTGATCAATAATATTGGTGCGTGTATATGAGCAAGTGGATTCCATTCTTAATAATTACTTCGTTGAAGCACGGTTATTTAGTGACCTCTGGTAAAGATTGATGCTAGTTTAGAGATTGGAATTGCTGATATATATACCAGACCAAATTACAAAACTCCTTTGATCAGACTCGTGCGATTTCAAATTAGCACTTTTTAAAGGGAGGTGGCGATATTTTCCTGTGCCAGTCGCATTCATGTCGGAGAAGTCTGATTGCAGGGACAGGATCATTAGGCGCCAGCCATTTAAGTACCCGAAAATCTATATCGAATACATGCGTCGGTTTTATGGCCGTCAATCATTTTGGGAGCGCACTTTGCGGAGTTGCATGTAACCTACTTTATATGTCTTCGTGTGTCCGTAACGGGAATTGTCGGAGCTAACAGTCCCCAATCCCCATACTAAACTGACAACCCTTAACTCAATCAACCAAACGACCTTGAGTTACTCTCGTGTGTCTACTGGTACTGTTGTATTCTCATAATTAAGAATGCAGCTAAAATCAATTGTGGGTATTTGCGGAAGATTTTTTTCGGAACACCGATAATAAAAGCAAGACTGTTATGATCATGGACACTAAATCGCGCGAAGCGCGAAGAAATTTTTTAGGTTGCATTCCTCTGCCCTAAAATAATGTCATATTTATTGATTTTACGAAAAATTTTCCAAAAATTTGGGGGGGGGGGGCGATCGCCCCTTTCGCCCCTCGCTGGCTACGCCAGTGCTTAGAGAACGATATTTTATGAACTGTTGCCTTCGCCAACGCTGCATTTCTTTCATTCACCATCAGACGTATACGGATATTTGGGCATATCGCAGTCACTTCATGGCTTCAGTCTCCATCGTAAAACAAAGGCTAAATATAGCAATAAAATAACTCGTAGATTAACTGAAATGAGTATCACAAATTTTAATCAGAAATTATTACAAGATATAGTATTTGGCTGAACAGTTGAAACGGCAACCGATGTAACGATTGTAAATTCAGTCACAGATAATGCAGACAGAGAAAATAGATGGTTGAGCATATCCCATGTTTCGTTAATATACCTAGCCAACAATAATGAATGCATTAACAAATGATGTCAAAGCCATAACCAGAACACGTCAAGATTCGGCGTGCGGTAACGACACTCATCCGCGGTTTAGCATTAAAATATATATGAACAAGTCCGTAGTACGCATAACGGCCAGAGCACTTGACAAGTATCACGCTGTTCACTGCCGTCAACCTGACACTTCAGGCAACGGAAAAGTCAAAGTCAGCATTTATATCAGGGGTCACCAACACGCGGCCCGCCAAGTCATATTCTGCGGCCCGCGACCTGATTTGAGATTTCGGATAAAAGCTAAGAAATCCAATTTCAAATGCTGAACTTGACTACAGTTTCAACATGTTGTTGTTGCTGTTTCTAAACAAGCTATTCTCCTGTACCCAACATCACTATTCGTCACTAGCTGAAACGGCTGTGGTGATGGCAACAGCATTCCATCGCGGGGGAATCTGCTGATATGAATGGGCATATTGCCTTGACTTTCAATGGCCCAAAAACACTGCCAAGACCGAGACGCTTAGAAATGGCTTAGGGCAGTAGTTCCCAAACTGGGGAGCGCGAAAGCATCTAAGATGCGCTCAAATGCGAAGATTCGCTCAAATGAAAAAATATTCACGCTCCGCGCGATTTACCTCATATTCATAGTTATTGCTCTGTGTATAGTCCGGAATTCATCTTATAGAATGCTCTCATCAACAGCCATAACCTTCTATGCCATCAAACTAGCCGTTGGGATTGCTAGCATTCTGGTTGCATTTTGTGATATGACAATTTTTCAATATCATAAAGGGTGCATGTCTAAAAAAAGGTTTGAGAACGACTGGATTAGGGCTTCCCCATAAGATCAAGCTTTACGTGGAGATGATCTTTCAGCTAGTAACGTATCTCGCTGGTCCCAATATCGATTCCTTAGTCGCTGAAAAGCGTTCCTAGGTATCGTACACAGCTCACAGTTCAAAATAAAATAAAAGTGATGATTATGGTTTTTTGTTGTATTTGTATTCATTTATTAAAATATTATTTCTTTTGTGGTCAATATACCCATTGCCTATGTTAGGTAGCTCACCGTTGTACTGAAATAGAGTTTTAGAACGTGGCTGCCTATTTTACATCGATATCGAATTCATGCGGCCCCCGGCCTCTACGAAATTTGAAAAGTGGCCCGCGGTCCGTTTTGAGTTGGCGACCCCTGATTTATATCATGTCCTATTTTAGAAGCCTAACGCAAACAAGCAATTAATATGACTGATCTGCTATTCTCAAATCTCAAAAATAACCCGAACTATCTCTTGCTTTACTGATCTCAACAAAGAGCTTCATTCATATTCCACTCCATCGCTACAGTCTCGGAAATACAATTCGCCGGTACGGACGATAATTCAAACTTCAAGTGTGCAGCGGTAAACAACATCCGATGACTTATGACATCACAATCACTCCACGCTCAAGTGCTCACGAACCTGGAAAAGCCAGGCGAAAGAAACGTCACGTTGAAGCCGCGTGATAATCAAGCGCAATTTGATTGGTTAATTACGCTGACACCAATCTCGCTGGCCGACCGATGGAAAGGAGAACAATCGATCTTCTGAATAAGAGAGCGATCAGTTTTTGTACATCAAAGGTGCCGCCTCACTGTAGTGTCACGACGGTTGCGTTCACTTCTCTCCTGCACTTTCTTCGCCTGTTTCGGCATTGAATGTACGCTAGGGTTGTTCAAAATTTGAAAAATGTTTGGAATTATGCGTGTCCATCGCTTATTCTGTAGATTATTGTTAAAAAACAATAATGGGCTTGAAAGAAGCTCGTAGGAAAGCCGCTAACATTTGTCTAAATGCGTTTGAAAGTCGTTGTTGAAGAGTGGGCGGGCAACCGACAGCAGAGGCGGGCAATCACGAAACCACGGTTCTTGATTGGGTAATCGGCTAAGCTTCACTGATTACTGCAACAGCTGACTCGGATTCGGGAGCTTCGCTTTACTAAATTGAAAGTCTGTTTTGCTGAGGTAGAGTCTGTTAGTAGCGGTTGTGGTTCTGTACAAGCGCATTGTGGGTTGATGAGTCATTAGTAGTCCTGTACCACGTGTTCTTTGAATGCTTCAGAGTCGATAGCAGTAGTTTATGATTTGGAGCAACAATAGTGCAGTCATGGCAGAGGCAAAACGGCGAAAGATTGCACACATGCCGCAGCGAAGAACAAGATCAAAATCTGAGCAGTACTTGGTCGCTTATACTTGCGATTACATCTGTGGCTCGAGATTACCTACTATACGAGAAGTAATGAGTTACTTGCTGCATCTGAAAGAGCATTGTCCTCAGTCAACTCCTAATCATGAACTATGTATTGTGGTGGTGGATGATGTAATGACAGTGTGGAAAATGGCGAGAATTGCGACAATGCAGAAATCACATCTGGTGCGATCACTTCAAAACCTGCACGAAAGATGGCGTGATCTGAAGAAGAATCCGAAACAGGAAAGTGATCCCAAGGGTAAGAGGAGAAAATTCACTGATAATTTGGACAAGCTGTGGGATATTGGAAGTAGAGATGCCATAACAACAATAGAAAATGACAGTTATCTATCACATGAAAGAAAGCTTGAAGACATTGCATTTTATGAAGATCAACGGCAACCTCGCCAGTCAATAATGTTGGGAAGAGACAAAATTCTGGCTAAAGACCTCAAAAAGAAAACAGCAACCATTGCAGATCAAACTGTTGAAAACGTTTCACACGACTCAAGTTGTGACTGTGTTGTTTTAGCATCTTCGTCATCTTCAAAAGAGGGTGACAGTTTGAGTTCAAGTTCTGACTATGATGCTGATGTTGGACTTGGCATCTCGACCCAATCCATTAAACTGATGGCACCTAAAAATATTATGAAAAATACGTATTTGTCCCAAGCTCTGGATCGATTGCAAGTAACTGACAACGATGCTGATTGGAGCATTTATTAAGGCTTGTGGAGGAGATATAGCCATGTTCTCCCTGTCAAGATCTTCAATGAAGAGAACCAGGGAAACAAATCGCCTGGAAATATCTCCGGACATTTTGGAAAAATTTGACAAAAATAGACCACAGCATGTTGCCATTCATTAGAATGGAAAGCTCACAAAGGATAGATTAGGAAATTGATATGAAGCTTTGTCAATTGTTCTATCTTGTCAACCTCAATACTCGGAAGGAAAACTACTTGGAATTCAGAAGATACAAAATGCGGCAGGTCAGACACAAGCTGAAACTACTTTCGACATAATTAAAAAGTGGGATATACAAGATGCTGTAACAGCTTTGGTTTTTGACACCACAGCAAGCAACAGCGGCTGGAAGAAGGGTGCAGCGAAGATCCTTGAGGACCTTCTAGGAAAGAAGGTTTTTTACCATGCGTGTCGGCCAGGGCTGTGGAGTCGGTAAATTTTACCACCGACTCCGGCTCCGACTCCACACATTTTCAATATACCGACTCCGACTCCGACTCCCGAGTCTTTAAAAGTACCGACTCCGACTCCGACTCCCGGGTCTTTAAACGTACCGACTCCGACTCCCGAATCCGACTCCAGCATTATCACCAATTTTTTTCGAAAATTATATGCCACATTGTCGGTTGAATGACTATCATACAACCATTAAACATATGATTACCGGTGGCATGCTAAATTGTTTCATTGTGGCACAGCTCGAATTATCCACTATGCAATTAACATGAAAGAAAGATTTGCTGAATATCCTTCCTTTTTCAAGTTTTTATAACATGGACTCTCTAATACCTTGAAATGTATAAATCATTCAAATATGGCAGATATACAATCCTGTATAATAAAAATGTAGATAAAAATTCCAAGTGTAGCTCTTGTGTATGAGTCAGCAACTAATAAAGAGATTGAACTTACTAATTTTGTCATTGCACACTATCCTGATGACAAGCACACACACTCTTACTAATAGTAGACATTGGTCATAAATGGAATTTAGTTAAGTAGTCAAATGTCTAGTCTACATGTACTTAATCAAGTATTCAAGGATTGGAACTTGCAGTCTTTCTTAATCATTTGTTCGAGCCAAACAGCTAAGCTACACTACAAATATGTGGAATGTTGATAACCTTTTTTTAGTCGTCCGATAGGAGCGAACCGAATTAGGTAACGTTGTAAACAAGACTTATATCAATACGCTCTAAAATTGATAAAAATATGTCATGCAACTGTGCAGTGTGCAATCAGGCCCTGGTCGCGCGAAGCGCGAAATATTTTGGCAAGATAAGGACTGAATTATATCAATAAATATGTGCTAACATACATTGGGGGTCGCATCTGTATACCACTGGGCTCATTTGGCAAGGACAGGATTATTCGACGTTTAGACATAGCAAAATCGACGGTATCAGTGAACATGCCTCTATCATTTTGTGCAAATGTTTTGTCGACGATCTCGCTGCGAGTGCACAAGTGAAGCCGCATGTTGGACGACACGTTATCTCCTAATTGCGACAATAGTTACACTCAATTCTGTGAATAATATGTATTTATAATTTTCTGAAGGGGGCTCAAATACTGAATGCAAGAAATCTAGTGACAATGAATCATGCGAAGTACCGAGAAAAATTTCAAGTCAAATAAATCTGTTGTGAAATATTCTACTTTATGGTCATATACGATGATCTGGGATAAATGTGGCTGGCTCCTGGATACGTCAATGCGTCAGAACTATTGTTTTAGTTATCATCAAATTTCGCGGTCATGCTAATCAAATTTCGGTTAGCCTTGCCATTGTACCTGATGTTATAAATAAGTTCGATAATTACCTCGCAGGCCACACCTCTAACCTTCTCATGTGCCAAATTTGACCTGCGTGCCACGGGCTGGCCGCACCTGATCTGTATGGTTATTAATAACAGTGATTGGTGGTACATAAATATTCTATAGAAAATTCTTTGAAAGCAAATGTTTTCATGATAGAGAAGTTGAGAGAAGTTGGAGTCGGAGTCGAAGTCAGGGTCATTCTCACAAACTCCGACTCCGACTCCAGTCAGTATTTTCCCCACGACTCCGACTCCGACTCCAGCTATTATAGTTTTCACGACTCCGACTCCATCAAGCGAAAATTACCCAGACTCCGACTCCGACTCCACAGCCCTGGTGTCGGCACCATGTGTATGAGCTAGTAGTCAAAGACGTCTGGAAATGTTTATTTGGAAAAGCAACAACCGGACCAGAGAACACATGGTTTGCCCACCTTAAGAAGAACTGGAGCAGTCTTGACAGAAAACAGCAATTCAAGACTCTTGACTATTCCTATATGCTTTAAAGAACGAGCAGCAATGACAGTTGAGAACTTCAAGCTACTACTCGCCAGAAAAGATTTCTTCACACGCGATGACTACAAACAATGTGTGACTAATGCTCTTGCTCTTCTCGGTGCAGATGGAGATATACATCATCACAAACCTGGTGCAACACACAATGCAAGGTGGATGGGCACAATTATGTATGCTCAGAAGATGTTCATGTGGGCTGATCAGTTACAATACAAATCTGAAGAAGTGGAACTGCTGCATCACTTCAATTTATTTTTAGTTCTCTTTTATATACCTGCCTGGGTTGCTTCCAGCATCGGTCGTGATGCAGCCGGTAATGACTTGAGATTCATCCAGGACATGTTGAGTTACAAGTAACATGATGAACAAGTTTCCAAAGCTGCTTCACAAAAGCTTTTAAAGCATGACTGGTATATCGTGGAGGATATCGTTGTATATGCCTTGTTTTCGCCGAGTGAAAGCAATGAAACCCGAGAAAATATGGCAAAGACGCTCCTGCGAACTTCAAATTTCAGGATAGGCCCGCCATCGTTGAATGTAACTGTACACATCAACAAGGACACTACTTTGTCTGATTTTATTGGGCCACAGTCGTGGTACATATTTGATGTTTTTGAATGCTCTGGGGCGTGGCTAGCTCAACCGGTTGATGTTTGGCACTGATCAGATTCCTACACCAGAATGAGCTCCTACATCAGTTCTGTCAAAGTCGTTAATGATGCCGCAGAACGAGGTGTAAAGCTAAGCACAGACTATGCTACAATCTTGACTGACAATGAACAAGAAAGAGACAATCTGCTTCGAGCTGTGGAACAGCATAGGAAGACAGTTGGAGACAGCAGGAAGTCAACTCTAATCAAAAGCCTGTAATCTGCAACTTGTGCCTGACAATGCAACACTGATCTGCAACGTACTTTTTTATTGTCTTTTGTAAATAGTGCTTTTCGCCTTTCATTCAATTGTAAATAAAAAGTGAAATATGCGTTCGTTTATGGGTGAGACGTCGACTAGTCATGACAAGTACTACTGAGATGTTGACTCCTGGTGGTAAATTTTTGAGTTTCACTCACTGTCAGTAACTTTTGGAAAGGTTGAATGTAGCAAGATGCATGCATCTAGTTTATTCGTATCTCAACTAGCGAGAGAACCTGTGCAATACATATCACTTATACACATTCTGCAGGTATAGATATTAACTTAGGCGGTTGCAATGTTGTACTATGGAGTCTTGATGACAACATTAACAAAGGCAATATATCATGTCTGTAATGCCACCAACAGAAACGACTGCACAACAGCACGCAAAAATCGTGACCAGCAGTGTTCACAAAGTCGGTCTTTCAGCCAATCATTAGCTTATTATTACCGGCTTCAACCAATCAGGATTAATGGCTTCTCTTTGCCCGCCCACTTCATCGATTCCCCGCCCACTCGCCGACGGCTACTTTCAAACGCATTTAGACAAATATTACCGGCTTTCCTGTGAGCTTTTTTCAAGCCCATTATTGTTTTTTAACAATAATCTACAGAATAAGCGATGGACACGCAGAATTCCAAACATTTTCCAAATTTTGAACAACCCTAATGTACACACTTTTGTTGACTGGGAATAATCCTAATTCAGAGACATCGTCTGATCGGTGGAAGATCCGGTACACAAAGGTCAGCTAATCAACGCTTCCAATTCCATCAATGTCGACAAGGAGCGCAAGGGAATATGATCTTACGTCGCAACGGTCTATGCCAGACAGGACAAAGCATTCCGCGTCTGACTATTGATACATTGTTATTGAGCAGAGTATCTTATTTTAATCCGTTCCTCTGTGTCTTTCTACGCACTCTGTACAGATGTTTGACATAAAGATCATAAAGGCGTGACGTCATAGGTTCACGTTTGCGTTCACACTAAACCTTTCAAAAAGGTTCGCGGTCGCACGAACCTGAACCTTTCAGACGTACTTAAAACGAGTTTGCATTGCAAGATATTACATAGCAGGCGTTCATATTCTCATGACGCGATTATTTGGGTTGTAGAAATTATAAAGCCAACTTTCCGTAATTGAAGATTTGGCAACTCATGTTTGCTGGATGGTGGTGCGAACGTGTGTGAACCTCAGAAATTTAAAGGTTCACGTTCACAAACGAACCTTCATAAGTTCTGTATTGTGAACCCTTTTTATTATTACAATTTTTCACGTCATTATCACATCATTGTTTGGAATTCTTTGCAATTCAACTTTGGGCCACTCTATGCATGGCGATGACAACATAGAAAAATCAACACTCTACGAGCATGCACATATTGCACATGCACCTTGCCAACAAAAAATATTTGACTTGCTTTTTTACGAAAGTTTGCTCGAAATAGCCAGTTTTTCGTATATTTAGTGACTATTTGCTGTGATCTTGACCCGCAACCACACAACATCAAGAGCGAATGATACAAATGCAACTAATAAATGAAATTGATACGAAGAATACATCGTTTTCTAATGTTAAAATCTAGCAGGCGTACGGGATCCATCTTGATATGATATGTTTATTGTGTCATAAAAACGAAATACGTTTGATTCGGTTGTTTCTTTGTTTGCTTGATATTCATGATGTTTCTCGACTAGATTGTTCATTTAACACCAGGCCGATATTCTTTATTTTTGATTCCGAATCAGTGGCGTAGCAGCCACTTGGCGGTTCTGGCTCTGCGCCAGGGGCGGCAGGCTCCAAGGGGGCGGCAAAATGTGGCTGCACATTGAGAGAGAGATATGGTATTCTTTTTCGTCTGCAACATCGAGATGCTTTGACGACGGAGATGCGATACGGACTTTTTTTATATTAAGGTCATCTAGTCTGCACTGCACGCCCGTTTTTTCTCTCTTTGATTGCTGAGCGCCTAGCGGGATAACCGCGGATACCAGTTTTCGAGTCTTTGGTCTGACCCGGCCGGGGATCGAACCCACGACCTACCGATCAAGAATCCGGACGCATCACCATTACACTATCTCGCTCGGCACCGTGTACAATCTGTACACAGCCGACTAAAAGAAGCGTTTTGGTAGTCCTATAGCTGGCGTCCCGTGAGCTGAAATTTAATCAAACAGGTCTCAATCGAAAGCTAGTTTCGCGCTGATTCCAAAAACACAAATTAATATGTTGACATGGCGATGGAACCACTCCTAAACAGCCGCCAATGCCGATTGTTGGGAGAGTTCGCAGAAAAAGGGGAATGCCTGGCGAACAATCAGAAGATGCTGGCCTCAGTGTTGTTGAAGAATGTTAGACGATGCATGTTTCAAGCTTTGGACAGATTTAAACTTGAAGCTGAAACTAGGTTTACCGGCATACACCACTTAAATGATATGTTTGGATTTTTGAATTCCCACGCGCTGCTGCAAAGCGAAAGTCAAAATTTATTCGCCAGCGCTTTTGGAAGCACTTATGACAACGAGGTGACGTTGACGAAAATCAGTCTTCAACTTGAGATTATCACCATATGGGGGCCAAAGACCACGTTTGGACTGGGGGACGAATTGCTGTTTTGATCCCGATTCTAGCTACAACCCACGCTAACATGATATATAAGCCCATGGCCATGGCGGCATGTCCCTATGTTGAGTAAAGAATTGGAAAATAACGATTGGCGCCCGTTTCAAGTAGAGTCATATGAGAATAAGACGAAGCGAACATAAAATTCTGCCTTCAACTTTATACAGAAATTGTACTGCAAGCTGCCGTTACGAGAAACGGCTCGGTTATGATATATATACCACCAGCTGATGATTTTTACTGCTTCGTTGTGGAAACCGCAATGTTTTATTTGACGAGTACAAAATTTCAAATCTTTGTCAGATGTACGTACGTACTACATAGGCCTATTGCTCGCCAAGCAGCAACGGTCAAACAGCGTTTAACTAAGCATAAGCATGACCAAACATTAATACATAAGTTGCGATTTTAAACTATAGGCAGAACGGAGCTAAATCATACTGCTGCGAGGTAGTGGCGTGTGGAGCGTGTTGATAACATGATATATAGCACGGCGGGTGTTCTTGCAATCATACTAATGTACGTACATCGAATATCTATTTATTGTGGATATTTCTTACGCAATGACGCGAAAAGCTAATAAGCTGCTTCTGAAGTAATAATGAGCAGTGGCGTTGGAAAATCAGACGTTTGTGCTTTCGCTAACCTGGTATACTATCTCTTGTTCACGAATGTTCAGTTTATGTCATAGTCCCTGTACAAATGAATAGTAATCGTTCTTTCACAGAGAAATCGATTAGATATGGGAAGAAGTCGATTACGATTACGATTACTTCGGATTTTTTTCGAATGTAATCGATTGCGATTACGATTACTTGAAAATGCTGTAATCGTCGTAATCGATTACGATTACTAATCGTGATTACCCCATGTCTGGACAACAGTGCGCAACAACTATAAAAAAAAACATCATTTCTGATTTTTTGTGCGCAGCGTAGATTTTCTGTGCGCAGAGACCGTTTCAGCACTGCGCATTTGCACACGTGCGCAGCTTAGAGGGAACATTGGACGTAACCCAAATGCAGTAAGCCGCTCAGTCTCGCTGAGTCCACACCATATAGGACACTATATGTCGTGTGGTGGTAGTAGAATAATAATGATAATAATAATATAATAGTAACGTATCTCTGTTTCTTAGACGGCTGAGTTCTTACATTGCGCAGTGCTCACCTATGCCACCCCTTTGGTATGATTTAAATCGAATCGTCTTTATGTTCTGACGGATGTGTACATTAGGGTTGTCCAAAATTTGGAAAATCTTACAAATCCCTCGTTGTAATGTCTTATTCTATAGATTATTGATAAAAAACGACACTGAGCCTGAAAGAAGCTCACAGGAAGGCCGTTAAGATTTCGTGCAAAGCGTTTGAAAGTAGCTGCCGAAGAACGGGCGTGCCACCGACCATAGAACGGCGAGAAGACTAGTAATCACGAAACCAGGGCTCTTGATTGGCTAATCGGCTATGCTTCAATGACCACAACACAAGGTCATCTTTTCGCTCAGAGCTAAAATCACCGTTTTACACCCGTCGGAGCTTCACGTCTGTGCTAATATGTGGCATATCACTCGCAATTTGCTCTAAATCTGCTCTAAATCCTAAAAAAGAGGACAAAATCTCAAAAAAGAGGACAAAAGGGCGTCCTCCGAGGACACTTTCAAAAAAGTCAAAAAAGAGGACAAATCCTCTTAAAAGAGGACGTATGGTAAGCCTACTATATGCCTTGTTTTCAACGAGGGAAAGCATAGGCGCTTATGCAAGTGGCGACGGATTCCTAGTTTCAGAAAGGATATATCAGTATTGAATACATATATAAAGCTTGGCAATGACACTATAATTTGTGTGATCTTATTGGGCTCGGGTTGTAGTACATAGTTGAAGGTTTGAAAGCTCTAAGGATCGGCTGAATCAGCGGGTTATGTTGGGCACTTGTCAGATGCTTCCATCAAACTGTATTCACTTGCAAGTGTTGTCAAAGTTCTTGATGATAACGCAGAAAAGAGGTGTAGAAGTAAGCACAGACTATGCTTGATATGATATACAAACTATGCTGGTTACTGTGCACTATGCAGCATTGTCTGTGCTTACCTTTACACCCCTTTTCTGCGCGATTATTAAGGACTTTGACATAACATATCCAGCATAGTATGTGCTCACCTTTACGCCACTTTTCTGCGTTATCATCAAGGACTTTGAAAACACTTGCAAGTGAATACAGCACCGCTGATTCAGCCAATCCTTGGAGCTTTCAAAACTTCAACTATGTACTACAACCTGAGCCCAATAAGATCACACAAATTATAGTGTCATTGTTAAGCTTTATATTCGTATTCAATAATGATATATCCTTTGTGAAACGAGGAATCCGTCGCCACTTGCATAAGCGCCTATGCTTTCCCTCGTTGAAAACAAGGCATATAGGCTACGGCAGTTTCCTTCACAATAATGCGGTCATGCTTTAGACGTTTTTGTGAAGCAGCTGTTGTTTGTTCATCATGTGTTTCGTACCTCAACATACCCTGAATCAATCCTAGATCGTTATCTGTCAGCCTACATACAATGCGCTTTCAGAATCGCCGCCGGTAGCAGACTCCTTGATCACCTAATCAGCAAGCTGCTGCTGTCGTGGTCATTGAAGCAGAGCCGATTAGCCAATCAAGAGCCGTGGTTTCGTGACTACTAGTCTTCTCGCCGTTCTATGGTCGGTGGCACGCCTGTTCTTCGGCAGCTACTTTCAAACGCTTTGCACGAAATCTTAACGGCCTTCCTGTGAGCTTCTTTCAGGCTCAGTGTCGTTTTTTATCAATAATCTATAGAATAAGACATTACAACTGAGGATTTGTAAGATTTTCCAAATTTTGGACAACCCTAGTGTACATGTGTAGTGTGCAGAGGTGGTCAGTAACGAAGTACTTCTACTTATTTGAAGTATTCAAGTAGCATTTCTCCTCTTATGGTACTTACTCAAGTAGAATTAATTTTTGCTACTTCTATTACTACTTCATAATAATTTGGGATCTACTTACTTACATTTCGCTATTTTCAGTTTGTCAAGTAGAAGTAGTTTAATCCTTCAATCAGAAAGATAGCCTTGGGAAATTCGGGGCTGATTTACGGAGTACAAACATTAAATTTTCATAAAAATTAAGTATAGCTCAGAATTTTCGTCGCGCTTCGCGCACAGTAGAGATGGAATGGCAGATATGTTTTCACGAAAGTATCGGTGAATATAATTTACGTAGCGGGTTGTGTAGTTCTGTTCACAACGCATTGTCGCCGATATGAAATATTTCATCGTATTAAATATGACCCATCAAAACGTTTGAAACCACCGTTTCGCAATCTAGCAATTACCTATCATATAGTAATCTAGCAGCCCATGGCGTGTCCTAAACTGGAATAATGGACTCTGCATTTTTTTTAGCGTTAGACCTGTTTTAGCAGACCACCGCTGAAACTTTCTGACCGAGGGACATAAAATAATTTTCCCGCATTTTAGAAGTATTATTTGTATTTATTATCCAATTTCCAGTATCATACTTTGAATTATAATTAGTTTCAGTTCCTTTGCCTGGTGAGCATACATGTTGATGTGGAAGTAGCCTACAGTAATGCCTTTATTTTCCAAAAATATAGCTACACTATATGGCATTTTTACGATCCACCATATTTTTATCAACGGTTGTTTTAAATGCAACCCTATCTATGACCAGTCGAACTGCCGTCTATTATATTTTTGTGGCATATTTAGAGGTCAAGCAGAGCCGCAAGAAGGCGACCTTGGCAGATCGAAAGGATTCACGATGTTAGTTTATACACACTATTTATTTTTCAAGACAATGACTTGCGGTGAGGTTTCTTACTGCGGAGGCAGATTCCTTTAGAACTGGATTCGCGGATACACAGACATAATAGGTCTGCAGATGATTCCGATGTCGACTTGCTTATTATTATATTGATATTTTTTACACGCGGGCTATATGTATCAAATCCACTATCCCAGACACTGGCATACAAAGTTCGAATAATAGGGAACAGATTGCTTATAGGTGCAATAAACAAGCTCTCTGTCTTGGCCCAACCTGGTGTGAGCAAAATTGACCCCATACTAGCCCGAAAATGAATGTTGAACGGTCTCTTCCGGTGATGAAATCAGTGATCTCGGTAATTCATCGCACGAATACAATTATCAAATGAATGTTATCAAATGGCAGAGCTCATGATCTTTGCCATTGGCAAACATTTAGGCTATACAACATATGAAACTAACAATAATATACATTTCTTGATCATTACAATTATTAATCTACATGGGATTATTCATCAGCGGTAAAGTTGTCGTATATATTTGTCGTCACATCCGAATTCCATCAGAGTACGACGCAGAATCGACTCTTGTCTGCAGATGCTGGTACCACCTTAGTATGAAATGCAGCCATTTCTTTCTTAGTGGTCTTTGCAGCAAATGTTTGGTTAGTACCATTTGCGGCAATTGCTTTCTTGTATTTTTTACACGCTTCTTGAATACTACTGTAGTACGATATGTAATTTTCCTTGATTCTCCCGTTCAGCTCGTCACACATCTTCTTGCATTGTTGGACCACGTCGACGATATCCAAGACTTCCAGAACGATATCGATGACAGATATCGCAACTGTAACCGCCGCCGCAAACTTGCCGCAGAAGTCCAACATTTCAAACGCACTGGAACCGACTTCTTCCAGTGGAATCCCGGCGGACTCAGCGCATTCTTCGATTGTGGTATTTGCTATCTTCATTTTCTGTCCCATGATCGCCATTGCCATTCCTTGAACCACCACGATCCCACCTTTAGCTATTTCCGGTAGTTTCAATCCCACCAATGTATTCATGAATTTCTTCACGTCAGCCTCACTGCGCTCACTCAAGTTTAGGTCGTCAAGCGCGTCATAAACAGCATTAATCTCTTCGCTGTCGAATACTATTCTGGCGGACGCGGCATATTGCTTGAAAATCGACGCAGTAATCGTGCCTTTCACTCTCTGTACCTGAGCCATGAACTGCATCAGGTACGAACGACACATTCGGTTGTCCATTCCTTTCGGAGCTTGCGCGTTAATCAAGTGGTTATTTGCTTTATACTGCTCGATGTAGGCTTTAACATCGCTGTTTATTCTTGCGGCGATGTCAGTGTCCACTGTCTTGAGTTTGCCATTTAGCTTGGTGGATTTCTTTGAAATCAGGGCCTTCTCTAGCATCGCTTCTCCTTCCAAAACCACAAACGCTGCCATACCGAGACCAAAACTCCAAAACGAGGCTACCGCAGCCGCATCCGCTGCAATCTGCATTGCATCGGAAGCGATCGTCATATCCCTTACTTCCATTGCTAAATCGGTCAGTGTTTTGAATTCTTCGTTGATAGCGTCGCCAAATTCGAAGCCATCCATTTTTAAAAACAAATTTAGCTCGGAAATCAGGCTATCTACGTTTTTATCACTTTCCGATTCCCAATTGGATACGTAATCCAAATAAGTAATTAGATCGGTGCTACCCATGGTGTATGTACTTTACCAATTCGATCAGCCACTGTACTGTAATGCAAATTAAATGCTGCATTAAAACTTGAGCAGACAAGAGGACATGGATATACCAGTAAATGAAATTATATTTGAAATCTCAATTGGTATTGTGTTCATTGCGTATTTGTACTGGTACAGGGCTATGCCTCAAGATTTATATACTCGTTATCGGCACATTCACGGACTCGTGGTCATACTGATCGACTACTATTACACATTAGTACTTAAAACGAGTTCGCATAGCAAGATATTGCATAGCAGGCGTTCATATTCTCATGACGCGATTATTTGGGTTGTAGCAATTATAAAGCCAACTTCCCGTAATTGAAGATTTGGCAACTCATGTTAGCTACAGGGGTGTTGCGAACGCGTGTGAACCTAAAAAATTTAGAGGTTCACGTTCACAAACGAACCTTCATAAGTTCTGCATTGTGAATCCTTTTTATTATTACAATTTTTCACGTCATTATCACGTCATTGGTTGGAATTCTTTGCATTTCAATTTGGGCCACTCTATGCTTGGCGATGGCAACATAAAAAAATCATCACTCAACGAGCATGCACATGCACCTTGCCAATAAAAAATATTTTACTTGCTTTGCAACAAAAGTTCGCTCAAAATAGCCAGTTTTTCGTATATTTAGTGACTCTTTGCTGTGATCTTGACCCGCAATCACACAACATCAAGAGCAAATGATACATATGCAACTAATCAATGAAATTGATACAAATATTACATCGTTTTCTAATGTTAAAATCTAGCAGGCGTACGGGATCCATCTTGTATGATATATTTATTGTGTCATAAAAACTAAATGCGTTTGATTCTGGTGTTTCTTTGTTTGATTGATATTCATGATGTTTCTCGACTACATTGTTCATTTAACACCAGGCCGATATTCTTTATTTTTGATTCCGAGTTAACCCACTTCTAGCGCGGCCCACTTCTCGGCTTTACCGCTTATGCGGATCACGAAGCGAGAAGAAGCGTTGTAGCTGTGGATCACATCACTACACTTTATCGCCACGCTGGGTGTTGGCTACTGTATTATATAACTTGTGGAGTAATATCGGAAGCAATGCTGAAGTACATGCTGACTTTTTAAACGTTTCCAAATTTACGAACTGGAGCAATCAAATGCTAAAATAATCCAATAAAATCAATGTCTTCTGTCGCTTTGCCATAAATGCCTGCTGTCCTACACGATACCTAGCGACGACTCAGACCACATTATGCCGCAATGCTGAAGTACATGCTGACTTTATGAACGTCTCCAAATTTACGACCTGGAGCAATCAAATGCTATAATAATCCAACATAATCAATGTCTTCTGTCGCATTGCCATCAATGTCGACAAGGAATGCAAGGGAATATGATCCATAAAGGCCTCAGCTAACACGTACCCTACACGCATTCACCCAATAATCCTAATTCAGAGACATCGTCTGATCGGTGGAAGATCCGGTACACAAAGGTCAGCTAATCAACGCTTCCAATTCCATCAATGCCGACAAGGAGCGCAAGGGAATATGATCTTAAGCCTATATCAGACGAGGCGATGTCGGCGCGGCGTTAGTGTTTGTTTTATCATCGCTGCCATCGCTGGAATCGCCGGCGATTTTAATTGACAGTGTCAATTAACTCGGCGACATCGCCGGCGATGAGAGAAGTGGAAGATGCGCTCATGCGTATCCATATATAAACCAGTGTCGAGACATGAATAGCATCACTTTTGCTCAAGCCGTTTGGCGGACGGACCTTCTGGCGAAACATTGCGAAACGAATTACTGCAATGTAGTACTAAATTATTGAGGTGCTTCACGTATCCAGTATAGGCCGGCGTTGCAAAATCGGATGCACGCACCACCTTCGAGTAGCACCAGCACGCGCACATTCTTCTGCAGCTATCACGGCAGTCAAAACTCGTGCTACTTTCAACTGTTTTGACCTACCCTTACAAATACCATACTACCATGGTTCCGAGAAGGTTTCATTCGACAAGACATTGTAGCATGAACACATTAGACAGGCATCATAACCATATTGCAGAATTAGTTTCGAATATTTTCGGCTAGTTGTTGCTTTGTTTCTGGATAATTTTGACCAGACGTGACGTGACTTTTAACTTCAAGTTGAAAGAAAAAAATCGTCAGCTCGACAACCAAAACGGACAGTGTACCCCTTGTTATAGGACTGATGGCACTCTTAAGTTGTTCTGTCAAAGGTCCAAGCAAATATAAACCGGCCAACTCTAGGCCCTAAATGTATGTAGCTCCGCTGCGCAATTGGGATTCTTCAGAATGTTTATTCTGTTCGGATTTTCTGGATTATGGACAAGATTTTTCAGATTTGCATGGGTATTTGGATGAGACTGTTCGTATTCGGAAGGATTGCTCCTCAGAGCTTTGAGCTGTCGGATGGATTCGGATTCTCAGAAATCAATATCCGCCCATCACTGATCATAATACGGTAGTATGACTATGTAGTACACAGTGTGCCTGACCTGTACAACAACAAAAAACCGATTCGCAGATGTCAATCATCCCTGAGCAGGTTTAAATGCAACGGGTCAACGCCTTCTGAAACTAATCAAGTGCAACGATCTCTCACATGATAGTAGAGAAATTATCGGCCGACATCGCCGGCATCGCCTCGTCTGATACGGCCTTTACGCCGCAACGGTCTATGCCAGACAGGGCAAAGCATTCCGCGTCTGGCTATTGATACATTGTTATTGAGCAGAGTATCTTATTTCAATCCGTGCCTCTGTGTCTTTCTACGCACTCTGTACAGATGTTTGACAGAAAGATCATAAAGGCGTGACGTCATAGGTTCACGTTTGCGTTCACACTAAACCTTTCAAAGAGGTTCGCGGTCGCACGAACCGGAACCTTTCATACGTACTTAAAACGAGTTTGCATTGCAAGATATTACATAGCAGGCGTTCATATTCTCATGACGCGATTATTTGGGTTGTAGAAATTATAAAGCCAACTTTCCGTAATTGAAGATTTGGCAACTCATGTTAGCTGGAGGGTGGTGCGAACGTGTGTGAACCTCAGAAATTTAGAGGTTCAGGTTCACAAACGAACCTTCATAAGTTCTGCATTGTGAACCCTTTTTATTATTACAATTTTTCACGTCATTATCACATCATTGTTTGGAATTCTTTGCAATTCAACTTTGGGCCAGTCTATGCATGGCGATGGCAACATAGAAAAATCAATACTCTACGAGCATGCACATATTGCACATGCACCTTGCCAACAAAAAATAATTGACTTGCTTTTTTACGAAAGTTTGCTCGAAATAGCCAGTTTTTCGTATATTTAGTGACTATTTGCTGTGATCTTGACCCGCAACCACACAACATCAAGAGCGAATGATACATATGCAACTAATTAATGAAATTGATACGAAGAATACATCGTTTTCCAATGTTAAAATCTAGCAGGCGTACGGGATCCATCTTGATATGATATGTTTATTGTGTCATAAAAACGAAATGCGTTTGATTCGGTTGTTTCTTTGTTTGCTTGATATTCATGATGTTTCTCGACTACATTGTACATTTAACACCAGGCCGATATTCTTTATTTTTGATTCCGAATTAACCGACTTGCAGCGCGGCCCACTTCTCGGCTTTATAAGAGACCGCTTATGCGGATCACGAAGCGAGAAGGAGCGTTGTAGCTGTGGATCACACCAATTCGCTTTATCGCCACGCTGGGTGTTGGCTACTGTATTATATAACTTGTGGAGTAATATCGGAAGCAATAATGCTGAAGTACATGCTGACTTTTTAAGCGTCTCCAAATTTACGAACTGGAGCAATCAAATGCTATAATAATCCAATAAAATCAATGTCTTCTGCCGCTTTGCCATCAATGCCTGCAGTCCTACACGATACCTAGCGATGACTCAGGCAACATTATGCCGCAATGCTGAAGTCAGTGATGAGCATCGGACGGACTCGGATGGCATTCGGACCGGATATTAGACGATTTTGTGGCAGTCGGATAGGACTCGGATATTATCACAAATATTTGTTCGGATATTGTCGGATAGTTGTAACTTTTGATAGGATATTTCCGGATAGTTGTAACCTTATGTGAGATTTGATTACAGGCCTATAGAAAGAAGTCATCAATTCAATAACCAAATACAGACAGCTGACACCTTGCGATTTGACTGGTAGCAGTCTAAAAATGTTTGTCAGAGTCCAAGATAATATCGATCAACTATTGCCACTACCATTCTAACCATTCAAGAATAGACAATACTATAAGATCAGCCATGTTATCAGATTTATTAGCTAAAACACATAAAGCGCCGTATGCACCAACATTGAACACGTTCAAGTCTGATCGTCTGTTCGCTCGAACATAACTCAAACGAAACATCTGTTCAAAATATCTCGCGATGCACCATAAATATTTAAACGCCGTTCAGACGAACTGATGATCATTGAGACGAGCTAGCGTTCAGTAAATAGATGCTCAATTTGCACCCTGAAAAGCTACTCAAGGCCGACCGAATGGTAAACAAAACATGTTTTTTTGTGGAACTCGTCGGTCGCTGGCGCGATGTCGTTTCAATGATGAGCAGCTGAGCACATTCACAAAACTCCGGCTATTATTCTGTAACCATTATCGAATCAAATACCATTGCTAGCTTTGCCATCATGCTTTTAAAGTTCCAAAATTTAGTCATGGGTTTACTGGCGATGTCCTGCCAGGAGGTAAATTGAAGGACAGAGAGAAAATTTACAATATCCTGGCTTATGAATTTGACGCCGAACTGTCTGTAAAAATCCA
The DNA here is from genome assembly GCF_051294905.1 of Botryllus schlosseri. Classification (NCBI taxonomy): domain Eukaryota; kingdom Metazoa; phylum Chordata; class Ascidiacea; order Stolidobranchia; family Styelidae; genus Botryllus; species Botryllus schlosseri. The sequence continues at coordinate 14,526,205 of NC_137248.1, read as the reverse complement.
GGGCCAATGCTCATTTTCACCCACTGTCTCTTCATCCCACACAACTTGTTCTGTGTGTTCACAGTGCTGAATATCACCTTCGTTGTTTTACTCACATTCGAATCTAACCCAAACGGAATGAGTGTCCTGTGCAATGTTCCCTCTAAGCTGCGCAAATGCGCAGTGCTGAAACGGTCTCAGCGCACAGAAAATCTCCGTTGCGCATAAAAAATCCGAAGTGATGACCTTTATTTTTATTTTAGTCGTTACGGACTGTTGTCCAAGGGTCTGCGCAGTAAGTTGGTGATCGTGCGCAGACTCATCAAAAATTAGAGGGAACATTGGTCCGGTGGTCCCCTAATTCCTTGAGAGTACCTTACTGTCACCTTGAGAATCATCAGTGCTTCCCTAATCAATTGCGCAAAATTTGCCTAGATTCCACCATTACTGTGTTCTCTTCATAGCCCGACAATCCAATCCAACTACCATTTCTGCACAGCATATATTCAACATTCTCAAATGATAAAGTAACACAAATCGACTGACTTATTTCATTGTTCATGATCATGTTGTATACTTGAACAGTTTGTGAAAAGAACTGAAATCCTTCCATTTGCATTTTTGTCGAGTAAATAGAGGGTCTGGTCTTCATCATCACACGATAAATTATCATGATAGCCAAAAACATGAAATGAAAATAGTCTACAAAGACAAACCCATCCCAGTAAAAACCTTTTCATTCAATCATGCACACCTAACATTTTCTGCTAGACATGATAAAATACCATGCTATACATACCGAATTCTTCCAAGCATTATTATCAGCACCTTGCTAGAGATGAAAGATTATTTGTTATAGAATATGTAACATTTGTACATCCCTTATCATAGTGCCAACCGAAGCATTTTTCAGAGTCGATCTAATCATTCCCTGTGTTTCGATTCATGATATATTCATATTTTTGGCGAGTTGACTCAAGCATCAAACTTCGGAATGACAATCAGTCAAAATCTAAAGCAATTGACTTTCGGACCAAGGTAGTTAGTCATATCATCGTACAGTACATCAATATCAGAATGGACAACCTTCAGTTGCATGTTGATACTATTGTAGAGATTGAGATGAATGTGGTCCATGTTAATGTGGGCTACATTCCCCCAACATGGTGCAATTCCAAATTGGTCATGTTTGCACATTTTCACGACTGGTTTCTTCATTTCTTATACCTATCACTTGAGTATTATGGCAGTCATTGACTTTTTTGGGAATTTGACACAGACAGCAACTTTGTAATGATATTCAGCCCAAATCTCTAGCAATTGACATTCGACCCAGGGCAGTTAGTCACCTCTTTGAGCAGTTCATCAATATCAGAATGGATGACCTTCAGTTGTATGTTAATGCTATCGTAGAAATCGAGATGAATGTGGTCAATGTCGATGTAGGCTACCATCACCCAACATGATTCAATCCCAAATCAGTCATATTATGCACATTTCCAGTAGTATAGTAGATCGGTCGTGATATGCCCTTTTTTGCATGGGGCTCTTATGGGCCCGCTGGTGAGGTGCCGCGAAACTCGTCCTGAACCGGTGACCCTTTTGACCCCCCTTCCGCTGGTGAGGTGCCTTGTAAGTATAGGGATCGCTGATGAGGTGACCCCTCGCTGATGACTTTGGCGGTTGAAATCTGTGAGTTGGCGACACCCCCCTTCCACCCGACCGGTGCCTTATGAGTATAGGGATCTCTCGACCGGTGCCTCGAAACTCGTCTTGAACCGGTGACCCTTTTCGGTATAGGCTTCGTCGGTGATGTGCCGTGAAGACTCGTGTTGGTGATGGTACCCTTTCAGACCCCCTCTCGGCCGTGATTCGTAATGGGTTCTTATGGACGCGGTCGTGATTCGTACTTTCGGGTATAGGCTGCGGTGGTGACTCGTATTGAAAACTCGGGGTCGTGATTCGTACTTTCAGGTATAGGCTGCGGCGGTGAATCGTCTGTCGTTTATTCTTACGGGATCTCTGCTGATTCACCATGTGTTCTTATGGGTGTGGTCGTGAATGGTACTTTCGAGTATAGGCATCTCTCGCACGGTGTTGAATATGTATCAGGTATGGTAAATAGTCACGTGATTGGATCTTAGTTAATGTGTATATCGCAAATTATTATATATGACCAATTTGAGGTAATCCCAACGTTTACGGTGATTGCGACTTTAATATATCGTTATTCTTATGGCCGCGGCGGTGATTCGTACTTTCGGGTATAGACATCTCTCGCACATCGTACTTTCAGGTGTAGGCTGCGTTGGCATGTCGTACTTTCGGGTATAGGTATCTCTCGTGTGGTGTCTTATAGCTGCGGTGGCAAGTCGTACTTTAAGGTATTTAGTTTTCCACAGAGCCGGCGTAGACGGCGGTTCAAATACCAACAATAGCCGCGTTCACATACTAACACTTCAAAAAAGGTGTGAAATAGTTTGCAAAACTCCGCGATCGCCCACAAGATAATGTCTCGGACATAACCATCTTTAGCGACTTGGTGTTACAGGCATATCGATCACTCACGCGGTGAAATTTTCGTAAGCAGTTTGGCACAGAGCTTGATTTCGCTCGTAAGATTTAATAAGTAACGAATAACAGACCGCCAGTGTCGGTAACTTGAATAGCGACAAATTGTCACTTATTTCCGCTCTAACCCTAATCCTTTGTGAAGTGAACGCTTATTCAAAAGGGTGTGATATCATTTTAAAATCCAACGACCACTCACCGGATAATGCTTCAGACATAGCAATCCCTCATGCCCGCTCACAAGGTAATATTTCGGTAATTAGTTTGTCCCAGAACCGTCGCAGACGGTGATTCGAAAACCAACAATTTGTCACTTGCCCGCGATCGCTATATGTTTCACGCCTCCCGAATAGTGGCTGACTTTAGTTGCGTGATAAGATCCATGAAAATATTCAATCAATGTGTTAGTTTGTCAACTTGAAATGTAACTCACTACACAAATCAAGTTGAATCGTATTTGAATGTATTGATTCGACCCAACTCAAATCCTTTGACAAATCCTATTAACGCGATCTGTTGAATCGAACGTAACCTGAATATTACTGACGCCAACATTCACCCGCATCGGATCATTCACACATTCCACGCCGCTGTTTTAACAATTATAGAATCAATACCAACTATCTCTAACCCGATAATATTATATCATTTTGGTAATTTGTCAACTTTAAATCCGTTCGCCAGATGTAATACAGGTAAACTGAGATAATCCAGAATGAAATATTTGGACTTTGACATAGTCTGAATTGAAATAGATTGACAATCATGACTACCAACTTTGATCCAGTCACATTTCAAGATTATACTTTGAAACAATCCTTGAAACTGACAACTCTATTCACGACTCCGTTTCCGTTTGTAAAATAGAGTTTCAGAAATACTATCACTATGACAACTCAACATTTTAACATCTCGCCATGTACAAAAGAGTAAAATACAAAAACCTTGGTAAGTCAATCCGTTTGTAGTAACTCACCAAACCAAAACAAAAAGTGTCCGTATGAAAAGTAGACAAGACTACGCGAGTAATCACTACAACTCACAAACATACCAACTCAGTTGTATCCATATCCCATATTTTTTATTCAACTGTAAGATGAAGTAATTACTACTTGGCGCGCGACTTGAGATTAACATATGTTTTGAATATACGACATTTGAAAGTCTGACCAACGTAATTAGGAATTCATTTCTTACGATCAAACGCCGGTATTACATTGAAAGTTATCATACTGTAAACATAAGGATTGACACAGTGATTTGACATATGACGTATATTTTGTACTGCTCGACCATGACTTGATTATTAAATTATTCACGGTGATTAGACTCGGTGTTTTGGTAAAGGTTATTATGACAGCAACAAACTTTTCACTACCATGGTTATTAAAACATCAATTTGTAAAACTAGACTTACATGTGTGAAATGTTCTTGATTGGGAAATTATTCCGGATTGACACAAAACAATCGTTGTATTGCAGACAACAGAAAATACTTTAAAAATGCAATCGTTTACAATAATTAGGACTAAAGATGAAACAACAATATCGGTATCATTCAACAACCAGTACAATTATTAAAATCCATCGTTTGCGATAACCGGTGCTAAAGATGTAATAATTCCATTATTCATACATTGAACACCCGATACAAAATGCTTTATTATCGCAATTCGTAACGAGTAATTGAAACGACTACGTGTGGAGTTAGTATATCACAATATTGTTACTATTGAATCCAACAATTGATACGATTTATTGTCGGAATTTGCGACAGCGAGTTGAAACATCCTTACCTTACGGAGTGTGAAAATATCACTTTAGGTACCGAGTACCAGTAGAAACGGGTGAACAATACTTAATTCGTGACTCGTTGCTGTACTTGCTAAATGTAAAAAATTACGAGGTTACACTCTAAGACCTTGATCAGCACAAGAGCAATTTGGAATATCATTACTGGCTGCAACCTATTCTACTAGACAAAACTCACAGCAATAATAAAATCAAAATATGTGCTACACTGAAATCTACAAAATGTGTTTGTATTGTTGTTAGTGATCATACATTATCATTTGAATCTTCTAAAGTAATTGTAATCATAAAACCAAACTACTCAAAGTCATTACCACCACAAAAAAAACAATTTCTATGATATTCACCAAACACATCCTTACGCAGTATGCAGAAATTATTTGTAGAGTGCATACCGACAAAGAAATCAGGAACACAACCAACACCGAAAATGATAAATGCGTTTCGCGTTACTATTGATACAAGTTCATTTCTATCGGGCGAAATAAACGCCATCACAAAACTCAGAGCATGCAAAGGTCTTGATTGATGTGAATTTCGATTTGTGTCTTATGATACCAGCAAACATTTTAGAAATATTTCCATTTGTTAAACCAAAGTCATACGTCCGATTAATAGTTGATTGGAAACTTGATCACGTAACTCAATCATTAGGTGTACTAGAAATATTTGTAAAACACACTCCGGTAAAGAAATCGACGACAAGATATCCTACACCTAAATCTGGTAAAACTATTTTGCACTTTTTGTTCGTTACTATAGTATCCATTTGAATTTTTCCATTTCCTCTCGTCAAAGTAGATGTAATCATAGTCACTAAAGAACTTACTTGGACGTGCTTGAATTCTAGACATAGTTCTGATTTACCCGACACAAGACCCAAGGACAACCCTAGTTTCAGCCGAGCACAGATATTCAAAATATCACACACTTCGCTATTCCTAAATCGCAAACACCCGATACAAAATATTACTTGTTGTGTTGTTGCGGTATCATCTTCACAATATCACACACAATACGAATGATGGTTATGTGTAACATGCTGTCGACTTGAATCACACCAACCTAGAAGATAATTTACTCACTCTTTACATAACAATTATTGATCAACATCACGTCATCGGTGTGTATCGGTTTTTCTAGATACAAACTATATGCTAGTGTAGCGGAAAATAATTTAGTGTAACAAAAAACAATTTTCACTCTCTTGACTTATGAAAACAACAGACGAGTCTTCCTTTAATATTTTGTTTGTGTCAACTAGTTGCTTTGTATGATACGACCGATATCCCCACGACTTTTTCAGATCGCGACATGAAAGATATTTACATCACACAAAATACTCACTCGATATTCCCATACTATACTAAACCGTGGTCACTGCTTGGAAAACCTATCAATGTCACGACAGTAATCTAGTTACTTCCACCAAAGAGTATGTATTCGACTTACGTTCCACAAATCTAACGCACAAAACAATTTACTTTACTAACCAGAAGCGCCGAGCCTCACATCAAAACAACTAGAAGGTGGAACTATATTAAAAAACGTCGCTAACCTTTGTGCACCAGCTGTAAATCACACAAGCAACAAGTTTCAAAATTCTGGTTATTGAAAAAACGTTAAAGTGTTTCTCCTGTGCCAAGTCGTTATGTTGACGAAACCGTATATTGTAATATCATGATCGATTTGCATTCGCCGGTCGCAAACTGTCACTACTCCAAATAATTATTTTTCACTCAAACACAAAAGCATACTTGCCACCAATCGTTTTCATCAAGCACGAGTTCAAGAAACCTGCTGCGACATGGATTCCGATTTACTTTTACAAATATTTTATAATTATTTTTAGTAACACTATATCAATGTCATCGAGTTGAGTGTTTACGATATTAGTGTGTATATGTGTGTCATACTTGGGGGATCCGTATTACAATTGATTCGAATTGACTAAATGCAAGAAGGGCTGAAATGTTTCGAATCAATTCATAAGTGGTCTTCGTTGTTCGCTACCGGCGACAACGTTTAACAATACCAACGACACTAAACATACGATACCTACCCAAGTAAAATTACCATTTTCACCAGGAGGTCAGTCGTTACCCGAGTCCGAGTAGAAATACCATTGTCCTTTGGAGATTTGTCGTTTACTCAGAGTAACAATACGTTTTCACTTGAGGGTCTATCGTTTCCTAGAGTAACAAACCCCTTTTCCTTTGGAAATCTATTTTTTCCCTGGGTAACAAACCTTTTTCACTTGGAAATCTATTTTTTCCCATGGGTAACAAACCTTTTTCACTTGGAAATATATTTTTTCTCTTGGTAACAAACCTTTTACGCTTGGAAATATATTTTTTCCCTGAGTAACAATACCGTTTTTACTTGGAAATCTATCTTTTCCCTGAGTAACAATACCGTTTTTACTTGGAAATCTATCTTTTCCCCGGGTAATAAACCATTTTCGTTCGGAGATGCGATGTTTGCCTAAGTAAAAATACCATTTTCGTTTTGAAATCCGACAACCACACGCATCAATTTGGTATTTGCTGTATTCGTGAAAGTTTGAAATAGATTACAACGAACAGTGACGAAAATATACACGGCAATCGGTTTCAGAGTATACTCGCGTCGGTAGCAACACATCTATATCATCGGATAACCACATGAAATAACAATATAATCTTGTATATCGAAATGTATGCTTTGGAAAATATCGAATATTGTGTGACCTGTTGTGTGTATGTGTCCGGGCTCATACTTTAGTTTTTGCACAGAAGTCTATGGGCCGTATGCACCAACATGTTTTGAACCCAAACTAGAGCTCAAACAGGGGTTCAGGAGATATTTCCAAAGCACCAACACCGAAACGTCTATGATCTAGCGTTCACTCGCGCCGAATTTGATCGAAAAGTAAACAACCGCGGGAGGTTGTTTAAAACGTATATCAGTGCTTTGGCTTGATTGTCGCTGATCGTGGTCTCCTGTTTCTCGCGACTGGTTGACTGTAAATTGGTTCATGGTGAAGACGTAGGTGCACTATTTTCTATCTTTCCGTAAATTAGCAGACTTTCTAAGCTGTAGGAATAGATTTTATATGTTTCCGAACCCAGTTTCACCAATGTGAGGCCGAATGGCTTACAGTTTACAGTTGATCGGTATACCGGTGTTAGCGAGTTCAGTGGTGAACCAGGAAATCCATATGCCTGCCTCAAGGTACTGGTAATGAAGATGTCATATTCTTGTCTTGCGCCTTGTAGGTTTGAATGAAAGACCTTTGGGTCAAAAATATATGGAAATTATGACCAAGTCTGACGTCTGTAGGTATACAGTGTACAGTTTTTGAAGTACCCTACGGGGTGCAATTGATGAGGCGTTTTCCCCATAAAGCTTGATATATTTCACCATCATTGAAGCTATGCCAGTACAGCCGATATTACAGTAGATTGTCATCATAGCCCAAATGACCGGGTTGGAATCCCGGTACGTTTAGCGTAATATATTTGGTGTACCAAGACGGTTTTCAGCGTCACACCTGTGTGTATTAGTAGAATCTTTGATGTACACGAGACACCGATTCCATATTGGCGAAATGGAAAGCACGTAGCTGCCGGCTGCCAATGTCACGGCATGTCATGAATTGCTGAATCCTCTTTTATGTAACTGTTTTAAGTTTAGTATGAAGTATGAGTACGGAATTTAGTAAAATGGACCTAATACAAAACTCAAAGTAGATTTGCTTGATAATGATGTAGGTTGTCGATTGAGTAGTGGGAGCAGAAGTTGTATGGATTTGTACTAGACGTCAGGAATCGTGGTCCTGTGATTTGCGCTCGCGGTCGGCTGTAGATAGGTTGGTTTTGGAGCCGCATGTCTTGCAAATCTCTATATTATAGTAATTTTACGGGTTTTAGGTTACATGAGTGAAATATAACAACAATAAAGCGTTTCACTAATCTGGAGATTCTCGGAATAGGTCACAGTCAATGAGTACCGGCATTATCAAGTGATGTCGGCCAAGAGACCATCCTCAAAAATGTACATAATATGCAAAAATATTATGTTGGAAGAAGACACATTTACAGATACAAAAGAATCACCATCAAACTGAAGGTTATAGATTCCGATTTTGATGTACTTCGCAAAGAAGAGGGGCCTAACTATCCTGAGTCGTATGTCAATCGCTAGAGATTTGGGCTGAATATCATTACAAAGTTATCTGTCTGAGTCAAATTCCCCAAAAAGTAAATGACTGCAAGAATACTCTACTGGTAGCACCGAAAAATCAAGAAACCAGTCATGGAAATGTGCATAATATGACTGATTTGGAATTGAATCATGTTGGGGGAAGGTAGCCTACATCAACATGGACCACATTCATCTCGATTTCTACAATATCATCAACATACCAACTGAAGGTCATCCATTCTGATATGGATTTACTGCTCAAAGAGGCGACAAACTGCTCTGGGCCGAACGTCAATTGCTAGAGATTTGGGATGAATATCATTACAAAGTTTGCTGTCTGTGTCAAATTCCCCAAAAAGTCAATGACTACAAGAATACTCGAGTGGTAGGACCGTGAAATCAAGAAACCAGTCATGGAAATGTGCAAATATGACCGATTTGGAATTGTACCATGTTAGGGGAATGTAGCCTACATCAACATGGACCACATTCATCTCAATTTCTACAATAGCATCAACAATTCAACATGCAACTGAAGGTTGTCCGTTCTGATATTGATGTACTGTGCCTGTGTAATGATGGGACTAACTACCTTGGTCCGAAAGTCAATTTCTTTAGATTTTGACTGACCGTCATTCCGAAGTTAGATGCTTGAGTCAACTCGCCAAAAATATGAATATACCACCAATCAAAATATAGTGGATGATTAGATCGACTCTGAAAAATGCTTCGTCGGTTGGCACTATGACAAGGGATGTACCATGACAGATAATCTTTTATCTCTAGCAAGGTGCTGACAATAATGCTTAAAAGAATTCGGTATGTATAGCATGGTATTTTATCATGTCTAGCAGAAAATGTTAGGTGTGCACACTGTGCAGTGCTCATGATTGAAAGAAAAGGTTTTTACTTGAATGAGTTTGTCTTTGTAGACTATTTTCATTTCATGTGTTTGGCTATCATCATAATTTATTGTGTGATGATGAAGACCAGACCCTGGAGATTCCTATTTACTCAACAAAAATGCAAATGGAAGGATTTCAGTTCTTTTCACAAACTGTTCAAGTAAACAACATGATCATGAACAATGAAACAAGTCTGTCGATTTGTGTTACTTTATCAGTTGAGAATGTTGAATATATGCTGTGCAGATATGGTAGGTTGATTGGATTGTCGGGCTATTGAGAGAACACAGTAATGGTGGAATCTCGGCAAGTTTTGCGCAATTGATTAGGGGAGCACTGATGATTTCCAAGGTGACAGTAAGGTACTCCCAAGGAATTAAGGGAGCACAGGACACTCATTCCGTTCGGGTTAGATTCGAATGTGGATAAAACAACAAAGGTGACATTCCGCACTGTGAACACACAGAACAAGTTGTGCGTGGTGAAGACAGCGGGTGAAAAGCGCCATTGGCCCCTCGATTTTTACAGACAGTGTGGTGTCAAATATATATTCATAAGCCAGGATATTGTAAATTTTCGCCCTGTCCTTCAATTTACCTCCTGGCAGGGCATCGCCAGTAAAGTCATGACTAAATTTTGGAACTCTGAAAGCATGATGGCAAAGCTAGCCATGGTATTTGATTCGAAAATGGTTACAGAAATATAGCCGGAGTTTTTTGAATGCGCTCAGCTGCTCATCATTGAAATAGACATCGCGCTAGCGACCGCTGAGTTCCACAAAAAACTTGTTTTGTTTACTATTCCGTCGGCCTTGAGTAGCTTTTCAGGGTACAAATTGAGCATCTATTTACTGAACGCTAGCTCGTCTCAATGATCATCAGTTCGTCAGAACGGCGTTTAAATATTGATGGTGCATCGCGAGAAATTTTGAACTGATGTTCCGTTTGAGTTATGTTCGAGCGAACAGACGATCAGACTTGAACGTGTTCAATGTTGGTGCATACGGCCCTATACGTCTGAATAAAACACCACCTCGACTTTGGTACCTGGCTGGTACATGGATAACGGCGGTTGGAAATCGATGAATTTAGGTTCTCGTCGTGCTAACAGTTCCGGGCTACTTGTGATTTTTCTCACACGTTTACTATATTGTGTCACTCTTTATTGGTCAATACATATCCCACCGTTCAGTCTGAAATCGAAAACTCGAGAAAGTATTAACCGTATCCGGATATCAACTCTGAATCAAAAAACCAATGAAACATGTTACACCCTGTGTTTCCATGAAAATAACAAGACATTACACATCAAGTAAACTTCACGATTGTTCACAAGTATTCGCGTAAACGAGGTGTGTGACATTACATACATCATGGATAACATCATGGCCGACATTACAAGCATCATGGATGACAAATTCATGTTATCAAGTCTCATACATGAACCGACTCTGTACATTCAATGTGGGGGCAGATGACTTGGAGACAGACAAACACACATATTTGACCGTAACACGATCTTAGCATGAACCGACATGTATTCAACTTGGAGAAAAATGAGTCGCACCGTATTTTACCGAGATTGTATCCCCTTTCGTGGTTCACACCTTGATCTACCCCTTCACAAGATAGTTCGGATTCTCAGATGGACCTACATCGTGATCCGGAACTCGGAGTATAGTAAAGTCGGGATATGTAGTTTAATTACTTGCTCACTACCCTGTATGTTTGTGGTGGTCATACTCTGCAAACTTTTTGCTGATAACGTAGTGTTTCACCTTACATCAGTTGGTTCAATGTATTTACCGGGTTGCGAAAGCTGTCGCTGTTTTGACTATGTGTCACAATCAATACTAAATACGAGAATTCGTTACTCGTCGAAACGTCGCAGTCATACATCGTTAACAGTGATTCTATGTATGGCAATCTTGGGTTCAATTTCGGTTTTGTGAAGTTAACCAAGCGGTTGTGTTTCTGTGGGGTGAAGACTGAATTCGTGTTAATCCGCACAAGAGTGCGATGTCTATTTCACCCGCTGCATCCGTGGTTTCAGTTGATCATATCGAAGAATATCATGTCCATCCGTTTTACCACCCACAGATTTCTCCATCCACAGACAAGATGCGGTGGTGGAAATATTGAAAATGAGAAAGCAGACCTTGGTGTCATTTGATTTGGATTTTACACCCGATGAACCCACCATTCGTACTGTGCATTGGGGTCAGGATTCTATCGTTGATGTCGAAGGAAAAGAAATGTACAGATTTGTTGGTGTCGTGGATATTCAACGAAAATCAGGATACATGATTGTACGTGGTTCGCGTATATGACTGTGAAGATATTGCTATACATAACGTGCTGTTCGCCGTATCGAGAGCATCAACGAATATCCATGTTACGGTCAAATATGTGTGTTTGTCTGTTTCCAAGTCATCTACCCCCACATTGAATGTACAGAGTCGGTTCATGTATGAGATTTGATAACATGAATTTGTCATCCATGATGCTTGTAATGTCGGCCACGATGTTATCCATGATGTATGTAATGTCACACACCTCGTTTACGCGAATACTTGTGAACAATCGTGAAGTTTACTTGATGTGTAATGTCTTGTTATTTTCATGGAAACACAGGGTGTAACATGTTTCATTGTTTTTTTGATTCAGAGTTGATATCCGGATACGGTTAATACTTTCTCGGGTTTTCTATTTCAGACTGAACGGTGGGATATGTATTGACCAATAAAGAGTGACACAATATAGTAAACGTGTGAGAAAAATCACAAGTAGACCGGAACTGTTAGCACGACGAGAACCTAAATTCATCGATTTCCAACCGCCGTTATCCATGTACCAGCCAGGTACCAAAGTCGAGGTGGTGTTTTATTCAGACGTATAGACTTCTGTGCAAAAACTAAAGTATGAGCCCGGACACATACACATATCAGGTCACACAATATTCGTCATTTTCCAAAGCATACATTTCGATATACAAGATTATATTGTTATTTCATGTGGTTATCCGATGATATAGATGTGTTGCTACCGACGCGAGTATACTCTGAAACCGATTGCCGTGTATATTTTCGTCACTGTTCGTTGTAATCTATTTCAAACTTTCACCAATACAGCAAACACCAAATTGATGCGTGTGGTTGTCGGATTTCAAAACGAAAATGGTATTTTTACTTAGGCAAACATCGCATCTCCAAACGAAAATGGTTTATTACCCGGGGAAAAGATAGATTTCCAAGTAAAAACGGTATTGTTACTCAGGGAAAAGATAGATTTCCAAGTAAAAACGGTATTGTTACTCAGGGAAAAAATATATTTCCAAGCGAAAAAGGTTTGTTACCAAGAGAAAAAATATATTTCCAAGTGAAAAAGGTTTGTTACCCAGGGAAAAAATAGATTTCCAAGTGAAAAAGGTTTGTTACCCAGGGAAAAAATAGATTTCCAAAGGAAAAGGGGTTTGTTACTCTAGGAAACGATAGACCCTCAAGTGAAAACGTTTTGTTACTCCGAGTAAACGATAAATCTCCAAAGGACAATGGTATTTCTACTCGGGTAACGACTGACCTCCTGGTGAAAATGGTAATTTTACTTGGGTAGGTATCGTATGTTTAGTGTCGTTGGTATTGTTAAACGTTGTCGCCGGTAGCGAACAACGAAGACCACTTATGAATCGATTCGAAACATTTCAGCCCTTCTTGCATTTAGTCAATTCGAATCAATTGTAATACGGATCCCCCAAGTATGACACACATATACACACACTAATATCGTAAACACTCAACTCGATGACATTGATATAGTGTTACTAAAAATAATTATAAAATATTTGTAAAAGTAAATCGGAATCCATGTCGCACCAGGTTTCTTGAACTCGTGCTTGATGAAAACGATTGGTGGCAAGTATGCTTTTGTGTTTGAGTGAAAAATAATTATCTGGAGTAGTGACAGTTTGCGACCGGCGAATGCAAATCGATCATGATATTACAATATACGGTTTCGTCAACATAACGACTTGGCACAGGAGAAACACTTTAACGTTTTTTCAATAACCAAAATTTTGAAACTTGTTGCTTGTGTGATTTACAGCTGGTGCACAAAGGTTAGCGACGATTTTTAATATAGTTCCACCTTCTAGTTGTTTTGATGTGAGGCTCGGCGCTTCTCGTTAGTAAAGTAATTGTTTTGTGCGTTAGATTTGTGGAACGTAAGTCGAATACATACTCTTTGGTGGAAGTAACTAGATTACTGTCGTGACATTGATAGGTTTTCCAAGCAGTGACCACGGTTTAGTATAGTATGGGAATATCGAGTGAGTATTTTGTGTGATGTAAATATCTTTCATGTCGCGATCTGAAAAAGTCGTGGGGATATCGGTCGTATCATACAAAGCAACTAGTTGACACAAACAAAATATTAAAGGAAGACTCGTCTGTTGTTTTCATAAGTCAAGAGAGTGAAAATTGTTTTTTGTTACACTAAATTATTTTCCGCTACACTAGCATATAGTCTGTATCTAGAAAAACCGATACACACCGATGACGTGATGTTGATCAATAATTGTTATGTAAAGAGTGAGTAAATTATCTTCCAGGTTGGTGTGATTCAAGTCGACAGCATGTTACACATAACCATCATTCGTATTGTGTGTGATATTGTGAAGATGATACCGCAACAACACAACAAGTAATATTTTGTATCGGGTGTTTGCGCTTTAGGAATAGCGAAGTGTGTGATATTTTGAATATCTGTGCTCGGCTTAAACTAGGGTTGTCCTTGGGTCTTGTGTCGGGTAAATCAGAACTATGTCTAGAATTCAAGCACGTCCAAGTAAGTTCTTTAGTGACTATGATTACATCTACTTTGACGAGAGGAAATGGAAAAATTCAAATGGATACTATAGTAACGAACAAAAAGTGCAAAATAGTTTTACCAGATTTAGGTGTAGAATATCTTGTCGTCGATTTCTTTACCGGAGTGTGTTTTACAAATATTTCTAGTACACCTAATGATTGAGTTACGTGATCAAGTTTCCGATCAACTATTAATCGGACGTATGACTTTGGTTTAACAAATGGAAATATTTCTAAAATGTTTGCTGGTATCATAAGACACAAATCGAAATTCACATCAATCAAGACCTTTGCATGCTCTGAGTTTTGTGATGGCGTTTATTTCGCCCGATAGAAATGAACTTGTATCAATAGTAACGCGAAACGCATTTATCATTTTCGGTGTTGGTTGTGTTCCTGATTTCTTTGTCGGTATGCACTCTACAAATAATTTCTGCATACTGCGTAAGGATGTGTTTGGTGAATATCATAGAAATTGTTTTTTTTTGTGGTGGTAATGACTTTGAGTAGTTTGGTTTTATGATTACAATTACTTTAGAAGATTCAAATGATAATGTATGATCACTAACAACAATACAAACACATTTTGTAGATTTCAGTGTAGCACATATTTTGATTTTATTATTGCTGTGAGTTTTGTCTAGTAGAATAGGTTGCAGCCAGTAATGATATTCCAAATTGCTCTTGTGCTGATCAAGGTCTTAGAGTGTAACCTCGTAATTTTTTACATTTAGCAAGTACAGCAACGAGTCACGAATTAAGTATTGTTCACCCGCTTCTACTGGTACTCGGTACCTAAAGTGATATTTTCACACTCCGTAAGGTAAGGATGTTTCAACTCGCTGTCGCAAATTCCGACAATAAATCGTATCAGTTGTTGGATTCAATAGTAACGATATTGTGATATACTAACTCCACACGTAGTCGTTTCAATTACTCGTTACGAATTGCGATAATAAAGCATTTTGTATCGGGTGTTCAATGTATGAATAATGGAATTATTACATCTTTAGCACCGGTTATCGCAAACGATGGATTTTAATAATTGTACTGGTTGTTGAATGATACCGATATTGTTGTTTCATCTTTAGTCCTAATTATTGTAAACGATTGCATTTTTAAGGTATTTTCTGGTGTCTGCAATACAACGATTGTTTTGTATCAATCCGGAATAATTTACCAATCAAGAACATTTCACACATGTAAGTCTAGTTTTACAAATTGATGTTTTAATAACCATGGTAGTGAAAAGTTTGTTGCTGTCATAATAACCTTTACCAAAACACCGAGTCTAATTACCGTGAATAATTTAATAATCAAGTCATGGTCGAGCAGTACAAAATATACGTCATATGTCAAATCACTGTGTCAATCCTTATGTTTACAGTATGATAACTTTCAATGTAATACCGGCGTTTGATCGTAAGAAATGAATTCCTAATTACGTTGGTCAGACTTTCAAATGTCGTATATTCAAAACACATGTTAATCTCAAGTCGCGCGCCAAGTAGTAATTACTTCATCTTACAGTTGAATAAAAAATATGGGATATGGATACAAATGAGTTGGTATGTTTGTGGGTTGTAGTGATTACTCGCGTAGTCTTGTCTACTTTTCATACGGACACTTTTTGTTTTGGTTTGGTGAGTTACTACAAACGGATTGACTTACCAAGGTTTTTGTATTTTACTCTTTTGTACATGGCGAGATGTTAAAATGTTGAGTTGTCATAGTGATAGTATTTCTGAAACTCTATTTTACAAACGGAAACGGAGTCGTGAATAGAGTTGTCAGTTTCAAGGATTGTTTCAAAGTATAATCTTGAAATGTGACTGGATCAAAGTTGGTAGTCATGATTTTCAATCTATTTCAATTCAGACTATGTCAAAGTCCAAATATTTCATTCTGGATTATCTCAGTTTACCTGTATTACATCTGGCGAACGGATTTAAAGTTGACAAATTACCAAAATGATTGAATATTATCGGGTTAGAGATAGTTGGTATTGATTCTATAATTGTTAAAACAGCGGCGTGGAATGTGTGAATGATCCGATACGGGTGAATGTTGGCGTCAGTAATATTCAGGTTACGTTCGATTCAACAGATCGCGTTAATAGGATTTGTCAAAGGATTTGAGTTGGGTCGAATCAATACATTCAAATACGATTCAACTTGATTTGTGTAGTGAGTTACATTTCAAGTTGACAAACTAACACATTGATTGAATATTTTCATGGATCTTATCACGCAACTAAAGTCAGCCACTATTCGGGAGGCGTGAAACATATAGCGATCGCGGGCAAGTGACAAATTGTTGGTTTTCGAATCACCGTCTGCGACGGTTCTGGGACAAACTAATTACCGAAATATTACCTTGTGAGCGGGCATGAGGGATTGATATGTCTGAAGCATTATCCGGTGAGTGGTCGTTGGATTTTAAAATGATATCACACCCTTTTGAATAAGCGTTCACTTCACAAAGGATTAGGGTTAGAGCGGAAATAAGTGACAATTTGTCGCTATTCAAGTTACCGACACTGGCGGTCTGTTATTCGTTACTTATTAAATCTTACGAGCGAAATCAAGCTCTGTGCCAAACTGCTTACGAAAATTTCACCGCGTGAGTGATCGATATGCCTGTAACACCAAGTCGCTAAAGATGGTTATGTCCGAGACATTATCTTGTGGGCGATCGCGGAGTTTTGCAAACTATTTCACACCTTTTTTGAAGTGTTAGTATGTGAACGCGGCTATTGTTGGTATTTGAACCGCCGTCTACGCCGGCTCTGTGGAAAACTAAATACCTTAAAGTACGACTTGCCACCGTAGCCATAAGACACCACACGAGAGATACCTATACCCGAAAGTACGACATGCCAACGCAGCCTACACCTGAAAGTACGATGTGCGAGAGATGTCTATACCCGAAAGTACGAATCACCGCCGCGGCCATAAGAATAACGATATATTAAAGTCGCAATCACCGTAAACGTTGGGATTACCTCAAATTAGTCATATATAATAATTTGCGATATACACATTAACTAAGATCCAATCACGTGACTATTTACCATACCTGATACCTATTCAACACCGTGCGAGAGATGCCTATACTCGAAAGTACCATTCACGACCACACCCATAAGAACACATGGTGAATCAGCAGAGATCCCGTAAGAATACACGACAGACGATTCACCGCCGCAGCCTATACCTGAAAGTACGAATCACGACCCCGAGTTTTCAATACGAGTCACCGCCGCAGCCTATACCTGAAAGTACGAATCACGACCCCGAGTTTTCAATACGAGTCACCGCCGCAGCCTACACCCGAAAGTACGAATCACGACCGCGTCCATAAGAACCCCCCAGCTAGCACGCCCACTTGGTATCCAGGTGGAATTTAAGTGGTTAGGTGGGATGGATGATCGGAATGGGTTAGTAACATGTAACCCACATCGAAACCAAGCGGGATTTCCATCCATAAAGATGCGTGGTTATACCATACCAATCCCAGGTAGATTGCAATAAGTATCTTCTAATTGTACCTATCAATTTGAACACGGGGAAGGTTTACTTGTTGAGTTTTTGATATCAAATCATCTTGAAACATGAGAAACCCACTTATTGAGGAGCTCAGATTTCCCATATATCACCCACACAGGAACCAACCTTATTTTCCATCAATGTTATTTGGTTTATTTCATCGAATAATAAAGGTGGTTCCGTATGTAGTAAAGTTTTCTAGCTATTATGCTATCCCTGTTGGTTGCTCGAACCTTGAACATTAAAACCCCTACCATGCTTTACCTCCTCAATGTGATTTGAACTATTTAAAATTGACCGTTTGTCACACTGAAGTGAACTTAAATTTCCGTTGCTAGAGTATTCAATTCCTCACAGCGTGCGTTATAATTTTCTTGCGTAGATCCCATTACCTTTATCCCTGATCTGTATCTAATATTTTTAACTCAGGATTAATTTTACTCGTAAAATTTCTGTGATCAAATAATTGGAACTTGTTATTTTCGTCAATGAAGAATGGTCGACTTTTCATACGGCTCCCACATGTGACCGAGTAGTTTTCCGAAATAGATGCTTCTTTTATATTTTCCTACAGCAAGGTTTCTTCATCTATATAGTAAAGTCATATTATAATCGGTTTCCAATTTATTCATTTGCGAAGCTGGTCGCTGGGACATTTCCAAATTGAATTCCACCTCCATATGAATTGAATTCGGGTACTGGTGACGATAAGCGCCTAAGAATCGGGCGGCCTCGGTTCGACTCCCGTCGGAGGTTTGTCCGGGCTTCTCTTCTTGCGACATGAGACCCGAGAATGACTCGACGAAAGAATGCACTCACACACAAGTTATGGAAATCGCTAGCAAGGGCGCTGACCTCGAAAATGATCAACATCGAGAGTAACTGTGACGGCGGGCACTCTAAGCCGAGGTAGATGTCAGTCTAAAAGACGGCAACTGCGCGTCGGTCAGTATCCTCCTATCTGTTCATTACATCGCTTTCTATCTTATCGTATTGTACATTGTGTGTGTCTTGTTCAGTTGAAAATATAACTCAACGATTACACTTAAACAGTGATGACGGCCTCACTCACCCACCGTAAAGGTTATTATATACTCAGATTACCGTATATATTGGTTTGCGTGATTGGAGGTAGCAGGTTTCAGGTATGTACTGTACAGTATACAATGTTAAGTTAACTACGTCGACTTCTCGGCCCACTTACACTGCCACTGCCACTGCTACAAGGACCGGGGTCGTCATATTGTCTTCGTTGCCAGCTAAGTGGGTAACCCACATGGTCCCCCAGAAAATACCTCTGTAATATGGGGCCAAAAATGTACGGTTCCCGCTTGGTTTCCCCAGCTGGTTACCACAATTCATCTCGCCTTGATACCTTGTGGTACCCAAGTAGGCGTGCTACCTGGGCCATTACGAATCACGGCCGAGAGGGGGGTCTGAAAGGGTACCATCACCAACACGAGTTTTCACGGCACATCACCGACGAAGCCTATACCGAAAAGGGTCACCGGTTCAAGACGAGTTTCGAGGCACCGGTCAAGAGATCCCTATACTCATAAGGCACCGGTCGGGTGGAAGGGGGGTGTCGCCAACTCACAGATTTCAACCGCCAAAGTCATCAACGAGGGGTCACCTCATCAGCGATCCCTATACTTACAAGGCACCTCACCAGCGGAAGGGGGGTCAAAAGGGTCATCGGTTCAGGACGAGTTTCGCGGCACCTCACCAGCGGGCCCATAAGAGCCCCATGCAAAAAAGGGCATATCACGACCGATCTACTATACTACTATTTCCATGACTGGTTTCTTGATTTCGCGATCCTGCCACTAGAGTATTTTTGCAGTCATTGACTTTTTGGGGAATGTGACTCAGGCAGATAACTTTGTAGTGATATTCAGCCCAAATCTCTAGCGATTGACATTCGACCCAGGATAGTTAGTCCCCTCTTCTTTGCGAAGTACATCATTATTGGAATTGATTTCCTTCAGTTTCATGGTGATTCTTTTGTAGATGAAAATCTGTATTCCTCCAACATAATATTATTGCAAATCATTCATATTATGCAAATTTTTGAGGATGGTTTCTTGGCCGACATCACTTGATAATGCCGGTACTCATTGACTGTGACCTAATCCGAGAATCTCCAGATTAATGAAACGCTTCATCGTTGTTTGGACGTGTATATATATTTCACTCATGTAACCTAAAACCTGTAAAATTACTATATTATAGAGATTTGCAAGACATGCGGCTCCAAAACAGCCGACCGCGAGCGTAAATCACAGGACCACGATTCCTGATGTCTAGTACAAATCCCTACAACTTCTGCTTCCACTACTCAATCGACAACCTATATCATTAGCAAGCAAATCAACTTTCAGTTTTGTCTTAGGTCCATTTTACTAAATTCCGTACTCATACTTCATACTAAACTTAAAACAGTCACATAAAAGAGGATTCGCAGCCGGCAGCTACGTGCTTTCCATTTCGCCACTATGTGATCGGTGTCTCGTGCACATCAAAGATTCCACTACACACAGGTGTGACGCTGAAAACCGTCTGGGCACACCAAATATATTACGCTAAACGTACCGGGATTCCAACCCGGTCATCTGGGCTATGATGACAATCTACTGTAATATCGGCTGTACTGGCATAGCTTCAATGATGGTGAAGTGTATCCAGAGGTGGTCAGTAACGAAGTACTTCTACTTTTTCGAAGTACTCAAGTAGTTTTCCTCTACTTCTGGTACTTACTCAATTAGATCTAATTTTCCCTACTTCCACTTCTACTTCGTACTATTTTGTGATCTACTTACTTACTTTTCGCTATTTTCAGTTTGTCAAGTAGAAGTAGTTCAATCTTCCAATCAGGAAGATAGCCTGAGGAATTTCGTGGCCGTTTTCACGGAGTATCAACATATAATTTACATAAAAGTTTATAAAGCTCAGAATTTTCGTCGCACTTCGCGTGCAGTGCTGGATACGGAGTAACCAGTATGATTTCACGAACTATCGGTGAATATAATTTAGGTAGAGGATTAGCGTGGTTACGTTCACACCACATTGTCGCCATTCGTCCATATCAAATAATTCATCACGGTATATATGGCTCTTCATAACGTTTGACACTGATGTTTCGCAATCTAGCATTTACTTGTCATATCGTAATCTAGCATGTCCATTGTCCATGGCGTGTCCAAATCTGGAAAAGTGGACTCTGATATTTTTTTAGTTTCAGAGCTATTTAGCATACCACCTTTGAAACTTTCTGGACTAATAAAAACATGAAATACATGTTCTGCTTTCAGAAGTAGTATTTATATTTCACTTTCAATTCTCAGTATCATATACTTTGAGTTATAATTATTATCAGTTCTTTTGTCTGGATAACATACATGTTGAAGTATAAAAGCAAGTGTAGTAATGCCTTTAATTTCTGGAAATAAAGCTACACAATAAGGCATTTTTACGGTCCACCATATTTTTTATTTACTTTTACTAATCGCGCAAAGTGTTTACACCGTATCCTATACAACTTCTCCGTATTTGTCTTCGACTAAACTACAGGCCTTGTAATATGGGGAATGGCGTCATACCATGCTATTTTCTAAAACGTGCTGTTCGAGAAAACAGAGGATTAGCATCGCATTTTCATACCAATACTATCATTTTCATCCCACGATGTGGACCAATACTTATGCTATCGTAAATTGGATACCTGTTGGTATGCATCAATATGAATCAAGCTCGTCACCTATCGCATAGCTCAATTTGCACCTTTTTACAATCCATGTGAACGAATTAGGATCGTTTTCATAACTACTTACTTACTTGAGTACTTTTAAAATCAGTAAATTCTACTTCTACTCCAAGTAGTTTCAGGTTGCTTATGGAAGAAGTACTTCTACTTGTACTTGAGTAGATTTTTTCGTCGCTACTTGTACTTCTACTTGAGTAGATTTCTTGACTACTTTGACCACCTCTGAGTGTATCAAACTTTACAGGGACAACGCCTCATCAATTGCACCCCGCAGGGTACTTCAAAAACTGTACACTGTATACAGACGTCAGACTTGGTCATAATTTTCATTCATTTTTGACCCGAAGGTCTTTCATTCAAACCTACAAGGCGCAAGTCAAGAATATTGCATCTTCATTACCGGTACCTTGAGGCAGTCATATGGATTTCCTGGTTCACCACTACACTCGCTAATACCGGTATACCGATCAATTAGCCTTTCGGCCTCCCATTGGTGAAACTCTAGTACTGGGTTTGGAAACATAAAATCTATTCCTACAGCTTAGAAAGTCTGCTAATATACGGAAAGATAGAAAATAGTGCACCTACGTTAGGGTTGTTCAGAATTGATCGACTTTCAAAATGTCGTGGTTTTCAGTCCGATTCCCATGCCTTATACCATAAAAACATATTCTAGGTACTTTTTTTCGTAATTCATCCCTTGCATCCGTGTGCACATTGAGCTGGAAGAATATCGGCTAAAAATAGGGGATTCCCCTAAAATTTGAGTGTCGCTATTCGGACTAGGCTAGTAAAACGTCATATATAAGCTGGTTTTATGTAGCTATTGCGGTTGGAGTGCTACATACCCTCACTATAGAAAGTATTGTCAGTTCAGGACACCATTTTCATGTCCCACACTGCCTTAGAACTCCTCAAAACTGCCTAAGACTGATAGTCATTTTGTTGGATCACCTATCCTACACTCCTCAACCCTACCCGAGATTGTTCATCAATTGCCGGGATCACCACGTGCGAGAATACAACTGTAATTGTATCATTCACTCACAGCCACATTATAAACATGACATTGTTCGAAGGAAACGAAACAAAAAGGCAAAGAAACAGATCAACTTGGCAAATACTACTTAAATCAGGTCCGGATGAAATGGTTGCTTTAGAGAAATCGGCATATCTGTTCCCGTTATCTTCCACGGCCTGCAAGAGGCTCGCTCGCTGTTCTTTGTCATCTGTTTTGAAAGCATCAAAGTCGGTATTCAATTTCACCAAACGCTCTGCTGCGCCGTTAACTATTTCCACGCTACTCACAAATTCTTGAGCAGTCACGAAATGCGAATCAGTATGCCATTCCGAAACTGGAAGACTAAACCAATCATGTGCGACATGTATAGCATTGGATAGAAACCATGATTCAGGTTCAATTAAATCAACCATACTCATTGACTCAGAGACAGAGTCAGAGATTAGACTCAGAGGTATAGCCTACCTCTGCGAAATTGTTCAAGGATTGGCATTTGCAGCAATTTAGCAGCCATCGCTTCCTTCACTTTGTCAGGAATCTTTGGTTTAGCCGAGAACATTGTTGATACCACCGTTTCCTCGGTGAGATGCCAATGATGTTCTCGCATCTTTTTATATGCCACATCAGCAACTGTGAAATCGCACAATGAGAAGTCTGTCATGCCATGAAGGAATTTGAGATCAATATACTGTGCGTCACATGCATTACCTGTTGCACATTCTCTGTAGTCATTTATTATCAAGACTTCTTTCTGCTTTCCATTATATGGCTTCATCAGTGGAATTATTTCTTGCTTAGCTTCATCAGCTTTGATCGCCAACCAGCTGCATTCATCAAACTGAAGTGTTTTAGAGCTTCTTAATTGATCAATATCTTTCCACTTCTTGGAAGGTATTAAATCTGTGTTTTCAGGGCCTGTGGTCGCAGATCCAAACACACTTCACTTCCAGACCTCCCCGGATGACTAGTTCGTAAATATGATGGCGACAAGCAGAAGTAGAAAGTAGAAAACTTTCCTGTTTATCAATTCTTCAAGTAACAGAACCGCACCTTTATTTTTTCCATTGTTTGAGGGTGTTGTGTCAAACACAAGAGCTCTGACATTATTTGTTAAATTATAAAGTTCCAGCAGTTCAAATGACAGATCAGCCTGTGCTTTTCCTGTAGCACTCTCCAGAGTTCGATTGCCAAGAAGTTTGCCTTTCTCAAATGCGTTGGAATACGCAGACTATGCCAGCACTGCCAAGGCCTCAAATTTCCCTCCGAAACGACTTCTAGTGAGCTTTGCATCCCAGTACAATGCAATGCTAAGTTGATCTGTTTCTTTGCCTTTTTGTTTCGTTTCCTTCGAACAATGTGATGTTTATAATGTGGCTGTGAGTGAATGATACATTTACAGTTGTATTCTTGCACGTGGTGATCCCGGCAATTGATGAACAATCTCGGGTAGGGTTGAGGAGTGTAGGTTAGATGATCCAACAAAATGACTATCAGTCTTAGGCAGTTTTGAGGAGTTCTGAGGCAGTGTGGGACATGAAAATGGTGTCCTGAACTGACAATACTTTCTATAGTGAGGGTATGTAGCACTCCAACCGCAATAGCTACATAAAACCAGCTTATATATGACGTTTTACTAGCCTAGTCCGAATAGCGACACTCAAATTTTAGGGGAATCCCCTATTTTTAGCCGATATTCTTCCAGCTCAATGTGCACACGGATGCAAGGGATGAATTACGAAAAAAAGTACCTAGAATATGTTTTTATGGTATAAGGCATGGGAATCGGACTGAAAACCACGACATTTTGAAAGTCGATCAATTCTGAACAACCCTAACCTACGTCTTCAACATGAACCAATTTACAGTCAACCAGCCGCGAGAAATAGGAGACCACGATCAGCGACAACCAAGCCAAAGCACTGAACTACATTTTAAACAACCTCCCGCGGTTGTTTACTTTTCGATCAAATTCGGCGCGAGTGAACGCTAGATCATTGACGTTTCGGTGATGGTGCTTTGGAAATATCTCCTGAACCCCTGTTTGAGCTCCAGTTTGGGTTCAAAACACGTTGGTGCATACGGCCCAAAGTATAGTACCATACTTGCCAGTCTAACGATATATAATATGTGAACTGATAAAAGATGGTATGATTGGACATGAGCTCGCCTGACATGGTTATCATCCGTACGGTATTCTCGCAGAGCAGTGTCTGAACTTCGCAAAATTGAAGGTATAGTTTCAACATCTGTCACAAAACTGCGTTTGCTTCTCGCCTTCACATGTAGTTTTTTAACCCATTGCTGATGAATGTCACAATAGGGCATACAATTTCTAGAATCCTCAAATTGTTGTTGTGGCAGTCTTCTGTAGATTAATATAGCGGTAAGTCAAATCCCTCTCTGCGTACTTTGCGATACCCTTTCGATCAACACTATACAGCGGTGCTTGTGCTATGGCACAATCTTTGGCTACCATGAGTCTTTCAGCAGTTCATGATCATAACGGAATATATCCTGATGACGTTCAACAATGTAATAACTCCATTCTGTGAGAAGGTATTCCCAGTGTGGACTTGGACTTCTTGTCAGCTTGGCACATCGAGTTAACAGCTATTCACACACTTGCAGCCCGGTCAACCAAATAAGAATATGCATACAAACATGTACAATAGGGTTGTCCAAAATTTCAAAATTTTTAAAAATGCCGCGTGATTGTGTCTCATTCTATAGATTATTGATAAAAAACATCAACGAGCCCGAAAGAAGCTCTCAGAAAGGTCATCAAGATTTCGGCCAAAGCGTTTGAAAGTTGTTGTTGAAGAGTGGGCGGGCCATAGACGGCTGAAGTGCGAGAGGGCGGGCAATCACGAAACCACAGTTCTTGATTGGGTAATCGGCTATGCTTCAATGATGACGACTGCGGCTACGTCTGATTTGGGTGCTTCGCGGCGTTAAACTGAAGGAGTCTGTTAGTAGCGGCTGTGATTCTGTCGAAGTGCGTTGTAATTTGATGAGTCAATAGTAGTAATGGAACACTTATTCAATGAATGTTTCAGCTGTAGCAGTATTTTCTGTTCAGATGGGGTCGAGTCTGCTAGTATAACGGCTGCTAACTGATTATGTACAAGCGCTTTGCGGTTTGATGAGTTAATGGTATTGATGTAACACTTGTCCATCGAATGTTTTAGTTGTAGCAGTATTTGCTGTTCTGATGGGGTCGAGTCTGTTAGTATAACGGTCATGAACTGATTATGTTCAAGCGATTTGCGGCTTGATGAGTTAATAGTATTGATGTAACACTTGTTCATTGAATGTTTCAGTTGTAGCAGTAGTTTATGACTGAGTGCAATAATATTACGATCATGGCAGAGCAAAAACGGCGAAAGGTTGAGCACGTGCCACAGCGACGAACAAGATCAAATTCTGAGCATTACTTGGTCGGATATGCTCGCGAATACATCTGTGGCTCGAGGTTACCTACCAAACGAGAAGTTATGAGTTACCTGCTGTATCTAAAAGAGAATTGCCGCCAGTCAACCCCTACTCAAAAGCTATGTAATGTGGTGGTAGATGATGTATTAACTGTGTGGAAAATGGCGAGAATTGCGACAACGCTTAAATCAAATGTTGTCACATCACTTCGAAAACTGCACAAAAATTGGCTTGATCTGAAGTCGAAATCTACACGAGAAAGTGATCCCAAGGGTAAGAGGAAAAGATTTAGGGCAGATTTGGACAAGTTGTGGGATATTGGAAGTACAGATGCGATAGCAATAATACAAAATGACAGTTACCTATCACACGACAGAAAGCTCGCAGACATTGCGTTCTACGAAGATCAACGACGATCCCGGAAATATATAATGTTGGGAAGGGACAAAATTCTTGCTGAAGACGTCAAAAAGAAAACAGCATCCATTGCGGATCAAACTGTGGAAAACATTACACAAGACTCAAGTGATGACTATGTTGTTTTAGCATCATCTTCATCTTCAAAAGAGGATGATAGCTTGAATTCAAGTTTTGAGTATGATGCTGATGTTGGTCTTGGTACCTCGACAGTCATTAAGCTGATGGCACCTAAAAATATTATGAAAAATACCCATGTGTCTCAAGCTCTAGATCGATTGCAAGTAACAGACAACGAGGCAACAATGGTGATGGGAGCTTTTATTACGGCTTGTGGTGGGGATATAGCAATGTTCTCTTTGTCAAGATCCTCAACGAAGAGAGCCAGGGAAACAAATCGTCTTGAAATTTACAGGGATATTTCAGAGAAATTTCAAGAAAAGAAACCACAGCATGTTGCCATTCATTGGGATGGAAAGCTCACAGAGGATAGATTGGGAAATCGATACGAGGCTCTGTCAATTGTCCTATCTTGTTATCCTCAATACTCAGAATGGAAGCTACTTGGCATTCAAAAGATACAAAATGCTGCAGGTCAGACACAAGCTGAAGCCACCTTCAACGTAATGGAAAGGTGGAATATAAAAGATGCTGTAACGGCTTTGGTTTTTGACACTACAGCAAGCAACAGCGGCTGGAAGAAGGGGGCAGCAAAGATGCTTGAAGACCTTCTCGGAAGGAAGGTGTTCTACCATGCTTGTCGGCATCATGTGTATGAGCTGGTAGTGAAAGACGTTTGGAAATGTCTATTTGGAAAGGCCACAACTGGACCAGAGAATATATGGTTTTCCCACCTTAAATGGAACTGGAACAGTCTTGACAAAAAACAGCAATTTAAGACTCTGATTATTCCTCCCTGCTTTGAGGAACGCGTGACAATTATAGTTGATAAGTTCAGGGTACTGCTGACCAAAAAAGATTTTTTCACACGCGACGACTACAGGCAATGTGTGAATAATGCCCTTGCTCTTCTTGGTGCAGGTGGAAATATACGTCATAACAAACCTGGCGCAGCACATCATGCGAGATGGATGGGTACAATCCTGTATGCTCAGAAAATGTTCATGTGGGCTGACCAGTTGAATTACAAATCTGAAGAAGTTGAACTATTGCGCCGCTTCAATTTATTTTTAGTTCTTTTTTATATCCCTGCATGGGTTGATTCAAGCATTGGTCGTGATGCAGCAGGTTGAAGCTGTTGAAGCATGACTGGTATATTGTGGAGGAAACTGCTGTATATGCCTTGTTTTCGCCGAAGGAAACCAAGGAAACCCGTGAAAATATGGCAAAGGCGCTCCTGCAAGTAAAGCGAACTTCAAGTTTCAGAAGGGGCCCACCCTCATTGAACACAACTATACAGATCAACAAGGAAACTACTTCGTCTGATCTTGTTGGGCCCCAGTCGTGGTACATATTTGAAGTTTTCCAGTGCGCAGGAGTTTGGCTGAGACAACCAGTTGATGTTTGGCATTTATCAGATTCCTACAGCAAATTGAATTCTTTCGTTAGTTCGGTCAAAGTTGTTAATGATGCCGCAGAAAGAGGTGTGAAGTTAAGCACAGACTATGCTGCAATCTTGACTGACAATGATCAACAAAGAGAAAGTCTGCTTCAAGCTGTGGAACAGCATAGGAAGATGTTTGGATACAGCAGGAAGTCTACTCTTATCAAAGGGGCCTGTGATCTGCAACACTGACCCTGCAGCGTAATTTTTTAATCATGTCTTTGGTAAATAGTCTTTTTGCCGTTATTGTATTTTGAAATACAAAGTGTAATGTGTTTTGGTTTTAGGGGGGAGATGTCGACTAGCCATTACAAGCAGTACTGAGATATTAACTACTGACGGGAAATGTTTGAGTTTCAACCATTGCCAGTAAATTTGGGAAGGTTCAAAGATAGCTGGATGCATGCAGTGGAGATCATTTATATCTATATTGGCCATGCACTTGTGCAATGCATAGCAACACTGGTTTACACATGCTGCAAGAAGAAAGTAATTTACTATGTCACGGGTACTATTAAATGTCGATGGCAAATTACCATATCTGCAAAATTGCTGGAAACCAATACTACAGAATAGAGCGAAATCCTTACCTTCGACGATCACAAATGAGTCTTTCAGCCAATCAGGAGCTTATTATTACATGTTTCAACCAATCAAGATTGTAAGTTTGTGATTGCCCGCCCACTTCTGCTATTCCCCGCCCACTCGTAGAGTGCTACTTTCAAACGCTTTGGACGAAATCTTAATGACCTTTTTGAGAGCTTCTTTCAGGCTCGTTGATGTTTTTTATCAATAATCTATAGAATGAGACACAACCACGCGGCATTTTTGAAAAATTTGAAATTTTGGACAACCCTAATGTACAAGTAACTTTCTGGAGTCAGATAATTATATAGAAAATTATGTAAGAAGATATATAGATAAAATGTATAATTAATATAATGATGCCTTGACGATACAGCAGCCTACCAGCCTCTTTGAAATCATTCAAGACACATGCATATCATACTAAGGCACACTAATAACATATAACAAGGCTATAAAATCCAGAATTCCTACATACCGTTACAACGAAAGCAAACCTACTCAACTGTCCTGCTTACTCTTCCCTTCCTTCAGCTGCTATATTTTCTCCAATATGATTGACGGAGTCAATCATCCAGAACCACTGAGCCATACAAGAAAAAGCTGTTAGTTTTTTTGTCAAGCAATGGTCTGTTTAAGTAAATTTGATTTCAGTTGAAGAATTGTGAAAAAAGACTTTGGCGTGATTATGGTGCTTTTCCATATGATTTCAACGAGAGACCATGTAAACAGTTTGAAAGTCAACGCCAAGGAGTGTTGATCAGTACGTTAGTGATGCGTCATATCTCTTGAGTGGAGCTCCATTAACTAGTGCATAATGTGCATTGCATCATAGTGTCCTATATGGTGTCGACACAAGCAAATCGCACGGTTCAATGAAATTGTATCACGTCACAGTTTCCATTTGGCTACAGGCA
Organism: Botryllus schlosseri; assembly: GCF_051294905.1. Taxonomy (NCBI): domain Eukaryota; kingdom Metazoa; phylum Chordata; class Ascidiacea; order Stolidobranchia; family Styelidae; genus Botryllus; species Botryllus schlosseri. Next base: position 14,496,642 of record NC_137248.1, on the reverse strand, counting down.
ATTTGACGGTGATTTTTGACCGACTTGCCGAGCATCAAATTTGATAAAACGGGTATCAATCGAAAGCTGCCGCCGTACTGATTACGAAAATATAAATTTTATTCCGCTCGCGGCCCTGGAACCCCCACAATCAGCCTCTAATTTTTCATTGTTATGGAGATTGGCATTGGGACGCAACAATGCTGTCTAGCGAAACGAGACAGGTGCTCGAGAAAAAGGGAGCCAGACAGTATTGTTGCGTCTGTCGTTTCGCCAGACAGCATTGTTGCGTCCCAATGCCAATCTCCATAACAATGAAAAATTAGAGGCTGATTGTGGGGGTTCCAGGGCCGCGAGCGGAATAAAATTTATATTTTCGTAATCAGTACGGCGGCAGCTTTCGATTGATACCCGTTTTATCAAATTTGATGCTCGGCAAGTCGGTCAAAAATCACCGTCAAATTGCCTGTAGCCAAATGGAAACTGTGACGTGATACAATTTCATTGAACCGTGCGATTTGCTTGTGTCGACACCATATAGGACACTATGATTGCATTATTTGAAGACCTTGAATGTTGTCAAACTCCTCGTCTGAGTGTCGATTTGAGCTATGATTCCGTACTGTCGGAGTTTCGTTTCTCAATTATAATGGATTGAAGAAAGTCGACGTCTTGAGAGATAGCACAGCCAGAGTGGAGTGTAGAGGGATTGCATCCGGATTTATGGGACACTGGCTCTGCTGAATGCTATAATTTCTATGTTCAAGTGAAACACCACACGTTATCAAGTGGTACAATGAACCTTACAAACCATATCCAAAAGGCCAAGGATACACAGCACAGTTGAAGATGAGTTTCTTCTCGTCCAATAAACAAGTCGGCAAGACAACTGCTAACCAGCTACTGGAGAGGAAATTTGGACAGATTGTGGGACATTCAGGAATCATGATGGTGATATTATTCACATTTTGTGTGACACGACTATAAGCGTCATGCTCGAAGCTTTGAACTGATTGACCAAAGGTATTATAAGCATCATCAAGTTGCTACTAAACAGGCCTTCACGCCTTCCAGCACTTGTGGGCAAAATGTGGCTTATCTGCATCTAATATTGACCATCTCCCGATTGTGAAATTCCATGGTCACAACTTGCTACTATTACTTCTTGATATATATCGGGTGATATGGTTAAATGCCTGATTGTTTCATATGGCCATGGCCTAATAATCTTTGTCATTTTACATTTGCTTTTGATCGAGATACCACTTTCATTCGCACACTTACTTCAAATTAGTAGCGTTGTTTCTTTGCGTTAACTTTCCTATAAATGAAATTCCAATTTTTGTTTATTCCATAGATACAATTCGTGATCTTCTAGTGCAGAACTGTAACTAAGCTCAGCTGTACAATTGATATTCTGCGATATCATTATTCGATAAGGATTTTTCGGATTCTTGTAGGAGATTTCTGGATAAATTCGGATAGTTAGATGAGATTATCCGGAGTCGGACGGATAGTTCCGCAGACACCAAAACTGTCGGACGGATTCGGATTCTCAAAATCCAACATCCGCTCATCACTGACTGAAGTACATGCTAAATTTTTAAACGTCTCCAAATTTACGAACCGGAGCAATCAAATGCTATAATAATACAATAAAATCAATGTCTTCTGTCGCTTTACCATCAATGTCGACAAGGAATGCAAGGGAATATGATCCATGAAGGCATCAGCTAACACGTACCCTACATGCATTCACCCACTAATCCTAATTCAGAGACACCATCTGATCGGTGATCGCACCACCCCTCTAGCTAACATGAGTTGCCAAATCTCCAATTACGGAAAGTTGGCTTTACAATTTTTACAACCCAAATAATCGCGTCATGAGAATATGAACGCCTGCTATGCAATATCTTGCTATGCGAACTCATTTTAAGTACGTCTGCAAGGTTCAGGTTCGTGCGACCGCGAACCTTTTTGAAAGGTTTAGTGTGAACGCAAACGTGAACCTATGACGTCACGCCTTTATGATCTTTCTGTCAAACATCTGTGCAGAGTGCGCAGAAAGACACAGAGGCAAGGAGTGAAATAAGAGACTCTGCTCAATAACGATGTATCAATAGTCGGACGCGGAATGCTTTGTCCTGTCTGGCATAGGCCGTTGCGGCGTAAGATCATATTCCCTTGCGTTCCTTGTCGACATTGATGGAATTGGAAGCGTTGATTAGCTGACCTTTGTGTACCGGATCTTCCACCGATCCGAAGATGTCTCTGAATTAGGTTAAGTGGGTGAATGCGTGTAGGGTAGGGTGTTAGCTGATGCCTTTATGATCTTTCTGTCAAACATCTGTGCAGAGTGCGTAGAAAGACACAGAGACACGGAGTGAAATAAGATAATTCCATTGAAGGCCATATCATATGCCATGTATAATAGGCCTTTTTTGTATCTAAGAAGCAATTATTTGCCTAAATTTTCAACTGAAAGTTTTTTGACGCTTGGCGCGATTTGCTTTTGGGGGTCATAATTATTGCTCAAGTGTAAAAAGTCCACATTTCATATTTGAGACTTCTCTCAACAGTAGGGTTACGATATTTTGAGATACGGAAAAGAGAAAACCTTACAATAATTCCGAAAGCTGTGGTGCCAGAAAAGAAAACTGTTGATTTTGGAAGTTTTTCCACCTTTAGTATTGTGTTGACTTAAATAAAGTGGACGTATGGTAAATTGGTAACCCTTCTCAACAGTGATCACTGATCACCTTCCATGCCATCCAAGTATATGTTTTGGTATTGCAAACATTCTTGTAGCTCTTTTTAAAATTCTTTGATATGACCACGGAAAGCGCGAAATTTGTCATTATCATCAAGCAGGAACGTGTAAAAAAGTTTGAGAACCACTGGTCTAGGAGGAAGTGTTGTGATACATATAAAACAAAAAGTAAAACCGCAGTGTAGCAGGGGTATCAAGTTCAACTGGCGTCGCGGGCCGGATTCAACCCTTCAGATTGCTCACGGGTCGGTCCAGTGTTAAAATCCGTGCTCTTGTTTTTAATTCGATTACTTTATTGCCGTTAACATGAGTTCTATTCTTTCAACAACTTTATTCGCAAGCAATAAAATTCCCAAAGTACGATGATTGACCCTTACAATACAGTTATAAACCGCTAAAAAGTGACTCTAACAACAATATAAGCTGGCGTATTTCTATGCTCCCCTTGTTTTAGTCGTAATAAGGCGTTAGTTCTGCTGCGTATACATTGTGTGGAATACACGAGATTTAACTGTAAACACACACTACTGAATTTGGTACATTATTATTTAATCACGATTCGGGTTTCCCTGATGCCTCTTGAGTTAGAAGTGAGACAACATTATATTATTATACTCTCCTTTTGTAACCTGCATATCGCGTTTTCATATTGACGTTTTCTCTTCGGTTTTTCGTAGTTCATTTTTTCATGAAACTCTGGACTTGGGATGTACTTTTTGCCTTCTCTGAATTGGGTGTCAATGTCCTAATTGTAAAGTATGCACCACTAAAAACATCCTTACAATTGCTAGAAATGTGCTTCCTTACAATTGCTAGAAAAGTGCTGCATAATACAACCATTTATCAATCTACACAATCAGCCTCGAATTTTCCATTGCTATGTAGATTGGCATTGGGACGCAACAATGCTGCCTGGCGAAACGAGAGAGTAGCTCAAGAGAAAAAGAGCCAGACAGCATTGTTCAGCATTTTTGCGTCCCAATGCCAATCTCCATAACAATGAAAAATTCGAGGCTGCTTGTGGGGGTTCCAGGGCCACGAGCGGAATAAAATTTATATTTTCGCAATCAGTGCAGAGTCAGCTTTCGATCGATACCCGTTTTAGCATATTTAATGCTCGGCAAGCCGGTCCAAAATGACCGTCAAATTGCCTGTAGTCAAACGGAAATTGTGACGTGATACAATGTCACTGAGGCGTGAGATTTGCCTGTGTCGACACCATATAGGACACTATGGTCCTATAGTCCGTAGTAAACAAACAAAACTAATAGCTTTATTCGCTAGAAACCAGGTCAGCCGCTGCCTGTTGGATTCGGGTAACATAATTAATCTCTGGTATGTACGGCGTTTTAACATATTTACGACTGATGATCGAGTTCAGTGCAATTTATGAATTGCCAGGTTACTTCGTGTACCGGTATTTCATTTGCAGAGAGTGACGTTTGAATATTAGCTGAGTGACATATATATATTTCATTTTAATAGACTGTATTATCATCTATCTACATTATAAAATGCCACGATATTGCGGTATACCTGCCCAGCAAACACCCGATGTCCCATGGATTTACTGGTATGTCCACAATTGTTCCAACTCGTCCCACCTCCCAAGGTTAGTTACTGAGGACTTGCTCAGTTTATCACAAATTGGACGTCCAGTTATGTAACTCCAGGTGACTTCCAGTGGAAGAAATTTTTAGAATATTCCTATTCCCGTCACCAATGAATATTCCAGAGGATGTCATGGTAGTATGTCACCTGGATGCCACGTACACGGGAGTTCATCAGGATACCCCTACTTGGATATGGTTTTCATGGAGTCAAGCTGGCTTGTTCAAAATAAAGACTCTCTCTCTCACTCTGTGTTCAAAATGGCATATTATCATTATTCATCCCCACGTGGGATGCACGTTGCACAATGCACATGCACATATCGCGGACGAAATCGTAAGACATATAGGCTATATAGCCATTTATTAGTGTACTGGTTTTTTAGAAATATATCGCAATCGTGCGTTGTATTGATTTAATGAAATTAATAAGCTGAACTATAAAGAGGCATATAGCAGGACCCAAGCGTGCACCTGCACAACTGCACAGTGCACACTGCACATCATGGCGAAATACGTGTTGTGAATATGTATCCCAATATAGTGAAATACAAGAACAAATGTGAGCATCAAAGTGAAATTGTGATGCATGTGGCGGCATCACAACGTGATTCAGTAAGCATGATACGCCATGACCATTCGTAGCACACAACACGTCAAGTCTGGTATCTCTACAATCGCGGACCTATTGTGAAAACCAGACAGCCTTCTTCCTTCTTCGTCACGTGACACCTGCTCAGTGCAGCGCGACGGCGCGTGCATCTGGCATTTGAATCTGAGTTGATGTCTGTGTGACTGATGCGACGAGTTTCTTAAAGATAATGGACGCTGACAAAACAGTCATCAGTCATTGATTAGATTGAGAAGCTGTACGAAGCGAAAGCTGAAGACTTGCTGTCTGTTGTTGATTCAGAAACTCTGCCCGAACCGCTCCAACAGTGAAACAGTTTGAAATGGTAAGAGTTCTAATTAATATTGATATAGAATGATGCGTAAATAGACTTAACTTTCGTATACACTTCTTGTGACCGTAATTTAGCTTCTCCTTTTTCGTTGATAGTTCGTGTTCAATATCAATATATGGTAGAACATTCATAGTTTGTTACGCCTCGTTATTTCTTGGAATGCAGATACGCCATACTGTGTGTAAACACGCTGCAATATGATTGAAACGCCATAAACACCTATTTGCTGATTCATTCCAATAGCAATGTTTTGCTGGTCGGTAGACTGAATGTTCCTCAAGATAGTGATAAAAATATCTTATGTATTCGCGAGGTCATACCGTAGTAATTTATAATTTATGTAATAAGGCATTTATATATTGCTTGATCACTGACTAACTCTATATGGATTGTACTAGTTTGGTTGCGCCTGAGATTGATTGCCGCCATTGTGGATAATTCACAAATAACAACTCTCGCTGAACGTATTCTGCTGACTTTTCCTTCGAAAACCTGATAAAATGAGTACATTTAACTGAATAGTATGTCCCATATACAACCAATATGAGCAATTGATTATGAACAAGTGCAAGTCATACTTTGATAGGATACCATGATTGATTATTATCAAGTTTATTGTTAATGACTATGCACCTTTTTAGTACATGATACGCTCTTGCCGTGGCCAAATTCACCCTGTATATAGCCGCACCCGTGTAAATTTTCCAGTAACGATAACTATAAGGTAACTGATGTCAATATACAAGCATATTGTCTAAACGTGATAGAAGGCATTATTTAGGATTATGATGACTCCCTCTTCAAGTTGAAGAAATGCATGTGCTGCAATCAAACCCTCAACTCAGAGCCGCGGTTTGGCCTATATCGCCCAGCGAATCTCGGCTATCGAAATGAATTATCGAATTACCATTGATGACGTAATCATATTCTGAGTGATTCACAGTAGCCAATATTCTCGCCAACAATAACTGATTAGTGTGTAAATGCACTATAGGCAGCATGCTTGCACCCGCATCGGTTTGTTTTTGTTTCACGTACTGTCAGATGACTTTAATACAACCATTCTGATTTTTTACCTAGATATCAGCAATGTCCGCCATTGGTGATGACCGCGTCAAGCAGACTGTACGAAGAATGCATTATAGAGTGTGTAGATTGTTTCACGTACTGTCAGATGACTTTAATACAACCATTCTGATTTTTTACCTAGATATCAGCAATGTCCGCCATTGGTGATGACTAGAGCCCGACCGATATTGGATTTCTGAGCCGATACCGATAACACCGATATCCAGTACCTCCACCGATAACCTCGATATATTCAGCCGATATTCAAAATGTATGGAATCTAGCTCAAGGCCCATATTTAACACCTCAGAGCATTTATTTCAACAACTTTACAGCCATTGATATGCTTGAACATGAAATAAATGATCTAGGGGCTATAAAAATATATCAAAAGCACCAATCCAGCAGTTGCAGATTACAGTTCACGAAGCACAATTTCTCGGCGCTTTCTCCAAGGAGTGAACTTCTGTGGTCTTTCATAAATGATGTATATAGTACTAAACACAGTGAGCAGTCTTTCACTTGGTACCTAGTGGCACAGCAAGGATTGGAAATCTTTCTTCATTTCGGTTCCACCGCTCCCTTGCAGGGGATCTTTCCTTCAATGGTTTCAAGAATATTGATATTCTTTTGGCAGAGCACCTGGAGCCTTCAGCACATCATCAACAAATAGCTGAAGAGAAAGGTGAAAACAGCTCAAATTGTCCATGTCTGCAACTGCTCCACCCATCCCCCTTGGGCCTCGACTATGACCAGCATTTCAACAATCAATTGATCAATATTTTACGCTCTCTTGTCAGAATTGGCCAATGTCATCATGGAATCAAAAATGTTCGGATCTGTTATTGGCTTTACTCCACCTTTGCTTGATTTTCTTGCCCTCTATGCTCGCATATTTCCTATCATGGTGGCCCCGCAGGTCTCAGCCCTCAGTCAGAGTGTCAGACGACTTCATACATTACTGGTATAATTAGCTCTGTTGGTACCGAACCAATAGCACTATCTTCAGAGAAACGTTTCGACGCGACGCTTTTCTCTATCATCACGAGGGCCAGTCCAGCATGATTGAAGTTCTCATTTCTCTTACTGATTAAAATCTTCTGCAGACAACTATCCATCCAGGATCCAGCTGCTCTCTGTCTTTGGTGATCGATTGATTACTGCAGGGGGATTCCCACGAAGTCAGCGGGGCATAACGGTGATTAGTTATCTACAATATTTTTCAGATAGGAACGCCTACTGCCCTCTATGCAGCATGCACTATATGCAGCTTGGCCATTTATTTTTATAATTTACCACCCTCACGTCTTCTATCGACTTCTCTGACTCCCTGCCACCATGTTGTGACGTCACGAAAAAGGCCGATATTTTTTTACCTTCAATGGTCGATACCGATATTTCTCTCCAAGCGTGATATCGACTCGATATTATCGGCGAGCCGATAATCGGTCGGGCTCTAGTGATGACCGCGTCAAGCAGACTGTACGAAGAATGCATTATAGAGTGTGTAGTGTACCGTCAACATAATGACGTACTAAAATACAGCATGGGCTTCAACTCGACAAAAAAGAGCACGGAACAAGTGGTGCCTGTATAATATCATTTTCTGTAAGTTGAATGGTAGGCCTACCTATCATATGCGAAAATCAATGTTCAAAATCAGAATCTATTCTCAGGCACCGGATGCGAATCCATTCATCAACAATGCCAATTGCTGCGCCAGGCCCCGGCATGAAAGTTGGATAGCAAACGAAGGTAAAATAAATAGCTTCGATACAATTTGCGAAAACCGAAGGTGGTTAAAGAATTTAGGGTTGGTACTCACTACTCCATCAGTCGTAGCATCATATCATACATTTCTGCTCAAGTTCAAGTAGCAGTAGTGAGCGAGTGCTCAAGTGGAAGTAGAATATTGAGAAAATTGCACGAGCATCAAGAAGTGGATTAGCCCGAATTGTGGAATTCTTTAGAGTGTAATCGTAAGTGGCCATTTCCGATTATAGGTATAGTCAAGGTGAAAGTATATCAGCATTAGTACTCCAGTAGCAGTAGAAGTGATATCCTAAATTTCTGTTGAAACTACAAGCGGAAATAAAAAATTGCGTTGATAAGTCTTCAAGAAATTTTGGGAAGTAAATTTGGTCAAGGTTTTACCATCATCTTGCCACGAAATCGTGACTATTTCTGAATATAGGCAGTCAACGTATATCCATGTTGACTAGCGTGTATCTTTATGTTGAAGATGATCAGCATTTGGAACCCAAGCAAAGCATCAAATTTCTAATCAAGTGTGTGTAGAAATCTATAAGCCATGTAAAAGCTGCATCCAGTACAAGCAGAAAATTGAGTTCGAAAGAAATCTTGTAATTTGTTTCATAGAGTAGATTTGGTCTCGGTCAGGAGTAGCCAACCCGTGGCTCGCGAGAAGGTTTTCAATGGCCCGCGAGTTGGGACCAATGTTCCCTCTAAATTTTGACGGGTCTGCGCACACTCACCAACTCACTGCGCAGACCCTTGAAAAACAGTGCGTAACGACTAAAAAAAGGGTCATCACTTCGAATTTTTTGTGCGCAACGGAGATTTTCTGTGCGCAGCGACCGTGAAAGCACTGCGTATGTGCGCAGCTTAGAGGGAACATTGGTTGGAACTCTAGTGGAAGTAGAAGTAACAGGAATTTATACTGGAGTATGTAATGATTTACGAAGTATATTAAAACTACTCCAAGTTAAAATTGAAGTTGAAAGGTACTAGAGTAGTTTGAAAAGGGTAGATTTGGTTGTAATGTTTCATTCTTTTACCATGTAATGGTCCGAACATGGTTAGCCGAAGTAAAAGTAGTCGTTTTTGGTACTTAAGCTGAAGTAGAAGTAACATCATAAATTTCAACTGAAGTAGAAGTAGCAATTTTCAAGGTATGTCAAAACTATTTCAAGTGGAAGTAGAAATATAAGTTGATAAGTACTCGAGTAAATTGAAGAAGTGGTCTCCGTCGAACAGGAGTTAGTTCTCAAGCAGACATGTACCGGTAAGTAACGTAAATCTGTAGTGAAGTATCTGTAGCACTTTCCAAGGCGTTGTATAACTACTTCGAGCAGAAATAGGCAACATACGGAATTCACTGACATTGCTCTATATATTTCAACTGCAAGCGCTGAGAAAAAACGTTTTGGTGCAACCACTTGTGATTGACAAAGAAAAAGAATGGGCACTCAACATCAGCAAACGGTGCATTGATATAATTCTTGCAGAGTGAATTTTTACTGAACGCTATTTCTAATGTTCGTTTTAAATTGTTGCGGTTTCTTTATTCCTGTGATACCATTATTTAATTTATCCTGTGATACCATTCTTAAATTTAATCAATTTTTGCACATGGACTGCTCCATTAGCTTGGAGTTGTCCCAACAGTTGCAGTGTCTTATATTCCTAACAGTTGCAGTGTCTTATATTCCTGTGGCACCTTTTTTTATGTTATTAATAATGCTTTTTTACTTTGAATGTTTGTCATTAGTTTGAGTGGTATTAGCAGTTGCTGTTTGGTAAACTCCTGTGACGCATTTTCTGTGATTGCTTGTCGCAATATGATTTTTCACTTCAGCCTTGACTGTGTTAAGTGGTAGTAGTTTTAGCCTTATTTCACATTTTGTGTTTCGTAAATTAGATAGTTGTAGTTATGTTGATAATAACCAATATTGTATTTGTATTTTGCCAGTTTCATTCCCCACTCACCCAATATACGCTGTGCGTGAGCTGATATGATGTTGTATCACATGTTGTTAGTCGTGAGGCGTTGAACCAGGTATGGAGTGGAGATGATAAAGAGGGCGAATGACACTTCCACAGGGAGTGGCATCATGTCCACAGTACGTCAGGCGTGTCCATAGAGAGTGACGTCAGGTCCACAGTACGTCAGGCGTGTCCATAGGGAGTGGCGTCATGTCCACAGTACGTCAGGCGTGTCCATAGGAAACCACGTGACGTCCAGGCTAGGTCAGACGCGTCCATGACGAGTCTCTCCATGTCCACAGCACGTCATTGCGGACGTACTCAGCGAGTGGACAGGACGTCTCTAGTTGTCGACAAACCCACTCCAGGGAGGTAACGGCCGGAAGTAACGGGATGTCCTGCCAGCTATTCCACCGGAAGTCAACTGGACATCGAGTGTTTGCTGGGTGGTTGCACGATTCGGATTGGTGGTCATTTGATTCCTACGTCACCAGGGAAGCTGATGAAATGGAGAGTAGCAATTAGGAGATCACACTCCAAAACTAAACAGCTTTGGACAGAGAGACATTGGGCAGAGGGCAGAGCCATTGTTCGCTATGGTCAGCTTCTTCCAAAGGATTATATGAGCCGAAAATGAAACTTGAAAGACAGGAGGCAGCCCCATCAGTCTTTCAGCATGATAAAAGAACGACACTAAAAACTGTCAGGAAGACAAACAATTCGAACCCATTTACACCAGAACTTACTGAAATAATTCATACCGGAACACATAGTGACCGGAAATTTCAAACAGACTCTGAAAATATGGGCATTCAGTGCCAACTAGGTGCTTCAATGCCAGCTTTCAGTTTAGAAAATATCAGGGATGATATGAAAGCAGTGCAATACTTCACTGGATCTTATGACATCACACAGTTTCTGCTTTTAAAGGACATTGCAATATACGATGTGCATTTATTGGAGTACACCTGCACATTGTGTTCAAATGAAGAGCAAGTTTTTCTGACACTGATCAAGCTTTTGATCATCAACTGCTTGGTATTGTTTCAGAATCAACAGCTTCCCGCATCATTAATGCTTGCTTGGATCAAGCATATGTACTGTTAATTATCAAAATTACTAATTTGGCCTTCAAAACAAGTAATATTGGATCCCATGCCAGGTGATTTAAAAAACTTTATCCATCAACGAGATAATCATTGAAACTACAGAAATCCCAATTAAGAAGCCATCTGACATCCATGCACAGCACACTGCACAGTCCGTTACATTCTCCACTTGAAAGAATAGAAATACCATGGAAGTATTATTTGGTATTGCACCCACGGGTGCCGTCTCCTTCATAAGTGACTGCTATGGTGGATTCGTTAGTGACCGCAGCATTATTGAGCATGAGCAATCTGATTTGCTGGCCGAAGCCAGAGCAATGATTGAAAAGGGCGACAGTATCATGGCTGATAAAGGATACCTACTGCAAGGTTTGTTTGCACCATTCGATGTGAAAATCAACACCCTTACATTGATGAAAGGCATGACTCCGCTCTCTCAGGAACAGCGGGTAGAGGATTACACCATCTCCTCGAAACATGTACACGTTGAAAGGGTTATTGGTTATGCAAAGACATTCAAAATCATATAAATGTCTTGCCTTACAATCTCTTGCATTTGAAAATGAAATAGTCTTTATCTGCTTTATGATTTTAAAATTTAGGAAAGACATTGTTTGATATAGTCTTACATAACAGCATTTGATAAATTTATTATTTTGTGTTTGGTGAAGCAGACTTGGTTAGTGATAATGATTGGTTACTGTCAGTGGTGCATGGATTTTCTTGCTCCCACTTCAATATTAGATGCCGCCATAATAAACCGGAATATCACTGTACTGGATTTGATGACTGAACAGAAAACATATCACTAAGTAGACGCCAGTTTTGTTTTCATTTATTAAACGAGATGCATAAAAACTCCCAATAGATTGGTAGACTACGTAATCAACAGAAAGAATCATGGAATTTGGAAATAACAATAATCACCACGACGACAGGAACGGCTTTGCTCAGAAAAAAATGTATTCAATGCTACATTGCATTCAGCAGTTTACAGTTTTTCATTTTGCGCTGACGCAATCTTGACCACCAAAAAAGGACGCCAATGCATTTCGTAGAAGTTTTGCAACTTTAAAATCATAAATTTATGAACAAATTCTGGGTCAAGGAGTCCTTGAGTTTGAATAATATTTCAATCGAACACCCACCTGGGCAACAGATAAACAATATAAGTAGCCTACATTCAAAATGTGAAGCATATGTAGGCTACAGGTTTTCTCCCCGGATAAAATAGAAAGCATGAAATTGACAACAATTGAAAACGAAGTGGCAAGGGTCGGTAAGCTGAATCGATGTAAGATCAATGAAGCGCAGGCAAGTATTTTGAAAGGGAATACAAATTCGATATCCTCGCTTGACTACGGCCTGGTGCAATCCGTGAGATACTATAAATGAGGCCAGGTGACAAACGCAAATTTCGTCGCTGGCCAGTCAACTGAATCCAAAATCATGCCTTATCCTTGAATACTTTGTTATGAAATAGATACAGATCATAGTATATTACATTGTAGCACGGGTCATAGGTTTTTTGTTGTAACAAGTAGCAACACTTTTATTCGCGAATAATGGCGATTCGGGTTTGTGCTCTACATTTGCTGTCTTGAGGCATTATTCAATGGCAGAAATGGCTACAAAAATTCTCCACATTTGTTACAAACGCGATGGATAATCTGAATATACATCAGTCAACTGGGAACAAGGACATCACGAAATGTATACATAAAACAACATAGTTTCATTCAAGCGCAATTCATTTGGCCTTGTACTTGGGCATACCATCTCTGATTTTTCTTCAGATAATAGCCATCTGCAGCAATCATCAAATATGGAAAATACTTTCCAGGTGATATTAGGTCATCCCTTACCGTGTACGGGCACTTGACTTCCAACCAGCTACGCTAGAGATATCAAAAGACAACAAATCAAGACGACCTTTCTTTCGGTATCCAATGTAGACAATGGATCACTAGGACGAGCTTTTGGCGCCTCCAAGTGCATGAATGTCTCCCATTGCTTCGTTGGTCGAATGAAATCGTCTGCAGGCTACGAGCACTTTTTAATGTCAGTAAGCTGGAACTGCCGGCATTCATAAATTAAGAGTACTGCAGCATGACAGCAATAATGCGCCCGCTAATATAAAGTGCCTGTAAGCTTTTGATATGCCACTCACAGGCTATTACAAGGAAGGAATAGATGGTGGAAGTAAAAGGGATGACTGTTCATTTCTGTCTACGCAACTGATGTACTTGTGCAAAGGAAATGTGAAAGGTAAGCCTGCCTCAAGGTTATCGAGTCAGCTCCGCCGTATTCCTGTTCATGCTACCACGGAATGCTGAACGTCTGACATTGGAGCGTGGTTACCAATATTGCTATCTATTCTTCGGTCTGAGTCGGCAGTTGATTGATATTCTCGATCCATTGATCAGGTAGCTACAATACCGCTGCCTTCTCTCATCGAGTGGCAACCATTTAAAAGATAAACATATATTAAATGCTGCAGTATTGAGTGTTCCAGATTGCTACTAATCATAGCCGAGGTCCAAAACTTGTATGATCCGTTCACATACGATAGTATCGACGCTGGACCCTAAAGCATGTGAGAGCCATGGCCTATTTAGCCTACTAGTTACTGGTACTTAAACATGCACTGGACTTTAAAACAAACATCACCCCAAAACTATTAAAGATTCAACTTTTTAACCGAACGTTCCATCAGTGAGAATACCGAGCTTGCGTCTCTACTGTCCAGAAAGCACTATCCCGGGTAATAAGGGAATATGATACTCGAAATTTTCGGCCAATATCCATGACCACTCTATCCCGATGTGTTTGGCTAATTTTCGTCATTGGCAATGTACAGATAGGTGTGTGGCGTAGGCCACGGACCGGAAGACTTTTGTGGGTAGTGTGCCAAAATGTCAAATGATTACCAGCTTGTGTGCCGAACATTCATTTACTATTATTCAACGTTTCAGGCAAGGAATACCACCAACCGTTTTTCTGCAGCTGGCAACGGTATCCGTTACGCCAGTGATTCTTGAATTATTGGCAGGCCTGTTTATTTTTGGATTTCTCCAAAAATAACAAAAATAGCTTAGTTTTGGATGTTTTCAAATTTTATTTTTGGAGAATCTCCAAAAATAAGAAATGAAGGTGTTTTTAGCCCTAATACTACATAGAAAACTTCACCGAAAGTATGTTATTATCATGTATTCATGTTCTTCAACACATCGACATCATCAGTGATCTTGATCTAACTTTCGTCACAAAGTCTTTGGCCTGGAGAATGCCCTCCAAATAAGTATCAGTGGGTGACGCCCGGTAGAGACCTTTCTCCCAGTTGATTTTCGAGAAATCAGCTTCGACCGTCGCAGTTGTGGGAAACATCGAGCCATGTGGGTCCAAAGAACTGACGCTCGTCAATAATGCGCTTAAAAGTGACGTCCATTTTGTATCGGACAGACATGGATTGGAATTGGTCTTCGATATTCTGTATCTACTCAGGTGTCCACTTGTTCGACAACCCACCCTGGTGTTTGTCGATCAATTCACTGAGCTGCAAATGCTACATATATGTATCACTCTTGTTTATATTATCAGAATCTAAAAGAGGAGGAAGGAAGTGTTTGTTCTGTCCTGCCTATGAGGTTGCACCACTTGGTGTGGTAGACAGGACAGAACCCTTTCATTGTCGGCAACTTCAATTTTATTTATGCCGTCGATGAGCCCTATGTTATAAGGCTCCTGGCTGCCTCGGACGTGGACTACTTCTCTTCTTCGTCGATATTCTCGAGAAGGTCGAGGACTGCACAGTGCACACTCTTGTCCTCCACGAAATTGCGTGACTCAGTGAACTTGATAGCCCAGCACCCTCTGACCAGAGGACCTTCCTCGCCGCGGGCGTCATTTTCCCAGTCCTCAGCTGGGCACCGAGCTCGAAGGCGTTCGGCCAGACGACGGAGCTCATCCTGATGCTCCACGATCAGATGGCCAAGTCCCTGAATCTTTGTGACAGTGGTGCTCACCTCTGTGGCCATGCGCTCGAGGACGATTAGTTGGATCCACTACTGCAGCGGAGGTGCACAGGCCGGACTTTGATCGTTTATAACCCCGAGGAGTTTGGCACGGTGTCTAGTCAACCAAGTGGTCATCTTCCTAATTGACAACCAACATGTGTCTACAAACTTGGGGCACATACTTTTCTTTTGCTGGATCAAGTCCTGTTGCCGTTGGAGGTAGCCATTCAGTCCCATCATCGTGTGGACGAAGTTATTGTTGTAGAGGTGGCCGTATTCGGCCTGCGTTACAAGGTCCCGCCCGCACCACACTCGCACGATTTCATGCCATGCCGCCTCTTCAACCCGTGTCGTGTCGCCTCTGATCCTTCCAGTGAGTGGAAGTACTTTTAGCGTTTCGGATACCCCCTCCCGCACACACATGATGTTTTTGTGTGTGTTTGTGAGTTTCCTGGTTGTTTCAACAGTATTTACACCGCTCTAACTCGTGCATTTCACTAAAAAACTTGAAAAAACATCATCCAAAAAAGCTTATTTTTGGATGTTTTCAAATCTTATTTTTGGAGAATCTCCAAAAATAAAACCCAATATCCAAAAATAAACAGGCCTGATTATTGGTCGCGAAGGAAATAAATTTTCGTCGCTACCGCTTCCGACCTATCGCTTACATGTTTGTAATATTTACACAATATATCTTCAGTTCCGCAATGATTGATCCTCTGTAGTTGATTTGGTCGTTTCCAAGTCCACTGTGTTCGGTACCATATCCCATAAGTGACAGGCCAATCAGTGTTTTCACGATGATATGGTCAGAAGACGATGAAATATGTTCCCACTCCTGTATCATTCAAGTCGGTTTGGTGTCACATTAAAGTTTGTCTGACACTGGATTTGTCTGCAGAGGTCGCGTGGTAAAGCGGTAAAGATTGTCATTGCTCCAGACATATTGAAATCGCTTGAACACCAGACGAAACTAAAATAATATCTCCTTCCGAGCGACCAATACGATTCCAAATTCGCATTTCAACCAGAGTTGGATAATTAAATCAATTTAGGTCTATTTCAATTACAATTATAATTACTCCATTGGATGTTTCAATTACATTAGAATTAGAATTACTCAATGCTAAAAATATCAAATTACAATTACAATTACTGTTAAACATGTTAAATAATTACAATTACATTTACTGTAAAACATGTAAATGATTCGTTAGATAGGTGCTCTTTGACAACCGTAGCGACGTAATTAGCAACAATCTCAAGATATTCATGTTTCTTTCATGGTAGAATCCCTATATGTGAAAAAAATAGAACGTATTCGAATCATCCTAATCATGAGTACTGAAAACTACAAACACAGAAAAAAAATTAAAGCGACTATTAGCAAACAAAAGTTTGAGCGACCAACAGCGAATAGGCTGGAAGAAAGACAATGGAATGTAATCAAATGAATACTCAGAGCTGAGTAAGGAAAATGAATGTAATTGGTAAAATAAATGTAATTGGTAAGGTGTCAACGATGAGGATGACACCGATAACGTGTGTAAAATTAAAATTAATGCAGAAAGAAAGAAGCTCCTGATAACTACGAATTAAACATTTTGGTTCGCATTTACATTTTCACTTGCTCAAAAACTGTTAGATTGCATTTGATCAACATTAGGGTTCGGAAAGTTTCGGGCCCCTGTAAATTTGGTCAAGATTGGAGGTAAGATTGGGATAACATATCTACAAATGCGTGATGAAGCCTTCTTTGAAAGCTTCAATTTATTTTTGCAATTGTTACAGTAAGCCTCAGTACTGATCAGAGATTTGAAAAAAAAACTCTGACCGTGGTGTAGGAAATGGTTCAGCACAGGTTTCAGAAGAGTTTATTTGCTGATCATTCATTTTTGAAATATTAAGATTTAGTTTAGCCCACTGGTTCTCTAACTTTTTTAGACACGCCGCCCTTTATGACAGTTAAATATTTCGTGCCCCCATTATTGTCATATCTCACAATGACGCTGGAATGTTAGCGATCCTTACATATAGTTTGATGGCGTGGAGAGTTATGACTAGGGCCATTTTAATATGACCTTAAAAATCAATAATATGACTTATTTTTTTAAATATCACTTTACATGACTTAATGTTAAAATCGTGTATTTTTATATGCGGACAACGTCACTCACGGAACTAATGAGCAAAACATACGACCCATAACAGTAATATACATCCATTTTTATTTTAAACCACTGTTGTAGTACAGTTTCATGTAGTCTGGAAGTGACGATTTGGACATAAAAATGACTTTAATAAGGAAAATGAGCGCTCCACATACGCTGATGTGGGTTGACACATCTGCAGTTTTGCATAAAGCGCTGGTGAAATGTCTTGTCTTTGTAGCTCCATAATTTTTTTTCACATTGCTTTTTCCAGTCGCTTTTTATTGTAATTTTTCAGCTCAAGCGGATCTTTTCCGAAATCAAGGGCATTTAGATCAGCATGGGCCTCTTTGATGGTGTACGTACAACTTTCCTTTTTGAGTATTAAGTTTCAAATATAGTATCGGAGACAAATTGACTGACTAGTCAACTTTGGATCGTTGACTGAATTTTTGACGCTCTTCACAATAAATCCTTCAGCGTCCTATGTGTTGACTATATTTCTTTCACTGGTGGAAGTCTCTCGGCATAATATTGACAAGCAGTCAACCAGCTACGGCAACGAGTAAGCTATTGGTTTCTTATTGCCTAATTGCTTCACTGCCTAAATTGATACTGTTTTTAATAAAAGTTACTCAAAACTATGACTTTATAACTTAAAAAGCTGAGTTATGACTTAACCAGCAAAATATGACTTCATAACTGTCTTAATATATCTCTTAAGGGATCGTTTTTTGCGTTAAAATTGACTTCACGACTTACTGATGCATAGAAAAAAATATGACTTTAACGGCTTTAAATTGTCCTAATTATGACTGTTAATGAGAGAATTCTCCAAAATGAAATTAGGACTATACACAGAGCTATAACTATGAAATGGATGTAAATCGCACCAAGCGCGGAAAATTTTTTCAGTTTACCGGAGGTCCGCGCCCCCCGTCAGATGCTTTCACGCCTCCAGAGGGAGGCACGCCCCTCAGTTTGAGAACCACTGGTTTAGCCTATATTGTAATTCACTAAGTTTTTTGTTGCTACTGAAGTATGGGAACAGTTTAGCAGGGCTGAATTATCTAATTCACGAGGCACGCATGGAACACTTATGTAAATAGGCTAATTACTTTATGTTGTGATTGTCAGGTTTCAATAACAATGGAATTGAATTGTAATTTGGCAAAAATTTTATCAAAATACAATTACAATTAGAATTACATGAAAAAATGTTATTAATTACATTCAGCCAATTTACAAATTACAATTGATCCAACTCTGATTTCAACACGGGGCCATTATTTTCCTCGGCGGGTCTCATTTGATACTTGCGACTCAAGCTGCGGGCGATGGGCTATTCGGCGCCTTGACAGTGGACATATCAATGTCGAACGTTTTGCCCAGCATGCGGTGGTTGTTTTGTTTCAAGGTTTTATCGCCGCCAATCATTTTGGCAACGCATACACCGTACGGGAGTCGCATGCTTTCCGAAACTTTTCGTCTAGGTTAGTGGTTCCCAACGTGGGCGATTTGGCGGCCTAGGGGGGCGAATATGACGAAGGGGGAGATAGGGGGGTGAAAATGGGCAAAGGGGGCGAAAATAGCGAAGGGGGAAATAGGGGGGCGATGACGCGTTAAAACGGCTATATTTGAGTCAAGGCGTCGTAATGACCCTTTATTTTATATAAGTCAACCCACGGAAATTTAGTTGCAAAAGTGTAAAATTCGACAACGAGCCGAAAAGTTGACCTTATTTTTCAGTCAACCCGCCGATGATTGTATACCGATTTTTCAGTTCGCAAAATCTGGGAGGCGATGATCGGCGTTGAGCTTGAAAAGGGGGCGATGAGTCGAAGAAGGTTGGGAACCACTGGTCTACACTCTTAGCGAAAAGAGTGGGTATACTCACCCCAAAAGGTGGTACACGAAAACAGAACTTACGTAACCCTGCAGGTGTATATGACCACAATCCACCCCATTCCTTGCGGTGTATATCGCATATCTCACCCATAGCCATAGAATTGATAGGGGCGGAATTTCAATATATACACCCTACTTGAAATCCTGTGTCTTCTGCCAAATGACACACTATTGCAAATAAACATTCTTGATTGCAATGCATATATTCGATATCAATTGAACCATATTAACATAAAATGGAAACATAGTTCGTGAAATAACAAAAACAGAGATCCCAGCGACGGAGAAAAAAATTCACTAAAAATACTGCTCGAAGAATATTGCCCCTGTAATATTGGGAAGCCGCCTCCTCCAGGTTTCCGCAAAACACTCTTTGTACAGCGAAGGTTGAGTCACTATCTTCAGCAAGAACTTGTGGCATCATCCTGAAATCAAAATGCATACTCACAACCCAATTAACAGGCACATATGCTATGATAACTTAACGAAGTCCACAAAAATAGAAGCCGTTACCAAGTATATATATTTTCACTGAGTACTTACAAAAAATCAGATGTTTCACTCGCTAAGGCATTGCGGTACAGACTGTGGCCCGATACGGTGAACTTACCGCTATAGGAAACATATTCACACACGATCACTGATGTGTGGGCAATTAGGCATCGACAAGATGGAAATTTATGGATAAACCGCATGTACCAGGCAGACTTAGACAACTAGAAAACGTTCCCTTTTTCCAAATTAGATTTTTTTTCGAATTAAAGTAGAATTAAAATTATAGCTACACAGTTTGAAATTAGATTAAAATTATAATTCTAGCTAACAATGTAGATTAGAATTAGCATTACTGAATCGCGAAAAGTTGAATCAAACTCCGTTAATCAAATCATAGTTCATCTTATGAGCATGAGAATAGCAAATGTCTGTACACTGTACAGTAGGGTTGTTCAATGAAAACTTTTTTTTCCAAATCTCACTCGCTTAGTGTTTAAATTATCAGATTGTCTAAGAATACGATGCACACCAAATTTGACTCAATTCCAACCAGTAAAGGGCCGTGCAATCTTGAATTACAATTTTTAATTTATTAGGAAAAAAATGAAAAAAATTTCAAATTTTCTTGTCAACCTCATGAAATTGTTGGGTTGTCTATATAAACAATGCTCAACCGATTTGGCTCGATTCCAACCAGTGGAAGCGGTTGGATTTGAATAACATAGCATTTACGGGAACCGATTCTTTAATCATTTACCGGTATTACAATTGTGGCCACCGTAAATACTATTTTATTCAATTCCAAATATTTCGACATCAATAACTCCGCTTCGGCTGGTTTGAATTGAACCAAATTTGGTGGGCATCGTTTCTATAGATAACCTAACAATTTCCTGGGCAAACAGAAATTTTGAATTTTTTTCACTCATTTTTAAATAATAAATAAAAAACTTCCTTCTGCAGCAATGCGGCTTCTGGTTGGAATTGAACCATATTTGGTGTGTAGCCATCGATTCGCTAATCTAATAATTTTATCAAGTAGCCAGTAGAATTTGAGAATAAAATCATTTTACCACCCTTATTGTACAGCAAGCTTGGCTGTTTCGCATTATACAGTTCTGCTATAGCATTTCCAGGAAAACCAGACATTAAATTAGAAATGAAACTAGGCTATAGAAAGATTTCATACATTCGATTAGAATTGGAATTAGAGCTTAGAAACATTTCACAAATTAGAATAGCTTCATTTAGTATAATTAGACAACTAGAATATCTATAGTTGTCCAAGTTCGGCAACACCGCTTGTGTCAGAAATAACTGAATATATTTTGAAGATTCTTACTGTTAGTAGTGTCATATGCCATTAGTAATTTTATATTAGTCGCAAAGATTCATATCGAAATTTTCAAAGTAGAAAACTCCGAAAAACTGCTTACCATACTTGTCAATTTTTCCGGCATTTCGTATTCTACTTCTACTTGACGTAGCTTTGACTTGTACTGGGGACTTGTATACTTGTAATCGAGTATAAATTGACGGTATTTCTACATCGACTTGAGTAGCAACGCTGGTAACTTTGATCATCTCTGCTTTGATTTACCTCATATATGGGACTACGAAAGTTGACATCAGGTGTCGCTAACAAAGTTGTCATACCTGCTGGCTTGATAACGAGTCTTTCAGTTTTCGAATCATACTCTCAAACTCCGTTAGTTCCTGTGATAGAATCTTGCTCTTGCAGCATGCAGTCTTCAAGCAGCATCCTAAATTTGAAGAAAATCAGAGAAAGACATGCATGGACTTGATTTAAATCTGACTACTTGGTATTATTACAAAACACGAAACGTTTCCTGGTTGCGCAATATTAATTTTCAGAGTGGATTCAAAGCGACCACAGATACTAGTCTGATTATAGAACCTTGGCTTGCCTCATACACGGAAATTAGCAAATTAGCTGGAAGCTAATGATTACCTTGCAAAATGTGCTGTTTGATAAAGGTCCATCACTGTTTCGAAGCATACTGTTTTACGGTTCAATGCGACGTCGACTTGGTTGATATGCCCTGACATGATCGTGTATCATAATAACATCCTAAAATTGAAAAAATAACCACGAAGTATAAACGTGTAGTTGACAATTTGGATTGGATTCTAAACTCCCAAGTCATCTGATATGTGCACTAGGGGTCTTCAAAAATGACTTTTTCTCTTAAATCCTACTGGCTACTTGATAAAATTGTTAGGTTACCTAATTGAAGCCTGCACACCAAATTTGGTTCGATTCCAACCAGTAGCCGCATTGCTACAGAAGAACAAAGTTTTTTACTTATCAGGCCTATATGAAAATGAGTAAAAAAATTTAAAATTTTCTGTTCACCCATTATATTGTTAGGTTTTCTATAGAAACAATGCTCAACCGATTTGGCTCAATTTCGACCAGTGGAAGCGGAGTTATTGGCGTCGAAAAATTTTGGATTTCAGTAAAATAGTATTTACGGTGACCGATTTTTTAAATCATTTATTACAGTTGTTCCCATCGTAAATACTATTTTATTCAAATCCAAAGTTTTCGACATCAATAACTCCGCTTCGGATGGTTTGAATTGAGGCAAATTTGGTGGGCATTGTTCATAGACAGCCTAACGGTTGCATGGGTGCACAGAAAATTTTGAATTTTTTTGACTCATTTTTATATAATAAATAAAAAAAACTTTCGTCTCCTGTAGCAATGCGGCTGCTGGTTGGAACCGAACCAAATTTAGTGCGCAAGCTTCAATTAGGTAACCTAACAATTTCATCAAGTAGCCACAAGAATTTGAGAATAAAAAGTCATTTTTGAACACCCCTGCTGTACAGCCAGCTTGGCACGTTTCGCACTATACAGTACTACTGTAGCATTATCAGGAAAATCAGACGTTGGATTATAATTAAATTAGACCATCGAAAGATTTCATAAATTCGATTAGATATAGGACTTCGATATGAATTTAATATTGATTCAAAACACGTTTGAAACGTTTCCTCCTCAGGCAATATTGACTTTCAGAATGGATTCAAAGGGACCACAGATCAGGATGGTACTGACTCGAGTCATGAATTGACTCGACTCACGACTTTCTGATGACTCGACTTGACTCGAGTCATTTTCTCAAAATATGGAAATGACTCGACTCGAGTCAATCAGTGTATTGACTCGACTTGGACTTGAGTCATTGCGCATGACTCGAACCTAGTCATATGACTCAAGATTCAGACGGCCAAGACCTACATTTCTTTGAAATTTCGGAGAATAATAAAGTAACCTCACTATTTAGATTGCGCCTATTGGTACTGGTACTTAAAATTTCGACCAGTGAGGGAAATTAGTATATTTATAAATGCGAACCATTCGATATCACCAAACAGAGTTATAAAAAGTGGATTGAACAAGATTTCAACTGGAAGCTGATCAGTCAACACAATGACTTGGACTCGGATTCGAGTCATAATACCATGACTCAGTGGTCAAAGAAAAATGACTCGACCTGACTCGAGTCAAAACTATATTAGTGAGATTGACTTATGACTCGGAGCCTCGTGACTTGGTTATAACCCCGCCACAGATAGATGTCTAACTGTGTCTTGATTTGAAAACGTTGACTTCGAAATTAGCAAATTATCTGGATGATCATGATTACCTTGTAATATAAGCTGTTTGATAACGATCCTTTACTGTTTTGCATCATACGCTTCTACCGTTAAATGCGACGTCGATTTGGTTGAAATTCCCCGATATTTTGCTTGTATAGCAGCATCCTAAAATTGAAAAAATAATCATGAGGCATACGGTAAACATTCAGTTGATAATTTGGGTTGGATTCGAAACGCCCAAGACATCCCAAATGTGTACTGATGTTGTAGCCTTGACTTGCTTTAATGCTTGTTAATAAGTAAGTTAAAATACAATTTTGCAACTCTCCTACGTATGGTATATTACTCACCAACAACATATTTGATTTCACATTCACAGAGTAAGAGTCTGCTACTAATAGCAATCAGTCCTTGAATCTAACAAAAAGCAGATTTGTGCATGTCATGTCATTTGTGTATGTCATTTCATGAGTCAAGAAGTGCATATATTATGATTTGTTTATATTGATCAAAAGGACAGTTTGATCAACTTTGGCAAGGCTATGTTTGCCTCTTCATATTGGTCAAAACATTGAAGACCCAAATAATCCGTGCATTGTTGCACACCCAGTTGCCGCAGTAGTGCGCATTGCTACTCAAGCAATAGATGTAAATTTCTACTTAATGACAAGCATATAGAAGTGACTATGTCAAATCCATGTCAAGCTGCTTCAAATTGAAATAAATATATGAACAGAACTCAGAGAAGTAGTTTCAAAAGAAGTAGTCTGGTTGATGGGTCACATACTCTTAGCAGATAGTCTGAGGGGGGCACTGCAAAATATGTTCAATACTAAGGCAAGCCTGTTCCTATATAGTCAAGTCTCTCATATTCATAGTGATAGCAATATAGCATCGTCATATTTTCACCCATGTCATAATATCATTAACATTTACTGGCCCCAATTCACGGGGATCGAAAGCTTTCATCATCAAATGTCCATTGCTCACCTCAGATACCATTGCTTCATATTTTTCGGCCCTTTGCTGTTTGTATGTTACACTTGTTTTCTCATGAGCAGAAATCGATAATTTCATTCTTCAAGAGCCCCAAATTTGCGATCTATGCCCATGCAAGTCTGAAGTAGAATAGATAATATGTTTAGCTTCCTGCCATAACATAATATAACATATAATGTGTATATAGCTCAGTGATAATGACAGGGTGATAGGCTGATAACATAACTCTGCGTAATCAGTGGCTAGCTTTACACTTAAACAGGTCGTGATGTGTTTTGGTAATCATAATACTTACCTATACATCGACAATCGATTTTTTTCAAATCACTTACAAGCGATGTTGATCAAGCCCAAATTACCGTAATTTATAATCAAAGCTGATGCTGCAACTGTCAACAGTATCTCCATTAGAGCCATTGAGCTACTGTGTCTTGGATACTGGTATCGGTACTGGTGATACAGCAATGTATGTGAATTCAATGTATCGTCACTACCGGTACGTTTAAAATTCCAGCTTGCTACATATAATTCTGTTCAGTACAGCTGCAACACTGAGTAACAGGAATCGGATCTGTACCGGAAACGCAACGGAACAAATGTTCTCTACTACTATAGTACGGTACCGATACGAAATGTAACTCACCATTCAGATATTTTCAATCTCGAATGAGGCTTTCTTCACAGATTCACGACAACTAATACGGTCAGTCGATAGGACGATAGCCAGTCCGGTCTCGTAAGCGCGGAAATACGGCATATAACGAAACATTTTACATAGCTGTAGCGAAACATAGCAGCAGCTGCTGTGGTGACGACGGTTTGTATGTTCCATTATGATGTCACAATTGACTAACTGATGCAATAACTATATTGAAGTTAAGGATCTCCGGAATATTTGTATGTATACTATAATTGATTTATCAGAAATGTGGATTTGATAGCTGTGAATCTGCAGATTACATCATAATAAGCTTAAAAAAGTCTTGCAGTACTAGATTGATCTTCATAGATCGAACTATTGATACGATCCGAAAGCTGTATGCGAATTGCCGTTGTCGGTTAGGCTTAGTGTGCGATTCATAGAGCTACCAAATAGTGAATAACACAACAATATAGGTATGAAAATAACCAGGAAACTTTGCCCCAATTTAGTCCCTCTTTCGCCCACTTCAATGATTGTTCCGTGACGTAACCTCGTGTCCCATTATAATTTTAATTCTTGCTATGCCCATATTGCGTACTGCTCACATAAGTTTGTGGCTAAAATTTGACTCCTTCTGGTATTCCCAGCTTTAAATACCCGTAACCTGCATTATTCTGTTATTATACACTAATGCCGTGCGGCATAGGCCCGATAAATTTTGTACATAGATATAGCCTACGTACATTCGTACAACTGTGCATTTGACGTTGGCATGAAAGAAATTATAAACCAATATCGTGGCAACTTTCATAATGTGCCGTATTTTTTCCACACACTTGAGATACATCGGTCACACCATAGTAGCCAGGGTGAAATTTCAGCCAAAGTACGGGTACCGCAGTGCACGATAAATGTGAATTACAATATGATATTGTGGACTTAGCTATTATTCATTCATGTCGATGTAGCACACCACGAACTAATACAACGGATGCTTATTTGTCACTGAAGCTGAAGCTATATGCGTAGGCGAATGTACTAGATCGAGCCGGGTTAAATCCATAAAAACTGAACAATGCAACATTGCCTAAGCCTAACCAAGAAGCCTTAAAGACACGGACAACAATAGAGTGGGCGAAAACACGCATTTTCGGTGGATAATTCAAACCCAAAGAGAATATGTCCTACCCTACCTACAGTTAGACACAATAAGCTTAACCAGGCTTCTGACCCACACAGACTTAAATTTTCAACAGTTTTGTGGAAGCTTGTGGAAGCGGTCAGCGCGGATTGAATCCCAAACTTCATATTTGTCTGACAAAAGGTGTAATCTCAAAAAATTCACCCCAAATGCCAATGCTTCGGGTGTATATTTTATGGTATGTGTATATAGGGGTGTATTTGGCTTATTTCCACCAATAGCTTAGGTGTAAATTACAAATTTAGTACCCAATGAGTGTGATGACTCAAAACACACCCTACGCTAGGGTGTGAATTGCGAAAACACACCATTTTCATTTACAGTGTAGGTCGTGTCTTCTATAGCGTGAAAATGCCCAGCGCCAGAATGCCGGTTCATATAATAGTTGCGCTCCCGAAGACGACACAGTGAACACTCTTAGACTAAAGCATTCAAACGATTTCATAAGATATTATGTTGACATTCTTTCATAACTGCTAATACGGTTGACTCAATTCTGTACACATGCCTATTTTTCAAAAAAACATTTCCTATATACATTTATATTTATTTATTGGGGGTTCCCACATCATAATAAAGGCATCAGGTTCCAAGAATTCGCGCCAAGCGCAGAACCAAATTTCAAGATAAGTAAAATCTGCCCAGAATGACTCCATTTTATGTTGATTTACGAAATAATTTTGCATCGCCTACGAGCTTTGTACATTTTGATAACTTCTCTTTTACTTTTTGCAAAAAACATGGTCTCAATATGTTGTTTGCGTGAAATCATTAGGCGTGCAATGAAAAATCATCTCGCGCGCCACAAATTGCACGCGTGCCAAGGGTTGCCGACCCACGGCGTATACTATACAATGGACGATGCGAACTGTGAATTGACAGAAGTCTTGCGGATCTAGTGGCATTTAAACATAAAAGATGAAACTGCCATACGCAGATAAATATTACCTCACCATCAGGAACATGCTATGAGTTTGGTGACAAGTGAAGCGGTGAATCTGTCGTCTATGAGTCGCGTTGTGCAGTATACGCATTGCAGCGAAACAGTCACATGCGGTAAGGCTCATGACTGGTTGTATGTATGTATGTATTAATGGGTACAACACAGTGGAGCTTATCGCCTTCAAGGCCTTGTGCTCCACGACACGAATTTCATAATGTTCAGAGGTCTTTGCTTTTAGTATTCTTGGGAGCGTCTTTGAATCTCTCTCGCAGTCATTCTTCATTCTCTCTCGCTCCCAAGGGTTCCCATCGATCCCTACTTCGATATGCTTCAGTGATTCTAACTGTCACTTACCATTCCTAGCAATGGCTTACATTCCAACATTCGGGCTAATCTCCCTCCTGCCTAAATATAGTAGGGTGTATAAGATTCTGCGGTGTATTCCGGGAGTTGAGTGGATAGCTTTTTTGGTTAGTTTGCGATCTAGTGCCGGATAAAGTATAGATAATCTGAGATCATGTGCATCTTCTTGACTTTTATAATAAATTTTGAGCCAATCGGGCCGCTCCTGCCACTTATGATAACAAACAAGATACGGTTGACCGCATTGATTGCAACTCATGTCAAACTTTCAAGAAAGGACATAAACTTTAGATAACATAAATAAGAAGTTGAGTATATTCGCTTTTAAGTAAGCTTCTTGTAGGTCGCATTCGTTTGTAGTGTTTTGGCCTATTCGCATATCAGCTCTGAAATGAAACCCTCCGCTGTTCGGGTCTGATCGAGCCTGTGGGAGAGGAAAGATTTAACTTGTCAAGTCAAGTCGAAAATTTAACGTGTCGTGAAAAAGATCTCGCATGCCACAATTGGCACGTGTACCGTGGTTTGTCGGCCACTGTTATAGATGGTGTCACGTTAAAAGAATTGTTATAACGTAGATTTCATACTGTCATGGAAAACCGTGTAGTGGTGAATTTGATATTCTGGGTAGATTGACCGTAATGTGTGAGTCTGAGTTTGATAAAACATATTAGGGATGGAGATGGAATCGGAGCCAGTGTGTTGACAGTTTCGGTAGGTCGGTAGCTTGAAAATAACTGGAGTTGGAGTAGGAGTTGGAGTCGTGGTAGCGCTAGCTATGACACTACCATCCTGACTTTTCTTTATAAGACACCGCTGATGTCGAGTCCGGAATTCTTACCTTGGTAGTGAAGGTTTATTTAGGCTCCTCCTCGCCATCTTATCCGTGTAAGCCAATGGTTCCCAAACGGTGGGGAATTCCCACTGGTGGGGAATTCAATGGTTTCTGGTGGGGAATAGACGCATTTCTTCAGAATTATATGCAGGACAGTCTGCATATTCACGGAGACATATGCGCCTTGCGCAATTACCGCCGCTCTGGAATGTATGTATCAAAAATTATATTGCGTATTGTTCACAAAACCTCATCTTTAACACGACTAGTTTGACATGCAATAACGCTTTCGCGAAATTTTGAGCGTTACTGGCATCTGTTCACAATAGGTTTTATGTTGCAGTTATAGGCGATTGTCTTGCGTACTGGTGTGGTTGTGTGTCTTCTGTAGTCAAATCAGCAGAAAGCTGCTCTATGATGACAAAAGCGCTGGGTAGTGGGGAGCAGGATCGTAACTGCCGCACCCCAAACCCCCCAATTTGGGGGAGGCGAGCTCGAAGAGGACCAATTTTATTTCGTGAATTAACATAACCTTCTTTTTTTTTTTTTTAGTCATCCACCTGGGAATGTGGAGAGAAAAACGATATTTTGAGTTCTGAGCAGGAGTGATGACCTTTTTTTTTTAGTCAATCGATCGCAAAGTGGGAAAAATTCACCGTTTTTTGAGAATTCTACTCCGGTTTTGCAAGTTGCAAATTTCTGAAAAAGTGTCCTCTTTTTGGATTTCCAAAATATGGTAAGCCTAAGATATAGGAGGTCAAGACATAGCATAATGTAACGACGTTAATATACCAACGGGTCCGCCGAAGATGTTCAATTCTTATTTAGGGGTCCTACCTTTTCCTACGCACCTCACTCAGCTCTACCGGTAAATCTGATTACGTGGGCAGAGAGGGGATAAAAAATGGATAGCAAAATATACGGAATTCCCGAACATATTGGCCGATTTACACAAATTATGAAAATTTTTCACACGACGACGCACTAAAAAGTAGACCCAATGTAGCTGATAAGTTGCAGGGGAAAAGCGTACAGGCTCAGGGGGGCTGAGGGGGTTCTGGGGGTCCAAGACCAACGTTTTGTTGGCGGGGCTAACAAAGTGCTGTTACGTTCCTGATGGGGAATGAAGGGTCGTAATAAATCTGAAGTGGGGAATGAAGGCGAATAGGTTGGGAAATACTGGTGTAAGCGGTGTCTTATTCAAAATGCCTAGAAATGGGCCGTAAGCTACTACAAGTCGGAAGCTACGGAATAAAAATGCAGATAATTGGCCTGGTGTAACTTACCATTGTAGTCGACAGACACCATGAAAACCACAAGCAACAACCCTCCTGGTTTTAACAACGTAACAGGGATTATTGCGACGTAATATTGGTTTAGTTAAAGATGATTTTGTGATTTTATTGATAATGACAAAATGATGGTAAAAGACTTTATTGATTCTATTGCACGTTATCATTCGAAATGTAGTGTTGGGTGAAGTAAGCCAATATTGCAGCAACAACTGGTATTGTTGCGGCTTTATGGACTAAACTACAAATCCGTCTTCCTGCTCTCTATTTAATTTGAATCACATACAATGGAAAAACAATTTCTTTCTTTGCTTTCGAAGGCACACTGAACGTTTCATGATCGTAGTAGTTGCTGTTACGACGAACATGGGCATCCAGCGATGTCGGTGCATCTTGCATCACTAATATCATCACATCTGAAATTTGCTTTTCAGGCAATTTCTATAAAGTAGGCTATTCCGATCCACACCAAGCAAAGCGGAAAGCTGATACATCCCCCATGGTAAATCTTACTGGCATCGTCATCGGCGTCATCATCGCTCTCGCGGTGCTAAGATTTGCTCTGTCAATTTTGGAGACAGCAAGAAAAATTACGAAGTATTTTATCGACTCATCAATTTACCATCACGTTTCAGAAGGCATTCTAAAAAACAACCACATTAACTATAATCAGTGGTTCTCAATCTTTTTCACCTCGCGAACCGGTAAAATTTCAAAAAATAGTAGGCGGAAAAAACTCCAGATCAACCCAAAAGTAAGTAGCCTATATGGTGCTAGAGAATGGCATTTATAAGAGGGGTTTGATCGTAATTAATTATATTCCTGATGGCATACATGTGATTTTGCGGTAGTGAGTTTGTTGAGTCAAGGTAAAATTGCCTTGCCCAGATAAATGTGCTACCACCGACAGTCTTTTGCGCCAAAGGCCGTGGGTTTAACCGACCACGGCAGCTCGAAAAATAGTTCTCTCTTGGACAGCATTGAGAAAATAATCGTTTCGGAGTCGACCTATCAGCACCTTGACGTGCCTCATTGCCCTCTACCACGAAACGTGGGCTACTCTGGCTACTTCGAATACAATGTGCCACACGAAAAGACCTTACCAAGCTATACCGCTCATCTACCAAATCAGGGTCGAAAAATCACTTCGTCAGCCCACCCCAAGAAACGTTGGTATTGAGCCCCCACAGTGGGATATGCCCAACTTCTGGGGACTGCGACCCCACAGTGGGATGGATGTTTCCCCAATAGGCCTTATTGTGAGCACGTTCATTATACTCAGTGTAGGCAAAAAGTGCATGTGAATCGCGCGAAGCGCGAAATTTTTTTATAATTTATGACTGACTCGTTCAATAATATTGATAATTGCATATATATTGTTATAAATATTTTATTATCTCGGAATTATCAGATTTTTCGGTGGAAGCGAGTGAAGTATCGTCTTAGAAAATTTAGGGCACGTGCATATAGTATAGTTAAACATATTCGAGCGGGCCTGTTGAAGCAATTACTGCGTTGCATGCCATTGCATGACCTACTGTCTGTTATATATAGCGAATAGATGTTGAAATCGGCCAAGCGTACTAAACTAAAAGATGGAAAAGATTCCAAATTGGAACAGCGAGACGCCAGCCAGTTGGACGCCCATGGGCAATTAGACATAGGCTATATATATCGAACTTTTCTGTCAACAAAGGGAGTCCTTTTCGACCCAGGTTTTCTCGCTGCCGAATGTTTTTGGCGCACATTTCTGATGCACATTATGTGTATTTCTCGGAGAAGGGCACCCAGCAAGCAAGATATTCAGTGACACTTAGTCGCGCAAGGCGCGAAAAATATTGGATAAACCTTGGATAAAGTTTAAAAAAATACCCTATATTTTATGTTTACTTGCGAAATAATTTTGGGCCCCCGTTAAGCTCGGCTGCTCTTATTGGGGGTTTGGGGTGACGACGTTACGGTCATGCACAAATGAATGAAGCGAAAGCGAATGATCAGGCAAACTGCGCGGTTTAGTGTGTCATCTCGTACTTGTCCCTCGCATGTCGTTATATGGCACGTCTTGAACTTCTAGTCAATTCGAACATGTTTTCAGACCTAATGTTACCTCACGAAGTTCTGAGTCATAATTTTTAAACTATTTTATCAATGGACAACCCTTCAACATATTGCATCTTCAAATTATGGTATAAAATTGTGATATACCTGGCGGACCGGTACCGGTCCGCGGACCGGCGGTTGAGAACCACTGAACCATACTTTTATGGCAAGCAATGGTAAATGAACAACGAAATGTGCTGTATATATGTGGTATGTAGAAGAGAACGATCTTATACGTCAATGATTGTGATTGTGTTAGTAATCTATAAACCTACTAAAGTCGCCAACGTTGTAAATTTACGTATATTGAATTAAGAAGGAACACCTGAGACTGGCTCCGGGTACTGAGAATGTAATGAGGTAGTGTGGAATTGAGGGTCAATTTACAAAAATAATATTTAGCTTGCGTATATTTTTGAAGCAATTATGAACATCGAACATTTTTACCCTTTTCAATCACATTAAAACGCATTCGGAATATTACAAAGATTCGACGTTACATCGCGGGCAATGTGTAGCTTGGTAAAATAGCACTGTTGTTTTGAAGCGAAGTCTTCTGAAAATAGCCTTATAGCTCCGCCTCAGCCAACTGTCTGCGTCTTTTCTCTATCATAATGCCGACACTAATTATATACTCTTTAAACACGACTACCTGCTCACCACATACTAAACGGGAGAATTTACATTTAAATGGCTGGTCCACGAATTAGTGATTTGGTAACGTATCTCAAATCAATTTGAAGCAGAGGCAGTGTTTTTGGTAACGTGACAATGGCACTAATCAAGTTTTGACTATGGAAACAGTGAATTTCGGCTGTGATTGTTACGAAATAGGACTGCGCTATATCGGTTTTATCGATAATATGGCTATTGCATGCGACGTATGTAGGCTACGTAACCGCATTAGGTCGACATAAAGCCTTCAAATTAACGTATTTCCGACATAGGCGTAGCTATAGAAAGCCAATGAGGCCATGCCCCTAATTTTTAGACAATTTTCGTGAATCAACATATATATTGGAGTGTTTTTGAGCGGATGTGTTCAAATTGAAATTTTTCTTCGTGCCGTCCGTGATATATAGTAAAGTGTTTGGAGCTTCTTGTACAAACTGCTGATGGTTAATTTCCACAGAAATGCCGTCTTAAGGATGTTTGGCGAGTACCGACGGCCTTGCTTTGGCCGAGAAGTCATTTTTAATTGCTCCATTATAAAATTTACGAGGGCATCGGCCTCTTCATTCAAGTGTGAGGCGCCGTCTCTTGACATTACAGAACATTTCAAATGACTGATAGTGATAGCTGATGCAATATGAACAGTAGTGTCCAGACAATCGCCATTGTACACTGCCTTGCAGAAAGCAAGGATATTCACTAATTCAGTGGTTGTTTGTAACGAGCTGCTGCAACAGATGACCGTACATATCTTGTGATACAATTGATGAATTCACAAATGATAGAAATCCCGCAGGTCCTCCGTCACAATGACTGAAACTGCTAGCTTAGGCGGTACTGAGCTATCCTCATTCACGACTATGTAATGAAATTGTGTTGAATCTTCGTTAATACAGTCATGTATCCCTCCAGCAAAGTTGCTTGTTTGATTGTTTCAATAAAAGCTCCCAAATCTTTGACTTGCGATTGCTGCGAAAATTCATCATTGCGGCTCTCAACGACAGCTTTTCGTTTGCTAGACCTGCTGCTGCACTGGATGTTTTACTTTTTTAAGGATGACTTTCTTTGCTCAAATACTGCGGTAACTGTGGAAATATATGAGGTAGGCTACTGCATTTGGACTCAAATATGGTCTACACAACGATGTTGACTCTCGACTATGATGACGTGCTGTGTTAGTGTCATATGTCAAAGATTTGGAATTTTCGGTACTGAAATGCTGCTTGCATATACTCTGTGTACTCCCGACACTGTCCATTCTTTCCTTGGTATAGCTCTTACCCACTTCTTTTTTAAAACACAGTCTCTTGGGAAACCATAAGTTGGTACAGAGTCACCAGCTTCACTTGATGTCCCTTTCTTAGCTCTGTACCCGGTCCTGCAACCAGGAACGCGGCGAATATAAACCATAATCACATCCAGACACATATTTTACGAAATTTCTAGAGACCGACTATTCATTACCTCAGTGATTCTCAACCTTATTGTCTTAGCGGACCCCTTTCGGACCATCACGGAATCCGCGGACCCCCACGAAGATCCAGTTCAATTTTAGCTCGATTATCGTGCAATCGTTATCTGTTTCGTGCAAATATTAACTGTAGGCTCAGTGATAAACAGCAACCGAATACCATTTCTTAAAAATAAGATCATACTATTCATATATAAATTGTGATGACTTCTAATATTTTAAAGCGAAATCTGCAACTGCATTTCTTGAAAACGTGCTCGACTGCTCGTGTCTTGAAAATCCGCGCCTTGGTTTTGAAATGAACGAGTGCCGAAAATCCTTTTCCACAAATATACGTGGTGGCAAATGTAATAATATCGTGTAACGCTTCCGAAGACACATTTGGGTATGATCGCAACAAATATGCCCATAAAATTGGCGAACTATTTTTTAATGAACATTTGACGCCAAGCCTGGTATTTTCTATCTGGCAGCTTATCTTGAAGTTATTATGGAAAATGTTTATGTATATCGCAGGAGAAAGTGGATTCTTTTAGACATTTCGAAGTCACCGTGATTGACTTTACTCATCCAACTTTTTTCCACAATCTCCAACAAAACATCTCTTAACAGCAAAATGTTTGTATTAGTAGACTATTGTGGTGATTGTTAAAGACACTTGGTTGATTACTGATTACCAGGCCGTGTTACTTTTGGCATTTCAGGAGCCAGATGCCAAAACTGCCAAAAATAAAAATTTGAAAATGCCAAAAATAAGCAATTTTTGGCATATGCCAAAAATAACACGGCCTGCCAAATAGTGTATTTCGCTCATGGTGTTGTGTTGACAGGACCGCGTTACAAGCGAGAAGAGCGTTTGTGAAAGGCAGGTTTCTTAATCTGGGTCCAGCCCACCTATTAGGGGTGAAAGCATGGTGTGCTAAATGGTGTGGGCACAGCGAGATTGAACGGCTGACTGCATTTGGTTTACGTCATACTTTCCATTTGTCCAAAGGCAATTTTACGGCCATTTTTGACCGGCTTGTCGAGCGCTAAATTTGATAAAACGGGTATCAATGAGAAGCTGCCGCAGTACTGATTATTAAAATATAAATTATATTCTGCTCATGGAACTGGAACCCCCAAAATCAACCACGATTTTTGCATTGTGATCGAGTTGAACATTGTGACGCAACAAACTGTCTGGCTATTTCTGAGCTGCATAGTCTCGTTTTGCCAGACAGTCTTGTTGCGTCAATGTTCTTAAACAAGCTAACCTTCCCAGTACTCTTCCATGCGAGTTGGTAATATTAAAGCCACCTGAAGTGACAAAAGTCCTCCGAAAATATATCGGTAGACTGAAGGAGAAATGATAGTCGGGCTACTAAATAGAATGTGTTGAGAGACAACACAGGAAACTCCTGGAAAAGGATCGGGAAGAAAATTCTTTCCGCGATGAGATCGATGGCACTGGCGAAGTGATCTCTTTTCATGATGCTTGGAAGCCGGTTCGGCCCTCCAAAGATTTTGAAGCTCTGAAGACCTTTTGTGGATGACTGGCAACATTCTTTCTCTCAACGGCTACTGTTGAAGCCGATATTTCCCAGATTCGCTGGGCGAGAAAGAATTTAGGAGAAACTTAACTGACCTCAGTTTGGAAGCACCGTTACAGTGCAAATGATTTAAGTCTATTCAACAGCTGTAACAATCGGTTGTTGACCGTGTTTGTTAGGCTTTTCTTTCTTTTTTTTGCTTATTGGCACCGATTCCGATGGATACTGCACATTTTGTGGTTTCGTTTGATAATAATATAGGCTTAGCATATTTTGGAAATCTAAAAAGAGGACACTTTTTCAGAAATTTGGGACTTGCAAAACCGGAGAAGAATTCTCAAAAATCGGTGAATTTTTCCCACTTTGTGATCGGTTGACTAAAAAAAAGGTCAACTTTTCGCTCACAGCTCAAATCACCGTTTTTCACTCCTAAATACCCGCCGGAGCGTCACTTCTGTGCTAATTTACGGCATGTCACTCGCATTTTGCTCTAAATGTTACCTATATTTTCAAAAAAGAGGACAAAATCTCAAAAAAGAGGACAAGAGGGCGTCCTCCGAGGACACTTTCAAAAAAGTCAAAAAAGAGGACAAATCCTCTTAAAAGAGGACGTATGGTAACCCTATAATCAGGGTTGCCATACCGTCCTTATTTTTAAGATTTGTCCTTATTTTGAAGGGCCACGTCTTAGAAAACTCGACTGTCCTTATTTCTAAGAAATGTCCTTATTTTCGACTTGCGTCCTTATTTTGTCTTATTTTCAACAACTACAGAACTTTGATCGTTTCCCTCTGGTATCTGTGTTCCATAATATTCTCAAAGTAAGCTTTTGCGTTGAGATTTTATGACATCATAAATGAAAAGAACTCTCGTGATGTACACACCACAAGATTTGACTTCTAAATGGTGAGATAGCTAGGACAGTGAGTGAGTGGTATAGCAGTTTCGTCTGTACCAAGCTACCGCCGCGGACGTCATTTTAGCAGTAAACAGCAGTACCAGGTTCCTGCTGTTTTCTCTACAGCAGAATAAGCTCAAGCGAAATGATTTTGTCTAAACTGGGTGTACGGCCTTTTTCCATCTTGGTTGAGGCCTCTAATCGCAATGAGGTGAAGAAGTTTGGTTTATCACCCGATGGGGAGGCCCAAGACCAACGGTTTTTTTTGGGGGGGGAGGGGAGGATGACGAAGTGCTGTTTCGGCCCTGAGTAAAGGTGAACCTAGACCTGAGCTGTCGTGAGATCCATGAAGCACTATCTAATAACAAGGAGTTGCTGTAGCACAGTGGTTTCCAACCTTTCTCCCCCACGTATACCATTTCGAGGGTTTATGCAGGGCTCGCGTACCACCTACATGAGGTACGCGCGCCGAAGGCGGTCGAAAATGTTTCCACCGTGTTGAGCTGCCGAAAATATACTGCCCATTTTAAGGCACGGTGTACGATTTCTGAAGTGGATCCATTTAGAATTCCTGTGGTCAAATATATTAAAACGGAATTTAGTTGGGTAAGAATCCCAATGCTTTACGACTAGATCTCTTACCCGTATAGACCGTCATTGGTGGGATTGCCCCTACTCACGACAATGGCCTTACCACGGTGACCTTAAAAAAACTCAAAATCAACCCCATCTGAACTAATAACTCCCTTCGGTCGAAAACAAGACAGAATCTAGTCGTGTACCACCTGGAAGACTTTCGCGTACCACTAGTGGTACGCGTACCACGGGTTGGGAACCACTGCTGTAGCAGATTGTTTTTGGCGAAAAGTATGGAATGTGATATGTCCCGGCTCGTATAAATACAAAGTATGTACAAAAAAGCTTGTTCATGCTAATCTAATTCTTCAACTGTCCTTATTTTTGGGTCCATGTCGATGGCAACCCTGCCTATAATAATAACCTATGAAATCGTTACGTTTTTTCTTCTTATTGTTTGTTGGCACTGATTATACGTGGATGCTGCACATTTTGTGGTGTCTGTTAACAAACTAGCCCAAATAAAGCGTTTTTGTGACTAATTCGAGGCTGAAACTATCTATTTAGATGACGATGCCAAAACTGCCAAAAATAAAAATCGAAAAATGCCAAAAATAAGTTATTTTTGGCAGTTTTGGCATATGCCAAAAATAACACGGCCTGCTGATTACTGTAATTAGTTTACTTCGCTCTGTTCGTTCTGTTTTTACCTCAGTTGCTTATGTCTGTATGCTTGGAAGTGCATGTCTAGTTCCGTTTAGATTGTAGCCGAATTTCAGTTAATAAAAACCTAGAAAGCTCTATCAACCAAATTCGTCTACGCTTTCCTCGAAAGGTCACAACAATTTTATTAACTGCTATTGACACAATCGACTCTGGAATGGCTTTTTCGCAAGAGAAGTATATCCGCGTGCCGGTTCTAGAATTGTTACCAAGCTCTCAAGATTCTTTGAAAGTGTTCAACCACTGGAACAAAATGTTGACAAGTTTCATATCGGCTGTAGAGTCTTCTTTGCCACCGACCAGCGGCACAGACACTGGACAACCATCTAGCAGTGGCCGCAACGACGTAGTTGTCGATAAGTTGGCTATTTTGACTGGTTATATATCGCCAAGCGTATACTCTCTAATCGAAGATCGTGGCACATTCGAATCGGCCATGGCGCACCTAACCAAGTTATACCGGAAGAAAAAGAATATCATGTATGCTAGACATTTACTAGCAACTGCTAAACAAGACTCTAGCGAGACTGTCGCCGAGTTCTCTCAAAAGTTGATCGCTCTATCGCGCGATTGCAATTTCGAAGCTGTTAGTGCAGAAGAGCACAAGATGGAGGCCATACGAGATGCCCTAATTACAGGCTTGCGCTCATCTGGTATTAGATTGCGTCTTCTCGAACATGATGAGTTGACGCTCGAAAAAGCCATGCAGATAGCCGACTCTCTTGAACGGGCACACGCATTTTCCTCGTCCTATGAAATTTCTCCCACCGCTAACATGGTTTCGGGAAATCAGGAACTGCAGAAGAATTCACACTCGCCAGAACAATCGCCTGCATTGTCCCACAGTTCCGAATTGGCTGCTTTACAGAGTAAGTCTTCTGAAAGGAAAACGTGTTTATTTTGTGGCGGTTTTCATACTATGCTTCGCAAGTTCTGCCCTGCTCGAAACAGCGAATGCTCGAGATGTGGCCGACGGGAGTAGTTATATAGATCGGTCGCACGCGGCTATGGGGTTCTTATGGGCGGGGTGGCATGCTAACGAGAAACCGGGGGTGGCATGCTAACGTTTTCGTCTTATGGCGGGGGTGGCATGCTAACGTTTTCGTCTTATGGTGGGGGTGGCATGCTAACGTTTTCGTCTTATGGCGGGGGTGTCATGCTAACGTTTTCGTCTTATGGGTGCGGTCGCATGATAACGCGAAACTCGTGGTGACATGCTAACGTTTTCGTCTTATGGGTGCAGTCGCATGATAACGCGAAACTCGTGGTGACATGCTAATGTTTTTGGTATACGTGCGGCGACATGCTAACGACGATAAATGTGTCTGTCGTGTATTCTTACGGTATCTGTGGTGATTCACCATGTGTTCTTATGGGTGCGGTCGTGATTCGCACTTTCAGACATCTCTCGCGTGGTGTTGAATATGTACGAGTCACCAACAATAACCGCACAAACGGAAACGCGGTTTGTTGTGAGGATTAAGCAGTGCGACCTATATTTCGAATGACCTGCGTGCGGAATTGTTTCTCGTCCAGTCGCTACTATCGATGATTACACTATAGACCGGTCAGTGTGAAATAATTTGATCGTAAATTATAATATATGATGTAGTTTAGTCGTGTCAAATGACCGATCGTGTTCTCTTTCCTCGCTATTGATTGCCACCTGAATAATACTTTCGACTTATTCGCTGTTTCGCACCTATAGAATAGTCTGCTGTTCACCGTCGCAACTTCATCGCGATAGCACAATTTTCACACCTCGATCAGTAGAACAACACCGCACTAACCCAGTTGTCGAATCACATAGGTCATACATTTTACGCGAAATGAAATATTGTATTGCGGTATACAAATATGCAAACTATTCTTTCAATTCAACAAGTCTAGTTAACGAATCGATTTTCAAGCTACCGTCACAGTTTTTAACACGAGTGAGTTGATATCTCTTCCCAGGTACGAGCGAGGCTTTGTTCCATTGATCCAAAACCACCTCGCCAGTATCATCCTTCAATGTAAAACTGTATAATTTCAACTCCTTTCCGGCACCAGAATTGACCGTCTTCTCCTCTCGAGAAACACAAGTAGCAGCGATCGAGACGTATTCATCTTTATTTCCGTATACCGATTCACAGGTCAATAATGGGTATTCTTCGGTCGTATGTCTCGATTTTCCATGCAGAGTTACTGACGAAGCCCGTCCCAGTAATACAGCAGGTTTTCCAGTAAATTTGTCAATTTGGACCCAACCGGATTTGACCATGAGTTTTTTTTCGTTTGGCGAATGCTTTCTCAATGACCCCGAACAAATCACGATTGAAACACGTGAAAGATATCTCTTCGTTATTGCCGTCGATGAATATACCTTTGAGATATTGGCTAACGCCACCTCTTTTGGGTGATGAGACGAATTTGACGCCGACGTGAAAATTTGAAGTTGCTCCGACTCGCATAGTGTTAATGATGCTGTTCGATGCCATATCGTTTGGTAAAGTGAGAGTCATCAGCAAACCCGCCGACATTTATAGAATTACGTGCGTGATATTGAGTGAGTTAACAGTCTTTGTATAATCCTGATGACCCGCGTGAATAGACTTGAATTGAAATAAAATTTACAGGAGTTCTGTAAGAAAGGATGTCGTTCACAAGTGACAAACGGCACGAATGAATTTTCTTCTTACCCAGTCACTTATCAATGTACTGTAGTGAGTATTCAAGACGTCTGTTGCTAAATCTCTGTACGCCGCTAGGGTACGTATGTCACTTTTCATCGCCGCAATGCTTATGACACTAAAAACCCCATTCCAGTCGATGCCGTATGATCGAATCGAGTTAACCAATGCGGTAAAATCACACTTTCGAACACGGCTCACGTTTTGTCCATGTACATAGAAATCTAGTACTCCGTGGATGAATTTTTC
Source organism: Botryllus schlosseri (assembly GCF_051294905.1). Classification (NCBI taxonomy): domain Eukaryota; kingdom Metazoa; phylum Chordata; class Ascidiacea; order Stolidobranchia; family Styelidae; genus Botryllus; species Botryllus schlosseri. The sequence goes on along the minus strand of NC_137248.1, from coordinate 14,456,047 downwards.
CGTCTCGCTCAATGTGGGGGTTGTCAAGTTATGATAATAGAGAAGGTAATTCTCAATAATCGCGCTAGTTGCCATAACGAGTATATGTAACTATCACCTGAAAAAGTAAACCATGAGAATGACACCACAATGTGTTAAAATGGTGAAATACACCACTCAGATTTCGAAAAAACAGATGTCGGTGGGTGCGTTTGACATGTGCGACACAATAAAATCGCCCGTTTCGCTAAACAGGAAATTCACTAAAGCGCAGTGGGCTGTGCGATTTTGAAAAAACAGATGTCCGTGGTGGCGTTTTGATCTGTGTGACACGCTAAACACGTCCGGTTCTGAAATTAGGAAACACGGTCCGTTCTGAGGATTACGCAGTGCGTGCGCGACCTATATTTCGAATGACCTGCACGCTGAATTATTTCCCGGCCAGCCGCATGCTACTATCGAAATAAATCTATAAATAGCCAACACCACGATCCGATTGTTATACTTTGCTGTCGCAGACATAAACGTTGGTTGGAGCAGTTAGATTGTACAATGGCCGAGGTTCAGATAGACAATATTGATACATTTGGTTATGAACCAAATGCATTCGAATCGCAATTTGAAGAGAATGCGGATATCTTTGACGTGATTAATCCTGGTGATCTGACGACGCCTGATTTAAGAGTTGAATCCGCAGAACGCGACCTTACGACAACGATCGAAATGCGACCAAACCACGCAGATATAGCGCGCCAGGCGTCGCTGAAGTCGGTGAGTCGACGCAGACGGAATCGTGTTCGCGAGGAAGAAGACACACCACCAGAGACAGGCGACGAACGCCAAGAAGTTGTAAATCAGAACTGGCAAGCGATAAAATCGTATGTAGTGAAAAAGACCAGTCATGTGTATAATATTCGAGTTATCGATCGTGAGCTAACAGATGTTTACCGCGATATCCAAGCGATATTTTTCTCCGAGTCACACACCTTTAAAGTGAACTACGCACTGGCCTTCATTTTATATCACACTGAGACTCTGAGATTTCGTTATTTTCATGCGTCGGCGAATGTCGATAGTGTATTAGAAACACCAGCGCTAATTTCAACATTACCTGAATTCGATGAATTTGTTGAATCTATTCGCTTGGAAACCGCACTTGATTTGTTACAAAACTCTCGAGCAGATACAAAGTCACTGCCGGTCTGTCTGACTAATGTACAGTTTTATGTATATCCTACCGATGGTATGTTGATTGGTTGAGCTGATATCGAAATACCGCCAGGACTTGCACAATCAAGATGTGCCACACCATTTATACGGTTAAAAAAAAAAAACTACGACGCCGATGTGTCTTTTCATGATCTCAATCATTTTCATAGCGATCAAAGAAAATAATCCTGTCATTGAATTTTATTGAGATTTACTTGTATATAATGTGTGTGGTGTTATTGGGGTTTATTTGTACATTATCTTTGTTCAATATGAATTTTTTTGTATTGTTTGTTAATGTATCATTTGTTTCAGGTGGATAGCATTATTTCATATCTCAAGTCGGTTATGTAATTAGATTTAAATAGTTTACATATAGAGATTACATCGACGCAGGGATCAAGGGTTTAATGAGTAAGTTATTCGGTACGAGTACTTTGATTTATGAACATAATTTAATATTTGTTTATACTACAGACAAAACAATCATCGAAATTTGAGCAAAGAATTGGATTGGTGAGTTATTACTATTCAGAACTAGTGAGTGTGATGTAACGATTTTTGTTGTTGAACAGGCAGAGTAAACTCAAGGATTAATAACAACACGCAAGTCTACCGGTAAGTTATCCGCTATAACACAACGTTAGCGAGCGTAGTTTAATACGTCGCTGATTTTATTAAGCATAAAGAGTCAAGGAAGACACCGACAAAGAAAATAGATTGTAAGTAAGACTAGTTTAATGTTCCCCAAGTTCTGAATTTGACTGTGTGTTATCGCTTCTACAGATGAGTCGACGACGGGGAAATCACGAGGACGAGAATGAGCCACCAGAGATTGACAACCAACACCAACAAATTACATCTCAGAACTGGCAAGCGGTGAAATCGTATGTAGTGAACAGTAGCCGTGTGTATAATATTCGAGTCATCGATCGTAAGCGATCGGATGTTTTCCAAGATACCCAATCGATATGTCTGATCAACCCGCAGTTTTATGTATATCCTACCGACGGTGTGTTGATTGGTTGTGTCGGTATTAAAATACCCCCAGGACTCGCACAATCAAGATGTATCTCGACATTTACGCGTCGAAAAAATAACACGAAGTACAACGATAATCTCTGTGCTTTTCGCTGTATCGCGCACTCACTAGGAAAAGATACCAAAGATTTGGCTCAACAATTTACTTCGGTATATGGCGTCAGTGTAGAATCTGGTGTGACACTTGACATGTTACATGATATCGAGGTCTTGTTTAATGTGGCCATATTCGTGTACACCAAGACCGAGGGTAAAGCTGTCGCACTACGTCGTAGTACCTTTGAAGCGAAACCTGTGTATTTACATTTAGAACATGCACACTTCTGTCTCATTACTGATATGAGGCGATATATACAGACCTATAAATGTGATGTTTGCCAACGATTATTTGATGAACAATATGATTTGACCAGACACAAATGTGTAACGGGTCCTGTTGAAGTGTTCCCCGGCTGGGTTTATAGCCCTCCTCTGAACATCTTTGAAAAACTTGATCTAGAAGGGGTGTTCGTTCCTCACGAACTTCGTTATTTCAAATACCGTATCGCGTTCAGTATAGAGAGCTTGTACGATACCTCAAAAACTTTGCGAGAGCACCAGAACATCCCCATCTCTGTTAGCATATCGTCTAATGCGGAAGGTTACTCGGAGTCGCATGTGATTGCCTCGAGCGGTGACACAAACGATTTGTGCGCACAAATGATTGATCATTTTCATGATATTCAAAGCGAATCATTCAGACTGTCACTCACAGAATATCAACCCTACTTGGAGATGCTCAAATCAAAAATTACCGAAATGAAAGCGCTTGATCCTTCAAAACACCCAATACCCCTTGAGCGTTTACAGGAGGAGTTTATGTGTTATTTACGTCAAATTCCTGTTTTGTCGTTCAATGGTGATCGGTATGACTTGAACTGGCTCAAAGCGTATTTGTTTGGTTTTCTCGTTGACGACAATCTCAGTGTATGGAAACGCGGTAACAAATTTCTCTCAATGACGACCAACAGACTCAAATTCTTGGATATTGTGAATTACTTGGCACCCGGGTTCTCGTATGATTCATATTTGGAAGCCTTCAAATGTAGCACCACTAAAGCTCACTTCCCGCACCAGTTTCTGACTAGTTTGGAAAAGTTGGATAACTCGAGGCTTCCTAACCACGACGAGTTTTATAACCCACTAAAAGGTTACAATATATCAACATCGGAATATGAAAACTGTTTGAAGGTTTGGAACGACAACAAAATGACCTCTCTGCGTGATTATCTCGGATGGTGCAACGCGAACGATACTCGCTACCTCATAGAGGTTTTAGAAAAACAATTCCAATCTTTCAAAAGTCAATTCAATGTTGATATATTCAAGGATGCGGTCTGTCTGCTCGGGGTTGTATCGAGACATCTTTTTAATAGCATCCCACGTGATTTCACCTTGTTCAATGATAAACACCGGGATCTGTTTTCGCTATTCAGAGACAATTTAGTGGGTGGACCATCGATCATTTTCCATCGATACCCAAAACCAGGTGTAACTCGAATAAAAGAACATTTCTATAAGGGAAATGCACAGATTGCGCGACATATAACAAGTTTGACCAGCGACTCACTCTATCTGTATGCTTTAAGTCGACCAAGTCCAACCGGATTTGCGGTACGTTGGCAACCAATCGACGCCGAGTGTACTAAATTCAAACCTGTCAAGACCGCGCCGAAATGCTCAGAGACTGTAACCCAGTGGATGAATTGGTATTCTCATATTCATAAGGTGCATGTTCACCACGCTTTTAACGGGTCTGAAATTCACGTGGGGATACGCAATTATCGACCTGATGGGTTTTATCGTAATTCGGGCGGACAAGGGATAATCTTATTGTTCCTTAGATGCGATTTTCACGCCCACGATTGCAGATTCGGATGTGACGACCCAGTACGTCGAGAGCGAGCTAAACGCATTCATGATTATTACGAAAGTCTAAATTATCGAGTTGTATGTAAATGGGAATGCGAGTGGAATATCGAGAAGAGAAATCCTCATATTGTGCGATATCTCGATGGCATTCAACCGCAACTGACTCGTGCCAAGTCTGTCACCCCACAGAAATTGATGGAGATGGTGATGAATGGTACTTTCTTTGGTTGTTTGTTGGTTGATATTTGTACTCGACCACGGTCGAAAAAGCGATTCGCTCAACTCCGCCCGATATTCAAAAATACCACGGTGTCTCGCGATACCGTGAAAAGTGACATGAATCAGCTTGCTGTAGATCGGAAATCACCCAGTAAACCCACTGACATGTTGGTTGCGTCGTACTGCGGTAAGAAAATCTTGCTAACCTCCGACTTGATCAAATGGTATGTAGATCACGGGTTGGTGGTATCAAAAATTCATGAGGCTGTCGAATTCACAAAAAAGACATGTTTTGACAACTTTGCGAAAAATGTCTCAGACTGTCGACGCGCTGGGGATCGCGAGCCTAACATGGATATAATTGAGCTAACGCAAAAACTCGCTGCGAATTCTTGTTATGATTGCGAGTTAATGAATCCGCGTAAACTCAAACAAACCACGTTCTGTGATAAAAGTGAATTGGACGCAAATGTGGAGGATCGCTTTTTCATCAAGTGTGAACAATTAAACACAGATCTATTTGAAATAACGAAGCATCCTCAAAAGATCGAGCAAGATAACTGCATTCAAGTATCGTTCTGGTTGTATAATAATGTCAAATTACGGATGTTGTCGTTTTTTTATGATTGTTTATGCAAATATTTTCGAGCCGACTGCTTCATGCTACTTTCGATGGATATCAACTCGTTTTTCATCGCGCATTCAGCACCGCTCGATGATATTCTCATTTCCGAGAAAAGGAACGAATTTTACTGTGATTACGAGAATTGGTTTCCGCGTTATTTTTGTGATGAGCATCGAAACGAATTCTTGACTGATCCGATTTCTTTTGACCGCTCGAGACAATGCTGTAAAGATGCGTATGCTCATTATCTTCATCAACCTGGTTTGATGGAAGTGAGATACGACGCCGATGCATCTTTCCACGCTCTCAATCGCTTTCACAGTGACCCAAGATAAAATAAATCACGGCGTTGAATGTTATTGTGGTGTACTTGTATATATTTTGTGTGACTTTAATTTATTTGTATATACTGTATGTTTGATGTGATTTATTTGTATTGTGTGTTCATGTATCATTTGTTTTCCAGATGGATAACACTATTACCTATCTAAAGTCTGTCATGTCGTTAGATTTTAATGGTTTACATGTAGCGATGATTACCTTGGAGCGGGAATTACCACAGTTCACGATTCTTGGTTCTACCAAACAACCCCCAATGTCGATGATACCCGATTGATGAAAAGCAGACCACCAAAACTTGTGATCGTGGTAAGGTCTATAGTTTGGTATAGTAACACTGTTAGATTTTAAAGCGCTATGAACGTATTATGAATCCTCTTATGTGATTTATTATTTTACAGATTGGGATCAGCTGCTTGACGACCTGAAGCATTCGTAACGCTACAACTTCCACTGACGATGAGAAACAGATGAAGATTTCATAACCCGGCGAAAATTGCTAAATCGAACTTTACTGGGTTTATATATTCCGCTAGAACAAGATGACTACAACAGTGGATATTCCCAACCTTGTTGATATATAAACACATGCACTTTATCGAGTTTCAATAAACAACAAACGATGGAATTGATCCACCCATTCGCGTGTATTGTGAGTGGTCCTTCAAGAAGTGGGAAGACTACTTTCGTTGCCAAGCTGATTAGACATGCGACATCAATGATTAAACCTAGTGTGTCCAGGGTCGTATATTGTTACAATAATTATCAGGAGGTTTTCAAGACGATGCATAACGTAGAATTCCACGCTGGTCTAGATATTTTAGAAGAGTTGAAGGTTTGCTCTGAAGACACCTTGATTATAGTGGATGATTTCATGACTGAGACAGCGAAAATTGCAGACTACTTTACAAGATTTTCTCATCATTCAGCCAAGTCAATTTGCTATATCACACAGAACCTGTATCACAAGGGTAAAGGAGCACGTGACTTGAGTCTCTCGAGCTCGTATATGGTGATTTTCAAGAATCCGCGCGACCAACAGCAGATCAGTTTTCTTGGTCGACAAATGTATCCAAACTCTAGATTTTTAACAGAGGCTTATCGTGACGCTGCTAGACAACCTCATAGTTATTTATTCCTCGATCTCACGCAAGAAGCACCTGAAAATCGACGCGTTATGACCAATATATTCCCTGGTGAAACCATGGTGGTTTATAGCCCGATGGTATAAATAGCCAGACGCAGAGCCGACTTTAAACTCAAAATGACCAAGGTACCAGCTCGGACACGGCGGCATATTCCCACACTAGAGTTCCTACATAAAAGTAAACCCGAGATACGCAAGCAAATTATATCGGGGGCCAGCAAAGAATTGATCGAGTGTATATGCGATTGTACAAAGAACATTTTAAACGGCAACATCCCTCTTTCAAAGTATAAAAGAAAGCGACTATCAGTTCATAAATGTAGTTTACGTCGACTTGTCAGGAAAGACATCCCTATTCGACATAAAAAACGTATGGTCAACCAGAATGGGGGTATGTTTATGACTCTATTATCAAGCATCCTACCCGTCGTCACTGGTTTACTCGGTAATCTTTTCAAAAAATGACTTCTTTTAAAAAAATCTTCATAAATCCGAGTCCGATCAACGGAGCTGACGTTCAGAAATTGAATTTGGATATCGACAAATGTATGAGCGACATATTACAGATGAACATACCCCAAGAACGAAAATTAGCCTTATATAACGACGCACTAAATCGTTATCAAACAAAACACGACACACTGAATCAACCGATGAAAATCGATATATCAGAACAAAGGAATCTATTTTCGGCTAGTGAGTTGGATGCACTGCGACGCCTGATCAAGGGTGAACCATCAAGGATTCCTATACCATCGCCGAGTCGCCAACGAAGCAAAGTAAAGACTCAGCATGCCCCGACGAAAAGCGGTCGTACACCCAAGACCCCGAGACGATACGGATGGGAGCCATACTAAGTATTTCACACCAGGGCTCCCTGGTAGTTACCGCGGTGCATACGTATTCTCTAGAGGGCGGAATAGAGCCAAAGTCAAGGAGTTTCTTTCGAGCAAGGACGCGTACACAAAACATTTTCCATATCGAAAGAAATTTAAGAGACCTAGAGTGATTACGTCCGGTCTTGGTGTTCAGTATCAAACCGATCTCATGCATATGCAAAACCTTTCAAAAGAAAACGATAATTTTAAATATGTGTTGGTGACGATCGATTGTTTCAGCCGATTTTTATATCTGTATCCGCTCAAGAACAAAACCGCGCAAGGTATTATTCGTGGATTCAAGGAAATATTTAAGGATCGTATACCTCATGTTATTCAAAGTGATCAGGGTTCTGAGTTTACTAACCGTGCGTTTCAGACTTTCTTGAAAGATAACAATGTGCGACATTTTCATACAAATAGTGAACTGAAAGCATCGATATGTGAGCGTGTTATTCGTACTGTTAAGCAAGTGTTATACCGTTATTTCACGCATAATAAGACTTTGAATTATGTCGATGTCCTGTCCGAGATATGTCGAGGGTATAACACTACTTTTCACGTGGCTATAGGGTGTCCTCCAGCGGATGTTGATTATTCAAATCAAGAACAAATTTTCCATAGGTTATACGGCGACATGACCCCTAAAAAACCCAAACTAACTATCGGCACACCCGTCAGGATTTCGAAATCACGTGGTAATTTTGTAAAATGTGCCTTGGCGAGTTGGACCGAAGAAATCTTTTTCGTATCTCAATGTCGTAAAGGTGACCCTCCTACTTATCAGTTGAAAGACTACCACGGCGAAGTTATAGACGGTCGCTTCCAGCGTGAAGAGTTACAACCAATAACTAAAAATAATAATATTTACAATATCGAGAAAATCCTGTCTACTCGCAAGAAAGGACAGAAAACGCAATATTTTGTAAAATGGTTGGGTTACCCATCTACATTTAATTCCTGGGTCTCGGATTTGTATAAATAGACGCTGAAAATGTTGTTCAACCAAACTATGGATTCTGATTCCGGCTCATCTCGCATGGGTCAAGTCTCGAACAGTCTGAAAAACCAGATTGTGTTTATTGTACAGATTTGTATGTTAGTGTGTGTAATCGTGTTTTCCTTATATCAAATTTCTGTCGGGGTGGATCGTGAGATATATTTAACGCTACTGTCTTCTTCACTTGGGTATTTATTACCGAATCCATCACCTCATCGTATATGTTGAAAGAAACAATAAAATGTTGTTGACTCTACCTTCGAATGCGAGTTTGGATAAATTTCCGAATACTAGCACAGATTTTCAAACGGAACTTTACAAAGAATTAGAAATGAATCGCCATGAGCTAGGATTATGTGAGCTGACCTTCCCCCATGATTTCCAACCGCGAATTGAAGTGACAGCGAAAAGTATCGGTTTTGGATTTGTCGATGCGAATGGATACACCGAACGGTATTATATTCCCGAAGGTTCGTATTACAGCATCGGTGAAATGTTAGAATCGTACGAGAAATATTACATGGGGGACATTTTCATTTTACAAGGATTCGGTGACTTTAGAATCACATTCAGAAGATTAGTCACGAGTAAAAAAAGACACAAGCGGGGTGTACCCATAAATACCGATACCACAGACTCTAGCGTCAAACACATACCCCGTACCACGCATGATTCACCCGAGCCTTACGGACTGATACCACTTGGTTCTGTGTTGGACACAATAACATTTAGACGCGTTGTATCTCGTCGCCGCGGAGTGGTAGAATTTATATTTACACCCGCGATAAAGTTGGAACGGATTGATAAGGTTTATGTGTATTGCGATCTGATACAACCAAGACCACATGGTAACAAGCTGCAACAACTTTTACGGGTGGTTACTGTAACCGCTAAACCGAATGAAAACCAAATCAACATATTCCCAAAACCGTACTTCTTTGCTTTAGCGAGAAACAATTTTAGAACGATACGAATTTATCTACGTGATGCAGCTGGCAACCCTATTAAATTTCGAAAAGCACCAGTGACAGTAACCCTACGCTTTCGTCGTAGAGCTGTTGATTCAATATGAGTTACATCACGTTGTCTGGTACCCAAGGTGAATTCTCGGTGGTGTTACCGAATGAAATTATTTGTAATGAGCTTGCGTTGATGGATATGAGTTTTGTCAGTGAATCTCTTGATCGAGTTATAATCAATCGTGATCAAGCACTCTGGGAGCTACATAATGAGAAAGATCGAATAGTAGAAGCGTACCTAACACCACTTGGGAATTATGCAAACAACCTCGAGTTGACGCGAAGAATATTATCTGACAGTTTCAAACACTGTTTCACCGAAAGAATCAACGATGAACTTTTCCGAATTCGTTACTCGAAACGTATCACACTCCACCCCACGGATATATTCACGAATTATTTCAGTGTAGTTGATCAAGTGTCGACACCAGTATGTAATGTCACGTCGATCAAACCTAAACCAACTCAACCCCACCTCAGATATCTTTTTGTGTATATCAATGTACTACGACATCATCCGGTGGGTGATTACATGAGTCAATTGCTTCGTGTGATCCAAGTAAATAACGAGACGTGTATGAGACAAGAAGTTGTATATGAAAAACCGTTTTATTTCCCAGTATCGATTAACCACATCCGCGATATAAAAATCACCATCCGGGATCAATACGGTCAGTTAGTACATGATATAGAGACCACATTGACACTCCACGCACGATGAAAATAGTGACGTTAACCACCTCTATGCTTGGTGTTGATTTTGAACACAGACTACTCACCATCAACAACATCCCGACGAGATATTGCGAATTAGCCCTCATGGAGATCGATTTCACTTTAACCGAACCGGCGATTGGTCAATATTTGTTTGTGTATTGTGATATTATTCACCCTCACTTACTTGGAGATGTGTTAGCGCGTTTATTACGAGTTATACCGCTGACACCTGGTGATGTCACGCATAATTGGGTAGCGACAAATCCGTATTATTTCCCTGTTTCAAAAGATGTTGTAGATTCTGTATGTCTTTACCTCAGGGATGAGTTTGGGGAACCTATAAATATAATAAGTCGTTCATTGCAAGCTACATTTAACATTAGGAAGCGATTATGAAAGTTGTTTTCACGTGTGATCATCATTCTGTCCATCGTCATTATAACCAGACAGGTGATGGTTATGGATATTTTAGTGGTGGAGTTCAAGCCGGTTCCGGTATTGGGAGTTTGTTTAAATCACTCGGTCGTTTAGTGACACCTATTGCGAAATACGCCGGCGGTCAATTGTTACGGACTGGAGGTGAAATAGCGAGAGATCTATTACGGGGTAACTCGATCAAGTCTAGTGTTGTCAAGAGAAGTAAACAAGCTGGCGGTCGAGTGATTGATAAAATTTTAACCCCAAAAGCTATAAAAAGGAAAAAAACAAAGTCAAAGAACACTTCATCCAAACGTCGTCGTAAACAACAGGATATATTCGACTAAGAACTATGTTGATGCACGCGGGTTCCAGAGAATGTCATAACTCGGGATTAAACATATTTAGTATACCCCACACACAAACCAGTATTGAGGAATCGCAATATGTCGTCGTCAAACCCCATAGTTTAGGTAATGTCATGGAAGTACAATTACCAAGGACGGATCGATATATGGATCTACAAAACACGTTCTTGAGATTACGTTTGAAGCTCACTAAACGCGATGGAACTGATTTAGCAAACGATACACAAGTGGGCCTGGTCAATAACATGTTGGATTCTCTTTTCAAACAAATCGATGTAACTATTTCAAATGAGGTTATCACAAATTCGGATAATTGTCATGCGTACAAAGCTTATATCTCTCGGTTGTTGAATGATACTCACGAGGCCTCGGAGAGTTTTGTGCAAGGACAAGGTTTTTATAAAGATGTCGCTGGATCTATGGATGTTCTTGGTGCAGCGAATACTGGATATGTTAAACGAAAAGACCTTACAAAAAACAGCACTCCGTTAGAGTTGATCGGAAAAATTCGAATGGGTCTTTTTGAACAGTCTAGATGTATGTTGGATAATGTCGACATGAAATTAAAATTTACACGTAACGAAGATAATTTCTGTCTGCTCGGTGATGCGGAAGATGTACAAATTGTTTTACTCGAAATGGAGGTGTATGTCAAACAGATGAAGATCGCTGAAAGTGTAAGCTTGGCACACAAGTCTGTATTACAGAAGAATACTGCAAAGTATCCCTGGATACGCTTACAAATGTCGACTCATACATTCGCGGCGGGCTTGTCGAAAATTGATAGAGAGTTAGTTAGCGGCACCATGCCAAAGAAGATCGTAATTGGTTTAGTTGAGACCACGACATTTAACGGTGTTCGGACCAAAAACCCATTCAACTTTAAACACTTTGATGTTCAAAATCTTTCGTTAAGTGTGGATGGGCGTCAAATTAACGGACGCGAATTTCATTTCGATTTTGATAAACATGGCGGACTCGAAGGATATATGGCACTATTCTCTCAGACAGGTCGCTGGGAATCCGAGGCACCTTTAAATATTTCACGCAAAGATTATGTCAATGGATACACTCTTTTTGTGTTTGATTTGACGCCCGATAATAGTTTGGGATGTTATCAACTTCATAAGACAGGAACTGTGCATCTGGTTTTGACTACATCGAAGCCGTTACCAACCTCCGTAACCTTGTTATGTTTGAAGGAGTTTCAACATCTTCTACAACTGAATCAAAAAAGACAAGTCGTCGAAATATGAATACGTCTGAGATCAATGATATTCTCTATAACCATCCTGACACACGAAGTCTATATCTAGGAACTTATCCAGTAGACCAGTTACCGAAGAAACCAATTAGCGGAAAATTCGCTATCGTCATTAATTACGATGAGTCGAGTTTGCCTGGGTCTCACTGGGTGTCTATATACCGAGATGACGATACTCATTTTCATGATTCGCTAGGTTTCGGACCACTAAAACCTCGGATATTCCAATTCCTGGAGTCGGATGAATTTTCTGTGACTGGGAAACAGCTACAGAGTAAAACTTCGGATGTGTGTGGAGATCATGCTATCGCATTCTTGATAAAAAGAGCTCAAGGGTTTTCAACCGAGGAATACTTGGATAATTTTGGTGATGATAAAAAAGTGAATGATACGATTGTACGTGCTTTTGTGAAGAGTTTGATTTCAGAGTAATAAACGAATGTATAAATGTGTATACTTGTGATTCTTGTTGCGACTGTGAACAGCAGACTATTCTATAGGTGCGAAACAGCGAATAAGTCGAAAGTATTATTCAGGTGGCAATCAATAGCGAGGAAAGAGAACACGATCGGTCATTTGACACGACTAAACTACATCATATATTATAATTTACGATCAAATTATTTCACACTGACCGGTCTATAGTGTAATCATCGATAGTAGCGGCTGGACGAGAAACAATTCCGCACGCAGGTCATTCGAAATATAGGTCGCACTGCTTAATCCTCACAACAAACCGCGTTTCCGTTTGTGCGGTTATTGTTGGTGACTCGTACATATTCAACACCACGCGAGAGATGTCTGAAAGTGCGAATCACGACCGCACCCATAAGAACACATGGTGAATCACCACAGATACCGTAAGAATACACGACAGGCACATTTATCGTCGTTAGCATGTCGCCGCACGTATACCAAAAACATTAGCATGTCACCACGAGTTTCGCGTTATCATGCGACCGCACCCATAAGACGAAAACGTTAGCATGCCACCACGAGTTTCGCGTTATCATGCGACCGCACCCATAAGACGAAAACGTTAGCATGACACCCCCGCCATAAGACGAAAACGTTAGCATGCCACCCCCGCCATAAGACGAAAACGTTAGCATGCCACCCCCGCCATAAGACGAAAACGTTAGCATGCCACCCCCGGTTTCGCGTTAGCATGCGACCCCGCCCATAAGAACCCTATGGCGCATCACGACCGATCTACTATACTACTGACGGGATCATTTCGCCAAAGTTTGCAAATTCAATTTGGCAATGCTGGCCGGTGTACCCGGATCTTTGAAGAGATCGGCGTTGGAAGTCCTTGTTGCTGAGAAGTTGGTTGAAGTACTGGTAGATTCAGGCGCGTACGAATGCTACATTAGCTCATCATTCGCCGAAATTCTCAATCTCGTTCTTACTCCTCGGGACTATACCATTCCCCTTGCATCAAAATCTTCTTCTGCTCGGGTTATTGGTCACGTAAACGCGACACTTCGTATTGAAGATAACGATTACGGCGTAACTCAATTTTGCGTCGTGGATGAATTGTGCGCCGACGTAATTATCGGCTTGGAATTCCTCAAGCAGCATAAAAGAGTCATCTTTAACTTCGGTGGACCGAAAGGAGATCTCGTGATAGGACGCAAGCATTGTGCTGTAGCTGCTGCCAAAGTAAAGGAGCCGCCTGAAATCTTCAAGTTCTGCGATCCAGGTGTGAAACCTGTAGCTGTGAAGTCGAGAAAATATAGCTCAGAGGATCGATCTTTCGTGCGTAGCGAGGTCTCGAAACTCCTCGACGAAGGCGTTATAGAGCAGTCGGTATCTCCTTGGCGAGCTCAAGTTTTGGTAACAAAGGACCTTCGCCATAAGAAAAGGTTAGTGATTGATTACTCGCGAACGATAAATCGATACACCCCTCTGGACGCTTATCCGTTACCGAAAATTGATGATATTGTCAACGAAGTTGCAAAAGGTGTTGTTTATAGCACGATAGATCTTAAGTCTGCCTATCACCAGGTGCCGCTCTCTCCGGCTGACAGACCCTTCACGGCATTTGAAGCTGATGGTCGCCTGTATCAATTTCGTCGCCTACCCTTCGGCATCACCAATGGGGTCGCTGCATTCCAGCGTTTCATTGACAAGTTCATAGCAGACAATCACCTGAAAGGCACGATAGCTTATTTAGATGATGTAACTATATACGGAAGGAATCAAAAAGAGCACGATGAGAGGCTCTCTTCGTTCATGTCGGCCGCCGATTCAACAGGCCTAACGCTAAATGAAAATAAATGCGCTTTTGGGGTTTCGAAGCTCTCACTGCTCGGCCATCTGATATCCCACAATGATATTCGACCCGATCCAGATCGTTTGCGACCGTTGACGCAAATGCCGGTCCCAAGCGATACTCGTAGTCTAAAACGCTGTTTGGGGATGTTTTCGCACTATTCAAAATGGATTCCCTCCTTCTCCGAGTCTATTCGAAAATGGGGTTATCTCTTGAACCGAAATGAATTTAAATTGATCACGGACCAAAAGGCACTGTCTTTCATTTTCCGCAAAGATCATCCGAGTAAGATTAAAAATGCGCAGCTCACTCTGTGGAAACTCGACTTAAGTCCGCTAAAGTATCAAATCATTCACCGCCCTGGATCCGAGAATATCGGACCTGATACTTTGTCTCGTGTGTGTTGTTCGACTCTGGGCCAACCACAAATGAGCCTTCAAGAGATACATGAAGCGCTGAGTCACCCTGGAATTCGACGTCTTGATCACTTCGTCCGATCCAAGAACCTCCCCTTTTCTATGGAGGATGTTAAACGAACTTGTGCGAATTGTCAAATATGTGCAAAATTGAAGCCTTGGTTTTTCAGGTCAAATCAAGCGAACAAGTTAATAAAAGCTACTCGACCATGGGAACGTATTAGCGTCGATTTCAAAGGTCCCGTTGATGGACCAAGGAAGTTCGTAGTTGTTATCATCGACGAATACAGTCGTTTCCCATTTGCTTATCCTTGTCGCGACATGACCTCGTCTACCGTCATCAATTGTCTTTCAAATCTGTTTTCGCTTGTCGGTGTACCGGAATATGTACATAGTGACAGGGGTGCATCATTTCTATCTAAAGAAATCACTGATTTCCTGACACGCAAGCGTGTTGCCACCAGCAAGTCGACTCCCTATCACCCGACGGGCAATTCGCAATGCGAGAGGCTCAACCAGACTCTGTGGAAATCCGTTAAATTGCTTTTAGAAAGTCGGAGATTGACCGAGAAACATTGGGAATCAGTTTTGCCGGATGCTCTGCATTCCATTAGGTCTCTCTTATGTACGTCGACTAACTGTTCTCCTCATGACAGGTTTTTCCAATTTGAGAGGAGATCAATGCTAGGCGACTCTATTCCCGACTGGCTTCTTCAAGGCGGCACCGTGCTTCTGCGAAATTTTGTGCGGAACAAAGGCGACCCGCTTGTGAACGAGGTAGAACTGTTGGATGCTAACCCTAAAAACGCTTTAATACGACACAGAAACGGCGTAGAATCCACGGTTTCGGTTAAGGATCTCGCACCCGACCCTGTTTCTGAGAAGCCATCAGGGGCGCGTGAAGGAACGCAGGAAGAGGTTTCCCCGAGCAGCGATTCAGTTGAGAGGACTCCCGATGAAGTTACGAAGTCCTCCAGAGGCGAGAGAGATGACGCTGCTTGTGAACCCCATTCTCCGAGTCGCGATGAAGTCGCGCAGTCCAGTAGCAGCGGAGATGCAGAGGAACGTCCGCTACGCCGATCCACGCGCATAAGGCGCGCTCCCGAACGTTACGGGCATGGGACCTCGTAGAAGCGAGTCCCTATTTTTCTTGGTGGGGGTGAACGTGGTGATTGTTAAAGACACTTGGTTGATTACTGATTACTGTAATTAGTTTACTTCGCTCTGTTCGTTCTGTTTTTACCTCAGTTGCTTATGTCTGTATGCTTGGAAGTGCATGTCTAGTTCCGTTTAGATTGTAGCCGAATTTCAGTTAATAAAAACCTAGAAAGCTCTATCAACCAAATTCGTCTACGCTTTCCTCGAAAGGTCACAACAACTATTGACAATTTAGCAATTACAATGGGTCTGCACAATAGGATATTTCATTTCAGGTGGCCATTCCGTTGCTGTGAGCTCTGGAGTTTTACTAGTAATAAAGCGAAACTGCCTCGTAATTTTCCGAACTGAAAAAAATAAAAATTCGATTATCAACAATTGTGAGGCTTTGCGGACTCCTTGAAAATGCTTCGCGGACCTCTGGACTCCCGGTTGAGAACCACTGCATTAGCTGTTGCCTTCAAAGTTGATTGCCTATCTTCGTTAATTACCGTACTGGTACAACATCGTATATGCATATCTAGGCCTATCGAAGTTTTCGGCCAGGGCATTCCTTTTTGGCGAAGTTCTTCTCGCTGCTGATCGTTCTGGCATACTTCTCGGAGTCATATGTACATGGCCTATAACTTCATATGTCCTGGTGCGTCGACCCGCAGCAACGGCCGACGCCGAAGTCTCCATTTCCATAAATCATGCGTATTTTTGTTGGGGAAGGGTACCCCAAAATCAACAAACATGACGATATTAAATCGCGCAGTGCGCGAAAATTTTTTGAAAAAGTTGCAGCAATTTCGAAAAAATTACTCTATAATTTATGTTGATTCACGAAATAATTTTTGGCCCCCTTCGAGTTCGCCCCCCCAATTGGGGGGTTTGGGGTGCGGCAGTTACGGTCCTGACTCCATATAGCCGTTTTAACACGCCATCGCCCCCCTATCGCCCCCTTCGTCCGTTTTCGCCCCTCTATCGCCCCCTTCGCTATTTTCGCCCCCCTAGACCGCCAAATTGCCCCCTGGGTGGCGATATCGCCCACGTTGGGAATCACTGGTCTACATCTAAAATTGAAATAAATAATTATTTAATAATTTTTTTATTTTGACTGTTAACAAGAACACGATAGGAATAATTCAATCTGGGCAATCACAATTAACCAAAATACTATTTTAAATCTTCGCAATTGGAATTGTGTCAGTTAAATTCAAATCAGTCGCTATATATATTATATATTCAGTATACACAAAAGATGGCCTATCCATCCATCATACAGTGGAACTGGAAAATTTTTGTGCGGAGGTTTTTGTTTAAACTGTCGTAACTTTTGTGAGTTTTGAAATCAGGACACAAGAGTTCGTCATTTGTGACTACAGGATGCACAAAATTTTGAATTTTTTGTTCAGGTCAGAACCATACTAAACATGTGATGATATTCCGAAGACAGGCGACATATCTCACTCACTTACTGGTATGGCGGTATATCGAGACCTAACTAAACCTCATCATACTGGTACCGATAACCTACTACTGAAGTCATAGGATCAATACTGCCTAAATCACTAACTACCTGACCATTATATGTGCCATCTCGCTTTAGAGCGGGGGTGTCAAACATACGGTCCGCGGCCGCATCCTGTCCGACAGACGATTTCGTCCGGCCTGCGAAGTAATTCTGATTAGATTGAAAAATTGTTATATTATCCCGGACATTCGTAACAAATGTAGAGATTTTGGCAGGAAATACTTCAAGACAACAAATGCCGAACATGCTCAATGCAGTGTTGGGATAAAGTCACTACCTTCGAGTCACGAGTCATTTCGAGTCAGTGCACATTTTGACTCGAGTCAAGTCAAGTCAATCGATTTTCGAAGGTGACTCGAGTCAAGTCAAGTCACTCGATTTTTGGAGGTGACTCGAGTCAAGTCGAGTCAAGTCAAGTCAAGTCACGAGTCAAGTCACAATTCAAGTCAGACTGCCTTTTCGGAGTATGGGGCATGATTACGTCATTGCATTTTGCTAGCTGTCTGATTAACAGATTGATGTGGTCATTGATTCTGAACCGATGAACGAATATAAAGTTAAATATACATACACGCAAGAAGGCACTGTATCGCTCACATAGGCATATACGTAGAACTGTTCAACTACGCAAGTAATTGCATAGCATCAGTTTATAGTTACCAGCCAAACTTGAAAAACGAATTGATAAGAAGAAATACATTACTCATTTACATGTTGATATGATACCATTCGAGCCTACACCAATGGTTGAGGAGTATATATTATCTATATTCGAATTCAATTTCAATAAAACAAGAGGTTAGGTTAAGGTATAAGAACAGAAAACAGAAATGAATATTATGCTATTAAAATACCTCACTACTAGTTTACGACAACCTAAGCTGTACGCTTCAATTACTACGTGTCTGGTCATTTTATTTATGTGAGACAATGGTGGCTCAGTGAAACACACGTTCATTTTGTGATTTGTCGCTCTCTCGGGTTACACAAGCGTTTCGCGAACAATCCGAACATATGGAAGATACAGTGATTTTTATCGACACCGATTACTTGATGACTTGAAATTGACTCGTGAATTTTGCTCCGAGTCACGAGTCAATCCACATTTTTGATGCACCGAGTCAAGTCCAGTCAAGTCATTTTTGCAAAGTGACTCGAGTCAAGTCAAGTCATACGAAAAAGGTGACTCGAGTCAAGTCATGACTCGAGTCATCCCAACACTGGCTCAATGGTAATAGGCCATACAACCACCCGGCTACGGCGTTGCGGTTTTACGCTCTCTAATTCGAGAAGTCAAAAGTACGCACTGACTTCAGAGTTTTATGGACAAATAGACCAACAAGTAGTTATTTACAGAAGCGAAAACGCCAATGCAGAACCGTTAGATGCATTTTACATGAAAAATATATTAGTTGCATATATGTATAATTCAAATATAGTTGATAGCACTGCTATGTCACTTCCAAACCAATAGTTCCCCGGACTTAAGAGAATCCCGACTGGCGATTTCATGATAAGAACTAATAGGGCAAGTTTTTGTTGCACTACAATCGCGTGAAACTATAGCATTTAATGTTAACAAAAGTTGCATTTATATTTTCTGTTGAATTATTCGGATATGATATACTCAAAACGTTCCGTTGTGTAACCTAGTTCCTGCAGAGCTGTAAAATTTGTTACTTCACCATTTACCAGTCTGACGAAACCACCCAATATTACATTTTTCCCAGCACACAGCAAAAAAGAATTACGCAATGCGGGAATAATTTCCACCAAAAATTCCAAACATCATAGCGATAACCCCCTACCCCTAAAACAAGTAGAATAACACACCCCAACCCACTCCCTAGGTCTACAATCTTTACCAAAGGCTTTGCTGCCGCATACTTAATAGTACAGATATTTCGTCAAAGGAGCTATATTTACCCTATATTTTCAATTGTCAATGTCATTCCACAATGACGTCACAATTCACTATTCGTGACGTCATGGCCTTAAAAAAACAAAAAAAAACAAAAAAAACAATAAAAAACATGTTTTAAATTAGGGCCTTGTTTTGAATTGATTTTTGTTTTAAATGAAAGTAGCCCTAGTTAAACGAGCTGAGATAATGCCGATTGCGCATGCGCGCCCTCACTGCAACTTAGGGACGACGTAGGGGTGTTCCAATGCCGATACCATATTAAAATTTATATTCATGTAATCAACCAAGAACAATCGTGCTTCTTGTCTTTACACAACTCGCAGAAAGACTTGAGTCATTGCAACGTTGCATGTTGCACGTGATAGGAGAATCGAGGCATTGAAGACCTGGAATAACTTCGGTTTAATCACGAAAATAAAGTTCGTGAGGAGAAGTATCAACGCCATGATCTTGCTGGAAACGTCAAGTCATTTGAAAAACGGTTCGGATGAAATGAATAGGTGTAGAAAGTGCTACTGCAAATGGTCGTCGTCGTCAGAACGTGCTACCGCATCAGATATATAGGTAAAAAATATGATCACAACTATTTACATACAATGTCGTTCATTTTTGCATAACAAATATATACAAGTCATGTTTTTCATGAACGGAAAGTACAGCAATATCGACCTGAATAAAAACAGATTATTACATATAATTCCAAGTATTCCAGCAGTTCGTCGTTTATAGAACAATGATTCCCACGACAGATACAGCTAACGAGCTTATTTGCAACGTCTCCTGAATAGTGATGGGAAGTTGATGAGTCGATAAAATAGAGCAATATTTCCATTGCAATCCCCGTGTTACAACACCGCAAGTTGTAGCACCGCGAAGGTGATAGCGATGATGCCGCCAATGACAATTCCGATTAAGTTCAGCCTGAGTGCCGTCTCTGCTTTTCGTTTTGCTGCGCGACGTTCGGAATACTTCATTTCATTTGCCTGTTGAGTGAAAATCAGACGCCAGGATAACGGTTATGCTAGATCCAACTACATCGCGGAATGGCGATGTTTGCCGGATCACCGTCGGTTGCGAAGAGTAAACGTGTAATTAGACATTCGGAAGCAAAGAAATTATTTTTCATTTCTTGTTGCTCAAATTCACAGAGAGTAGATTTTGAATTTAGTCCGTTGTTGCATTAGTGGCCAACTTCATTCGGAATAATTTCTGTGATATTGGTAAAACCATGTGTCTCTATCTATATCAGGGGTGGCCAAGCTGCGGCCGTAAAAGGGAATTTGTGCGGCCGTGGACTCGTAATTAAATTAGTATGTGTTGGCTGCCGTCAAAATGTAATTTGAATTTACGAATTGACTATTGATTTCTTGAGAGATTTCAATTAATCATGAAATTTTCTTCGCGACTTGCGCGATTCAATGTGGCTTATTTTAATATAGTAGCGCCCTTTGTAATCAGAGCCCACAGTACTGATTCGAACAGCAGCCCTATATAGAATTGTCAATTCAGAATCGTATTCTCCTCCACTGTACCGACAATCTTGATGGGAGCTCATGAAATAACAGCATACAACAAAGTGACTAATAACAATTGGCCCACCCGAAGATGCATCATCATTTATAACTTTCACTAAATCTTTGAAAACACCCCTTCCGTCAGTTCTACCGGTGTATCTGATCACATGGGCTGGGAAAGGATAAATGTTTGATATTAATATGTAAAACTACTAATATTAATGACGAAATTCATTAGTCAATCAGAAATTTTTTTCTGAGTATATATAAATGCGAACCATCCGATATCACAAAACAGAGTTATAAAAAGTGGGATTACCTAGACTTTAACTTTGGAAAATGAGCAGTCAAGTCAATGACTTGGACTCGGTTAAGAATCACAATACCATGACTCGGACTCGACCCTCTGCTCGCTGACTTAGACTTGGACTTGACTCGGTGGTGAATTAAAAAGGACTCGACTTAACTCGAGTCAAAACTATAAAAGTGAGATTGACTTGTGACTCGGAGCCTTGTGATGTGGTTGTAACAACCCTGTTGATTAGTTAATATCTATCTTAAAATATTTTATTTCTTGAAGTATTTGAAGCCTTAATGTCACCCGCGCCCCGCGGTGATGAACAAAATTGACGATCCGCATATTATCTGATCGCTATTGAATTTTGGTAATGCTAGCGATCAAGAAATAATTTTCTAGTTGTACCTGACTGGAATAAATGATCGCTCCTATCTCAAAGCAGCAGCAACAGCATAGCGTCGTGAAGATTGATAAAGACATGTAGGTTGGTACTGGTCGTACTGCCTGAAATGGAATAGAAAAGTTTTATCTCATATAGGCCTACATATGTTTGACTATTCGAATAAACGAAATATATAGATGTATATACTGGCACTATTTTTTCAGTAAGATTAAATCTATCATGACTTGACACAGTCATATTGGTATATTCACTTCCCCGTTAGCTTTGGCGTCTGTAACCCTAATATTTTCCGCGACCTAACGTGATATATAGCTGACTTTCAAGACAGAAATCGACACGAAGAATGCATTCAAAGCGACGGAGGAATTATCATTCTATATGATGATATGTTTTGAAAATAGACGATCATTGGGCATCTAAGGTTGGCCGGTCACATTGGCCTATCACATTGCAATATGGTTGACAAAGATTCCGATCACAATCACACCGTTCAGCCGAGCTTGATTTTCTGAAATTTGGTCTTAAACATTACGTGTCAAAGCGTCGCGCTATCCTTACCATCTGCTGTGGGTAAAGATGGGTCATCGGTTGGTTGACCACTACAAAAGGATGAGGCTGATAACCAGCCATTTGCTGAACAGGAAAGGGTTGATTGGGATATGGCGCACACGGATATTGTGGTGGAGGTATTGGCGCGATTGCGTATCCCGTCTCAGGTTGCATATGAAATTGATTGGGATATCCCGCATGCTGGTATTGCAGCTGAGTCGATGGATATGGCGTATGTCCAGGTTGCGGTTGCTGAAGCACTGAGTCTTGATTATATGCTTCAGATTCCTTTGAATCCATTTTTAGAGATGCTATGAGGCTTTACCTATGTTAGAATTCATGGAAAATGTTACAGTCCAAGTTTGTTCAGAACTTTTCGTGATACCTATTCATTTCCCGTGATGTACAAGCATCAATAGACACTAGACAGCTGCCTTAGTAGTGTTAGTTTAAAATTACCGATAACATTACTATTTTCCAACTATGCCAATTCAAATGTGCTAATTCTTTCTAATTATTCCTTTTCAAAATCTTCATTTCTGATCCTGCATCACATAATCAAAGCACGGGAGTTGGAAAGTTTGAATAATTTTAGTTACTTCCAAAGGTCTCGTCAACGATAAATAATATCTCAAGATATTCGCACATCAAGAACGTTAGCTTGGTTCACAGGCTGCTTATCCAATGCATTCCGTACTGTCAATGGATCCACTGACGTGCATCATCACTGAAGTATTTCCATTCATGGTTGAAGGATCAAGCTACGTCAGCGGGGTTTACAGAAGAACAAAAAAACACGATAGGCCGCACATCAACAGCACATGGTTGTTCACAGTCGTACGATGAACTACCCTGTGTAGTAGATATGGTACTGCGATTCTTCTTGTCCGACCTACGAAAAGTTCCTTGAAATTTAGAGCATAAAACCTATATTTGAATGTTAATGCGTGGACGAAAAACATAGTCAGTATAAACTGAACCGCATATGCGTGTACTCTGACGGCTTTACGTAGGCCTATGCTGTAGTTACGTACTTTTTTAGATTTAGGAACTTAAAGTTCGCTCTAAAACTACTACAAAAACCGGAAATCAAAACAATTACTTCACTATCACACCACTTCTAAAATTCACCATGCGGTGGAAGATCGCTATTTCGTCACATTTCAGGTTCATGATGGTAAAACATGACCCGTCGATGATTCGTGACTGAAAATCGTGATTTTGTTTGGTGCGACCTTTCGATTTTGGATTAACTGGGAGATAAACTGAAAATTACTCGAGATGAGATGATTGCTCCAAATGCTCAATTAGTTGATGAAATTTGATATTGGTCCATATAGCAGATCCACCAATCATGGATAATCCGAGAATAATCAACGAAAAACTCAAATAAATCCGCTTTTACTAGTTGGAATTGAGTCAAATTTGTTTTGCACCCAACAATTTCATGGGATTGACAGAAATATTTCATTTTTTTTTAAATTTTCCCTATTAAATTAATTTGATCTGCGGAGTCTTATACTTGTTAGAACTGAACCAAATTTGGTGTGCAGCTGTTTTAGGGTAACGTGATAATTTAATCAGTGAATGGCTGGAATCCTGAAAAAAGTTATTTTTAAACAGCCCTACTGCACAGTTGCAGAATTTCACGATCAGCGTTTTCAAAGCCCCGTTGGGCTGCCGAGTAACTATTATGCGAAGCAATAAATTGCAATTCACGTGCATACATAATAACGCACTGTCTAATTTCGAACTCCAATTAAAAGACTAACACAAAAATCACTCACGAATTATTTTGAACATGGGAATGCGACGATTATGGGAGCAAATACAGTATAATTAAGAAAAGAGGAACGTGAACTTGCTCGTCCGATCGAGAGCGAAGATTATGCACTCGGGTTCTCGTTGTTGTTCGTGTTATTCATCGTGTTTATCGACTACAATGGTAATTTACACCAGACCGATATATATATACAAGGGATGGTGTGAACCTCTGAAAGGTTCAGGTTCGTGTGAACGCGAACCTTTTTGAAAGGTTCTGTGTGAACACGAACGTGAACCTCATGACGTCACGTGACGTCATATTGCTAATTCCAAGCCTATCTTTCAATGAAGTGATGGCCTATATTAATTTACATTTACGTACACGATACCTAGCGACGACTCGGGCCACATAATCCCACAATGCGGAAGTACATATTGGCGTATTAAACGTCGCTGAATGTATCAACTGAGGCAATCAAATGATATAATACTGCCATAAAATCAATATCTTCCGTCACTTTGCCGACAACTTCGACGAGGTCTAACCAGGCAATATAAGAAACACCTTAACGGTCTTGGCCAGACCGGACAATGTATTCGGCGTCTGAGTATTGCTACATTGATTTTGAGCAGAGTGTAAAACAGGGTTTCTATGCTTGCTGCCGATATTATCTAGGCTTACCATATTTTGGAAATCTAATAAGAGGACACTTTTTCAGAAATTTGCAACTTGCAAAACCGGACTAGAATTCTCAAAAACCGGTTAATTTCTCCCACTTTGTGATCGGTTGACTAAAAAAAAAAGGTCATATTTCCCGCTCAGAGCTCAAAATACCCTATTGCCAGGTGGATAAATAAAAAAAAAAAAAAAAGGTCATCTTTTCGCTCAGACCTAAAATCACCGTTTTTCACTCCGAAATACACGCCGGAGCTTCACTTCTGTGCTAATTTGCGGCATATCGCTCGCAATTTGCTCTAAATCTGACCTAAATTTTCAAAAAAGAGGACAAAATCTCAAAAAAAGAGGACAAAAGGGCGTCCGAGGACACTTTCAAAAAACCCAAAAAAGAGGACAAATCCACTTAAATGAGGACGTATGGTAAGCCTATATTATCCCATTTCTAAGTTATACAGCAGTAGCCGAAACCCCCAATAAACATATCAAGTCAAGATTGATTGGTTGAATAAGCATCATTCGCTGACTACTATAAGTGTATTTCGCTCGTGACGTTGTGTGATTGCGAGTCGAGCTCACAGCAGAGAGTCGCTAAATATTCACAATCGGAAAGCTGGATATTTGGAGCAAACTTTTGTAACAAAGCAAGTAAAATCTCTGAGACTGTCAAGGTGCATATATTCGTTTTGTGTTGATTTTTTCTGCTGTCAGCGCCATGCATAGAGGGACCGGCCCGCAGTTGAAATGCAATAAATTCGTACCAAAGATGTCATAATAAAGTAAAAATTGTAATATATAAAAAAGGTTCACAGTGCAGAACCTACCAAGGTTCTGTTGTGAACGCGAACCTCTGAATTTCCGAGGTTCACACACAGAACGCGAACGTGAACCTCACGTTCACACCATCCCTGATGTATATATTATGGAATAAAAATAAGGTAGTTGCAGTAGTTGTCGACTTGTAGCACGGCTTGAAATCGACGTTTCTACCGAGATGACGTCGATTCATCTGATTACGAACTAGCCTACTGATTACCAATTAGTGATGTGTATTTGAACATCTAAAATTTTCGTCAGTTTGGTCAGATACACATCACCCGGCCCTGCGATTCACAATAGAAAAAGAACGCCATAACTCAATGTCATTTTTGGACGTTTTAGTCGAAAAGCATGATACCAATAAATTTGAAAAATCGATTCTCAGGAAACCGACATTCAAAGGCCAATACCTTCGTCGGAATTCATTTAATCCTAGACATATAGACAAATCAACGTCGAATGCAACCTCGTGAATAGATCGTTGATGATATGCTTGGGTAACAAACTTAGTTTAGTTTTCGAGGACACGTAACCATGCATATTGAGCTATATGTTCCGGCCATACGACAAGATTATTCATGAGGTTGATGGGAGAATTGAGTGGGTGAGTGAGGGCCAGGGGGTCGAATTGTCATAAATTACTCTGTAGAAACAAAGACAAAGTTGTATTCATTCAAAAGATCGCTCACATGCTCCAATAGAAATTAAAATATAAAGTTCTTCGCCGTGACCCGCATACGATTCTCAAATCCATTTATTCACGATGACTAGTATTTCGCTCTGTTGGTCACATTTGTACCGTCGGACTCAGATTGCATGGATAGAGACACCTGCTTGATCTTTGGCCAAAGGCTGTATCGCCAGCGATCGTTCTAAGATCGCACTTCGTGATGGCTGAAACTTTATCTGCCGTGATGTGTATTTTTGGGGTTGAACAGCTGGTGCAAAATTGTTCCGAAACACCAGGCAGCACACAACAGTACAGTTCAATTCAGATTCAATTCTTTACACCATGCGTATTTTCATTTATGGATATTTTTCATATTTATTTATCAGGAGGCGCGTACTCAACAATTATAAAATCCGAAAACAGTATTTCTTTGAAGACAATATTTTTTCTGGTACTAGTTGCTGATTATTACGCCTGTCGTGTGTAAGCCGAAAATACGGGTTCATTTCGATATGAGTATAATATTCAATTGAAGGAGTCGAGTATCATTCACATGGTTTTGCTCTCTAGGTCAATTTTACCTCCATTTCAATAGATTATGAAACTTACTTCGTAATCAAATATGTTCATTCAACACTAGGTTAAGTTTTTATATTTTATACTAATGTTATATACATAGTTTTACCGGATATCTGTATTCTCAGATATGACAACTTCAATTCAGTCTCTCTTCGAGCATATTATTCATTCTTATGAGTACAGCACAAGGCATCGCAATATACCTTTTCACGACACACATAGGGACACGCACATAGCATCACGAAGTCGCCCGAGAAGCAATAAATGCCTTCAATCAAAACCCCCTTCTCCGAGAGTTGCCGAAAACGTATACAGGGCAAATGCCGCGGCGCGTTACGCTCCTTGAATCAATCGACATGAGTAAACGTGAGTTTACCTGAGTTCAGATACCCGTGGCAATATTATGGCGGGAAAATATTTCCAACTAAAAAGAGAGACCATAAAGAGGTAATTGTAATTCGCATGTGCAATCGTAGTCGCCTGAGCAACGTAGATATATATAACGTTGAAGGATGGAGCAAATTAAAATTGACCGATAACATTGGTAAACTGATAATTAGCAGAAGTGCGGAAATAATTGACAGGGCGGCATGGTGTGGAAACTACAAGTGCTATATTGTAAGAGACTCTCAAAGACGATATGTTAAACGCGAGGCTACCGTAATTTAGAACAGTGGTCTTTTCGGCCAGGTATTTTAAAAGATTTTACCTTAGTCTCAAGATGCGAGATGATGAAGGCTTGTCAATTGATGAAATAAATTAGACATCAACGTCCACATATTCAAAACATTAGGCCTGGAAAACATGTTCGATTTAACTTGAAGTTCAAGCCGTCTCCTTTGACGACATGCGAGCGTAAGTAAACGAGCTGACCCGGTAAACCGCGCAGTTTGCACGATCATTCGTTTTCGATTCATTCATTTTGTGGATAACCACGTATCGCTGCTGCCAGGTGTTTTCGTTCGGCATATTGCATTCATAGTACGTCTGGCGGTAGTGGGAAATTAGCAAGGTAGGACGACAAGGTGCTTGGTCCAGTCACAGTGTTGGGATCAAGTCACTACCTTCGAGTCACAAGGCAATTCCAGTCATCATACATTCTGACTCGAGTCAATTGAAGTCACTCGATTTTTGGAGGTGACTCGAGTCGAGTCAAGTAACAAGTCAAGTCGTAAAGTCATGTCGAATTTTCGAATCTCGAGGCATGATTTAAGCTATTTCATTTTGCGAGATGATCGAAGTACAGATTGATTTACTATGAATTATGAATCGAGCGAAGAATATCGAGGTCAACGGGGCATTTTATGGCTCACATATATGTAGAACTACTGAGCCATGTCGGTAACTGTCCGTCAAAAATATCACAGAATGTGAAATATCAGAAGTTGAAACAAAATGATATCATCCAATACGCAATATACGTATATATTATATATCCATACGATGCAATTGAAACGTGTACAAATTTTTGGCGAATAATATAAATGTGTAAACCTATATATCAGTCCGATTTAACTTATGCAAGTGTTCGTTGAGATTAGTACCGAGCAGAAAGACACTGCCGAAGATAGAATTCTACTATAGTCTAAGACAATGTAAGCTCTAATCACTACGTTTGCGGTCAATTTATTTATGACTTGGCGAAGGAGGCTGAGTAATACCAGGTTGCCCAATCGTTGAATAACAGTTTGCTCACATGTCATACCATAGTGTCGAGAGCATGCACGTACCCGTACATGTACGGCGAGTTACTCGACAGCCATTATTAGGTGATTTGAAATTGACTCGAATATTCTGCTTCGACTCACGAGTAAATCCAAATTTCGAGACGCCGAGTCAAGTCAAGTCATTTTTCCGAGTTAAGTCAAAAGTCTTCTGATAATATTGACTCGAGTCAAGTCATGACTCGAGTCATCCCAACACTGGCTAGGTCCGACTCCAAAACACTTCTTCTCTAGATATTGTCGAAGAGATGAATACGATTCGAGTTGGCGTAGTCGGTTAATTCACGGCCTTCATCGCGAAAGATTGTAATCGATACCTCGGCGCTAACACGTTTATCTGAGCAAAAGGATTTGCCCGCGAATCAGCAGACTAACTACGGTCAAGTCACATGAATATAGGCCTACTATTAAGAACAAAACCATCAAAATGTCACTCTCTCTAGTACCGTGCGTGCCTAAAACAGCTTCGTACGTTGGGTTGATTTCAATTTTGCAGGTCCACTGGGCCGCCCATTTTTTTTTTAATTTTACCGGTCCGCGAGGTGAAAAAGGTTGCGAACCACTGATTTAGAATACACCTACGTGGTCAATGAATTATATTTACTTCTTTTGAATTCATTTACTTCATTTATTTCGATTATTCAATTATTTCCACGATTCCGTGTGAGTTTCTTCTTGTTTATTTCCTACATTTGTATTTTTGATCGATTATCTCGTGTTTTGAGAGTGACGACTCCCGTAGTAAGATGCTTATGGCTCGGGGACTCGACTTTGCTAGCTGCTTCATATCGAGCCTTCCCTCTGTACCTTGTTTATCTGTATATCACATTCCATGCAACTGCATTTTCATGTAATTTTTGTATCCAAACGGTTAGCCAATAAAATATTGTCTCTCCCTCTCTCTCAACAAAAGAGTTCATTTGACAGTTGTCTCGCAGTTGCAATTTACAGAATACAGGGGTGTAAAACGTACGACCCGCGGGTCGCACCCAGCCCCCGCCCCATACGATTTCATCAGACCCGCCAAGCATTTCTATCAAATATCGGATTTTTAGGAATCAATACTTTCATTAAATATTCCATCAAGACAGAAAATGTCGATTAGTTATACTGTCCATAGGTCACATTATAACAATGCGGCAGCGGTATTATGGTTTCACTCTGGTCACCGTTCTGATATATAGGTGTACCGTAGGTATACCACCACATTGCAACGAAAACCTCGGAAACATAGAAGTATTCAAACTGTTTTAGCGGTTTATAGCTGTATTCAATCGGCTAGTCGTCGTATTTTTGCCAATTCCCTTGTCTGCAAATAAAGGTGTTGACTGTTAATAGATTACAACCCCTATGATCCGCCATACCTTCTAATTTACCTGGATTATCGGCAGGAAACTGGCGGCAGACCTGCACCGGTCCGTGGACCCGTGGTTGAGAACCACGGCTCTGAAGGGTCATGGGTCGTGACTATTATATGTAAGAAATGCTGCTGAGCTGCTGTAGAATTGCCCACTAGAATCAAATTTATTGTTTGCGTAGTAATAGCATGCCATATGTACTGCTATCGAGTAGGTTATTGACTGCCATGATTCAAGTCGAGTATAGCGAAGGAAGATTATCTCACGACCCTATGAGTTGTATCATGATTCCAACATTATATAATTTATCTCACTGTGAAATACTTGAAACCACGATTGATTGTAACACAGCATGCAAAATATCTATAGTAAATATTTAATCGCATTAGTGGAATCACGTTTCTGTGACGTCGTGATCAAGCCACAGCAATAATAACATTGCACAAGTGCAATAAAATATGCATGGTAGCAAAACGCCAAATGGAGAAAGGGCATTACCCATCATCTACTTTGTGCTTGTATATTTGAACTCACCACAACATTCATAGATACTCCTATTATATCACAATGAATTATATGCTAGTTTCCTGGCCCTGGTTATATGCCTCTTCCAGTCAATATAACAAAGCTGAGGAACGAGTGAATCGCATTCTTTTGGAGAGTGGTACAAAGTTTCTGTGAGTGCAACTTCAACTACTGAATATTTCCGACTCTGGCTCTCCACACCAGTGGTTCTTAACCTTTTTTTCCTCCAGCGCCCCTTTAAAAAATTATCGTACTCTAGCGCCCCCACCCCATAATGTAAGGACTGCAATAAAGACAATGGGTAAGAGGGAGGGCCTTAACAGCACTTCGTCAGTCCCCCTAAAAAACGATTGTCTTGGGCATCCATAGCCTGATATATTAAATTTCTTGGGGCTTCGCACCCAAGAACCCCGTCACGTGATTTCGACAGTTAGCAAAGTTTGTGTGGCCTGGTCGCCCTAGGCGCCAAATTCTGCTATAATGCATGAATGAATAGGTGGTAATTGCATATAGATAGATGTCGCTATAAACTTTATGTCCTCTCAGCCCACGTAATCAGATTTACCAGTAGCGCCGAGTGAGCTGTTGTCTTCGAAAATGAAGGCAAGGTAATTAATAATTAAACTAATTCGGGCGTGCCGTTGGTACAAATTTCTTCATTACATGTCGTTATTTTGTTACCTCTAGTCCCCGAAATAGTCAAAAGATATTGAAACACATAAACGTATTAAACTAAAGTAAGCACACGGTTCAAAATTGGTATTTCTTCACTTGCAAACAATTTTTCTCTGATGGTTGTTATTTGTCCTGTGGGTTGCAGATTGCGACGACATGATAATTCGACACGAGCGATTTAAGCCAGGGTTGCAACCAAGTCACAAGGATCCGAGTCACAAGTCCATCTCAATTTTATATTTCTGGCTCGAGTCAAGTCGAGTCATTTTCAATTTACCACCGAGTCAAGTCCGAGTCCAAGTCAGCGAGCAGAAGGTCGAGTAAGGGTCATGGTATATTGACTCGAATCCGAGTCCAAGTCATTGTGTTGACTGCCTAGTTTCCATTTAAAGTCTTGCTAAACCCCCTTTTTATAACTCTGTTTGGTGATATCGAATGGTTCACATTTATAATATACTTATTTTCCTCACTTTTAGCAGTTTCCGGTCCCATATTTAAGTACCAGTACCAATAGACGAAATCCGAATAGCGTGCTTACTTTAATATTCTTCGAAATTACAATGAAATGTCGGTCTTGGCCGTCTTAGCCTCGAGTCATATGACTTGGTTCGAGTCATGCGCAATGACTCGAGTCTAAGTCGAGTCAATACCCAAATTTACTCGAGCCGAGTCGAGTCATTTCCATATTTTGAGAGTCATCAGAAAATTGTGATTCGAGTCGAGTCGAGTCATGACTTATATAGCCTACATCGTAGTTTACGGTCAACAATCAACATAATGGCAATCTTCTTCGGCTATAGTTTTCTAGCTGACGATCTTTTTGGCACACTTCTCGGGGTCCCATATTGGCCGGGACGTCATATGTCTTTGCGCATCGTGGCGTGGTAATGGCCGAAGCCGAAATGCCTATTTAGATTTCTATAATTATGCGTATTTTTACGTGGATGAGTCGTCAAAACATGATGTGTAATTTATGTGCATTCACCGAACTAATTTAGGGCACCCTTCGAGCTCACTCCCCCACGATTGGTGGTTTGGGTAGCAGCAGTTTCGGTCCTGGTAAGAGGTCAAAATCCAGTCGCTCTTTTCGGGACTTGAGTATTGGAAATATTTCGCGATTTAATCGCGCTCGAGGAACGCTCTACTATAATAAACCATGTAACAATTGTATGTGGTATATTCAGTGTCGTCAAATCAAGGTGGTTAGAACCACAATCCGGTACGGTTTCATACCCTGCGGTTCGAACCAGATGTACGAGGTGGCGAGATAGCGCAGTGGTATAATCCGGGGCTGCAACACCAATGGGTGCGGGTTCGAGTCCGACCGAGGTCGACTTCCGAATTCCGATACCTAAGTGTAGCAGGTTTACCTAGGCCCCCCTCGCCACCTCATCCGCGTCAGCGGTGTCTTACGAAAAGCCTAGAGGTGGGCCGTGCTATAAATCGGCAGTTACGTAAAATAAGAAGAATATCGGCCTGGTGTAAATGACCATAGTAGTTGACAAACACCATGAATACCCCAAAACAAACAAAGAAACCAGATGTACACATCCCGAATTCACATATTGGATTGGCAATACGGGGAAATTAATGGTATTGGATTTTGTTTTAGTGCTTTGTGTGATTAAGTAAGTCAACTGCGAATAAGATGCATGTATCTGCTCTCATTGAATTTAGTACTGAACCAAGTTATTAATTTTAACATGAATGTATTCCAAACAAAGCAACTCATATGGGGTTGTGGACCACAGCACTATATATAGTATCCTCATTTATGATACGATGAAGAAATATTCAGACGATTCAATTCTGTAGCTCTAAAATGCAAGTAGGCCTATATTTAGTTATTCATTTCGTGCACAAAGCATATTCTATGTACAAGGGGCTCTCACCTTCAAAAGTGACATACAGTGCCTCCTTCTTCGATTTCCACACGCTGTGTGCTGCAGGATATAATACCTAGTTCGAAACATTTTGTTGAAAATAATCCTAGCAAGCGTGACGGTGTAGTGTTTTAACGGGAAATTGGCGATCTAAAAGTACGCGCAATTCATTTTACATGAATTATAATAACCTACTACATTTATGAAAACATATGTAGAAAACGTCGAGATTTGACCTGTTTTCTGCAATGTTAATTTGCTCTGAATACTCATTAGGGATATGACCTACTACTACATCATTTACTTTTAAGCCATTTTTCTTCAGCGCCCCCATATAGCCCCCTGAGCGTTTCCGCCCCCTTCCAAATCGCCAGCGCCACTTGGCGCCACTTCTCTACACCTACAGCCATTGGTATGTCTCCGAGAGCGATGTTATCAAGTAAACGTCTGTCTCTTTCGTCAGTACGATTTGGAAAATTCGTATGCTGGATTCCAAGGCCAGGATTCAGCTCACGGCTAGTCTAGGAGACTGTCAAACAAATATATGCGAGAGTAGCTGATTAGATAACCTGGAATATCGATGCAAATATTTCTGATCTGGAAATTGCGATTACTGTTACATATGCGTACACCTGTAATTATCATGATGTCGTCTGACATTCGTCTTAACTTTGTTGGAGTTCTTATACGTTTGCTCGTCTTGTCGTGGTATCTCGACGGACTCTGATACGTTTTCACAGTGAACGCCAACATGGCCTTAAGCCTTATAGCATGTCTGCTATTGGATTCAGACGATTGCGATACGAGTCTTTCAGCAATATCAAGATCGATATACGCCAAATCAAATGCCTCCAGACCAGCATCCGGCATATGCCAACCAAAGTCAACCGCAACAAAATCCTGGTTCGCCAATATCTCCACCACAATACCAGTACGCGGCGTCATATCCCAATCAACCCACACCCGAACAACAAATTATCGGTTATCAGCCTGACATCGTGGATAAGCAACCGATGATTCAGTATTACTCACAAGACATGGTAAGGATACCGCGGCGCTTGTTCCATTCAAATATTTTGTACATCGTTTTAGTAGAACTGTGCTCGGATGATCCGTATGAATCTGAGTATGTCGTGTCGGATCCTATTGAAATTAGAATATAGAATGGTCCACCGTTTTATGCGACAGTACAAAGTAACATACACAACGATCGTTTACGGAAGCTAAGCATACTACCCATGTAGTTTGATAATAATTCCTTCTACACTTTCAAGGAATTCTAGCCGAGGATAATATTAGACACAGTAGACCAGGGGTGGCCAACCTTTTCGACCAATGGGCCACAATGCAATTGATGAACCAGTGCGCGGGCCACTAGCCGCGCGAGGCGCTATTATTTTGAAAGTATATAGGTCAATAATATTGTTACTCGAGTATATCTGCTGTATATCGCTGGGCATAGTTTTCAAGGACAGTACTATTCGGCGCCTGGACAGATCGATATCGAAAGTTTCGGCCAACATGCGTCAATCATTTTGTGCCTCGGTTTCGTCGTCGACGATCTTTATACGAGCGCAAACGCAAGGTCGCATGTTGGTCGACAGTTTCTCTCATAATTGCGAATATAGTTAGACTCAATCTGGTACATCACGTGTTTTTTTCATTATCAGGAGGGGGCAATATTATTAAAAGCAAGAAATCGAATGACAAACATATTCCGCGAAGCGTGTAGATAAATCTACCGCTAAATATTTTTATTTATTGTAATGTACGAAGATCTACCAAAAATGTGACTGGCGTCGAAACTGATATTTCAGTTCTAGTGTTGCGGCCAGACTAATCACATTTCTGTTCGGCCTTGCAAGTTCACAATCTGAGCAATCCATTTTTGATAATACAACTAGATTCGAAAATTGCCTCGCGGGCCACTCAAAACCTTCACGCGTGCCACATGTGGCTCGCGGGCCGCGGGTTGGCCGCCCCTACACTATTCACTACATCTCGCTAAGTTGGGGTCATAGTAGATAAAACGTACTGGAATTATAAGTGCTAATATGCATCTGCACCTGTCGTCAATTGAACGTGCCTATATAGAAATGATTACGCATTTATATTTATTTTCAGGTAGGTGCACGACCAGTTCCCAACTACTTGTATTTATCCATTTTCACGACGCTGTGCTGTTGCTGCTGTCTCGGGATAGGCGCTATTGTCACTTCGTGTCAGGTATAATATACAGTTATTTTGCTTAGACATCATCACCGATGCTCTATCTATAGCCATTAGCTTATATGCGGACCGTAATTTTCTTCTATAATCCATATGTGTGAAATATACTACTTTCCACGATATTATAAGATATGCTGATTTAGGCTGTCGCATATAGGCTAGTAGCTACCAGTTTTTGTGCCAGCCTAAATGAAAGAGTTTGCTGATAGCCGATTCTGTAACATGCTTTGACGCAGACATATCATTATCACTGTCACAATTTAACTAATTCAACTATAGATGATTTACCAAAATGATCTTTGGGATTTTACAAACTTTATTCCGGATAGGACAGTTCGTTTGAGTGGCAATTGAAAATACCGTTCATTCGAATGACAATGTTTTGATGATATTAAGGTATTGCTATTTTTGCATCTTATTTATCGTCCACTGACTAATCAATCATCTTATTCATTGCTCGAGCATTCGAGGGCCTGCACCATGGAGACGTGCTCCGAGAACTTTTGTGACGAATGAAATTATTAATTTTCAAGTTGACATTAATTAAGGTGGGAAAGATACCATGATGATAATTTTATCTGTATATATTGGCTCAACGCAGTAATGTCATGATGGTCATTTGAGTGAAAAATATCAGAATCGTTCAAGTTTATTTGATTGACAATTGCAAATGGTGATGGTTTCGGACTAATGCTAGGCGGGGGTTGGACTAGGTTAAGGTTAGGGTTCACGAGCTCAAAGCGAATCGCGGGCCATTTTTTAAATTTTGTAGAGGCCGCGGGCCGTAACAATTCACTATCGAGATAAAATCGGCCACAAAGTTTAACAACCACATTTCTAAAACTTCACGGCAGTTTAACGCTGTGCTCTCTAAGGCAACGGGCATACTTACCACTTACCACACAAAACTACAACAACAAAATATCAATATCATTACCATCACTTTCTTTCTATTTTGAACTATTAGCTGCGCACGATACCTGACAACACTTTTCTGTGTCTAAAGAATCGATACTGGAGTTACTTAGACACGATTTTTGCTTGAAAACTATCTGCTCGTAAAGTTTGAACTTGTTTGTGGACGAGTCACAAGTCGTTTTCCAAGCGTCTCGGTCTTGGTAGTGTCTGGGCAATTATACGTCAAGGCAATGTGCCCATTCATATCAGCTGATTCCTCCTCCATGGAATGCTCTCACCATCGCCGAAGCCGTATCAGCTATTGAGGAATAGTGATGTTGGGTACAGGAGAAGAGCTTATTTTGTACAGTAGTATTTTTTAACTGAAATCAATTTCAGCATGACAAAATGAGGTCGTGAGCCGCAAAATATGAGTCCACAGGCCGCATTTTGATGACTCCTGAGTTGGAGTTAAGGCCAGGAGGTATGGTTAGGGTTTTTGACTGACTGGATTAGTTCAAGTAGCACATGCCAGATCTGTATAAACCCGTTGTTGATAGGTAACACTAAAGTGGTATAATTCAGTTGCGCTAATGTTGAAAGACCGGCCCCCGAAAATCTTAGAAACCGGTCGGTAGAGCAAACAAGGTTGCAGAACCCTGCTTCAGTCAAGGGTAAACACTGTACAGCCTGCTCGTGCGATACTATAAGGGCATTTCGGCACCAGCCATCTCCTCCGCGACAGAATACCCAAAGACATACAAAGTTTTGATCAGCGTCTGACTTCGCGAAGTGCGTTTATAAAAATGTCGATGACGCATGCTGGCCGACAACTTCGATATTGAGTAACGTAACAGTAGCAATTGTATGGTATATTCATATCGAAATGAGCCCGATTGTTTTGGGCTGACACTCGTCAGGGGTAATCGTCAGCAATTAGTAGGTAATTGGAAAGAACATTGTATATCAACAAACGTATCACATAATATGACGTCACCGACATGAAATTTCGAATAATTGGGGCGATGAGAGCGCTTAAGCTCAATGTACTATTTTTGGAACTCCTTCTGTAGGCACAGACGGAATATACTATTCGTTTGTGTATTAAAGTTCTATACCTTAAAGAAGCTCTTCAAGTAACAGTAACATTATTAGTAGCTGCAGCAAGCCACTACACTGCAAGAACATTGCGTATAGTTTTGACTTAATGGACTGTAGACCAGTGTTTCCCAAACTTTTATCGCCCCCTGGAAGACGAATAAGGTACCGGCGCCCCCGACCCCCGCCTTCACCATGCATAAATAAGAAAACGAACTGCAATTATTACAGATTAATCAGAGTAATGATTAATCAGACTGATAGAGATGTTGTATTGTGATCATACTCAATATATTGGGTGTGAAATTTGATAAGAACAATCTCATTCTTAAATCTCCACATCCCGTAATGTCAAGTCGGTGTCAAGTCGGTTTTCGCTGTGAGTTAGAACCTTTGTTAGGGCACTAAAGCACGTTCGATATCAATTATGAGCGAGAAAGGGCAACGCGACTCCAGTGAGAGAATTTCTATTCCATTAATTGTGTATCCAGAACGATTGGATAGGAGATAGTGAACTCTAGTTTGAACTCAAAATTGTTCTACAATGTAACCTGCTCTTCAATCCTTCCATACTCAGTAACCATACATAATCAATTGATTATTGGGTAAGGAATTTCTAATTGGAATATATCCAGAAATCAGATTACCATATCATTTCCGTCTCACTAAATTTCGGGATATCACGGTCGTGTCACCGAATCCAGACAGAGCCATTTTCACCTTTCACCTCACGTTTCATCATGACCAAGAACGAATATATTCGACTCATAAATGGAGAATATCTCCGTCAAGTATAAGTGATATCATTTCTCGAGACAAGACCCGGGTCGCAGCACTGTGAAATATCCACGATCATTTGAAACAGAGTGAAATCACGCAAGCGGTTTCACTTAAAATGCTATCGCACCTCGCAGTGCAGTAATAACTGCGCAAATACTTGGTAGTTCTCACGGCGCACAATGAACCACACTTTATAGCAATGGTCGAGAACCTATGGCTCGCGAGACGTATATGTTTCTTTTGGGTATAAGATATGAATCTTTGACATACTTTTAATTTTGTACCTAATTTCATCGATATTGCAGCAACTTGTTAGCATATTTTTCAAGGACGAGAATGCTTATCTTCGTGGCAGCATAAACATGTATTTAATAAGTCAAGGCAGTGGCGTATCCAAAGGGCTCGGACCCCTTTATAAAATCCTAAAATTTAAGTTGCTGTAGCGCCATCG
This sequence comes from Botryllus schlosseri, assembly GCF_051294905.1. Lineage (NCBI taxonomy): Eukaryota > Metazoa > Chordata > Ascidiacea > Stolidobranchia > Styelidae > Botryllus > Botryllus schlosseri. The sequence continues at coordinate 14,417,730 of NC_137248.1, read as the reverse complement.
ACCAATATCCCTCGCGAATTCGATGTACCTGGCATCGCGCGCTGTGTAATCTTGGACTGCACCATGCGTTGGCTGAACAAGAGAACAGCACACATGGGGAGATATGACAATCTAGTTTTCAAATACACATTGTGTTCCTGATCTACGCCGAGAAATGAACTATTTCTTGGAAGTGACATTCCAATTACAAATACAAATTGCAAACAACGCTTCGCTATTCACGTCGAATTTGATAAGTAGCTTTCTAGTAGTGACGTTAAAATGTAGGCGTGTAGTGTAGTGCGACGTTTATGTTACAGCCGATTTGAGAAGTCGATCAATATTTAGATTTTTGGAATCAGTGCTATATAGTAATTTAGAGTAATATCATGTATTATAAATTATTAGTTAATTACGATTAATTGCGCTATCACAGGATGATTAGTAGCCTACGAGTTTTTTACATAGAAAATATGGCGCCCACGACGAGTCCCATGTAGTGAGTTCGAATTAGTTCTACAATGACGTCACGAATCTTCAATTGGGACGTGCAATTGATTGACATGTACGGCTCTATGGGAATTACAATGGAAAATATCGGGTTAACATGGCTCTTCAGACGAAAAAGGTTCCCGACCACTGCTTTATAGGGATTCTGCCGAGTGCTGAATCAGTCCACTGATGGGCAGGATCAACGTTGTGAAGTAACTATGGACTTTTCCGGTATAGCTGAGTGAATAGGCCAACGACCCTGAATTGCCTTGACCGAATCGATTTTGGATTTTACTGCGTACTTGGCTGCCTTATTCATCAATCATTTCAACACTGCGTAGTAGTTGCCTTCTAAACCTAAACCGTCACGATTTACTTTCACCGCCCAATTTTATAGCCGGCCGCGCCCGATCGCACATTTCATGGCCAGCGTCCCCGTCATGCTCGTGAACGCCCAACTTTGGGAACCAATGGACCAGGCCAGTGGTTTCGAAACTGTAGTACGCGTACAACTAGTGGGGTGCGAGGGAATCTCAAATAATACGCGAGTACCTTTAGAGGACATATAAATTTCTGCATTGAAAAAAATATTTTGAACAAGATTTCTAATTTGTTTGTATTCAAGTAACGCTGGGCCTTTTCAAGCCAGATAGTACGAGGAAGGAAGGGTAGACTCGTATCATCAGTAACTAAGGATCTTCAATGTAGAAATGACCTGATCGCACAAACTATCTGGTATGTCAGATTGCTCGCGACTTAATTACGGTCCATTGTGCAACCGCGCGTCAAGCATACATTCCTATGCTCCCAAAAGCGCGCAAATCTGATGTTACGAAAAATGCAACTGTACTATTTTGAACAAATACGTAAATTCACAAAAACGCGATTTGCTCTTCCGGAGATTTTTGATTATCAATTTCAAAAGATTCTATCTATACCTTTATCGGCGCACCAGACTCTACTTCGCAGCAAACCATTGTTGCCAAACTTACCCATAACTTACAATCAAGTTCAAACAGCAGCCTCCAGCACTTTTGATCTGGAAACATCTGTTGCAGTCGATTGTACGAGGTTGTACGTGAGCTCATTAAAAATGTTTAAAATGGTACGCACGTAAAATAAATTTAGGAAGCACCGGACTAGACTTAGCTGTCGACCCGTCTGCTCTCTGAGTATTTGCACCACACACAATGGCAAAACAATTTCCTTTCTTTCGGTGGTCACGGGGCACGATTTTTCATCGTTGCTAGTGAAATGTTTGGTCATCCCTTGATGTTCATGCATCTTACATCTCTGATATAATCGCATTTTTTTGCGTTGCAGGCAAATGCTTTGATGTATTCGGAACCCAAAGAGGCAAAGCGGAAAGCAGCGATTGCGTTCAAGTTGAACATTGTTGGAGTTGCCATCGGTGTCGTCATCGCATTCACCTACGCGGTGCTGAGATTAATGTGAAGAATAATTTAGATTGCAATGACAGTGTCGAACAATTTTATCGAATTATCAACTGATCACCCCCATCCGTAAAGCGTTGCAAACATACCCTTTATTTAGGCTTTTGGAAGCACAGAACTTCAATATTGTTTGCTACAAAATCCCTTTATTGGTATAATATCTATGATGGGGAAATCGGTTTGTGGGTGCTAAGCGTCACTGTCGTGACACCAATGGTTGTTTGTTGGAGTCTAGCCTCGTTTCGTGTCGGAGCTTTATCCGTATAAAAACATCTGACGTTACGGAAATTACTGTACGGGCGCAAATGATCTTATAGACCAGGGCCGGCCAACCAACCCGTGGCCCCCGAGGTAATTTCCGAAATTTATAATATTCTAAAAAATGGATTGCACAGATTGTGAACTTGCATGGCCAGCCAAAAATTTGATTAGTCTGGCCGCAATACTTGAGATGTGAAGACTAAAATATCAGTTCCGAAGCATTGGCAGATCCATGAGCCAGTCACATATTGGTAGATCTTCGTACACTACAATAAAGCAGGATAATTTGCGATAGATTTTTCAAAAGTAAAAGTTTTCTACACGCTTAGCGCATGACGTTGTCACTCGATGTCTTGCTTTCAATATTGTTCCCCCTTTGTGAAAATGAAAGAACTCTAACGTATCAGATTGAGTCTAACTATATTCGCGATAACGAGACAAAGTGTCGTTCAACATATGCGACCTTGCGTTGGCGCTCGCAGAAAGACCTGAAACCTAGGCAGAAAATCACTGACGTATTTTGGTCGAAGCTTTCGATATCGATATGTCCAGGCGCCGAATAGCCCAGTCCTCGCAAACTGAGCCCAGCGATATACAGCAAACCCGCAATATAGTCAAGTGCTAATATTATTGACCTATGAACATCAAAAAATTTTCGCGGTTGGCGCGACTAGTGGCCCGCGCAATAGTTCGTCAATCGTTGTGGCCCTTTGGGTGAAAAGGTTGGCTACCCCTGTTATAGGCGATTGGCGCCAATGTTGTTTAAATAAAACAAACCTTGGTTTGTTTACAACTCACACCAAATTACTGAATTACTGTGCCCGTACTTGGGGTACTCTACAATCATCTCCTTCATGCAGTGTAATAACAGTGCACTTTTCGTTTATTAAGTATATGATGTATATATTTGATCTGTAATAGTCAACCATGTTATAAATGGACGTGGGCGCATTTCTGCTCAATATTCGATGCGATAACCCTTTATCGCGACAGGGACCTTGTAGAGTATAAGTTGGAGCAGTGGTTCCTAGTAGGGATGGTGTGAACCTCTGAAAGGTTCAGGTTCGTGTGAACGCGAACCTTTTTGAAAGGTTCTGTGTGAACACGAACGTGAACCTCGTGACGTCACGTGACGTCATATTGCTAATTCCAACCCTATCTTCCAATGAAGTGAGAGCCTATATATTAATGTACACGATGTAAAAAATAAAGGTGGGTTTTTGGCAAAAATGGAGGAAGAAACTATAATCCTTCCTTTTACGAGAGGTAGATTATGCCATACACCTGTCAAGAAGGTATAATACATTTTCCTACCTCCAGAAATACATATTCCACCTCCCAAAACCCTCCTATAAAGTGATATATACGATACATTACTTTATAGGAGGGTTTTGGGAGGTGGAAGATATATTTAAAAAACTGCATCGCGCATAATAGCTCCGATAGTTATCATGCATATTCCAGTCAAAATACATACAATTTCTACTGAATCAATACCATAGTCAGATCAAGATTACCGGACCATCGACCTGACGGTTCTATACCAATACCGAGAAAACCATTACCGAGAATGGACATTACCGAGAATGCCATTACCGAGAATGGATATTACCGAGAACGGACATTACCGAGAATGGTCATTACCGAGAATGGACACCACCGAGAATGGACATTACCGAGAATGGTCAATGTCAAGAATATAGATTACTGGGACTGACGTTGTCGAGAAATTTATACCTGAGCATCGATACCGAATGTGGCAACGCCGTGATGCACTCACGGCACGACCTGTGCATATGCATAACATGCCTGTATTGCATATATTGCATTCTCGGTAATGTCCATTATCGGTGGTGTCCATTCTAGGTAATGTCCATTCTCGGTGGTGTCCATTCTCGGTAATGTCCATTCTCGGTGGTGTCCATTCTCGGTAATGGCATTCTCGGTAATGGTTTTCTCGGTATTGTCCGGACACCCGACCTGACATTAAGGCTGCTGGGCACAATGATTCGAGTACTCGAATCTGAATCGAGTATTAATTTTAATGATTCGAGTCGAGTAGTAAAATACGATTTTTTCGAGTACTGAAATTATACGCTCTTCGCAACTGACAGTTAATTTATCAACGAGAATTCTAGTTTTGACACTATTTTCCACCGAGAAAGCCTTGAAACCTTGATTGGCCGTGTCGCAGCATACCAGACATAGTACAAAGCTACGAACGATACTGGAAAAACACATTTCCGAAGTCATGATCATCGCAAAACATTGTCAAGAAGTGTAATGAAATCGGTATGGTCGAAAAATACCAAAGTATCTTTAATGTGACGGATAACAGCCATTATGTTCTTTGCGATGGCATAAAAGGTACATATTTGAACTTCGACATAGTACAGTCTTTTGTGACGTCATAATGAGTGATACTCGATTACTCGACTCGACTCGAAGCATATTACGTGATTCAGAATCGAATCACTCAGGTACTCGATTTTGCCCAGCCCTGACATATCGATTCAATTTTTTTTTATCACCTGCATGTCCTTTTATATCATCATTCTTTTACTCTTCGCATGCAGTGCATATATACTGCTCCGACTCCGGCTCCGACTCCGGACTGTGGACATCTCTGCACGTGGCCCATGCACAGATATCGATCTATAGTCTTTGAAGAGTTGCAGTCGCTGCAGTTGGTGGTGTTGGGCGATAGTTGCTCGGTTTATGATTATGGAATGGAATTGTCCCGTTGAGTCGTGCAAGATAAAAGCATTCTCTAGCCGACTATATCTATTTGATCATTTACGAAGCATTAGGTTACCGTTACGCGTTACTGAATTTTCTGAGATTCGTAGTAAACAACCAATGCATCACTGTGACATCACAAGCAGCGTCTGGTTACGTCAGTACGGTAAGTAGTGACATCACATGGAATAAATATCAATTTATACGCAATTAGATGGGAAAGAAAGGGACTAGATGTAATGATAAATGTTTCTGTAAAAAAAAACGACCTAAATCAAACATTATAACGCAGTGGCCTGTAAATATTATTGGTGGCATGTCAGCGGATGAATACCACTTATTTTGAAATCGTTAGAGTGGCGTATCGTCGTCTGGCCATTATAGAGATTTGAGCAAAGGGTGGAGCGAAGCTTGTGCTTGAAGAAAGTGGGCACGATCGTTGAAGATTCCTAGGAATGCTGATTGGGATACGCATCGTAAAAGGTACGTTTAGTAAACCATTTCGAAATGCCGAAATTGATTTCAGTTTAAACATATTGCTGTTGTTGTTCACAGTAAGCCATTCTGATTCTACTGTGCCCAATATCACTATTCCTTCATCGGTATCCTTCATCGGTATCCTTCATCACTATTCCTTCATCTTCACTTAATTTTGTACAGAATCTAAAGATCTTGGCTGGATGGCTGCTTTACCCACCATTTTTAATGAAGCATATTCACATTTTTTACTGGTTGACGAGAAGGTATGAATACTTATCAATATTATATGTTACCAATGCGGACAACTATTCTAGTCGAATAGAGTTATACAATGTTTGCCAAATTTGATTCGCAAGGAAATTGGATTAGATTTAAATTAACAAAAATTTCAGCAATGAGATTAGAATTTTATTACCGACGGCATCTGTTTGTCAAATCCGCATTACTACGCTAAATATAGATATGGTGACTGAGAACTGATCTATAGAACGTGTGTGTGTATTTGACCTGATTCTTTTTCACATACTAACAGACACCAAAGTCTGGATACCCTATCATCTGCTTCAACACTGAAAAGCAAGAGTGGAAAGTCTGTTTTGATGGGGAGCAGGTGCACAACATCCATAACTTTCAAGAGGCATTGGCAGTGATGTTATCCATTAAATGGATCTTCGATATGGAGTTCTCACCCAAAATTAAAAATTCCCTGACGTTCTTGTCAGTGATTCTGGAACATTTGCCTGGTGTGCACATCACCAATGCTGTGAAGAAGAAACTCCGTGCACCACCAAATAAAATCTTTCGACTGACTAATGACTAGAGGTCGACCGATATTGATTTTTGCAGGCCGATACCGATTATCGACAGACTCACATGGCCGATAACCGATATCATAGGCCGATATTAAGATGGAAGGAGAAGAGAATCATTTCGCCTAAAATATTATATATTAGGCAAGATGCCACTCGTACATGCCACAGAAAGCTGTACAGCAAACGATAAAACTCAAATTAAAAATAATTATTGCTTAATTCTGCGCATTCATTGAAATTTGAGATAACCCAAAAAGCAAAACGTGATACAGAATTGCAGATCAGTCCAGTTGATGTAGATTGTAGTCCGGGAAACATAATTTCTCTGCATGCTCACCCAGTTCAACTCGTACTGCAAGGGTAAATCTGTCACGTATCGCCCTTTGCGTCGTCGATTTCTTAAGATTGGGAACACGGAGCATTGAATTCGAAATATTTTTTTATTTTTTACACATAAAATATCGGCCGCGATATCGGCTTTCATATGCCGATACCGATAATCGGGAATGCTCCAAATATCGGCCTCGATAATCGGCCAGGTCGATAATCGGTCGACCTCTACTAATGACGTCTTGAATTGTAAATAATAAAATCTTTCGACTGACTAATGACGTCTTGAATTGTAAATAATAAATCCAATGTCATGTCAACATGTGATGCATTATATATGTATGTTGCTGTTTGACGAGGATATGCGTATGCCATAATAGGATGGGTTGGTCGGATAGAGGTGTAAGGTAGAAAGATAAGGTAGAAAAATACCTACCTGTGAAATAAGGTAGAAAAATACCTACCTGTGAAAAAAGGTAGAAAAATACCTACCTATGTGAAAAAAGGTAGAAAATTTTCCTCCTGTCTGTAAGGTAGACTGTGAACCACCTCTAAAGGTGGGCACAGTTTTTACAGTGTACCTCGCGAAGACTCGGTCCATGCCACAATGCTGAAGTACATATCGGCGTTTTAAACGTCGCTAAATGTATCAACAGCGGTGATCAAAAGATATAATAATTGCGTAAAATCAATACATTCCGTCGCTTTGCCAACAATTTCGACGAGGACTTGCCGAGGAATATAAGCTTACGCCTTAACGGTCTTAGCCAGACCGGACAATGTGTTCGGAGTCTGAGTATTGCTACATTGATATCGAGCAAAGTGTACGGGTTTCCATACTCTACCGATACCACAAGCAACAACAAGTTATGCAGCAGTAGCAAGCACCTTAATCGCACGGATTTGGTTTTAATGATACAGTAAAGATATGAAGTCAAGATTGACCCCGTACGCCCGTTCGAATTTTTATATCAGAAGACGATATCAATGTCATTGATTGGTTGAATAAGCATCATTCGCTGACTACGTATATCGCTCGTGATGTTGTGTGATTGCGGGTCAAGCTCACAGCAGAGAGTCACTAAATATTCACAAACGGAAAGATGGTTATTCCGAGAAATTTTTGCAACAAAGCAACTAAAACTTTCAAGGTTGTCGAAGTGCATGGTGCATGCTCGTTAAGCGTTGATTTTTTATGCTGCCAGCACCATGCATGGAGTGGCCCGCTGTTGAAATGCAATATATTTGAGCCAAAGATCTTATAATGGAGTGAAAATTACAATTTATCAAAAGGTTCACAGTGCAGAACCTACCAAGGTTCTGTTGTGAACGCGAACCTCTAAATTTTCGAGGTTCACACACAGAACGCGAACGTGAACCTCACGTTCACACCATCCCTAGTTCCTAGCCGCTAACTCGCGTCCACAGTTCCTGCCGGTTCGTCAAAATACTTCAATTTTATATCTCAGTTGCAAAAAGCAATAACTTGAAGGCTTCTCAAATATTGTTAGACACAAAACATCAAATTTGGAACTGACACAGAAATTTCAAATGTAATTTGCAGCACTGTGGCGTAGTGTCGAATTCATGGTCTTTTTCTGGTTTACCATATAAGTCACCAATTGAATTTGATCACAATGCTGTATGTGTTCTACGAAACTGTATAATGTAGCCTATCACAATTTTTATGTGAAAGATCACAATAATTTTAAACAAAACAGCGAAGTCCCTCCTCAGTAGAAAACCAACGACAAAATTCCAATTAATGGGTTCGTCAGGACTGTGCCAGGGTTAGGGTCGTCGATAGAACTCCGTATAGCACGTGCAGATAAAAATAAGTTTCCATTCTGGGCTCTGGAGTTGCGTAATTTTGACGTTGCCGTTGTTGTTGGGTGTATTTTAGTTTCTGACGGTTTACCGGTTTGGAAGCAATGTTTTGAAATGTTACCATCTGCAAAGCTAAACGGGTTCAAAACCACTGGTGCATAGAGTTGCGTGTGTTGATGTGGATGACCTGCTGAAGCCAAGGATAGCAGGATAGTTTTTGGGTTATCTTGTATATTCGTATGAATGAATTAGGAAGAAGCCTTACTTGCGGTCAGAATCCTACTGAAGACACAATGCCGTGGTATCTACAGAGAGTGAAATATACCCGTCTAATTCCAACGTCGTATAACTATATGTAAGGGAGATGTGTTACCGATGAAACATAAATTACAAAATTATCTCTGGCCCCAAAATGTTCAGCCGATAACAACAAATGCTTTAATGGCTCAACACTTCGATACAGGCTCTATACCTACCGTGGATATATACCTGAATATCTGCAGTTTCTCAAAATATTTATGAACGTTCAAAATTTGTTGCTCGAACGTGTCATCGGTCCCCACCGGGTGGGTCCAAAAGCGAACGAACTGGGAACCTTTGAGACATGCGCTCAAAAACTCAGATGTTCCAATATAACCTACAGCAATACAGAGAGTGAAATATACCCGTCTACAACGTCGTATAACTATATGTAAGGGAGATGTGTTACCGATGGAGCATAAATTACAAAATTATATCTGGCCCCAAAATGTTCAGCCGATAACAACAAATGCTTTAATGGCTCAACACTTCGATACAAGCTCTACCTACCGTGGATATATACCTGAATATCTGCAGTTTCTTAAAATATTTATGAACGTTCAAAATTTGTTGCTCGAACGTGTCATCGGTCCCCACTGGGTGGGTCCAAAAGCGAACGACCTGGGGACCTTTGAGACATGCGCTCAAAAACTCAGATGTTCCAATCCAACCTACAGCAGGGTTGTAACCAAGTCACATGGTTCCGAGTCACGAGTCAATCTGACTTTTGTGGTTTTGACTCGAGTCGAGTCATTTTCAATTCATCACCGAGTCGAGTCCGAGTCCAAGTCACTGTTTTAAGGGCCAAGTCCGAGTCATAGTGTTATGACTCGAGTCGAGTCCAAGTCACAGTATTGAAGTCATGTTCAACGTATGTTTTCAATCCTGCTTGGGTGATATCGAATTCCTTGCTTGCCAAACATGCTTATTTTGTCCCTATCATAGTCTTGGTACATGTTATTCAGGCAGATAACAGACAGTTCCTGGCCTCATTTACCGATGCTACAGATAGACGAGACAGGTCCCCAATACGATAACTTTACTAATCTTAGAACTTTAAATCAAATATCTGTCTTGTCAGTCTGATATATCACAAATACAAGCATTCAGTTTTTATTACGAGCACATCGGCGACCGCTCACAAATAGCTTATAGAGAATTAACGAATTCACGTCTACATGCCATCTGATAGAGAACCTACGAATTCACGTCTTGCTAGATATAAGCTGGTAAAGAATCAACAGATAAACGTTTATGTAGAGGTACAGTTTTGCTTTCACATTATATCTTGTGGTTGACCAGAGAAAGGTCAACTTTCCTGCTCAGCTACCGAAATAGTCGCCGGAGCGTTACTTTAGTGCTGATTTACTGTTATCTTAGTTGAATATGCCCTACATTTACCAAAAAAAAATCTCAAAAATGAGGACAGAATCTCAAAAATTAGGCTACTTCTTAAAATTGTTAGATTATCTAAAAGAACTTAAATTTGGCTCAATTCCAACCAGTAGAAAGCAATGCTAAGAGAAAATATTTTGGATTAATTACAAATAGAGACTTTCGAATTTTACCGGCTACCTCATGATATTGTTGAATTGTGTAAAAATATGATTCATAGCAAATTTGGCTCAATTCCAACTAGAAGAAGCGAAGTTATTAGAGTGGAATATTTTGGATATGAAAAAAAAGTCGACTTACTACTAGTATATAATTATATTATATGAAATCATTTCTCACTAAAAATACTCCATGTATTTTCAAATCCAAAACTTTCTCCTCTCATATTATTGATTCCACTTTTTAAAATTAAGCCAGATTCAGTGTTCTTTTTATGCAACGTAACAATTTTATCAAGTAGCCACCCAGTAGAATAAAAAAGAAGTTATTTTTGATCGGCCCTATTGTGCAAACATCACACAACATTAGCCATTCATTATTACTCACGTGCACAATGCACATACCTAACAAAACGTCAAATGGACGGCGGGTATTGTGTGTTTTCACAGACAGCAGATCATATCAATGAGTTACACTTGATAAATACTAAAGTGGAAAAGAGATTCTCATATATGTTGAGGCGACATGGCCTTAGAATAATCCACATCCACTGGATACACGTTCCACTGGAGCATTAGATGCAGGAATTGAAAAGCAATTTTGAACCACACTGAAGAGCATTAAATACTCATCCATTCTAGTCGCCCAAAAATGCAGAGAATCAGCGCCTTCAAATCTACACGTGAGCTTATCAGTCTCTTCCAAGTAGGCTACTTGACCATCTGAGTCATTTCATTGGCTCTAATTGGACTTTGCTTCGATCGTTTGCTTGTGTAATTGTAAAGTCTTGAGTACTTTGATGGCGGAAGATCTATTACCTCTTCATCACTGGATGATTTTGTACAATGCATCGCTCTTTGCTACTATTTACCATTGTCTTTTGTTTTTATGGCGGCGCATATCTGATATCAGACGAGTGCAACGAATGCAGTGGTGACAAATAGCGATGTCGACAGAATTCGTCACATGCGTTGATCTAACCATTGTGATTCGCAAATTTCTTCACCTTCAAGTCATATAAAATAAGTCGAGTCAATGACTTGAGTTGAGTCATGCGTAATGACTCGAGTACAAGTCATGCGTAATGACTCGAGTACAAGTCGAGTCAATCCAAATATTGACTCGAGTCGAGTCGAGTCATTTTCCTATTTCAAGAAAATGACTCGAGTCAATTCGAGTCACAAAAAAAATCGTGACTCGAGTCTGACTCGAGTCGAGTCATGACTCGAGTCATTACAACCCTGACCTACAGCAAGTCAAAATAGAATAATTGGTCGCCACCTTAGAAATATAGAAAAAACACCAACTCAAATGTTGGCAGAAATGACAGTTTCGATTTAGGCTCGAACTTACACATTTGCGGATACACACATATTGCCCGTATATCAACATTTTGACTTCAAAATAGCTCGCTATAGCGATAAAATACCACAGGTCATTATGAGATCCAGCCTCTATATGGAGGCGTGTTCTGTGGTAGCATGATTAGTTGGTCAAACTATTTTGCTTTGTTTGGCTGAGCTATTATCGACCCCCCACGCCGTAAATTTTGTAATTAAATTGAATAAAGTCCACTCAAAAAATTTATATGTGTCGTTATATAGTCTGATACAAGTCCCACACTTCACATTAAAATTATTGCTGTTCTGTTCGTGTTGAAGGCTGCAAAGTAAATTGAATTAGTCGATCGAAATATATTACTCCTCAAAACAGAAAACCTCTGTCACAGACCCCATAACTCGCGCAGGTCAACGTTATTTGCATGTAGTGAAAGATTCCCCAGCATGCATTTGTAAACAACTTCACGGACTATTTGTTTTATTCAAGATATTGGCGCTTTTAAACTCCGAGGTCATTTGCACCCGTACATTTAGTCCAGTAACTTCAATCTTGGCGATGTCCTTTTCACTCGTATTACGGACGACTTCCATTCACTCTCTCTCCCACCACCATAATCTCTTTCGTTTTTCGTGCGTCCGTAACTTGATAGATAATTTTACAAATTAGCATTTTATGCTACCTGCAGACCATAGATAGACGAAAACTATATTATAGATCAGTGGTCGTCAACCTTTCGTAAGCAGTTCGCTAAATATCAAACTATCAATAACTCGCGTGTCAAACATTTTGGTATTCATTTCGCATTGATTCGCGACTGAAACTGTATCATGTGTGAAGGATCGAGCGAGGGATCTTGAGCAATGTATTCTTAGTTCGATATGCTTCAGTGATGTTAACTGTGACTTACTGACCCTAGCCATAGCTTACATTGCAACATTCGGACTTACCACTACCCACTATCATATATTGTATTATATTAGATTCAGTGGTGTTTTCAGGAATTGAGGGGGTGAGTGATTCTATTAGTTTGCGATCCAGTGCCGGCTAAGGAGGCTACAGATAATATGAGATCATGGGCATCTCCTTGACTTTTATTATGATTTTCGAACCAATCGGTTCGCGCCACCCTACTATTTATGATAACAAGATACGGTCACTGCATTGATTGCGACCCGTGTCAAAAATAACATAAACTATAGAAAAATTTAATAAGAAGTTGTATATATTTGGTTTTAAGTAAGCTTATGGTAGGTCTAGGGTTGCATTTAAAACAAAAATCAATTTAAAAAAACATGTTTAAAATAAGGCCCCTGTTGAAAACATATCTTTTATAGTTTTTGTTTTTTTTAAGCCATGATGTCACGAATATTAAATTGTGACATCATAGTGAATTGACATTGACAATTGAAAACAGGGTAAATATAGCTTCATTGAAGAAATATATACGTAATATAGCTGTTGAACCGACTATTTTGAGGGTTTCAATCATCCCATATCGCATACGTCGGCTATATTGGGTGGTAATTATCCGTAGGATCATACAACATGTTTTTCGGAAATCATTTACGCAACTATGACATGATTTTGCAACATAAAAAACATTTTTTTACAGATAATACATGTTACACATAATACATGTTTTAAACAAAGTGTTTCAAACAACAATTTGTTTTAAGTGCAACTCTAGCTAGGTCGCATTCGTTTGTTGTGTTTAGGTCCATTCACATATCAGCTCTGTAATGAAACCCTACGTGGTGCAATGCGAAAAGTTGAACTTTTTTTAGTCGACGCACTGTTGTCCAAGGGACCTCGCAGTGAGTTGGTGAGTGCGCGCAGACTCGTGAAAGATTAGAGGAAACATTACTTGCAAATCAAACATTAACAGTCGTGAAAAAGATCTCGCATGCCACAATTGGCACGTGTTTAAATGTTCACCAGTCACTGTTATAGATGGTGTCACGGTAATATTATTGACAGAATGGTTTTAACTTCGATTTCTGACTGCCATGGACAACCATGTAGCTGTGAATTTAATATTCTGGGTAGATTGACCATAATGTTGGTGTCTGAGTTTGGTAAAACCATATTAGGAATGGCGATGGAATAGGAGCCAGTGTATTGACAGTGTCAGGGGTCGGTAACTTGAAAATACATGGAGTGGGAGTAGGAGTAGGAGTCGTGGTAACGCTAACTATTATACTACCATCCGGTCTTTCTTCATCAAAGACCGCTGAGGTCGACTCCAGAATTCCTAAATTAAAAGAGTCTGCGAGAGGATATCACGATTTCTGCAACAAGGGATAATGCTTAGGGCTTGACCAAGAGTTATAAGTCGTTAGCGGGATGTCGCGATTACGGCAGGACTCGATGAGAAAGCAACGTTGCAAATCGTATCTTGCATAGTTCACGATAAAATGGTCGACGATTTCCGCGATATTACAATGAAGACAGAGCGGAGTATATTGTTTTTTTATGGGTGGCATCCTAAGGTTTGAAAAAATGAAAAATTACAGGACGTTCCATATTCTTCACAGCAGCACTCATTCGAACTCAACACATGGGATTCGTCGTGTGGGCGACGTTTCCTCTGTAAGAACTCGTATACTAATCACGCTGGCTGCTTTATTTTAGCATGCGAAACTTGAGTTACGAGAACGTAGGTTCGTCGTGATACTCCTTTTAAATGTGAGAACACATGATCACATGCGAAGGTGGAGCCAAACATCGTCACAATAGCAATAGATATGCCTTGCCTACCCCTCTAAGCTGTGATACATCGGTGTCGTCGGGTCAGAGGAGGCAAGTAAGGCGGTACGTCACCTGCCATCATGATGAGTGAACGAAAGTTGTGATAGCGTAGAATTTAATATTACTGATATTAATCGATTTGATATAACTGTCGTACTGATTCCGAAAATCTAAATACTGATCGACTTCTCAATTCTCAAAAAATAGGGTGGTAGCACATAACGTTGCGGTTCGCGCTTACTTACTTCGCGCACTTACTAGAGAGCTACTTACCAATCAAGGACGTGGATATCTATATGACATTGTTTGTAATTTTGAATGTAACGTCCACGGCAATTCATTTCTTGCCGTATATCAGGAAGACAATGTTTATTTGAAAACTGCGTTGTTACATAGGCGTCGCAATGTCTGCTATTCTCTTTGATGAATCAGCGTATCGGGTACATCGAATTAGAGAGTGATATGAGTCGCCGGCGCGCCAGTAACTTAAATTTGAGGATTTTGAAAAGAAGGGGCTCGAGCCCCTAAACCTGAAGACAGCATTGTCTTTACCTCTCAAAGTCTTGTTTATACTGCCACGAGAATAATTATTCTGACCGTGATGAAAAATACTAACAAGTTGCTGCAATATTCATCAATTCAGTACAAAAGTAAATATTTGGCAAAGAGTCATATCTTACACCCAAGAGAGCCATATATGGCTCGTGAGTCATGAGCTCCCGATCACTGCCTTATTCCATCCTCTTAAGCACCTATTCCGTCCGCATAACAATCTTAAGCACCTATTCCGTCCACATAACAGTCTTAAGCACCTATTTCGTCTGCATAACAATCTTAAGCCCCTATTCCGTCTGCATAACAATTTTAAGCACCTATTCCGTCCGTATAATAGTAAGCTGTCACTGCCCAATCTATCAGGCAAACAAGATTCAGAAGACTCGGCAGGGTTTGAAGATAGAAAAAAAAACTCGGTTGACGACTTCAATATCTCTCATATAGATATAAATCCAGAACCAAACTTCCCGAACTAACACGAATTTAGTGATTAAGTTAAAAACACGGAACTAACTGAATCAAATGCAGAACTTCTGACTTCATGGTTGAATCTTGTTACATTCAGCGTGTTGATGTTCTTCGGGTATAATATTGTTTTCCATGTATTTTCTGTGGCAGGCACTCTTTGCTTATGCAGGAATGTTGACAACAATTTTAAAGAAATATAAATTGCTCGGGACCGAAGGATATTGCTCGGCGGATATTCCTAATGGTCAAGATGAGTCCTCCCTCGTTGACCGTCGACCATTCTGTCCGAACTTTAAAGATAACAAAAATATGAAGTTTCTCCTTGAAAGTATAAAAGATATGCCCGATACAACTGTTAACTCTATTGAGATTGGCTTCTTGAAAGGATTCCAAGGTCGCAGAACATTTTTTCTTTTGTTTATGGTACTCCCAGCCTGACACTGAACACTATTCTCAAAATAAGGTATGAAATGAGATGAAAAAGTATGTGAAAATATGGAGTGGGGCATGTCGTTAAAACGCATTACCGGCACTCTCACATTGATTTTTATTAGTCCAGATATGGATGATGTAAACGAGAAAGCTCGTGGCGTGTTTCAGCAGGATATTTCTGATTTGGAATGAAGATACAAAGGCAGGTGGAGTTGTATCATGACGGGGGCTTATTTGCGATCCATAATAAGAGAAGATTTCTCAGTTCACAGACGCAAATCACGCAGAAAAAAAAACTAATTTTAAAGTTTTTTGGAGTGTTTACATCCTTACATAATCTACTGTTGCCCATATTTGTAAATATTGTTTTTGTAAGTCGAATAATGAATTATGCGGATTGTTACAGGGAAATTTAGAGTAAAACTATAAATCAGAAAAATTGACATTTCCCGAAGACTAGGGACACTTTGGAAAACGTATTTGTATTTTAATGATTAGTTTAGAATATCATAACAAAATACATCAAACTCTCACTTAACTAAAAACTTTGCAAAATTTTGTTACATGGTGTTATCCTCATTTCCCACCAGGAGATATGGAAGAAGTAGGCTATAAGATCCATCGACCGAGATTTCGTATCTGAATCAGAACCGAAATCAGTCCTAATGTTGAGGCGTATTGACGTCCAAAGTCTTGAAGTAGAACATATTTCGGATTCAACAATTACCACGTAAAGTTTCGGAGATCGATGCAATAGCTGGTCAGAATGAAGGTAATATTTGTCACACACTAAGATATGTATAAATAATTCGTGGCAAAAGACAAACTATTGCTGAAAGAATCGGGCGTGTTAATGTTCACTACACAACAGTGAATCATTGAACCACGTTACATTTTCATCAATGGAAACTTCTCCAGCAATTGACAAAAAAAACTCGGATTCACCCCAATCGTCTATTGTTATCGTCCTTGGTACAATTGCTATCATCAAAAATCTGCATAGTAACATATGTAGCAATATTAAGTTTAGAAATTAGGACAAGTACATCTCCTGTTTAGTCTTGGCATCCGAATATCACCAAACCACGTTGTTACATTTTCTATATATGCACGGTGCATCTTTGATTACTTTTGAGTGCGTTTCGCAGATATAGCTTTTTTGTATTAATTTTAACACGCTTCTTGAATACCACTGTAGTACGATGTGTAATTATCCTTGATTCTTCCGTTCAGATCGTCACACATCGTCTTGGATTGTTGGACAACGTCGACGATATCCCAGATTTCTAGAACGATATCGACGACAGACATCACAACTGTAACCACCGCAGCAAACTTGCCGCAGAAGTCCATCATTCCAAACGCACTGGAATCGACTTCTTCCAGTGGAATCCCGGCGGACTCGGCGCATTCTTTGATTGTGTTATTTGCTATGTTCATTTTCTTTCCCATGACCATCATTGCCATTCCTTGAACCAGCGCGATCCCACTTTTTGCTATTTCCGGTAGTTTCAATCCCACCAATGTATTCATAAATTTCTTCACGTCAGCTTCACTGCGCTCACCCAAGTTTAGGTCGTCAAGCGCGTCATAAACAGCTTTAATCTCTTCGCTGTCGAATACTTTTCTGGCGGACGCGGCATATTGCTTGAAAATCGACGCAGTAATCGTGCCTTTCATTCTTTGTACCTGAGCCATGAACTGCATCAGGTACGAACGACACATTCGGTTGTCCATTCCTTTCGGAGCTTGCGCGTTAATCAAGTGGTTATTTGCTTTATACTTCTCGATGTAGGTTTCAACGTAGCTGTTTATTCTTGCGGCGATATCAGTGTCCGCTGTCTTGAGTTTGTCATTTAGCTTGGTGGATTTCTTTGAAATCATGCCCTTTGCTAGCAACGCTTCTCCTTCCAAAACCGCAAACACTGCCATACCGAGACCAAAACTCCAAAACGAGGCTACCGCAGCCGCATCCACTGCAATCTGTATTGCATCGGAAACGATGGTCGTATCCCTTACAGCGACTGCTAAATCGTTCAGTGTTTTGAATTCTTCGTTGATAGCGTCCCCAAATTCGAAGCCATCCATTTTTGAAAACAACATTAGCTCGGAAATCAGGCAATCTACGTTTTGATCACTTTCCGATTCCCAATTGGATACGTAATGCAAATAAGTAATTGGATCGGTGCTACCCATGGTGTATTGACGTTACCAATTTGATCTGCCACTGTACTGTAATGCAAATTAAATGCTGCATTATAACTTGAGCAGACAAGAGGACATGGATATACCAGTAACTGAAATTATATTTGAAATCTCAATTGGTATTGTGTTAATTGCGTATTTGTACTGGTACAGGGCTATGCCTCAAGGTTTATATACTCGTTATCGGCACATTCACGGACTCGTGGCCATAATGTTCAACTACTATTACACATTAGTACTTGAAACGAGTTCGCATAGCAAGATATTGCATAGCAGGCGTTCATATTCTCATGACGCGATTATTTGGGTTGTAGCAATTATAAAGCCAACTTTCCGTAATTGAAGATTTGGCAACTCATGTTAGCTACAGGGGTGGTGCGAACGTGTGTGAACCTCAGAAATTTAGAGGTTCACGTTCACAAACGAGTCTTCATAAGTTCTGCACTGTGAACCCTTTTTATTATTACAATTTTTCACGTCATTATCACATCAATGGTTGGAATTCTTTGCATTTCAACTTTGGGCCACTCTATGCTTGGCGATGGCAACATAAAAAATTCATCACTCAACAAGCATGCACATGCACCTTGCCAACAAAATATATTTTACTTGCTTTATAACAAAAATTCGCTCAAAATAGCGAGTTTTTCGGATATTTAGTGACTCTTTGCTGTGATCTTGACCCGCAATCACACAACATCAAGAGCGAATGATACATATGCAACTAATCAAAGAAATTGATACAAATAATACATCGTTTTCAAATGTTAAAATCTAGCAGGCGCACGGAATCCATCTTGATATGATATATTTATTGTGTCATAAAAACTAAATGCGTTTGATTCGGGTGTTTCGCGAACCACTAGAAAATGCTTCGCAAATGCCGAAGTTGATAAACATCGATCAGTTTGCGATGAATATTGTTTCAAACAAAGCACAACATAAGCACAGTAAAATCGTTGAGCAACCGAGCATATATCGGAACACCCTGCAGGAATTTGCACTCACATCAGAAAAACCCAGTCATTAGGACCACACCCGGTAGACGTGTAAAGCATAGCCCTTAATTATCTGATGTATGACATCGGGTAAGACCTTATTAACACGACCGTTTAGTGACCATTCGAGTACGTAATCAGAGTTGGATGCGTGTAGAAGTGTTTGTGTATCACTTTCACATTGAACTATTAGATATGATTATAACGGGAGTTGCCAACGTTCATATCGTGAATGCTAATGATGTTTGCTAGTTATATATGAAATTGGCAGTCGCTTTTATAGAATAGTAGGCGACCTGTGATAACTAGACTCCACGTCTGAACTTCCAACCTCACATACGAGTCAATGAACAACATGACAATGGGACTGGTCGACATTGAAAGCGTATATTACCTGACAGTTGTATACGATCATGGTCGCCATATGTGGCATTGGTCGCTATTTATACCGGCTAGCAGGACCGTAACTGCCGCACCCCAAATCCCAAAAATTGGGGGGGGGGGGCGAGCTTGAAGGGGCCCAAATTATTATTTCGTGAATTAGCATAAATTATAGAGTTTTTCGTGAAAATTCAGGCAACTTTTTCAAAAGTTTTTCGCGTCCGGCGCGATTTCAAGTTGCCAATTGTATTGAAGTTTGAGTACTCTCTCCCCAAGAAAAAATACGCAAGATTTATAGAAATGGACATATCGGCATAGGCCATTACCGCTCCACGATTTACCAAGACATATGAAGTTTTAGGCCATGTAACATGTGACTCCAAGAAGTGGGCCAGAACGATCGGCAGCGAGAAAACCTTGGCCGAAAATGACCGCCCTTATGTTGATCGAAAACTTCGTTATATATACAAAATACAAATAGGTTTAATTGTCCATAGGTGCCTAAATGACTTGCATCGAATATTCCTGTCTTAGCAATCTAAACCTCACATCACAAATACCATTCCGCAGGGAAAAATTATATGCCAGTGAAGAAATACCAATTTGAAATCGTGTGCGTCTTTTACTTTAGTAGCCTACGTTTGGGCGATTCTATATATTTTGATATAACAGACAGGAGGTAACTAAATAACATCATGTTACGGAGTCATACCAAAGAGCCCTACAGTTTCCAAGACACCTCACTTAATGCTACCGGTAAATCTGATTACGTGAGCAGAGAGGACAAGAAATGGATAGCAATATATATACAATTCCTCATCTTTTTGACCGATTTTATTATAATTTATCGAAAGTTTTCGCGCTTCGCGCTGGCTCACTGCACAGTACGGCTAATTTCGTTGCAAAATCGAACGTGATTGGGTGTAGGTTTATCACCCTATGGTAGCCCACGACCCAAATTTTTGGGGGGACCTGACCAAGTGCTGTTTTGTTCCTGCCAACGGGTATACGCCCGAAGGTGTTTAATTATTATTGAGGGGTCCTACCTTTTCAAACACACCTTACCTGTAAATCTGATTACGTGAGCAGTGAGAGGATAAAAATTGATAGCAATATATATGCAATTCTTGATCATATTGGCCGATCCAATCATGAATTATATACATTTTTCGCGCTTTGTGTGTCTAGCCGAGAAGAGCTGGCCCAGTAAAAGGCGCCCAATCTAGATGACAAGTATCACGGTAAACAGCGGATAGCGTGAAGGGGTCTGGGGTGCGAAGCCCCCCAGAGGTTCGGTTAATCATCATGTGGGGGGCCAATGACCAACGTTTTGGGGGGGCTGACGAAGTGCTGTTACGGTCCTGCCGGCTAGTAGTCGATATTCGGACCTAATATTTCTGTATCGCAACAAACAAATCGCCGTCGCTTTTGTAGAATATTAGCAGACCTGTGATAATGTGACTGCACATCCCAACAACCAACCTCGCGTAAGAGTCAATGAGCAAAATGATAATGGGAGTGGTCGACATTGGAAGCGTTTATTAGCTGACCTTTCTGTACCGGATCTTCCACCGATCAGAAGGTGTCTCTGAATTAGGATTAGTGGGTGAATGCGTGAAGGGTACGTGTTAGCTGATGCCTCTATGATCTTTCTGTCAAACATCTGTGCAGAGTGCGTAGAAAGACACAGAGGCACGGGGTGAAATAAGATAATTCCATATAAGGCCATGTCATATGCCATGTATAATAGGCCTTTTTTGTATCTAAGAGGCAATTATTTTCCTAAATTTTCAACTGAAATTGTTTTGACGTTTGGCGCGATATGCTTTTGGGGCTCATAATTATTGCTCAAGTGTATAGTCCACATTTCATATTTGAGACTTCTCTCAATAGTAGGGTTACGATATTTTGAGATACGGAAAAGAGAAAACTTTACAATAATTCTGAAAGCTGTGGTGCCGGAAAAGAAAAATGTTAATTTTGAAAAATTTTCCACCTTTAGTACTGTGTTGGCTTAAATAAAGTGGACGTATGGTAAATTGGTAACCCTTCTCAACAGTGATCACTGATCACCTTCCATGACATCAAAGTATATATGTTGGTATTGCATACATTGTTGTGGCTCTTTTTAAAATTCTTTTATATGACCATGGAAAGCGTGAAATTCGTCATTATCATCAAGCAGGCACGTCTAAAAAAGTTTGAGAACCACTGGTCTAGGAGGAAGTGTGGTGATACATATAACACAAAAAGTAAAACCGCAGTATAGCAGGGGTATCAAACTCAACTGGCGTCGCGGGCCGGATTCAACCCTTCGGATCGCTCACGGGCCGGCCCAGTGTTAAAATCCATGCTCTTTTTTTTCACTCGATTACTTTATTGCCGTTAACAGGAGTCCTATTCTTGCAACACCTTTATTCGCAAGCAATAAAATTCGCAAAGTACGATGATTGACCCTTACAATACAGTTATAAACCTCTAAAAAGTGACTCTAACGACGATATAAGCTGGCGTATTTCTATTCTCCCCTTGTTTTAGTCGTAATAAGGCGTTAGTTCTGCCGCGTATATGTTGTGTGGAATACACGAGATTTAACTGTAAACACAAACTATTGAATTTGGTACATTATTCGTTAATCGCGATTCGGGTTTCTCTGATGCCTCTTGAGTTAGAAGTAAAATAACATTATACATTATTATACTCTCCTTGTAACCTGCATATCGCGGTTTCATATTGACGTTTTCTCTTCGGTTTTTTCGTGGTTCATTTTTTTATGAAACTCTAAACTATAGTGATGTACTTTTTGCCTTCTCTGAATTGGGTGTCAATGTCCTAATTGATAAGTATTCCCCACTAATAACATCCTTACAATTGCTAGAAATGTGCTTCCTTACAATTGCTAGAAAAGTGCTGCATAATTCAACCATTTATCAATCTACTCGGAATTGCTTCGTGGGCCGGATGAAATCGTCTGCAGGCTACGAGCACTTTTTAATGTCAGTAAGCAGGAACTGGCGGCATTCATAATTTAAGAGTGCTGCAGTATGACAGCAATAATGCGCCCGCTAATATAAAGTGCCTGTAAGCTTTTGCTAGGCCACCCACAGGCTATTACGAGGAAGGAATAGATGGTGGGAGTAAAATGGATGGCAGTTCATTTCCGTCTACGCAACTGATGTAGCCTACTTGTGCAAAGGAGATGTGAAAGGTAGGCCTGCCTCAGGTTATCGAGTCAGCACCGCGGTATTCCTCTTCATGCTACCACGGAATGCTAAACGTCAGACATTGAAGCCGTGGTTAGCAATATTGCTATCGATTCTTGGGTCTGAGTCGTCAGTTGATTGATAATCTCGATCCATTGATCAGGTAGCTTGACAATACCGTTGCCTTCTCCCATCGACTAGCAGACATTTAAAAGATAAACATATATTAAATGCTGCAGTATTCAGTTTTCCAGATTGACACTAATCATGGCCGAGGTCCCGAATTGTATGACCCGCTCACATATGATAGTATCTACGCCGGACCCTAAAACATGTGAGAGCCATGGCCTATTTAGCCTACTAGTTACTGGTATTTCAACATGCACTGGACTTTAAAACAAACGTTACCCCGAAACTAATAATGATTCAACTGAAAATCCCGAACTTGCTTCTCTACTGTCCAGAAAGCACTATCCCGGGTAATACGGGAATATGATACTCGAAATTTTCGGCCAACGTCCATGACCACTCTATCCCGATGTGTTTGGCTAATTTCCGTCATTGGCAATGTACAGATAGGTGTTTGGCGTAGGCCAAGGGCCGGAAGACTTTTGTGGGCAGTGTGCCGAAATGCCAAATTATTACCAGCTTGTGTGTCGAACATTCATTTATTATTATTCAACGTTTCAGGCAAGGAATACCACCAACCGCTCGTCTGCAGCTGGCAACGGTATCCGTTACGCCAGTGATTCTTGAATTATTGGTCGCGAACGAAATAAATTTTCGTCGCTACCGCTACCGACCTATCGCTTACATGTGTGTATTATTTACACAATATATCTTCAGTTCCGCAATGATTGATCTACTGTAGTTGATTTGGTTGTTTCCAAGTCCACTTTGTTCGGTACCATATCCAATAAGTGACAGGCCAATCAGTGTTTTCACGACGATATGGTCTGAAGACAATGAAATATGTTCCCACTCCCGTATCATTCAAGTCGGTTTGGTGTCACATTAAAGTTTGTCTGACACTGGATTTGTCTGTAGAGGTCGCGCGGTAAAGCGGTATAGATTGTCGTTGCTCCAGATATATTGAAATCGCTCGCACACCAGCCGAAACTAAAGAATATATCCTTCCGAGAGACCAATACGATTCCAAATTCGCATTTCAACTACAGTTGGATAATTACATCAATTCAGGTCAATTTCAAGTACAATTGCATTGACTCCATTGGATGTTTTAATTACATTACAATTAAAATTAATCAATGCTCTAAATATCAAATTACAATTACAATTACTGTTAAACATATAATTAAATACAATTACATTTACTGTAAAACATGTTATTGATTCGGTAGATAGGTGCTCTTTGACAAACGTAGCGACGTAGTTAGCAACAATCTCAAGCTATTCATGTTTCTTTCATGGTAGAATCCCTATAGTAAAAAAAAAACTAGAACGTATTCGAACTATTCCTAATCATGAGTACTGAAAACTACAAACACAGAAAAAAATTTAAAGCGACTATTACCAAACAAAAGTTTGAGCGACCAACAGCGGATAGGCTGCAAGACAGACAATGTAATGTAATCAAATGAATACTCGGAGCTGAGTAAGGAAAATGAATGTAATCGGTAAAATAAAGGTAATTGGTAAGGTGTCAGCGATAAGGATGACAACGATAAGGGTGTGTAAATTTAAAATTAATGCAAAAAGAAAGAAGCTCCTGATAACTACGAATTACAAAATTTTTGTTCGAATTTACATTTTTACTTGCTCCAAATCTGTTAGATTGCATTTGATCAACATTAGGGTTCGGAAAGTTTCGGGCCCCAGTAAATTTGGTCAAGATTGGAGGTGAT
Organism: Botryllus schlosseri; assembly: GCF_051294905.1. NCBI lineage: Eukaryota > Metazoa > Chordata > Ascidiacea > Stolidobranchia > Styelidae > Botryllus > Botryllus schlosseri. The sequence goes on along the minus strand of NC_137248.1, from coordinate 14,393,306 downwards.
GAAGTTTGATGAAGCCTTGGTTGAAAACTTTAATTTCTTTTTGCAATTGTTACAGTAAGCCGCAGTACTGGTCAGAGATTTAAAAAAAACTCTGACCGTGGTGTAGGAAATGGTTCAGCACAGGTTTCAGAAGAGTTTATTTGCTGCTCATCCATTTTTGAAATATTAAGATTTAGTTTAGCCCACTGGTTCTCTAACTTTTTTAAACACGCCCCCTTTTATGACAGTGAAATATTTATTGCCCCCCTTATTGTCATATCACACAATGAAGCCGGAATGTTAGAAATCCTTACATAAAGTTTGATGGCATGGAGGGTTATGACTGGGGCCATTTTAATATGACCTTCAAAATCAATAATATGACTAATTTTTTTGAAAATATGACTTTATATGACTTTATGTGAAAATCGTGTATTTTTATATGCGGACAACGTCACTCATGGAACTAAAGAGTAAAACATAAGTAACATAACATTAATACACATCCAATTTTATATTAAACTGTTGTAGGCCTAGTACAGTTTAATGTAGTTTGGAAGTGACGATTCGGACATAAACATGACTTTAGTAAGGAAAATGAGCGCTCCACATACGCTAATGTGGGTTGACATTTATGCAGCTTTGCATAAAGCGCTGGTGAAATATCTTGCCTTTGTAGCTCCATAATGTTTTTCACATTGTTTTTTTTTTCAGTCGCTTTTTATTGTAGTTTTTCAGCTCAAGCGGATCTTTTCCGACATCAAGGGCCTTTAGATCAGCTTGGGCCTCTTTGATGGTGTACGTACAACTTTCCGTTTTGAGTGTTAAGTTTGAAATATAGTATCGAAGACAAATTGACTGACTAGTCCACTTTGGATCGTTGACTGAATTTTTGACGCTCTTTGCAATAACTCCTTCACCTTCCTATGCGTTGACTATATTTCTTTCACTTGTGGAAGTCTCTCGGCCTAATATTGACAAGCATTCTACCAGCTACGCCAACGAGTAACTACCTTAGTTTCTTAGCGCCTAATTGCTTCACCGCTTAAATTGGTACTATTTATTAAAAGTTACTCAAAACTATGACTATGTAACTTAAAAAGCTGATTTATGACCTAACCAGCAGAATATGACTTTATATGACTTCATAACTTTATTAATATACCTCATAGGGAAGCGTTTTTTTCGTTAAAATTGATTTCACGTCTTACTGATGCAGAGAAAAAATATGACTTTAATGGTTTTGAATGGCCCTAGTTATGACTGTTAATGACAGAATTCTCGAAAATGAAATCAGGACGACACACATAGCAATAACTATGAAGTGAAGGTAAATCGCACCGAGCGCGGAAAAGTTTTTCAGTATACCGGAGGTCCGCGCCCCCCGTCAGATGCTTTCACGCCTCCCAAGGGAGGCACGCCCCCCAGTTTGAGAACCACTGGTTTAGCCTATATTGTAATTCACTAAGTTTTCTGTTGCTACTGAAGTATGGGAACAGTTTAGCATGGCTGAATTATCTAGTTCACGAGGCACGCATAGAACACCTATGTATATAGGCTAATTATTTTATGTTGTGATTGTCAGGTTTCAATAACAATATTTGCATATTTTTTAAAAAACGTTTTCAATATACATTCATATTTATTTATTGTGGGTTCCCACATTATAATCAAGGCATCAGATTCCAAGAAATCGCGCCAAGCGCAGAAACAAATTTCAAGATAAGTAAAATCTGCCCAAAAAGACTCTAGTGGCATTTCAACATAAACGATGAAACTGCCATATGCAGATAAATATTACCTCACCATCATGAACATGCCATGAGTTTGGTGACAAGTGAAGGATTCGCCCGACGTCTATGAGTCGCGTTATGCAGTATACGCTTTGCAGCGAAACAGTCACATGTGGTAAGGCTCATGATTGGATCGGCAGATACGCAATTGTCTAAATGTTATTGTCGACTTATCCTGCTACAAGTTGGCAGATACGGAAACAAAAAGTAAGAAATATCGGCCTGGTGTAAATGACCATAGTAGTCGACAAACACAATGATAACGAAAATATAAATTTTATTCTGTTCATGGTCCTGGAACCCCCTAAAATTAGCCTATATATTTGCATTATTGTCGAGTTCTGGCATTGTGATGCAACAGGACTGTCTGACTCTTTCTCCTCAGCAGAGGAAAATTAGTATATGATACATGCGAACCATTCGATATCACCAAACAGAGTTATAAGAGGGCCTTTACCAAGACTTGAAATGGAAACTGAGTAGTCAACACAATGACTTGGACTCGGAATCAAGTCATAGTACCATGACTCGGACTTGAACCTCTGCTCGATGACTTGGACTCGGACTTGACTCGGTGGTGAATTGAAAATGACTTGACTTGACTCGAGTCAAAACCGTAAAAGTGAGAATGACTTGTGACTCGGAGCTTTGTGACTTGGTTACAACTCTGCATGTCAGTAGTAGAATAATAATAATATTAATCTAATAGTAACGTATCTCTGTTTCTTAGACGGCTGAGTTCTTACATTGTGCAGTGCTCACCTCTGCCACCCCTTTGGTATGATTTAAATCGAATCGCCTTTATGTTCTGGCGGATGTGTACATGGGTAGTGTACAGCGGTGGTCAGTAACGAAGTACTTCTACTTATTTGAAGTACTCAAGTAGTTTTCCCCTTCTTATGGTACTTACTCAAGTATAACTCATTTTTGCTACTTCTATTTCCGCACTTCATAATAATTTGGGTTCAACTCACTAACTTTTCGCTATTTTCAGTTTGTCAAATAGAAATAGTTTAATACTTCAATCAGAAAGATAGCCTGGGGAATTTCGGGGCTGATTTACGGAGTACAAACATTTAATTTTCGTAAAAATTAGGTTTAACTCAGAATTTTCGTCCCGCTTCGCGCACAGCTGAGATGGAGTGGCAAATATGTTTTCACGAAAGTATCGGTGAATATAATTTACGTAGCGGGTTGTGTAGTTCTGTTCACAACGCATTGTCGCCGATATGAAATATTTCATCGTAGTAAATATGATCCATCAAAACGTTTGGAACCACCGTTTCGCAATCTAGCAATTACCTATCATATAGTAATCTAGCAGCCCATGGCGTGTATTAAACTGGAATAATGGACTCTGCGTTTTTTAGCGTTACACCTGTTTTAGCAGACCACCGCTGAAACTTTCTGGACGAGGGACATGAAATATTTTTCCCGGATTTTAGAAGTATTATTTGTATTTCTCTTCCAATTTCCAGTATCATACTTGAAATTATAATTAGTTTCAGTTCCTTTGCCTGGTGAGCATACATGTTGATGTTTAAAAGGAAGTACTGTAATGCCTCTATTTTCCAAAAATATAGCTACACTAATGGCATTTTTACGATCCACCATATTTTTTATCGACGGTTGTTTTAAATGTAACCCTATCTATGACCAGTCGAACTGCTGTCTATTATATTTTTGTGGCATATTTAGTGGTCAATCAGAGCCGCAAGAAGGCGACCTTGGCAGAGCGAAAGGATTCACGATGTTAGTTTATACACACTTTTTTATTTTCAAGACAATGACTTGCGGCGAGGTTCCTTATTGCGGAGGCAGATTCCTTTAGAACTGGATTCCCGGATACATAGACATAATAGGTCAGAAGATGATTCCGATGTCGACATGCTTATTATTATATTGATATTTTTTACACGCGGGTTATATGTATCAATCCACTATCCAAGTCACTGGCATACAAAGTTCGAATAATAGCGAACAGATTGCTTATAGGCAATGTTCCCTCTAAGCTCCACACGTGCGCAAATGCGCAGTGCTGAAACGGTCTCTGCGCACAGAAAATCTAAGCTGCGCACAAAAAATCTGAACTGATGATTTTTTTTTACTCGAAGCGCACTGTTCTACAAAGGACCGGGCAAGCGTGCAGACTCGTGAAGAATTAGAGGGAACATTGCCAGGGGCAAATGGTGTTATCGCTGAAGTCTGAAACCGAGGTACAAGTGCGGCCCGTAAAGGTAAATATTGCGCTCTGCGAAAAAATGATAATTTACAATGACGGGCGCCTCACGAAAGAGATTTTTCTTTTAGTATATGGTCGTGAGCGATACTGATATCATTTCAATAGCGCAATCTTTTCCGAGAATGGCGAAATAACATGGTTTGTCAAAGTTATAAATAGCAATGGGTTATCTCGAAGTTAGTCTGCGAGAAACTTACGAATAATATTATCCCCGTGGCATGAACATTGCATAAGATTTACTGCGCAATTACATGCCGTGAATTTTCGAAGTCATCACTTACATCATGCAAATCTGATCAAGTATGGCGAGACAGGATAATATGCAGAATATGCCAGTACAAGGACGAATATTGTTGAAAAAATCCATCCCCTTGCAAACGTTGATCGGGAAATGCTTCAACTGCGCACTGTAGGGCGTTGAATTACATCAGCTTCTCAGCAACACAAATTTTGATTTTATTCCATTCGTTTGAACGGGAATCTTCTGTCGATAAGGTCATACGCTAATATTGTTCTTGCTTCAGTCAGACTTGAATATTCGTATCATTTTGTCCTGATAGTAATGAGTGCATTGCCGGTATTAAGACGTCACATCAGTGTTTTAACGCGGTAGGCCTACATCGATCGCATGTATTCATTTGAAGGGCGTCCTCGTGCGTGTACGTACCAGAGGTGGTCAAAGTAGTCACCGTCGCGCCGGAATTTCTACTCTAGTAGACGTAGTAGAGGCGGTTTGCTAGTAAGTAAGTTGGTAGGCTATTCCACGCCTATTTTTGCCTAAAAAACTGAAAACTGTCAAGTAGAAGTAGAAGTAGTATAAAATTATAACTACTTAATTGGTAGTGCGAGTAGGCAAAATCTCCTTGAAGTACTACAAAAAGTAGAAGTACTTCGTTACTGACCACCTCTAGTAGCCTGCGTACGTCTGCTAGTAATCTATATGTCATCATGCTCGGTAATTTATCGCACGAATACAATTATCGAATGAATGTTATCCAATGGCAGAGCTCATGGCCGTTACCATTGGCAAACATTTAGGCTATACAAGATATGAAACTAACAATAATATACATTTCTTGATCATTACAATTATTAATCTACATGGGATTATTCATCAGTGGTAAAGTTGTCGTATATATTTGTCATCACTAGGGCGGTTTTTTTTTTGACCTAAAAAAAGGAAAATTTTGACCAAATTTTAACCTAACGTATGCAAATTAGGTGTTTTCCCACATAATGTTAAAATTGTACCACTTATCTTCATTTCTGGTTGGAATGGACTGTCCTAACGAAGTAGTTTGAGCTGAAAAAACGTAAAAAGTAACTTTTTACACAAAAATACAATATTTTAACGAAATCTGGCCCTATGAAGAATTCTAGTGGTTGGTTACAATATGTATTATGGTAGAAATAATTGAAAAATTTTGTAGTACAACGAGGATACTTTCCTACATTCTTGTGTAGAAAGTGCATGTCCTTACTAAGAAGATTGCCAATGACGTTCAACAGCAGCAGTTGTTGGCTGACAACACTCAAAGTTGCGCGTACACTGCTGGTGACACACTGTGTTGCTCATTCTGACGATGTTGTCAACATCACAATTTTTCATTATGCACTTCTTAATATAAGAATGATGCAATGCGCAAGAAGTCTTTCTTCAGTTAGGATATTGCGGTACGTTGACCATAACACCATATTTACCTACTTGTTTCATTTGACCGTTTATGATTCACAATGAGCAGACAATTAGCCGTCTACAACAGTAGGCCTATAAAATAGGGTACAAGCTGTAAAATATCAAATGATAAGTACACCGACAGTGCAAAATCTACGTTGCAAACGAAATGCAGACGTCAAAAATTTTTTGACTTAATGAAAAATTTTGACAAATTTTGACCTAACGCTACAATTTTGACAAGATTTTGACAAATTTTAACATGTCAAAAAAAAAACGCCCAAGTCATCACATCCGAATTCCATCAGAGTACGACGCAGCATCGACTCTTGTCTGCAGATTCTGGCGCCCCCTTAGTATGAAATGCAGCCGTTTCTTTCTTAGTGATCTTTGCGGCAATTGTTTCGTTAATACCATTTGCGGCAATTGCTTTCTTGTATTTTTTACACGCTTCTTGAATACTACTGTAGTACGATATGTAATTTTCCTTGATTCTTCCGTTCAGCTCGTCACACATCTTCTTGGTTTGTTGGACCACGTCGACGATATCCAAGATTTCCAGAACGGTATCGACGACAGACATTGCAACTGCAACCACCCCCGTAAACTTGCCGATGCAGTCCATCATTTCAAACGCACTGGATTCGACTTCTTCCAGTGGAATCCCGGCGGACTAAGCGCTAACTTGGCTTCTCTCATTCGATATATTCATTTTCTGTCCCATATGACCAACATTGCCATTCCTTGAACCAGCTTGATCCCACTTTTAGCTATTACCGGTAGTTTTAATCCCACCAATGTATTCATACATTTCTTCACGTCAGCGTCACTGCGCTCACTCAAGTTTAGGTCGTCAAGCGCGTCATAAACAGCTTTAATCTCTTCGCTGTCGAAAACTTTTCTGGCGGACGCGGCATATTGCTTGAAAGTCGACGCAGTAATTGTACCCTTTTCTCTCTGTATCTGAGCCATGAACTGCATCAGGTACGAACGACACATTCGGTTGTCCATTCCTTTCGGAGCTTGCGCATTAATCAAGTGGTTATTTGCTTTATACTGGTCGATGTAGGATTTAACGTCGGTATTTATTCTTGCGGCGATTTCAGTGTCCACTATCTTCAGTTTTTTATTTAGCTTGGTGGATTTCTTTGAAATCTGTGCCTTCAGTATCATCGATTCTCCTTCCAAAATCGCAAACGCTGCCAGACCGAAACCAAAACTCCAAAACGAGGCTACCGCAGCCGCATCCGCTGCAATCTGCATTGCATCGGAAGCGATCGTCATATCCCTTACTTCGACTGCTAAATCGTTAAGGGTTTTGAATTCTTCGTTGATAGCGTCGCCAAATTCGAAGCCATCCATTTTTAAAAACAACTTTAACTCGGAAGTCAGGCTATCGACGTTTTTATCACTTTCCGATTCCCAATTGGATACGTAATTCAAATAGGTAATTAGATCGGTGCTACCCATGGTGTATTGACTTTACCAATTTGATCTGCCACTGTACTGTAATGCAAATTAAATGCTGCAATAAAACTTGAGCAGACAAGAGGACATGGATATAACAGTAAATGAAATTATATTTGAAATCTCAATTGGTATTGTGTTCATTGCGTATTTGTACTGGTACAGGGTTATGCCTCAAGATTTATATACTCGTTATCGGCACATTCACGGACTCGTGGTCATAATGTTCGACTACTATTACACATTAGTACTTAAAACGAGTTTGCATTGCAAGATATTACATAACAGGCGTTCATATTCTCATGACGCGAGTATTTGGGTTGTAGAAATTATTAAGCCAACTTTCCGCAATTGATGATTTGGCAACTCATTTTAGCTGGAGGGTGGTGCGAACGTGTGTGAACCTCAGAAATTTAGAGGTTCACGTTCACAAACGAACCTTGGTAGGTTCTGCACTATGAACCTTTTTCATAAATTACAATTTTCACTTCATTATAACATCTTTCGTTGAAATTTACTGCGGGCCACTCTATGCATGGCGTTGGGAGCTTAGAAAAACCAACACCAAACGAGCATGCACCTTGAAAATCTCAAAAATTGTACTTGCTTCGCTACAAAAGTTTGCTCGAAATATCCAGCTTTCCGTTTGTGAATATTTATTTACTCTCTGCTGTGAGCGTGACCCGCAATCACAAAACATCAAGAGCGAAATACACTACATGTAGGATTGTAGGTCGCCAGCGAATGATACTTATTCAGCCGATCAGTGAAATTGATATCGTTGTCTGATGTAAAATATCTAGCCCAGGCGTACGGGATCAATCCTGCTTGCACATGTTCATGTTCATATTGTTCATTGTATCATAAAAACTAAATCCGTGCGATACACTGTAAAAAATAAACATGGATTTTATCATGAAAAGGACATGACTTCCTCTTTCTCATGTTATTTTCATGAAAACACCCACATGGTTTTGAAATCTCATGTTCACATGATAAAAACTTCCATGTGGAGACATGATAAGGCATCCATGTCTATGGTTATCAAGTATAAGAGTATATGTACCATATAGGCTCAGCTTCAGTGATATCATCATAATTACCATCATCATCGTAACTGAGAGAGAGAGAGAGAGAGAAAGAGGTGAGGGGTGAGAGGGAGAGAGAGAGAGAGGAGACCGGTGAGAGAGAGAGAGAGAGGGTGATTGCTAACGTTGAGCGTGATAGATATCAGTCTTTAATCTGACCTGATCATAAAACCTACCGATCAAGAAGCCGGACGTTTTACCATTCCACTATTTCGCTACTACAGTCGACTGATAAGTAAACATCGTTACATCCTCACATCCTCTCCGTATTTATAATTCGTATATACAAGTACGGTTTTATCATGGAAAGCTGATATATGTTTTTTGGATCATTTGACGACACAACACCAATAGCTATGGTTAAAAGATGGTTTTTCAAAGGATCCGAGAAAGTGGTTCTCACTTATCACCTGCAATTATATGATATTATAGGGAAAGGATATCTTTTCCTGATTTCTGCCAGAATAACAGAGGTCGATTTGATTTGAGTAAAGGGCACTATAGCTTGAAGATATTTTAATTTGTCTCTTTGGAATGACTAGATTTCGAATGAGACGAGTCTTACTGAAGTTGAGTGATCTGGTCGCTAGTTATAGGACAACCGTTTACCCTGATTTTAGTCGGCTTAGCGGTAAACCGTGCTGGGTATTCAAGTGTGACGGCAGGAGTTCATGAAAGTCGACAAAAGAGCGCGCTTTTTATGAATTTCGCGGGCTCGGATATGATATGAATTTCGCGGGCTCGGATATGATTGGCTGACTTTTCACGACTGACTGACTGACGAAGAAGAAGGGTCGTGATGAATAAACTCGACTGTGGAATATTACATCGGAAGATGTACGCAATTGAGAACACGACCTTCGAACGTTATAGTTCAATTTTAGTGTCGTTTTAGGTCGTAGACGTCTCGATAGGATTTTGATTTTTGTGATTCTGACTATTTCGGTGTGCGCATATGCGCGTTAGATACCGCCCCTTTTCTCAGAAAAGTGTGTTGAGCTGAACAGTTTAACGTCAACTGACGGTCATGGACTGGGTTTGTCCAGTTAGGGGATGTATTTCTCATAAGTTTTCGTCGCGGAAAATCTTGCTAAACCATGTACGCATTGGTCATCGTTGGTGCAACTCGTTCAGCTGCAGTATGGCACCGTGTTGTGGACGTGCTTCGCCGCTTACCTTTAGTACTTACCAAAGCTTCAGGATGCATCTCTACCGTAGTCACGGCCAACCAGCAGTGTCGAATTCAGGTTCTGAATTAGCTTTGCATGCCGATTCCACTCTACAGCAGTCAATCAGTGTATCGGAAACTCATTTGCAGCCAGAGATTGAACAAGGCAATGACAGACTACCGTTACCTGATACACAGACTTTAATGATGTGTTTTTTCGGTTCGCTCTGCAATGTCGGGAGAAATATCTGTTACCAATTTCAGTATCTCGCGACATTTTATTCGGCGTTGTGGAACTTTTAGATTCGTATAAAAATGCCATTGACGGCGAAGATGTCGATCGTTTGCCAGATCTGGCGCTCATGATGAACCAGACACAAAGTGAACACCAATTTAGGAAGTGTTTGACAAACATTGGACTGGTTGAGCCTGTTCAACTATTCTGTCGAGGAGGTGAAGACCAGCCATATCAATATATTCCCATATTGAGTACTATTGTAAAATACTTGTCACACAGGGATGTTATTGAAAGTGTTGATAAGAATATGTCTTCAGCTGCTGATGGATTGCTTCACAACTTCTGCGATGGTGATTTGTTCAAAAATAATCGATTTTTAATGGTGATCAAAGTTTACTGCGCGTTCATTTATATGTAGATGATGTTGAAGTTTGCAATGCGTTAGGGAGTTCTAGAACGATACACAAGCTCACTTGCTTTTATTTTATATTGGGCAATGTTGAGGTGAAGTTTCTGTCCAATTTAAGGAATATTCATCCTGTGGTGATTGTAAAAACTTCAACTGTGAAAGAAATGGGTTATCATGCAATACTTCAGCCACTGATTCAAGATTTGAGAAAGCTAGAAACATCTGGCATTGATGTAACTCTTTGGAATGGTGTAACGAGGCATTTCAATGGTAGTCTAGTGACCATTACTGCTGATAATTTAGCAAGTCATGATATTGCTGGGTTTCGTCGCTCATTCAGTAGTGGTCGTATATGTAGATTCTGCATGTGCCATTATTCTGAATTAACCACAAAATTTTCCGAAAGTATGTTTGAATTGCGTTGTTCATCCAACCATGAGCTGCATGTACGAGATGTATCAATGAACCCCTCTCTTGAACGGGCGTATGGAGTGAGAATTGGCAATCCGTTTTCAGATCTTTTGTCGTTCGATATGATTTATTGTATGGTTCCCGACTGTATGCACGATCTGTTAGAGGGGGTCATGATTGTTACAATTGACTATATCCTAACGAAATTGATCCTTAAAATTCCTGAAATGACAAAATCAACATTTATGGAACTCGTTCAGCAATTTCCATATGGCAAGCATGAAATCAGGAATAAGCCTCAATACAGAGGTAAAGTTTCCTCATTGACAGCAACCCAGTGCTGGTGTTTTTTTAATCATCTGAGCCTCATGATAGGTATGAGCATCAATGAAGGTGATGAAGTGTGGGAAATGTATTTACTCTTGTCTAAAATATGTGACATTGTATTTGCCAAACGTGTTTCGACTGAGATGGTACATTCACTAGACGTGCTAGTCGTCGATTTTATCGTGCGGTGCTAGAGATAGCACCAGAAATCATCAAGCCGAAATGTCATTACTTGTTACACTATGCAAGGCTGATAAAATTGTATGGTCCAATTAATCATTTATGGAGTTTACGCTTCGAGAGCTATCACCAGATCGTTAAAAAAATATGTCGAATTTCTGGGAACTTCAAAAACATAACGCATACAGTGGCGACTCGTCTGCAGTATAGAAAATGTTATGAAATGGCTTCGCTCAACTGTTTGCATGATCAACCCAGGGATATTGAGCCAGTAAACTTATTATGGGAAAATGTACCATACCACTATGTTGCTTTTCTTGGAATACGAGAAGTGAATGGACAAGTTTGTGCCTCAAAATTATACGACAATGGCTATGAAACGTATGAAACAGAAGCTGTTTATGTCATAAATGAGGACAACAATGGGCTTGTATTTTGCCGTGTTGAATATATTCTACATTTCAATAGAGAGTGGCACATATGTGGTAAAGTAATGAAGTCAAACTTTGTCCCACATTTACACTGCTATAGTGTGGCGGAAACAGGTGCTGTTTATGTTTTCAAACCTGGGAACATATTTTACCAAAGGCCCCTTGATGTACACAATGTTGGTGAAGCGCAGTACATCAGACTGCATCACCAAATATGTTTTTGATTTGAAGATTGACATTGTATGCTTGTTGTGCAGTATGTTCAGATTTGAAAAATTCTCAGGAAACTTCTTTCGCGTAATTCTAAATGAAGGTTTAGTGTATAAAATTACTTTTATAAGCGATTTCGGTCATCTTCATCTTGATCTTGAGTCCTATAAAGGCCATATGCATTTCCATTTTGCTCATTTGGATTTACGCGAACAATTATTTTTGACAATTTTCTAAATCCGAACAACCCTATTGTGCAGTATTGTCATCGTGAAATTTTGATCTTTTGTGACTTTATAATTAAAAAAAAAATGTATTTCACAGATACATACTACAGTTATTTGTGATACTACTCTAGTGATATTGAAAATGAAGCTGCTGGTTTCTTATGGAGATCACAAACGAGTGATCACAGTGGAACACAGATTTCAGATTAATGAAACTGTGAGAACTATATTTCATAGTAATATTGGGGGCAGGTCATTCAAGTTGCAATATTATGACGAGGCGTTTGACTTGTATGTCGATCTTTATGATCTCTCGGCCATTCAAGATAAAGGACAAATGCGGCTGATCTTGACAGACACTGGAAGTAAGTAATTATTTTCACAAATATATTGGTACTGTACTAATTCCACAATGCATCTCGTACCCCCTTATGTGGCGCTTCGCACCCCAAAGGGTCATGGCTTGTCATGGCGCGCCCCCAGGTTGAGTACCCCCGTTCTAAAATAATGAATATGCTACACTGGAATTATTGTCGAATACTTCAAATTCCAAAATGCCTCTGCGTGTTTGAGACCTCTGTTTTAGACGGACAAAGTAAGAGTCGTTTCGGGGGTTCTGACGGATACTGATACCGAATATGACTTTAGTTTTATTACAAACTATAGATAACTATAGTTAAGGTATCTATAAAAACTGTGAACACTGCTTACCATTCCTACACACAAATATTGCCGGTAATGGCCGTGCCAACTATGTCCTAGGTAATGGCTTCACTAAATAATCGACGAATTATGTACCCGGCGAATTTCATTTCGCGATTATGATAAATCTACTTATTGCAGTAGCAGTATCGTTATCAGCAGGCTGCGTTTTCGCATGATGATGCAACAGATAACGACACTTGATTGAGAACTCGGGACACTTCGACTATAACCATCGCGCGTAACATTTCCAAGTTAATGCGCAACGATTAGCAGTATTTAATCACACGATTACCATTTCATAATCGGGACTCTTCTATACTTTTACAGAGGAAACAGCTTCCAAAGTCAACAATGCCTCTGATGTTGAACAAAGTGGATTCGATGTAAGGGATTCTGGTTGCAACCCAACTATAGCTTCACAAAGAGAAGATAATGAAGCTGAAATAAATACTGACATGCCTGCTGATGAAAGTGTTAGTGCCAGCTGTAGTTCTTCACTACCTGAGATGCCTGAAAAAGAATTTGAACGTCACGGTATATTGACTTGTCCGAGGAATTTATATTGTTTTCCTCATTAATCATATTGTCTTCAGATATAGGTATATCGAACAGCACCTTGTCACTCTCTCATTCACAAGAAGCTGCTTGCTCAAGCGGCTTTCGGGATCAGTACCAATCATTGACATGGCCAGCAGATGGCTATCGGTTTTCTTTACCCAAGGCCATTGAACAAGAGTTGAAGCAATTTGGTGAGATACTGCAAGTTCCTGGGAGATTGAAAAAGGACATCGTAAATCACCTGTTTTGCGATTTAAGGAATTACACAGGGTAAGGAACCGTACTGATGCAAAACGAACATTATGTTGATATCAGGTATATGTTCCAAGGTTGTATCCAACAACATACGAATACAACAGCTCACTGTCTGCATTGATTACAAAATATCCTGTACTGAAAGATCGATTGCTGTTCGAAGGACGTGAAAGATATGTGAGTCACTTGACTCTGACTCTGAGCTGTAGAAACAATTCTTCAACTTTTTCGCGTTACAGGGATCATGGAAAGAAAAGCTTCACTCCAAGTTCAGAGAATGGCGTAGGGGTCTTGACAAAGATCCCATCGTTAATCAGAAAAAGCAAAAGCATGGGCGCCGCGGTGAACAAAGATCTCGTGAGGTTGTTTTGGAAGACTCGAGTACAAGGTGCAAAACTCCTCGAATCTCAACATGCAATGTAAGCGTTTTCTAATCCTGAATTGTTCATTTCGCTAAGTGGTTCTATACCAGGGGCTGGCAACATACGGCCCGCGAAGGGATTTTGTCAGATTTTGTCAGACCCGCGGACTTCTTTCCATCTTACGTGATAATGTGGCCCGCGGCCCCAGTCTACCGAGACTCCCCACTACTTGCTTACTAGGTCCAATATTAGTGACTGTATGTTATTATATACTTGCGCATGTGCAGCATGCGAGAGTGAAGCTTGCGCGTAAGTTCATACAAGCGAGAAGAATTGCAATATCCGCATTTACCATGTACTCAACCCTAATGTCGTTTGTGACAATCATAGTGTTTGCCGAATACAATGGTCATTAACACCAGGCTCATATTTCTTATTTTTGATTCCGTAACTGCCGACATGTAGGTAGCACAGCACACTTCTGGGCTTGTAAGACACCGCTTATGCCAGTCGTTGCCAACTGAAAACGGGTCTCGGGCTACTTTTCAAATTTCGTAGAGGACGCGGGACGAATGAATTCAATATCGCTATTAATTAGGCCACACCGTTGAACAACGACGCTATCTCGTCACGTACTCAACCCGAATGAAACGATATCGTTGTAAATTTGGGGTACTGGACTTATCGAACACCTTGAAATCCTAATTAAGGATTCCACTGTGTGTTGATTGATCGGAGAGACAATGATATTCTCAAATCCACACTGTCTTCGTCATTATCGGCGAGAAATGGATTTGAAGTGTCATATCCGGCCCGCCGACTGGAGAAGTTGCCGGCCTCTGTTCTATACCATATGTTTGCTACCAATTGTATGTCATGCACAGCATATCGATATATGTTCAGTAAATTGAGAGATAATTCTGTAATCTTCTAACAACAAAAAACTGTCTTAAACATTCAACACGTCTACCCTCCCGAGGATGAAATTAGCGTAATCGAGCACCAAAAAGAGATGAGAGCGGAGTGGAATAAGAGGGTGCCGGATAAAGTGACTCTGGACGATCGGATGAGGAGAACTTTTAAATCGCGTCGTGACAGCGTCGTAAATGGGATGTCCACAAGAAAGCTGATAGAGACGTATCCACTTTTAACCAATGCTGACTGGGTAAGTATAGCGCAGTGGTTTCAAACACAACATTGCTTTACCAAGTCAACCTGTGGCTTTGCAACAAACCCTCATTTTCATTTTCCAAAATGCTAGGATATCACAGAACGAAGTATGTATATTGATAAAATAATTTACAATACCTTTGACATATTCAATCACAAGCCGAGCTCGTCTCGTGTTTAAATTTCTACTCTGAAAGTGAAATTGTATAGGTGATAATTAATATGTAATCCGGCCTGCTAAGTACTTCATTCTCCATATCATGACCGCCAAACAGTGAAGTTGCCCGCCCTTGCTGTAGACCAACTTCATTACTTAGATATGTAAATCTGTCACGATGTTCAGATATTGGAAGAAATGAAATTATTTTTCCTGAAAGAAGCCTATTCTGATGGTGACTTGACCGCGAAGATTTTAGAAAAAACATGGAGCTCTGCACTCTGTCTCCTGCAACCTCAAAAAATTCCAATAGATATACAAAAAATTATGGGTAAGTAACAGGCTTTTACAAATTTCGCTAATTGACGGTCGATATCTGTTTAGTAGTTCTAGTTTTAAAAAATAATTAGTTTTAGATCCAGATTTCGGAAAGCGAGTATACTTCTAGTTCCAGCTTCACAGTTGTGCACTTGAAAAATAATAGGTTTTAAATAACTATATTTGCAGTTCAAACTACATAAACAGTAACTGCATTCATTCAATTTTAAACATATTTTTATTCTACGAGTGTTACACTTGAGCTGATTTCTGGCACTTCGCATTCAGGCAATCAGAAATTGGGCTGGATGGTCGGCATCCCCACCATTTTCAATGAACGCTTTGACAGCTTCCTGATTGTGGATAAGGTGAGTTGTCGGTTCCATACTATTACCGAGAATGCTATTACCGAGATGGACACTACCGAGAATGCCATTACGGAGAATGGACATTACCGAGAACGGACATTACCAAGAATGGACAATTCCAAGAACGGAAACCACAGAGAATGGACACCACCAAGAATGGCCAATGCCAAGAATCTTGCTTACTGTAACTGACGTTGTCGGGAAATTTATACCTGAGAATCGATACCGAATGTGACAACGCCGTGATGTACACACACGCAATGTCCATTCTCGGCGGCGTCCACTCCCGGCAATGTCCATTCTCGGTAATGTCAATTGTCGGTACCGTCGTTCTCGGTAATAGCATTCTCGGTATTGACCGGACACCGAGTTTTCGGTGATGGCCAAAACGGGTTTGCTCAATATTACTACACTACAATACTACAATAATAATGATACTCAATTCAGGTTCAAGTGCTTGTGCCCAGCCCTATTAACCATAAGTTCCTGATTGTAAAATGTTGTTAATACTAGTTCTAGTAGCGAATTCCAAAAAGTCAATAGTTCTATAGGGGCTGATGGGATGCATGGAATTGTTTTTTCACCACCAGTCTCAAGAAGAACTACATAAAGAATTACCAACAAACAGCAAAAGTCAATTTATTTAATGCGATGGCCGTGTTTGTATATTTTCCACTAGCTCAGGGCGGCCAACCTTTTCAACCAAGGGGCCACATGAGATCTGCGAACCATTGCGCCGGGCCGCTTGAATGTTAATGACAGTTTTTAGCCACCCGATAGGAGCAAACCGGATTAGGTAATGAAGAAAACAAGACTTATATTACTACGCATCAGAATCGATAACAATTATGTAATGAAAAGTCAGTGTGCATAGTGCACTCATGAAGTAACCTCGCGAAGCACGAAAATATTTCTAAGTTAGTGAATGAGTTCGGCCAATACTAATGTCACTTGCATATATTGCGGGTCACCTCTGTATACCACTGGGCTCATTTGGCAAACACAGGATTATTCGGACATATTAATATCTACGATTTCGGTGAACATGCGTCTATCATTTTGTGCCAAAGTTTCATCGCCAATCCTCTTCGTCAAAATCTCTGCAGGTGCAGACGCGAGGTCGGATGTTGGATGTCACGTTCTCTGGATAATCGTAACATCAAATAGTATAGTGTTATATGGGTAAAGGAACTATGGAAATGAAACACTGTGCATAATTTATGTATACTGTGATGAATTCAACTTTGAACCGCCTTGAAAACTATTGAACTTAATTCTATCAACTTGTGTGCCTTGAACAATGCATGGATAGTAATGACATTGATATTCATTATAGGATCCGAAGAATGTCTACCCGACTATGAAGTACGACAGTCTTCAACAAAAGTGGACAATCCATTTTGATGGGGAGTCTGTCGAAGGTGTAAGAAGTTTTCATCATGCATTGGCGACAATGATGGCGACGTATTGGGTCTTCAACATTAAGTTTGCGCCATCGTCAGCTGGATCATTAAACTTTGTTGCAGCTTTTCTGGCGCAAATTCCTGACGCCAAATATAGCCCTGGTGTGCGCACCAAAGTCAGCTCAATTGTAGATTGAAGACAATGGTTGTAGGGCTCTAATTTATTAATAATTTAAGTTTGTTTGTTTGGTTCATTTCTCCTTTATTTATTGAAGATTTTAGCTGTCTTGCCACAGTGGGCATTTAGCAATAATTGTTGTTTATGCATCATTTCGTTCACTGTTAATTTAGTTCACTGTTAATATACATTGCTTTTTTGACCTGGCTCTCAATTGCTATCTAACCACAGATTATGGGTGCATTGGTTGAGGTGAAAGGTCAATTTGAATCATTATTAGGACATGGGTAGGAACATGGATGTCAACAGGTATTCATGTATGTCAACAAGTTGTCATGGGCATTTTCCATGCCAACATGACCCAGGTGTGACCAGGTCCAGACTATGGGTACACCCATGGATATTTTTTACAGTGTAGGGGTGTTGACTACTGCTGTTTAACTTGGTAATGAGGTAATAGCGGTAGCAAGAATAGAAACCCGATTTACACTCTGCTCAATTAATCAACGTAGTAATACTCGGACGCCGAATACAATGTCCGGTCTGGCCTGTACCGTTAAGGCGTAAGCATATATTCCCTTGCAAGTCCTTTTTGAAATTGTTGGCAACGAGACGGAAGATATTGATTTTATCGGATTATTATACCATTTGATTGCCCCAGTTAATACATTAGGCGACGTTAAAAACATCAATATGTACTTCAGCATCGTGACATTATGTGGCCTGCGTTGTCGCTAGGTATCGTGTACATTAAAACAGGCTAATACTTCGCTGAAATGCAGGGCTGGAATTAGCAATATGACGTTACGTGACGTCATGAGGTTCACGTTCGTGTTCACACAGAACCTTTCAAAAAGATTCGCGTTCACACGAACCTGAACCTTTCAGAGGTTCACACCATCCCTACTTTTTATCATTACAATTTTTCACGTCATTATCACATCATTGTTTGAAAGTCTTTGCAATTCAACTTCGGGCGACTCTATGCATGGCGATTGCAACATAGAAAAATCAACACTCTACGAACATGCACATATTGCACATGCACCTTGCCAACAAAAAATATTTGACTTGCTTTTTTACGAAAGTTTGCTTGAGATAGCCAGTTTTTCGTATATTTAGAGACTATTTGCTGTGATCTTGACCCGCAACCACACAACATCAAGAACGAATGATACAAATGCAACTAATAAATGAAATTGATACGAAGAATACATCGTTTTCGAATGTTAAAATCTAGCAGGCTTACGGGATCCATCTTGATATGATATGTTTATTGTGTCATAAAAACGAAATACGTTTGATTCGGTTGTTTCTTTGTTTGCTTGATATTCGTGATGTTTCTCGACTAGATTGTTCATTTAACACCAGGCCGATATTCTTTATTTTTGATTCCGAATCAGTGGCGTAGCAGCCACTTGGCGGTTCTGGCTCTGCGCCAGGGGCGGCAGGCTCCAAGGGGGCGGCAAAATGTGGCTGCACATTGAGAGAGAGATATGGTATTCTTTTTCGTCTGCAACATCGAGATGCTTTGACGACGGAGATTCGATACGGACTTTTTTATATTAAGGTCATCTAGTCTGCACTGCACCCCCGTTTTTTCTCTCTGCGATTGCTGAGTGCCTAGCGGGATAACCGCGGATACCAGTTTTCGAGTCTTTGGTCTGACCCGGCCGGGGATCGAACCCACGACCTACCGATCAAGAATCCGGACGCATCACCATTACACTATCTCGCTCGGCACCGTGTACAATCTGTACACAGCCGACTAAAAGAAGCGTTTTGGTAGTCCTATAGCTGGCGTCCCGTGAGCTTAAATTTAATCAAACAGGTCTCAATCGAAAGCTAGTGTCGCGCTGATTCCAAAAACACAAATTAATATGTTGACATGGCGATGGAACCACTCCGAAACAGCCGTCAATGCCGATTGTTGGGAGAGTTCGCAGAAAAAGGGGAATGCCTGGCGAACAATCAGAAGATGCTGGCCTCAGTGTTGTTGAAGAATGTTAGACGATGCATGTTTCAAGCTTTGGCAAGATTTAAACTTGAAGCTGAAACTAGGTTTACCGGCATACACCACTTAAATGATATGTTTGGATTTTTGAATTCCCACGCGCTGCTGCAAAGCGAAAGTCAAAATTTATTCGCCAGCGCTTTTGGAAGCACTTATGACAACGAGGTGACGTTGACGAAAATCAGTCTTCAACTTGAGATTATCACCATATGGGGGCCAAAGACCACGTTTGGACTGGGGCACGAATTGCTGTTCTGGTCCTGATTCTAGCTACAACCCACGCTAACATGATATATAAGCCCATGGCTATGACGGCAGGTCCCAATGTTGAGTAAAGAATTGGAAAATAACGATTGGCGCCCGTTTCAAGTAGAGTCATATGAGAATAAGACGAAGCGAACATAAAATTCTGCCTTCAACTTTATACAGAAATTGTACTGCAAGCTGCGCCGTCACGAGAAACGGCTCGGTTATGATATATGTACCACCAGCTGATGATTTTTACTGCTTCGTTGTGGAAACCGCAATGTTTTATTTGACGAGTACAAAATTTCAAATCTTTGTCAGATGTACGTACGTACTACATAGGCCTATTGCTCGCCAAGCAGCAACGGTCAAACAGCGTTTAACTAAGCATAAGCATGACCAAACATTAATACATAAGTTACGATTTTAAACTATAGGCAGAACGGAGCTAAATCATACTGCTGCGAGGTAGTGGCTTGTGGAACGTGTTGATAACATGATATATAGCACGGCGGGTGTTCTTGCAATCATACTAATGTACGTAGATCGAATAACTATTTATTGTGGATATTTCTTACGCAATGACGCGAAAAGCTAATAAGCTGCTTCTGATGTAATAATGAGCAGTGGCGTTAGAAAATCAGACGTTTGTGCTTTCGCTAACCTGGTATACTATCTCTTGTTCACGAATGTTCAGTTTATGTCATAGTCCCTGTACAAATGAATAGTAGTCGTTCTTTCACAGAGAAATCGATTAGATATGGGAAGTAGTCGATTACGATTACGATTACTTCGGATTTTTTCCGAATGTAATCGATTGCGATTACGATTACTTGAAAATGCTGTAATCGTCGTAATCGATTACGATTACTAATCGTGATTACGCCATGTCTGGACAACAGTGCGCAACAACTATAAAAAAAACATCATTTCTGATTTTTTGTGCGCAGCGTAGATTTTCTGTGCGCAGAGACCGTTTCAGCACTGCGCATTTGCACACGTGCGCAGCTTAGAGGGAACATTGGACGTAACCCAAATGCAGTAAGCCGTTCAGTCTCGCAGAGTCCACACCATATAGGACACTATATGTCGTATGGTGGTAGTAGAATAATAATGATAATAATAATATAATAGTAACGTATCTCTGTTTCTTAGATGGCTGAGTTCTTACATTGCGCAGTGCTCACCTATGCCACCCCATTGGTATGATTTAAATCGAATCGTCTTTATATTCTGGCGGATGTGTACATGTGTAGTGTGCAGAGGTGGTCAGTAACGAAGTACTTCTACTTATTGGAAGTATTCAAGTAGCATTTCTCTTCTTATGGTACTTACTCAAGTAGAACTAATTTTTGCTACTTCTATTACTACTTCATAATAATTTGGGATCAACTCACTAACTTTTCGCTATTTTCAGTTTGTCAAGTAGAAGTAGTTTAATCCTTCAATCAGAAAGATAGCCTTGGGAAATTTGGGGCTGATTTACGGAGTACAAACATTAAATTTTCATAAAAATTAAGTATAGCTCAGAATTTTCGTCGCGCTTCGCGCACAGTAGAGATGGAATGGAAGATATGTTTTCACGAAAGTATCGGTGAATATAATTTACGTAGTGGGTTGTGTAGTTCTGTTCACAACGCATTGTCGCCGATATGAAATATTTCATCGTATTAAATATGACCCATCAAAACGTTTGAAACCACCGTTTCGCAATATAGCAATTACCTATCATATAGTAATCTAGCAGCCCATGGCGTGTCCTAAACTGGAATAATGGACTCTGCATTTTTTTAGCGTTAGACCTGTTTTAGCAGACCACCGCTGAAACTTTCTGGCCGAGGGACATAAAATAATTTTCCCGCATTTTAGAAGTATTATTTGTATTTATCATCCAATTTCCAGTATCATACTTTGAATTATAATTAGTTTCAGTTCCTTTGCCTGGTGAGCACACATGTTGATGTGGAAGTAGCCTACAGTAATGCCTATATTTTCCAAAAATATCGCTACACTATATGGCATTTTTACGATCCACCATATTTTTATCAACGGTTGTTTTAAATGCAACCCTATCTATGACCAGTCGAACTGCCGTCTATTATATTTTTGTGGCATATTTAGAGGTTAATCAGCGCCGCAAGAAGGCGACCTTGGCAGATCGAAAGGATTCACGATGTTAGTTTATACACACTATTTCTTTTTCAAGACAATGACTTGCGGTGAGGTTTCTTATTGCGGAGGCAGATTCCTTTAGAACTGGATTCGCGGATACACAGACATAATAGGTCTGCAGATGATTCCGATGTCGACTTGCTTATTATTATATTGATATTTTTTACACGCGGGTTATATGTATCAAATCCACTATCCAAGACACTGGCATACAAAGTTCGAATAATAGCGAACAGATTGCTTATAGGTGCAATAAACAAGCTCTCTGTCTTGGCCCAACCTGGTGCGAGCAAAATTGACCCCATACTAGCCCGAAAATGAGTGTTGAACGGTCTCTTCCGGTGATGAAATCAGTGATCTCGGTAATTTATCGCACGAATACAATTATCAAATGAATGTTATCCAATGGCAGACTTATGGCCTTTGCCATTGGCAAACATTTAGGCTATACAACATATGAAACTAACAATAATATACATTTCTTGATCATTACAATTATTAATCTACATGGGATTATTCATCAGCGGTAAAGTTGTCGTATATATTTCTCGTCACATCCGAATTTCATCAGAGTACGACGCAGCATCGACTCTTGTCTGCAGATGCTGGTACCACCTTAGTATGAAATGCAGCCATTTCTTTCTTAGTGGTCTTTGCAGCAAATGTTTGGTTAGTATCATTTGCGGCAATTGCTTTCTTGTATTTTTTACACGCTTCTTGAATACTACTGTAGTACGATATGTAATTTTCCTTGATTCTCCCGTTCAGCTCGTCACACATCTTCTTGCATTGTTGGACCACGTCGACGATATCCAAGACTTCCAGAACGATATCGATGACAGATATCGCAACTGTAACCGCCGCCGCAAACTTGCCGCAGAAGTCCATCATTTCAAACGCACTGGAACCGACTTCTTCCAGTGGAATCCCGGTGGACTCAGCGCATTCTTCGATTGTGGTATTTGCTATCTTCATTTTCTGTCCCATGATCGCCATTGCCATTCCTTGAACCACCACGATCCCACCTTTAGCTATTTCCGGTAGTTTCAATCCCACCAATGTATTCATAAATTTCTTCACGTCAGCCTCACTGCGCTCACTCAAGTTTAGGTCGTCAAGCGCGTCATAAACAGCTTTAATCTCTTCGCTGTCGAATACTATTCTGGCGGACGCGGCATATTGCTTGAAAATCGACGCAGTAATCGTGCCTTTCACTCTCTGTACCTGAGCCATGAACTGCATAAGGTACGAACGACACATTCGGGTGTCCATTCCTTTCGGAGCTTGTCCGTTAATCAAGTGGTTATTTGCTTTATACTGCTCGATGTAGGCTTTAACATCGCTGTTTATTCTTGCGGCGATGTCAGTGTCCACTGTCTTGAGTTTGTCATTTAGCTTGGTGGATTTCTTTGAAATCAGGGCCTTCTCTAGCATCGCTTCTCCTTCCAAAACCACAAACGCTGCCATACCGAGACCAAAACTCCAAAACGAGGCCACCGCAGCCGCATCCGCTGCAATCTGCATTACATCGAAGCGATCGTCATATCCCTTACTTCCATTACTAAATCGGTCAGTGTTTTGAATTCTTCGTTGACAGCGTCGCCAAATTCGAAGCCATCCATTTTTAAAAACAACCTTAGCTCGGAAATCAGGCTATCTACGTTTTTATCACTTTCCGATTCCCAATTGGACACGTAATTTAAATAAGTAATTAGATCGGTGCTACCCATGGTGTATGTACTTTACCAATTCGATCAGCCACTGTACTGTAATGCAAATTAAATGCTGCATTAAAACTTGAGCAGACAAGAGGACATGGATATACCAGTAACTGAAATTATATTTGAAATCTCAATTGGTATCGTGTTCATTGCGTATTTGTACTGGTACAGGGCTATGCCTCAAGATTTATATACTCGTTATCGGCACATTCACGGACTCGTGGTCATACTGATCGACTACTATTACACATTAGTACTTAAAACGAGTTCGCATAGCAAGATATTGCATAGCAGGCGTTCATATTCTCATGACGCGATTATTTGGGTTGTAGCAATTATAAAGAAAACTTCCCGTAATTGAAGATTTGGCAACTCATGTTAGCTACAGGGGTGTTGCGAACGTGTGTGAACCTAAAAAATTTAGAGGTTCACGTTCACAAACGAACCTTCACAAGTTCTGCATTGTGAATCCTTTTTATTATTACAATTTTTCACGTCATTATCACGTCATTGGTTGGAATTCTTTGCATTTCAATTTGGGCCACTCTATGCTTGGCGATGGCAACATAAAAAAATCATTACTCAACGAGCTTGCACATTGCACATGCACCTTGCCAATAAAAAATATTTTACTTGCTTTGCAACAAAAGTTCGCTTAAAATAGCCAGTTTTTCGTATATTTAGTGACTCTTTGCTGTGATCTTGACCCGCAATCACACAACACAATCAAGAGCGAATGATACATATGCAACTAATCAATGAAATTGATACAAATAATACATCGTTTTCTAATGTTAAAATCTAGCAGGCGTACGGGATCCATCTTGTATGATATATTTATTGTGTCATAAAAACTAAATGCGTTTGATTCTGGTGTTTCTTTGTTTGATTGATATTCATGATGTTTCTCGACTACATTGTTCATTTAACACCAGGCCGATATTCTTTATTTTTGATTCCGAGTTAACCCACTTCTAGCGCGGCCCACTTCTCGGCTTTATAAGAGACCGCTTATGCGGATCACGAAGCGAGAAGAAGCGTTGTAGCTGTGGATCACATCACTACGCTTTATCGCCACGCTGGGTGTTGGCTACTGTATTATATAACTTGTGGAGTAATATCGGAAGCAATGCTGAAGTACATGCTGACTTTTTAAACGTTTCCAAATTTACGAACTGGAGCAATCAAATGCTAAAATATTCCAATAAAATCAATGTCTTCTGTCGCTTTGCCATCAATGCCTGCTGTCCTACACGATACCCAGCGACGACTCAGACCACATTATGCCGCAATGCTGACTTTATGAACGTCTCCAAATTTACGAACTGGAGCAATCAAATGCTATAATAACCCAACATATTCAATGTCTTCTGTCGCATTGCCATCAATGTCGACAAGGAATGCAAGGGAATATGATCCATAAAGGCATCAGCTAACACGTACCCTACACGCATTCACCCAATAACCCTAATTCAGAGACATCGTCTGATCGGTGGAAGATCCGGTACACAAAGGTCAGCTAATCAACGCTTCCAATTCCATCAATGCCGACAAGGAGCGCAAGGAAATATGATCTTACGCCGCAACGGTCTATGCCAGACAGGACAAAGCATTCCGCGTCTGGCTATTGATACATTGTTATTGAGCAGAGTATCTTATTTCAATCCGTTCCTCTGTGTCTTTCTACGCACTCTGTACAGATGTTTGACAGAAAGATCATAAAGGCGTGACGTCCTAAGTTCACGTTTGCGTTCACACTAAACCTTTCAAAGAGGTTCGCGGTCGCACGAACTTGAACCTTTCAGACGTACTTAAAACGAGTTTGCATTGCAAGATATTACATAGCAGGCGTTCATATTCTCATGAAGCGATTATTTGGGTTGTAGATATTATAAAGCCAACTTTCCGTAATTGAAGATTTGGCAACTCATGTTAGCTGGAGGGTGATGCGAACGTGTGTGAACCTCAGAAATTTAGAGGTTCACGTTCACAAGCGAACCTTCATAAGTTATGCATTGTGAACCCTTTTTATTATTACAATTTTTCACGTCAATATCACATCATTGTTTGGAATTCTTTGCAATTCAACTTTGGGCCACTCTATGCATGGCGATGGCAACATAGAAAAAACAACACTCTACGAGCATGCACATATTGCACACGCACCTTGCCGACAAAAAATATTTGACTTGCTTTTTTACGAAAGTTTTCTCAAAATAGCCTGTTTTTCGTATATTTAGTGACTCTTTGCTGTGATCTTGACCCGCAATCACACAACATCAAGAGCGAATGATACATATGCAACTAATAAATGAAATTGATACAAAGAATACATCGTTTTCTAATGTTAAAATCTAGCAGGCGTAAGATATCCATCTTGATATGATGTGCTTATTGTGTCATAAAAACGAAATGCGTTTGATTCGGGTGTTTCTTTGTTTGCTTGATATTCATGATGTTTCTCGACTACATTGTTCGTTTACCACCAATACCGCCAATATTCCTTATTTTTGATTCCGAATTAACCGACTTGTAGCCCGGCCCACTTCTCGGCTTTATAAGAGACCGCTTATGCGGATCACGAAGCGAGAAGGAGCGTTGTAGCTGTGGATCACATCACTACGCTTTATCGCCACGCTGGGTGTTGGCTACTGTATTGTATAACTGGTGGAGTAATATCGGAAGCAAGTATAGAAACCCGTTTTACATCTGCTCAATAACAATATATCAACGGTCAGACGCGGAATGCGTTGTCCTGTCTGGCATAGACCGTTGCGGCGTAAGATCATATTCCCTTCTGGCATTCCTTGTCGATATTGATGGCAAAGCGACAGAATACATTGATTTTATTGGATTATAATAGCATTTCATTGCTCCAGTTCGTAAATTTGGAGACGTTTAAAGAGTCAGCATGTACTTCAGCATTGCGGCATACGGTGGCCCGAGTCGTTGCTATAGGTATCGTGTAGGAATGCAGGCCTACAATAATCCATCACTTCGCTGAAATGTAGGGTAGGAATTACCAATTTCACGACGCCTGACGTCATTGGTTCGCGTTCGCGTTCACACTAAACCTTTCAAAAAGGTTCGCGGTCGCACGAACCTGAACCTTTCAGACGTTCACACCATCCCTAGTTGACAATTGTTTTGCAACTGCTGAGTTCCGCGTACCACTGGAAAATGCTTCGCAAATCCCTCAGTTGATAAACATCGATCAGTTTGCGATGAATATTGTTTTAAACAAAGCACGACATGAGCACAGAAAAATCGTTGAGCAACCGAGCATATATCGAAACAACCTGCGGGAATTTTCACTCACATCAGAAAAACCAGCCATGAGGACCACACTAGGTAGACGTGTAAAGCATAGTCCTTAATTATCTGAAGTATGGCATCGGGTAGGACCTGTTAACACGACCGTTTAGTGACTATTAGAGTACGTAATCGGAGTTAGATGCGTGTAGAAGTGTTTGTGTATCACTTTCACATTGAATTATTGGACATGACAGTAGTTAGTATGATCGGTCGTGAGCGGCCATTGGTTCTTATGGGCGGGGTGGTGACATGCCTGAAAACCCGGGGTGATGACCACACCCTTTTAGACCCCCTATGTGGTGGTGACCTGCCATTGTTTCTTATGGGTGCGGTGATGATGCCACCCTTTCAGACATAGGCTGTGGTGATGATATACCCTGAAAACTCGTGTTGGTGACCCCACCCTTTCGGTATAGGCTGCGGTGATGACCTGCCGTCTCGTTGGTGATACCACCCTTTCTGTATACGTCGCGGCGATGACCTGCCATTGTTTCTTATGGGTGCGGTGATGATGCCACCCTTTCAGGTATAGGTTGTGGTGATGATATACCCTGAAAACTCGTGTTGGTGACCCCACCCTTTCGGTATAGGCTGCGGTGATGACCTGCCGTCTCGTTGGTGATACCACCCTTTCTGTATACGTCGCGGCGATGACCTGCCATGGATTGTTTGGTAGTGAACTAACGTTGTGGGTATAGGCTGCGGTGATGACCTGCCGTCTCGTTGGTGATCGGTCGCATGTGGCCATTGTTTCTTATGGGTACGGCGGTGACTCGTATTGAAAAATCGTGGTGGTGATTCGCGCCCCAGTTTGAGAACCACTGGTTTAGCCTATATTGTAATTCACTAAGTTTTCTGTTGCTACTGAAGTATGGGAACAGTTTAGCATGGCTGAATTATCTAATTCACGAGGCACGCATAGAACACCTATGTAAATAGGCTAATTATTTTATGTTGTGATTGTCGGGTTTCAATAACAATGGAATTGAATTGTAATTTGGCAAAAATTTTATCAAAATACAATTACAATTAAAATTGCATAAAAAATGTTATTAATTACATTCAGCCAAATTATAAATTACAATTGATCCAACTCTGATTTCAACACGGGGCTATTATTTTGCTCGGCGGGTCTCATTTGATACTTGCGACTCAAGCTGCGGGCGATGGGCTATTCGGCGCCTTGACAGTGGACATATCAATGTCGAACGTTTTGCCCAGCATGCGGTGGTTATTTTGTACCAAGGTTTTATCGCCGCCAATCATTTTGGCAACGCATAGGCTACACCGTACGGGTGTCGCATGCTTTCCGAAACTTTTCGTCTAGGTCAGTGGTTCCCAACGTGGGCGTGGGCGCGTGGGCGATTTGGCTGCCTAGTGGGGCGAAAATGACGAAGGGGGCGATAGGAGGGCGAAAATGGACAAAGGGGGCGACAGGGGGCGAAAATAGCGAAGGGGGCGATAGGAGGCGATGACGCGTTAAAACGGCTATATTTGAGTCAAGGCGTCGGAATGACCTTTTATTTTATATATGTCAACCCACGGAAATTTAGTTGCAAAAGTGTAAAATTCGACAACGAGCCGAAAAGTTGACCTTTTTTTTAGTCAACCCGCCGACGATTAGAGATTGTATAACGATTTTTCGGTTCGCAAAATCTGGGGGGGAGATGATCGGCGTTGAGCTTGAAAAGGGGGCGATGAGTCGAAGAAGGTTGGGAACCACTGGTCTAGGTCGTGTCTTCTATAGCGTGAAAATGCCCAGCCCCAGAATGCCGGTTCATATATTCATTTCGCTCCCGAAACGACACAGTGAACACTCTTAGACTAAAGCATTCAAACGATTTCATAAGATATTATGTTGACATTCTTTCATAACTGCTAATACGGTTGACTCAATTCTGTACATTTGCCAATTTTTTAAAAAACATTTCCTATATACATTTATATTTATTTATTTATTGGGGTTCCCACATTATAATCAAGGCATCAGGTTCCAAGAATTCGCGCCAAGCGCAGAAACAAATTTCAAGGTAAGTAAAATCTGCCCAAAAAGACTCTATTTTATGTTGATTTACGAAATAATTTTGCATCGCCTACGAGCTTTGTACATTTTGATAACTTCTCTTTTACTTTTTGCAAAAAACATGGTCTCAATATGTTGTTTGCGTGAAATCATTAGGCGTGCAATGAAAAATCATCTCGCGCGCCACAAATTGCACGCGTGCCGGGGGTTGCCGACCCACGGCGTATACTATACAATGGACGATGCGAACTGTCAATTGACAGAAGTCTTGCGGATCTACTGGCATTTAAACATAAAAGATGAAACTGCCATACGCAGATAAATATTACCTCACCATCAGGAACATGCTATGAGTTTGGTGACAAGTGAAGCGGTGAATCTGTCGTCGATGAGTCGCGTTGTGCAGTATACGCATTGCAGCGAAACAGTCACATGCGGTATAAGGTTCATAATTGGATCGGCAGATACGCAATTATCAAAAATTTATTGTCGACTTATCCTGCTACAAGTCAGCAGATACGGAAACAAGAAATAAGAAATATCGGCCTGGTGTAAATGACCATTGTAGTCGACAAACACCAGGATAACGAAAATATAAATTTTATTCTGTTCATGGTCCTGGAACCCCTTAAAATCAGCCTATATATTTGAATAATTGTCGAGTTTTGGCATTGTACCGAAACAGGACTGTCTGACTCTTTCTCCTCAGCTTCACTCTCGTTTTGCCAGACAGGATTCGGGCGGCAGAATGCCAAAACTCGGTCACAATGCCAATTTATGGGCTGATTTTAGGGGGTTCCAGAACCATGAACAGATTAAAATTTATATTTCCGTCATCCGGACAGCAGCAGCTATCCATTGATACCTGTTTTATTGAATTTATCGCTCGACAAGTCATTCAAAAACGGTCGTCAAGTTGCCTTTGGTCAAAAAGAAAGTATGAAGTAACCCAAATGCAGTGTGGCATTCAGTCTCGCTGTGTCCATACCATATAGGAAACTATATGTCGTATGGTACTAGTAGAATAATAATAATAATAATAATATAATAGCAACGTATCTCTGTTTCTTAGACGGTCGAGTTCTTACATTGCGCAGTGCTCACCCCTGCCACCCCTTTGGTATGATTTAAATCGAATCGCCCTTATGTTCTGGCGGATGTGTACATGGGTAGTGTACAGCGGTGGTCAGTAACGAAGTACTTCTACTTATTTGAAGTACTCAAGTAGTTTTCCCCTTCTTATGGTACTTACTTAAGTATAACTCATTTTTGCTACTTCTATTTCCACTTCATAATAATTTGGGTTCAACTCACTAACTTTTCGCTATTTTCAGTTTGTCAAATAGAAATAGTTTAATCCTTCAATCAGAAAGATAGCCTGGGGAATTTCGGGGCTGATTTACGGAGTACAAACATTTAATTTTCGTAAAAATTAGGTTTAACTCAGAATTTTCGTCCCGCTTCGCGCACAGCTGAGATGGAGTGGCAAATATGTTTTCACGAAAGTATCGGTGAATATAATTTACGTAGCGGGTTGTGTAGTTCTGTTCACAACGCATTGTCGCCGATATGAAATATTTCATCGTAGTAAATATGACCCATCAAAACGTTTGGAACCACCGCTTTATGATCGTAGTAGTTGCTGTTACGACAAACATGGGCATCCAGCGATGTCGGTGCATCTTGCATCACAAATATCATCACATCTGAATCTGGCATTTCAGGCAATTTCTATGACGTAGGCTATTCCGATCCGCACCAAGCAAAGCGAAAAGCTGATACATCTCCCAGGTTAAACATTATTGGCATCGTCATCGGCGTTATTATCGTTCTCGCGGTGCTAAGATTTGCTTTGTGAATTTTTGAGACAGCAAGGAAAATTTCGAAGTGTTTTACTCATCAATTTGCCATCACGATTCAGAAGACATTCTAAAAAACAACCACATTAACTATAAGCAGTGGTTCTCAACCTTATTCACCTCACGGACCGGTAAAATTTCAAGAAATAGTTGACGGACCGGTGGACTTTTAAAATTCGACATCAACTCAAAATGTAAATATAGCCGTTTTTGCAAGTATAGCCTATAAGGTGTTAGAGAATGGCATTTAGAGGGGTTTGATCGTAATTAATTATATTCATGATGGCATACATGCGATTTTACGCTAGTGAGTCTGCTGAGTCGAGGTAAAATTGCTTTGCCCAGATAAATGTGCTACCACCGACAGTCTTTTGCACCAAAGGCCGTGGGTTTAACCGACCACGCCAGCTCGAAAAATTGCACATGGGCAATTAGACATAGGCTATATATATCAAAATTTTCTGTCAACAAAGGGAGTCCTTTTCGACCCAGGTTTTCTCGCTGCCGAATGTTTTTGGCGCACCTTTCTTAGTCCCGTGTTAGCCTGAACTTCATTATGTAATGGTGTGTCGTAGCGCGGTGATGGCTGACGACGAAAAGCCTATTTCTATGAATCATGTGTATTTCTCGGAGAAGGGCTCCCAGCAAGCAAGATATTCAGTGACACTTAGTCGCACAAAGCGCGAAAAATATTGGATAAATCTTGGATAAAGTTTTAAAAAATCCCCTATAATTTATGTTTACTTGCGAAATAATTTTGGGCCCCCGTTAAGCTCGGCTGCTCTCATTGGGGGTTTGGGGTGACGACGTTACGGTCCTGCACAAATGAATGAATCGAAAACGAATGATCGCGCGAACTGCGCTGTTTAGCGTGTCATCTCGTACTTGTCCCTCGCGTGTCGTTATATGGGACGTCTTGAACTTCTAGTCAATTCGAACATGTTTCCAGACCTAATGTTACCTCACGAAGTTCTGAGTCAGTTTTAAATTTGATCTTATATATATATATCAATGGACAACCCTTCAACATATTGCATCTTCAGATTATGGTATAAAATTGTAATATACCTGGCGGACCGGCGGTTGAAAACCACTGAACCGTAACTCTGATGGTAAGCAATGATAAATGAACAACGAGCTCTGCTGTATGTATGTGGTATGTAGAAGAGAACGATCACATACGTAAATGATTGTGATTTGTTTGTAATCTATGAACCTACTATAGTCGCTAGAGTTTTGAATTTAGGTATATTGAATTAGGAAGGGAACCCCTGAGTCTGGCTCCGTGTACTACTGGGGATGTAATGAGGCAATGTAGAATTGTGGGTCAATTGACAAAAAATATTATTTAGCTTGCGTAAATTTTCAAAGCAATTATGAACATCGAACATTGTTACCCTTTTCACTCTGATCTGAAACAAGCGCGAATCGTTTTTTATAAGCACATCGCTGAAAAAATTAAAACTGCAGTGGCCAATCTGAAATCACACTCGTGATCCGAATAACGTCAATCTCGTTTAGGATTTCGGTGATTTTTAGCAGTTTAAGCCTTTCAAACTGCGTGAGCTTTAATATCGGGCTGTCGCGCCAGACATTAAACATAAAAAATAATAAAGGAAGTATTTACCTTAGAACAGTGGTTCCCAAACTTTGCAAGACACGCACCCTTATGATGGTGAAAGATTTCGCGCCCCCCTTATCGTCATATCACAAAACGCAACCAGGATGCTAGTAAACCTAACGGGTAGTTTGATGACATGGAAGGCTACGACTGAGGATGAGAGATTTTTAAATTTGAAATTGAGGCTAAATACAGAGCAACAATTGTGAATTGGATGTAAATCGCGCGGAGCGCGAAAAATATTTTCAGTTCATCTCAGCCTCGCGCCCTTCTTCAGATGCTTGCACGTCCTCCTTGCACACCCCCCAGTTTGAGAACCACTTCCTTAAAAATATCACGGTGAAATATACTAAAAAGTTTAATCAAGTCCCTGCATTAATTCGATTTTTAGTACGCATTTTATCAATATTTTTTATAAGTTTCTTTAGACTCTCGCGGGCCGCACAAAACGGTATCGCGGGCCGCATGTGGCCCGCGGGAAGTAGTTTGCCCACCCCTGGTCTACATCTAAAAATGAAATAAATCATTATTTAATAATTATTTAATTTTGACTGTAAACAAGAACACGATAGGAATAATCCAATCAGGGCAATCACAATTAACCAAAATACTATTTTAAATATTCGAAATTGGAATTGTGTCAGTTACATTCAAATCAGTCGCTATATATAAGATATAATCAGTATATACAAAAGATGGCCTATCCATCATACAGTGGAACTGGAAAATTTTTGTGCGGAGGTTTTTGTTTAAACAGTCTTAACTTTTGTGAGTTTTGAAATCAGGACACAAAAGTTCGTCATTTGTGACTACAGGATACACAAAATTTTGAATTTTTGTTCAAGTCAGAACCATACTAAACATGCGATGATATTCCGAAAACAGGCGACATATCTTACTCACTTACTGGTATGGCGGTATATCGATACCTAATTAAACCTCATCATACTGGTACCGATAACCTGCTACTGAAGTCATAGGATCAATACTGCCCAAATTACTAACTACCTGACCATTATATGTGTCATCTCGCTTTAGATCGGCGGTGTCAAACATACGGTCCGCGGGCCGCATCCTGTCCGACAGACGATTTCGTCCGGCCTGCGAAGCAATTCTGATTAGATTGAAAAATTGTTTTATTATCCGGCACATTTGTAACAAATGTAGAGATTTTGGCAGGAAATACTTCAATGAGATATTCCTTCAAGACAACAAATGCCGAACATGCTCAATGTTAATAGGCCACACAACCACCCGGCTATGGCGTTGTGGTTTTACGCTCTCTAATTCGAGAAGTCAAAAGTGCGCACTGACTTCAGAGTTTTATGGACAAATAGACCAAAAAGTAGTTTTTCACAGAAGCGAAAACGCCAATGCAGAACCGTTAGATGAAGTTTACATAGAAAATATATTAGTTGCATATATGTATAATTCAAATATATCTGATAGCACTGCTATGTCACTTCCAAACCAATAGTTCCCCGGACTTAATAGAATCCATACTGGTGATTTCATGATAAGAACTAATAGGACAAGTTTTTGTTGCACTACAATCGCGAGAAACTTGCATTTAATTTTAACAAAAGTTGCATTTATATTTTTTGTTGAATTATTCGGGTATGAAATACTCAAAACGCTCCGTTGTGTAACCTAGTTCCTGCAGAGCTGTAAAATTTGTTACTTCACCATTTAGCAGTCTGACGAAACCACCCAATATTACATTTTTCCCAGCACACATCAAAAAGGAATTACTCAACGCGGGAATAATTTCCACCAAAAATTCCAAACATCATAGCGATAACCCCCTACCGCTAAAACAAGTAGAATAACACACCCCAAACCACTCCCTAGGTCTGCAATCTTTACCAAAGGCATTTCAGAAAAACTTACTCTTGCAGATTCAAAATCAATAGCCTGAAGTAGAGGACCAAGTGGAAATGTAATTTTGCCCTAATAATAACCCAAATTGTTGGGGATGCGAGTGGCGCAGTGTATAAATCGCCTGCGCTGCAACGAAAATGGTGATTGGTTCGAACAATTGTTCGGGCTAGTTTCTATTAGAGTTGGGACCCCGGAAATCGCGATCCCGGGATCCCGGGATTTGAAGCAATGAAATACCGGGATTCGCAAACAACATCTACCAAGGCTTGCGTAGCGCAATATCTCTTATTTTGGAAAATAAAGCCGTGTTACAAACTCGGCTGATTGTCTAAAACAATTCCCAATTATGTGATATTAGAACCAACTATGGCATAGCAATGAACAGCACAATCACTTCCGTCGTAGACGGTGCTGCGGAGGTGAAATACAGGTCGGGATAATAGCAAATTTCGAAGATGTCAGTGCGAAGAAAAAATGAGATGTGCGGTAAAACTTTTTGTCTTGCAAATCTACAAAAAAAGCCAAATGCAACTTGTGTCAAGACGTTTTGAAAGCTTCAGGGTCTGGAACAGCTGTTCCCAACGTGGGCGATATCTCCCCACAGTGGGCGATTTTGAGAACCGGTTTTTCGAGCACCTACTCGAAAAAAAATCATTTTTATCTACTCAATGCTTTGGCGATCAAAGTTAGGTGAATAAATTTCCCGTTTATATGTCCTCTTCCTCAGATCCGTAAATATGCGGCGATAGGGGATGAGGGGTGGAAATTTGTGTCGAGCTTGATAAGGAGACGATTAGTCGAAAAAGGTTGGGAACCACTGGTATAGCACAGAGGGACTGGTAACGCATTTGAGCTCCGTACACATGATAGTAACCCATTACTCAATCGGGCACGCCAAAGAAAGATCAGTCAGAAATGAAAACGAGGAACATCGATTCCTTTTATAAATCGCATAATCCCCGGTCCGGTGAACTTCCTAGTGCCAAGTCAGCTAACTGCTGGGGACGGGCTAGGATTTAAACAAATTTTTCCAAATTGAGCGAATTTGTCGGGCCTTCAAGGCTGACGGCTATGACTTGCCAAGATGTCACAAACGGGTTCGGGACTTCGTGATCGAGCACAGCAACAAAATCCGCAAGTGTGTGGAAGAAGAGCTTATGGTAATGTGACGGAATGATGCACGTTTTTCGATCACGTTGGACAAATCAACACTTACACGAAACAGGCGGTACATGAATTTAAACGCTCTTTGTCCGGGTGGCTTTCGATCGCTGGGTTTCATTCGTATTCACGGGAGCATGTTTTTGCGTCAATATTATGAGGAATATATGTTGTTTGTGTAGCTTGTATG
Source organism: Botryllus schlosseri (assembly GCF_051294905.1). Taxonomy (NCBI): domain Eukaryota; kingdom Metazoa; phylum Chordata; class Ascidiacea; order Stolidobranchia; family Styelidae; genus Botryllus; species Botryllus schlosseri. The sequence continues at coordinate 14,357,784 of NC_137248.1, read as the reverse complement.
TCCATTTTGATACTTTGCTAATCCCGGGAAATCCCGGGATTGAGGAGCGACAATCCCGGTAAATCCCGATCCCGGGATTTGAAATTTGATCCCAAAGTCCCAACCCTAGTTTCTATGTGTCGGAGGTTTATCTGGGCTCCTCATCGCTGATCCCGATGTACTAACAGTGTCTTGAAAAGTCAAGAACGACAGTAAGCCACGCTGCAAAAAGTCGGCATCAGAGAACCGAAGTTGAGTGCATGGGAGAGTGTGATGAACTGTGAAGAGTGAAATGAAAAAAGTGAACGATTACGAAGCAATTGAAAAACGATGCAAGAAAGAAAAAAGTCGAAGATACTGAAAAAGAAAATGTCATTGAACTGTACATGTACAATATCCATGCCATGGTGCGCAGGGCCTAAAAAGGCTATAAGCGCCACTGAAATGCCCTGAATTAATAATAATAATAATAACCCAAATTCGAACGTCATCCTTTACAGTTTAATATCTTGTATTCGACACATCGTTAACGCAAGATTACGAGTACAGCAAAGGGCGCATATAAATAGGTTAACATATATCGTCGTTAGCGCCACCGTTTTATCGTTTCGAAACTGTATTCATCCGGTCAATCGTCGTGTTTTTGCCAATTCTATTGTTCGCGAATAAAGATGTTGCCACTTGATACAATAAAACCCTAATGAGCCGTGTACTATTATTTATACATGCTTGATATTAAAGTATTCATGTGAAAATCCAGGGCCCGTGTAACATTCGGAATCAGTTGACTGGTCCGGCTCGCGGGAGATTTGAAGGCTTGAATCCGGTGTGCAACGCAATTTGAGTTTGACACCCCTGCTTTAGAGGAACACGAAGATATAGATTACACACTTCTATCCGATCTTAGCGACCGCTCCTACTAAAATGAATATTCCCAGCCTTTAAGTTACGAACTGACAAAGCGCCGACAACAACCTTATCTGTCTGAATCGAGTGCGCGAAGATCGTCCTTCTTATGTATGGCTGTGATGACGCGTTTGGCGCAGTCAGCCACTCCGGTGTTCCAGATATCCCTGTGCAGAACCTACCAAAGGTTCGTTTGTGAACTCGAACCTTCAAATTCCAGATGTTCGCACTATAGGGATGCCGAGACCTCTGAACGGTTCTGGTTCGTGAGAACACGAACGTGTACATCTGCTATAAATTCAAAATTTTATATGGAGTGATTCATAATTTACGATTTCATTTCGAGAATGCGAGTCACAATTACAACTGCTTATGTTTATCGATGTTCAATAAGCTATGTTGTTGCCTTTGCGTTGGAATAGGAGCCATTACCGCTTTTACTCGGGTGACATGGATAAGTCAGAGCTATTATAATCATCATCTCCGTAACGAAATACGTATCGCAAGCTTATATGCTAGCCCGTGAACTCATGTGTAGGACACAATCCATGTTTGTATGTCCGATGTATATGGCTTGATTTAGTCATGGTGCCGTTCAACTCAAGTCGGTTAATTGGAAGGATAAAATGCTATATAGCCACGAAAGTAGTATATTCAACACCACGTCATTGGTAAAGTGGTCAGTAATAGGGATGGTGAGAGCTTCAGAAAGGTTCAGGTTCGTGTGAACGCGGACCTTTTTGAAAGGATCCGCGTGAACGCGAACGTGAACCTCATGACGTCACGTTTCAGTGAAATGATATTATCCTATATAAATGTACAGTGTACTGTACACGGTACCTAGCGACAACTCGGGCTCGACTCAATATCTTTCATCGCTTTGCCAACAATTTCGACGAGGAATTGCAAGGTAATATAAGCTTACGCCTTCACGGTATAGGTCAGATTGGACAATGCACTCGGCGTCTGAGTATTGCTACATTAATATTGAGCAGAGTGTAACACGGGTTTCTATGCTTGCTACCGATATTACCGCATGAACAGGTTATACAGCAGTAGCCAACACCCCAATCACATGAATTTGGTTTTTATGGCACAATAAACTTATCAAGTCAAGATTGATTGACCCCGTACGCCTGCTAGATTTTTTACATCAGACAAGCATATCGATTTCATTGGTTGGTTGCATAAGCATCATTCGCTGACTACCTATAAGTAGTGTATTTCGCTCTTGATGTTGTGTGATAGCGGGTCAAGCTCACAACAGAGAGTCATTAATTATTCACAAATGGAAAGCTGGATCTTTCGAGCAAACTTTTGTAACAAAGCAGGTAAACTTTTTGAGATTGTCAAGGTCCACGTTCGATTAGAGTTGATTTGTTTACTGCCAGCGCCACGCATAGAGTACCCCACACTTAAATGCAATTAATTTCAACCAAAGATGAAAAGTGTAATATATGAAAAAGGTTCACAGTGCAGAACATACCAAGGCTCGTTTGTGAACGTGAACTTTGAAATTTCTGAGGTTGACACACAGAACGCGAACGTGAACCTCACGTTCACACCATCCTTAGTCAGTAACGAAATACTAATTTGACGGAGTACTCAATTGGGCACTACTTTCTCAATTCCATAGAGATCAAATAAGTTTTTCTAATTCGTTTAAATCAATGTTATGGATGACATTGTCATAACAGCTGGGTGAAATAGCCCCTGTATGGCCAGGCGGCTAAATATATCGTCTAATATTTCTCCTATGAGCAATTTTGCATTGGTTTCAAAGTTGGAGCATGTAATTACTAAAGTAGCCACTGCTGTTTAACTACAACAAGTATGTGACCTCTCGATCAAATCTACTTTTTTAAAGTACGCATTTAAGCGCTATTCGTGCCCTCATTTTCTTCTTCCATATCAATTAGTTTTTACATGTCTTGGGATTCACTACTTTTACTTATGATTGAGGTGACATTTCCGGCGTTTCTTTTACGTAGATTGAGGACCAACGCTGACTACCTCTACTTGAGCACAAAATGGCTTGACTGCAGTATAGGACCAAACGGTGTTATTCATCCTAGATTAATAAATTAGTAGGTGTTTATTTTTGTAACTGCTGCCGCATACTTAATAGTCCGTCACAGAGGGATAACTAACTACTTGTATAAATTACACCATGTAAAAAAAATTAGTTGAGACGATTTTTGATATTTCCGTCATCATATTCCATAGTAAAACATGTTTTTGGCATTATTGCCACACGCGTCGTTTGAAAATGTCATTTTTAGCTTTTTAAACCTTCCGCATCATGTTATTCAAGCTCCTTCAATAAAATCCCATTGAAATGTGACATCACAATGGTTCAACATTCAACTCATAACACAGGTCGACATGATTTTTACGTTCTGACCAAAATGATGACTATACCAAGTCAATTTTCGAGCGATGATTACGAATATGAAGTCGCTTTTTTACTAATACGTTCTGCGGCGACGGCTTCAGTACTAAAAACAGCCTGTTCTATGAAGTATACCTTGCTGTTGGGTCATTGTTTTAACCATTGTGACGTCATAAGATGGGTTCAAAGTAGTTACCGCAGCTACTCAAGTAAAAGTAAGAGTAACGGTGTCGATTTCTACTCAGTGGAAGTTAAAGAAACGATTCATAAATAAGTAAGTATTTTAAGGCTAGTTGTAGTTATTAGTTTCAGTACATTAATATTTTCGTTATTTCAAAACACCACAAAACTGCGATACAATTAAAAGATGGGGAGGTATCGAAACGACTTGGAGTAGTCTTTGAAATCAGACACCCACCTGGGCCTAGGCCAGGGGCGGGAAAGCCGGCAAGCAGTTCAAAAATGGTCGTAAAGTTGCCTTTGGTCAAATGGAACGTATGACGTCACCCAAATGCAGTGAGCCGTTCAGTCTCGCTGCGTCCACACCATAGGCTATGATCACAGCTTATAGTATAGTAGTAGTAGATTAATAATAATCTAATACTAACGTATCTCTGCTTCTTGGACGGCTGAGTTCTTACATTGCGTAGTGGTCACCTCTGCAAACCCTTTGGTATTATTTAAATCGAATAGCGTTTATGTTCTCACCGACGTGTACATAGATAGTGTACCGAGGTGATCAGTAACGAAGAACTTCTACTTTTTTAAAGTACTCAAGTAGTTTTCCTATACTTCAGGTTCTTACTCAAGTAGAAATATATTTTACCACCTCTTCTATTTCATAATATTTTCTGATCTACTTACTGACTTTTTGCTATTTTCAGTTTTTCAAGTAGAAGTAGCTTAATCCTTCGATCACAAAGATAGCCTGGGGAATTCCGGGGCTGTTTTTACGGAATACCAATTTTTAATTTTCATAAAATTTAAGTAAACCCAGAATTTTCGTTGCGCTTCGCGCACAGTAGAGATGGAGCGGCAAGTATGTTTTCACGAAAGCATCGGTGAATATAATTTGCGTAGCGGGCTGTGTTGTTCAGTTCACACCGCATTGTCGACGATAAATAATATTTTATTGCAGTAAGCTTGACCACCGTTCCTATAGTCCTTTTTGATTCGAAGAATAGGGCTTGTATCAGGCTGGATAAGGAAACTTGCTTTCATTCAATATCATCCTTGAGTGGACTTTTTTCAATTTAATTCAGAAATTTATAGCGTGCGGCCAAATCAAAGCAAAATAGTTGGACTAACTAATCATGCTACAACAGAGACCCGACTACACATAGAGAGGCCGTATGTCATAATATCATGTGGTATTTTATCGCTATAACGAGCTATTTAGAGGAGAAAATGTCCATTGACGGGCAATATGAGTTATTATTTAATATAATTTTCCAAGGTGGCGACCAAACATTCTTCCTTGACTTGCTTTAGGTTAGAACCGTTAGATCATAGTACACAAGCAAAAAAGTTGAAACATCAATGAGTTTTTGAGTTTATGTCTCAAATGTCCCCAGGTCGTGTGCCTTTGGACACACCCGGTGAGGGACCGATGACACGTTCGAGTAACAAATTTTTGACGTTCATAAATATTTTTTTGAAACGGCGGATATTCATGAATATCTTCGCGATAGGTAGAGCTTGGATCAAAGAGTGGAGCTAGCAAAAAGATCTGTTGTTATTGGTTGAACATTTGGGGGAAAGAGATCATTTTGTAATTTTAATCCATCGGCACCACTGCACCACTGCCCTACTGCCTGCAAGAATACAATTGACCAACTGCAAAACTACAACATCGGATTATCCGTATCATTGACAAGGCCCCACGGGGACCTGGATATGCAACTGATAATTCGCTACTCAAAATATTTGGTTTTCTAAACATTTAAGATATGAAGAAGCTAGAAATTGCAAAGCTTGTATATCAGTTCCATTTCGCTCACTCACCCTCATATTTCAACGATTATCTCACCTCGGAGTCAAAAGCGCACAAGTACAACTCACGGGCGTCCCCGAAGAACAACTATCATATGATCAGGACGGAATACCAGACAACGCATCGCTATATCAGGAATATGCTGGACCTCACATGTGTAACAGCATCTCGGCTCCCATCTGACAATCATCGAGCATGTCCACATTTCAGTCGAAATATAAGCAATTTCTTCGACATGAATACCAGTCACGGACCATGACCTAACATATCGATCTTACCTTTCGTCACACGCCACCTCATAGTGTGGCCTCTTTTTTACATTGCCTAGGCCCTGATGGGTGTTTGATTTCAAGGACTATTCCAAGTAGAGTTGCATTTAAAACAAATGGTTGTTTAGAACACTTTGTTTAAAACAATATGAGATGGTTGGAACCCTCGAAATATAGTCGGTTCTACAGCTATAGTGCGTAGATATAGAATAGATCATTGGTATGGAATGAATGCTTTGATGAGGATTACTGTCGGCCGTAAAAATGCTGCATGACGATGTAGTCGTCTTTAAATATATATTTTTGGTCCGTATATGACAGGGGTTGGAAGCCTATTTCCTCGAAGGGGCTCTATTTACCCTATATCTTTAATTGTGAATATCAATCCACTATGGCGTTGCAATTGAATATGCGTGACGTCATGGCTTGAAAAACATGTTTTATACAATCACCTTGTTTTAAACATGTTTGTTTTAAATTGATTTTTGTTTTAAATCCAACCCTAATTCCAAGACGTTTCGACACCTTTCTATTTTTTCATTGTATCGAAGTTTTGTGATATTTTGAAAAGATGAAAATATTATTAAACTGATACTGAGCGGAGTGGCACCTTGTGTCACAATTATGCCATTGTGCTGCAATGGCGTGAAACCGAGTATTTGCAGCAAGCGGGCACATTATAGACCATTGTAGTGTAAATGTTTTGTGGTAAGGCAGAGCGAAAGAAGTCACGATGCTGTTTTATACACACTAGGGTTGTCCATAATTTGGAAAATCTCAAAATTTATGCGTATCCATGTCTCATTCTATAGATTATAGGTAAAAAAACGTCAATGAACCTGGAATAAGCTCACGGGAAAGTCGTTAACATTTGTCTAAATGCGTTTGAAAGTAGCTGCCGTAGAGTGGGCGTGTCAGCGACCATAGGTCGGCAAGCAGACTAGTAATCATGAAACCACGGCGCTTGATTGGCTAATCTGCTACGCTTCAATGATCACGATGTTGGCGGCTTGTTGATCAGCTGGTCAAGGAGTCGGCTAACGGCGGTGATTCTGTAAGCGCATTGTAGGTTGGTCCGCAAATAATGATTTAGTATTAATTCAGAACATGATGAACACAGGACAGCTGCTTCACAATATCTTTAAATACGTGACTGGATGGCTTATTGTGAAGGTAGCCGTTGTAGCCTGTATGCCTTGGTTTTATTGATGGAAAGCACAAAAACAAGCGGGAAAATATTGCAAAGGCGCTTATGCAAGTTGCAAACGAATTTCTAGTTTCAGAGGGGATGTACCATAATTGAATACAAATATAAAGCTTGACATTGACACTACTTTGTCTGATCTTATTAGGCTATTGTCGTGGGATATAATTGAAGCATTGAATGCTGTACGGGCTTGATGAATCTGTCATTTATGCCTGGCACTTGTCAGATTATTGCAGCATAATGATTCATACCCGCAAGTGCTGGCAAAGTCCTCAATGATACCGCGCAAAGAGGTCTAAAGATAAGCACACACTATGTTGGTAAAACCAGCAAAAAGTCATTTTGCTTGCATTGCTTAGCATGGCTTTAATAAATCTTAGATCATTACCGGCTGCATCACGACTAATGCTTGAATCAAACCAGACATGGACATAAAAGGGATGTATTGAAGCGGTGTGGTAGTTACACTCTTCTTCAGAAATCCAATGTAAGCTACCTGGTCGGCCCACATATCTTCTGAGCATACAGGATTATTGTGTCCAGAATCTATATCACATGGTATGCTGCACCAGTTTGGCGATGTCTAGTATGCCTTACCTGCACCCAGAAAAATAGGACCACTTGGCGTAATCTCAAGCATATCAGATATGTAGGCTATTTCTGGGATCTATACTTACTACTTAGTTCTATAAGTTCACAATCAATCGCTGTTTCACCTCTGTCATGCCTGCAAGAGGCTATTGTTGTTCTAAACCTATCGGTACCTAGTTTTAACACTAAAACATTCAATGACCAGATGTCTCATTTTATTATTAAATCACCAAAGTACAATGCGCTTACAGAATCATTGCCGTTAGCGAACTTCTTGAACTAGCAGAAGCACATAATCAGCAAGCCGCTGTGGTCGTGACCATTCAAGCATAGCTGATTAACCAATCAAGAGACGTGATTTCGTGAGTCTTCTCGCCGTGCTATGGTCGCTAACACGCCCACTCTACGGCAGCTACTTTCAAACGCATTTAGACAAATGTTAACGACTTTCCTATGAGCTTATTGCAGGTTCATTGACGTTTTTTTATCAATAATCTACAGTATGAGAAATGGATACGCATCTTTTTTGAGATTTTCCAAATTATGGACAACCCTAATACACACTTATTATTATTCAAGACAATGACTTGCGGCGAGGTTCCATATTGCGGAGGCAGATTCCCTTAGAATGGGATTCGCGGATATATATAAACATAAAAGATCCGAATATGATTCCGTTTCCACTTGTTTATTATCACAATAATATTTTCACACGCGGGTTATATGCATATACTAGCGAAAAAAATTGCTTATAGGGTCAATATACATGTTTTCTATCTTTTCGCAACCTGGTTTGGTCAAAGTTGACTCCAGTATCCAGAAAAAATGAAATTATTAGTTCCGGTAATATACCGCACGAATACAATTATCAAATGAATGTTAGCCGATGACTGAGTTCATGGCCGTTGCCATTGCAAACATTTAGCCTACCAGATATGAAGCTAAAAACAGTATGGATTTATTGATCAATACAGTTATTTATCAATCTACATGGGATGATTCATCATTGGTAAAGTCATCGTCCAAATCTGTCGTCAAATCCATATTCCATCAAAGTACGATGCAGCATCGACTCTTTTCTGCAGATGCTGGTACGACCTCAGTATTGAATGCAGCCATTGCTTTCTTAGTCGCATTTGCAGCAATTGCATTCTTAGTACCATTTGCATTAATTGCTTTCTTGTATTTTTTACACGCTTCCTGAAGATTGAGGAAATAAGATGTGTAATGATTCTTGATGCTTCCTTGCAATTCGGCATACAGCGCATCGCATTGTTTGTCGAAGGTTCGAAGTCCCTTGATTCTCAAAAAGATATCGAAGGCAGCCAGCCCGGCAGTAATGACGGTCGTAAACTTGCCGACCATGTCCATCATTTCAAATGCACCAAATTCGAATTCTTCAACAGGAATTTCATTTTCCGAGGCTTGTTTTGCTATTTCTGTCTTAGCAATATTCATTTTACTAGTCATGATATTAAAGCAAACATTTCGGACCAACCCCAGCCCTCCCATAGCCCATCCAGGTAGCTTCCATCCTGACAAGGTCTTCATGAGCTCATTGACTTCGGTCTGAGTGCTCTCACCGAAGTTGAGGCCGTCGAGCGCGTCATAAACAGCATTAATTTTGTCGCAGTCGTAGACCACTCTTGCCGATGCGGCATATTGCTTGAAATTCGCCACAGTAATCGTCCCTTCCTTCATTTGAACATTAGCCATGAACTGCATCAGTAAAGAACGACACTGTCGGTTATCCATTCCTTTCGCCGCCCGAGCATTTATCAGCCTGTTGTTGTTTTTGAACTTTTCGATGTAGGCTTTAAGGTCTTCGTTAATATTGGAGGCGATATCGATATCTGCTGTACCGAGCTTAGCGTTGAGTTCGTCGAATGCGGTTGATGTATATTTAATTCCGATCTCAGCGGCTCCAGAAACAGAATAGATGCCCATACCAAAATGCATTTTCCATATCGCTATTATCGCACCTAACTCCGATATAATGTGCAGAACACCGGTGCCGATATTCTTTTCTTTCGCGGTTTGTAATAAATCGGTCAAAATTTGGAATTCTTTGTCGATGGCGGGGCCACATTCGAAGTCACCGAGTTTTAGAAAATATTGTAGCTCGGAAATCAAGGAATCTATATTGTCATCAGATTCTTTTTCCCAGTTTTTCATATAATGCAAAAAAGTAATTAGGTCTGTACTAGCCATGATGTATCGTCGTAACCAATTTAATATGCAAATATGCTGTAATATCAATTCAATTAAATATTTGTTACTGTATTTTTACCATATGAGATAGTTTCACGAACAGGCAACTGGTCACGGACATAAATCTGTTTGTGTTAGTACGAAAGATGCAGACGTGAAATGTCTTTTTCCATTCATGACGTCGAAACATAATATGGCATTAGAATACTAGAATCGCCGTCCGGCACGGAATTAGGATTTGAATCTGTCCACAAATTGACCTGGTTCAAATCAGCTAAAAGTCTACAATTGCACTTTATTGATATAGGATACCTAACCAATCCATCAATAGTCCCTGTATCTGTCCAATAGTTCACTAACACTGTGGTCTTTAAAAGGCAGCATATTTAACCCGCGTTATATTACCATCTAACTTCATTCCTACATCAATATTCCACTCAGGACCGAAACAGCACTTCGCCCCCCCCCCCCCCCCCCAAGCGTTGGTCTTGGGCCCCACATAGGTTGATAAACTAATCCCCCAATCGGTCAATATCCGGGAAGTGTCTTAGAAAATGTAGGTCCCGTCAATAATAATCAAACATATTCGGGCGGACCCGTTGGTATAATGACTTCGTTAAAATACTGAGTCAAGACTGAGCAGAGTAATTCAAAGACCGAGTTGCTTTGTTACTTAAGTTTGCTCGAAATATTCAGCTTCTGGTTTGCGAATATTTGGCGACTCTCTGTTGTCAACTTTGCCTGCAATCACACAACATCAAGAACGAAATGCACTATAATTAAGTAGTCAGTGAATTGTGCTTATTTAACCGATCAATGAAGTTGGCATAAAGACTATTTAGTTGTCTAATGTGAAAATACCATCAGGCGTACTGGATCAATCTTGATTTGATATGTTTATTGTATCATGAAAACCAAATCCGATTGATTGGGGTGTTGGCTACTGCATAACGTGTTTATGGGGTAATATCGGTATCGAGTATAGAAACCCATTTTACAACGATCAATATCCATGTAGCGATAGTCAGACTCCGAATCCATTGTCCATTCTAGCGTAGACAGTTAAGGCGTAAGCTTATATTCCCTTGCAAGTAATCGTCGAATTTGTTAACAAAGCGACAGAAAATATTGATTTTAAGCAACTATTATAGCATTTGATTGTTTTAGCGCAGGGGTCGGGAACCTTTTTCGTACGAAGAGCCATTGTGACCCTATATTTTCCATTTCTACTCTCAAAGAGCAATACATATCAATCAACTGCTACGTCATAATTAGGGTGATTTTTTTGACATGTCAAAAAAAGTCAAAATTAGGTCAAAATTGTAGCGTTAGGTCAAAATTTGTCAAAATTGTTTACAAAGTCAAACATTTTTTGACCTCTGAATTTCGTTTGTATCGTAGATTTTGCTCTGTCGGTGAACTTATTACTTGATATTTTACAGCTTGTCGCCTACTTTATAGGCCTGCCGTTGTAAACGACCCATCATCTGCTCATTGTGAATCATAAACGATCAAATGAAACAAATAGTGACATTGTTTTATGGTCAACGTACCGCAATATCCTAGCTGAAGCAAGACTGCTTGGACGTTGCACGATTCTTATATCAAGAAGCGCAAGCTGAAAAATTGTGATGTAGACAACATTGTCAGAGTGAAGCAACACGGTGTGTCACCAGCAGTGTGCACACAACTTCAGTGTTGTCAGCCAACAACCGCTGCTGTTTAACGTTTTTCTCCATTGTTGGCAAGCTACTTGGTAAGGACAAACACTTTCTATCCGAGAATGTAGGAAAGTAAGCTATCTTTCGTTCGTTGTACTACAACAAATTTTAATTATTTCCTCCATAATACGTAATGTAACTACTGGAATTCTTCATAGGGCCAGATTTCGTTAAAATACTAGTTTTTTCATGGCCTTCTTGGAGGTACAGAACTTCAATATACAATTGAATAGTATATTCTTATTGAAATGAACCCGAATATTTTCGGTTGACACTCGTCAGGGGTAATCGTCAGCAACTAGTAGAGAATTGGAAAGAACATTGTATATCAACAATCGTATCACAAAATATGACGTCACCAGCATGAAAGAGAGAGCGTTCAATGTACTATTTTTAGGTGGTACACAAACTCCGTTTGTTGACAGTTTTGGTTGGTGTATTTTGATAAAAGTCGACTCCAAGTCACACAAATGACGTCATATTTTGTGATACGATTGTTGATAAAAATTTGCTAGTTTTTGTGCCCAAAACGTTTTTTCAGGCCAATCTACTTTGTCAGGACAAACAGTTCCAACCAGAAATGAAGATAAGTAGTACAATTTTGACATTATGTGCGAAAACACCTAATTTGCATACGCAAGGTCAAAATTTGGTCAAATTTCAGTTTTTTTAGGTCCAAAAAAGTCAAAATTTGGATTATTTAGGTCGAAATCTTCCGTTTTTTTAGGTCAAAACAAAAATCGCCCTAGTCATAATTTAAAAAAACCATGACGTCATGGTAATGCAAATTCGAAATCACTACATTCGTCGTTTGCACCGTATTCTCTCTGTAAAAACTCGTACTAATCATGCTGGTTGCCTCATTTGAGTAATGAGTATGCGAAACTTGAGTTACATAGATCTTTTGCAAGTCATTTATTTTAATTGCATTGCACTGAAACGCATGTGATATTTTTCGAAGCTTAAGACAATTAACATTTAGATTTCCAACAGAAGTAGACAACAGAATTATCGTCGCGCTTCGGGCGCACTGGATAGGCTACGGCGTTATACCAGTATGATTTCAGGAAAGTATCGATGAATATAATTTGCTAGCGGTTTGGCGTGATTCCGTTCACACACGGATATCTAGAACTAGATATCACTGAGTTCACACCACATTGTCGGCAGTCGCTCATATGAAATAATTCATCGCAGTTAATATGGCTCGTCATAACGTTTGAAACTGATGTTTCGCAATCTAGCATTCACTTGTCACATCGTAATCTAGCATGTCCATGGCACGTCCTAACCTGGAAAAGTGGACTATGACATTCTTTGTTGGTTTTAGAGCTGTTTCAGCATACCACCTTTGAACTAAAGGCATAAAAACGTATTCCACTTTTAGAACTAGTATTTTTGTTTCATTTTCAATTCCCAGTATCATTTACTTTGAGTAATAATTAATATCAGTTCTTTTGTCTAGATAACATACATGTTGAAGTAGAAAAGCAAGTGTAGTAATGCCTTTAATTTCCGGAAATAAAGCTACACAATATGACATTTTTACGGTCCACCATATTTTATTATTAACGTTTACTAATCGCGCAGTGTTTACACCGTATCCTATACAACTTCAATCAATGAATCAATCACTTTTATTAATATTTTCACCGTTTCAAAACATCACAAGACTGCGATACAATGAAAAGATAGGAAGGTGTCGAAACGACTTGGAGTAGCCTTAAGGTCAGACTCCTACCTTAGCCTAGGCGAAGTAAATAAGAGGCATGCACACTGAATGAAAAGTAATTCAGAAAATATAAGACGCAAGCGACAAAATGTGGTGGCGTGTGGCGGAGGGTGAGGTCGATGTTAGGTCGCGGTCCGGTAATCCTGAAGACTGGCTAGTATTGCTCTTCGACTAAACTACGGCCCTTAGAATATGGGGGATGGCGTCATACCATGCTATTTTCTAAAACGTGCTGTTCGAGAAAACAGGATACGTATCGCATTTCCATATCAATCCTATCATTTTAATCCCATGATGTTGACGAATAGGCCTACTTATGCTATCGAAAATAGGATACCTGCTGGTATGCATCAAAATGAATCAAGCTCATCACCTATCACATAGCTCAATTTGCACCTTTATGCAATCCATGTAAACAAATTAGGATCGTTTTCACAACTACTTACTTACTTGAGTACTTTTAAAGTCAGTCAATTCTACTTATTGAGTAAATTTCTTGACTACTTTTACCACCTCTGCATGTACATTAGGGCTGTTCAAAAAAAACTTTGATTTTCGGATTCCAGGCATTCACCGATTAAATTGTCAGGTTACCCTAAAAAACGCTGCACACCAAATTTGGTTCGATTCTAACAAGTATAAGGCTCCGCTGATTCAATTAAAATTTCAATTTATTATGAAAAATTGAAAAACAAATTCCAAATTTTTCTGTCAGCCACATGAAATTGTTGAGCTGTCTTCAAAGACATTGCAAAACAAATTTGAGTCGATTCCTACCAGTAGAAGCGGACTTATGTGATGTTTTCGTTGATAAATTGCGGATTATTGACCGATCAAGGATAATCCAAGGATTGGAAGATTGGCAGAAAAATTTGGAATTTTTTTTTTTCAATTTTCCATAATAAAATAAAAAATTTAATTGAATCTGCAGAGGTTATTATTGGTTGGAATCGAGTGAAATTTGGTGAGCAAGGTTTTCTATTGCAGCCTGACGATTCAACAGGTGACCGGCTTGAATCGGAATAAAAAAATTATTTTTGAACAGCCCTAATGTACATTAATACATTAGGTAAATGAAATGTAAGGCTCGTATTAGCAAATAATTTCACCGGACGTCATAGGTTCGAGTTCTGTTCACGTTCGCGTTCACACAGAACCTTTCACACGGACCAGAGCCTTTTAGAGGTTCGCACTATTCCTACATGGTTATTACCGTTTCAATAGAAAAATGAAATTATACTAATAATTTTTGTTCCAGTTCAGACTCATCGCAAGTATTTTCGATTACGTTATGTGAAGCTTGTCACCTTGTGATAATATGCTGTAAATTTAAAATAAAAAAAGTATTTGTTTCTGCATATTTTCGATCGAAGATGGATTAACGGAATGTGTCATTGCAAATCTTTTAGAAGCCATTTAATTTTCGGTTCACAAAACGTGCAGTTTGTAATGTAGTGACCGTACGCGTAGTCTGGCTGACCATTTTGAAGGATCGCATGGAAAAAGGTAAGAACCACTTTCTTTACAAATCCATTTTTACGTAATGAATCCACATTACCTCAGAATTAGGATACGCTAGGGTTACTATCAGGCCTTTGAAGCCGGAGCCCGGAGCCGGAGCCCCGGAGCCGTGCATTTTTGCCGTAGCCGGAGCCGGAGCTCTACATAAAATTAGGCCGGAGCCAGAGCCGGAGATGGAGCCAGTTATTTGAGGGGTAGCTCCGGCTCCGACGTATTTCATAAGATGCTATTATACATGCAACAACCATCTCTGCTGAGTTCAGATAATTCAATAGCAGGCCTTCGCGAAATTAAGATCTTTTCCTCTTTGGCGCTGCCTTTTCCGACTAACCATGTTCCTGTGGATTTAACAGCAGCAGTCACATGTTCAATGTTCGATTTTCATGCATGAGTGCCGAACCGCGGTATGCGAAATATGCCGGTGAATATTGTGGGTATTCGGCATACCAGCAAGTTCATCTTCAGCACTACCTTGTTGGCCAATTGTATACGGTTCAAAAATATTGATCACTATGTATTACGCGAAATGGGAGATAGGATAAAAACGTTATTTCGTTGCACATGTCGATATGACGAGCATGAGCCGAGAAATTCCATCTTATCGTTGCTATGAATCGGATTTTTAATGCTGTGCACAGCAATGGCAGTAAAGTGCGTTTTATGATGTTATCGACAATTGACAAGTATTCATTATGTCGTCACAAGCTGATATGGCGGCCCCATGTCTACGTTGCTGCATCCGATGTTACTGACGGCTGAAAGACGTAAATTATTAATCTATATAGTCCTGGGGTGGCCAACCTTTTCGGTTGAAGGGTCACATGGAATTAACGAACGAGTGCGCTGCCCACTAGCCGCGCCAGGCGCGTACAATTTTCGAAGTTTATATTAATGTTACTTGGTTATATTGCGGGTCGACTGTATACCGCCTGTTGGGCTCAGTTTGCAAGGACAGGACTATTTGGCATCTGGACATATCGATATCGAAGATTTCCGCTAATATACGACAATCATTTTCTGCCTACATTTCATAACCGACGATCTTTCTGCGAGCGCAAACGCGAAAAGACTTTCTCTCGTAATTACGAATATAGTTAGACTCAATCGGCTAAATCAGGCGTCTTTCTAATTTTCAGGTGGGGGTAGGCTACAAAGAAATAAATCGTGTGACAATTAAACACGCAAAGCGTGATGAAAAGTTTTAATACTATTTTAGTTTATTGAAATGTACGATGATTTACTTAAAATGTGACTGGACCCTGGATCTGCCAATGCGTCGAAACTGATATTTTGGTCATCAACATCCCAAGTGTCGCGGCCAGACTAATCATATTTTGGTTGGCCTTGCAAGTTCACAATCTCAGCAATTCAATTTCGATAATATAATGGGAAATAAGCTCGCGGGCTACTCAAAACCTTCTCGCGGGCAACATATGGCACGTAGGCCGCAGGTTGCCTACCCCTTATATAGTCAGACACCTTCGATAGTTTTCAGAGCCGGAGCCGGAGCTGGCCCCGGAGCAGTGGTAACAACGTGGAGCCGGAGCTAATGTATGTTAGAAGAAAGCTCCGGAGCCGGAGCTGGACCAATGTAAATGTACGGCTGCTCCAAAGCCCTGGTTACTATAGGTCCTCTTTCAGGTGGATGTGCTCTCCTTTTTCAAGAATTGAGTATGTTCTCCGTGGGCGCTTAAATGTCCTCCTTTTTGGCAATTCCTTCTCCTTTACAGCTTTCGCAGCTAGGGTAATGGAGAGGGTCAACTGAAAATCAGCATAGATGACGCGAAATTGGCAATGCGGACGTTCGACCTGGTCATCCGGGAGTCTGATCAGAGTGATGAACGTTTACATATTAAACACCATCAAAGTAACGTAAAAGCGGGTAATCGTAGAGTTGAGCCAAAGAGATGACTAACTAAATTAGCTGATTTCGGAGAGCGAACTTTTAGGATTTTGAAATAGTGTCCTCCTTTCCGAATTCCCAAATTGGTAACCCTGGGATAGGTAGAGACAACTTTCGCCACCCGGACGAGGCCAATGATCGTGAGCAATGAGCGTAATCATGTTTGTGGCGGTATATGAAATGTACAAATGTGAAATATGTTCATGATGTCTTAACATACGGTACTGCAATACTGAAAT
Organism: Botryllus schlosseri; assembly: GCF_051294905.1. Classification (NCBI taxonomy): domain Eukaryota; kingdom Metazoa; phylum Chordata; class Ascidiacea; order Stolidobranchia; family Styelidae; genus Botryllus; species Botryllus schlosseri. The sequence goes on along the minus strand of NC_137248.1, from coordinate 14,341,120 downwards.
TGACACCTGAATCTCTATTATAAGAATTGAGTCAGTTCACAAATCGAGGTCGTTCGCATCAACTGAAACGTATACCTGAACTTTAATAATTAGGACGGTACATCGCTCATCCTTCAATAGACCTGCATACACTCCCAATGGCCAACCGGCGTGGTAGTGAAGTCCTTATAACGTACGATGGTAAGATCTCGCGAACTATAGATTTTATTTATAGAACTCCGCCCAGTTTTTATACACTCATAATCATGTTAAGGTTTATCTGCTCTTTGAAACTCTCGCTTTGCCGGTGTTTCCGATTATAGTGTCACTTTATAGTCCTGTAGAATTTGGTCTAAAAATGGCCTAACCTAGAAAAAATTCTTATAAAGACGTATTATATATTGTTGGAAAGATAATTTTACCAGCTTTTCAATGATAGGTTTTGTCACTTTTTTTACCTTGGGAAAAAAAGTTATGACCAAAAACGGGCCAAGGGGTAAAAGTTGAAATTAGGGAAACATTATTATAAAAATATGAACAAACTTCTAGAAACTAATGCATTTTTAACAGAAAAGCAGGATATAAATGCAAAAGGAATATATGAAAATGAAACAGAATTATATATCTGTTTCAGGGAGTAAGAGTGAGCAAGACGGGGGGATGGGGGGGGGGCGCAAGTAGAGATGTTGTTGTCCGTTATAACTTCATAATGTTATTGTTTACTTACTATGGTCTGTTTCATTTACCTTGCTTGTTTATTTAGATAGTGCTTAGTCAAAAAAGAAACAGCAGTTTGTGTTAAGTGTAGAAAAAGGCTATCGTACTGTAGATTCACTGTGTCATTCGGGAGCTCATTTCTGCGAGAGTGATAGTACCACACACCCTTTGGACTAGGGTTGCATTTAAAACAAAAATCAACTAAAAACAAACACGTTTAAAACAAGGCCCTAATTTAAAACATGTTTCTCATTGTTTTCAAGTCATGACGTCACGAATATTCAATTGTGACGTCATAATGGATTGAAATTAACCATTGAAAATATAGGGTAAATATAGCCCCTTTGACAAAATACCTCTACTACAACTGTTGAACGGACTATTTTTCAGGGTTCCATTCCAACCATCCCATAACGATATACGTCGGCTAAATTGGGTGGTAATTGTCCGTGTGATCATACAACATGTTTTTGGAAAGTATTTACACAATTATGGCATAATTTTATAACTTGAAAACAATACAATTTTGTTTTTTAATAAGGCTTTCGTTTAAAATATGTTTTAAAAAAGCGTTTCAAAACACCGTTTGCTTCAAATGCAACCCTACTTTGGACACTACAATTGGTCATGCTTTGAAACTGAATTGTGAAACGCTGATCACAACTTTTCAGAAAAATTAAGAAAATGGCCATAAGACGTACATCCACACATCATGCCGTAATTTATTGAGAAACCATGCGAGATCAAAGAAACGTTTGTGGAGGCTTTATCGAAAATTCGTATTTCTTCACTGGCAAATAATTTTTCTCTGAGAAATGTTATTTGATCTGTGGGGTTCAGATTGCCACGATAGAATAATTAGACACGAGCAATCTAGGCAGCTATGGACAATTAAATAGGCTTATATATATTTCGAAGTTCCCGGTCGACATAAGAGCAATCCTTTTCGGCTAAGGTTTTCTCGCAGGCGATCTATTGGCACACTTTTCAGAGTACCATATTGGCAAATACTTCGTATGTTTTCGAGCATCGCGGCGGGGTAATGGCCGACGCCGATATGCTTATTTTTATTTTCTATAAATCATGCTTTTTTCGTGGGGGAAGGGTACTCATAATCAAAAATTTGGCAACATGAAATCGCGCCCAGCGCGAAAAAAATGAAAAGAGTTGCATAAATTGTCGATGAGTGATGTATAAATAATTTATGTTCATTCACCGACATAATTTCGGGACACCCAATTGGACGATTTGGGGCGCGGCAGTGAAGGTCCTGGTAAGAGGTCAAAGTCCGGTCGCTGTTTTCTGGTTGAGATTTTACTATTGGAAATATTTTGAGCTTCAATCACATATATATATATTAATTGCATGTGGTATATCCGGGGTCAAATCAAGGTTGTTATAACAGCCATCGGGGAAGGGTTCATACCATGTGCTTCGAACCAGATGTACGCAATCCGAATTCCCATCTGTGATTGGTAATACGGGAAATTATTTGCATTGTGTTTTTTGTTTTAGTGCTTTGTGTGACTGGTAAATCAACTGGGAATGTCATGGAGATATCTGCCCACATTGAATTTGGTACTGCACCCAGTTATTAATTTTAACACGAATGTATTCCAAACAAAGCTCCGCTCCGCGACGATGTTGGCTGCATATGATTTCATAAATGTAGTAGCCTTAACAGCCCCTAAAGCGCGATAACTGACCATATTTTCGAATATTCTTCCAATGGGTATTGTGTCATTATAAAAATTTTGCGTTACCCGAGAAGATACATGTTGCGATTTCGTATGTAGCCACCTCCGACTAACTGTCGAAAGTATGCGACCACCCTCCCCCGACCAAATATACTTAGATATTTCTGCCACTTGAAGTAGTTTTCACGTGTCTTAAAAATTACTACATATACTGTTAATAGAGTAGAAAATATAGGGAGTTACTTGTGCTACTTGAGTAGCAACGCCAATCACATCTACAAACTATAGTTCAGTGGTTCTCAACCGGGGGTCCGCGGACTCCTGGAGGTCCGTGGAGCATTTTCAGGGGGTTCACGAAGCGAAGCGAATTTACAAAATAGTTGATAACCAAATTTATATTTTTCAAATTAGGAAAATCCCGAGGCAGTTTTGCTTCATTGTAGTAGAACTCACATCAACAGGATGGCAGTCTGAGTTTGAATATCCTGCTGTGTGGACTCATTTTAGTTGCTAAATTGCCAATAGCCCAGTGATACAAATATTTGGCTGTATAGAGGTGTTTTGCTGGGCATTGTGTAAAAAAAATGGTTTGATACGTAAAGTCAATCACGGAGACTTCGAAATGTTAGCAAAAATCCGTTTTCTCCAGTGATATAGGCCTACATAACCATTTCCCTAATAACTTCAAGATGAGCTGCTAGATATGAATTAACAGGCTTGACGTTATATGTTCAATAAAAAAATTGTTTGTCAATTTTGGTGTCATCATTGTTGCGATCATACCCAAATGTGTCGTCGGAAGCGCTATGCCTTATTATTACATTCACCACCACCTTTCTTTGTTTAAATGGATTTTCAGCACTCGTCGATAAGAAATCGAAGGCGCAGATTTTAAAGACACGGCCACGTATTTCAAAAAATGCAGTTGATTAATTAGTTTGAAATAATAAAAGTCAACCCAATTTCTACATAAATATTATGCTGTCATTTTCAAGAAAAGTAATTTTGTTGCTGTTTATCACTAGCTTACAGTTATCAGTTGCACAAGACAGATGACGATTGTACGATGTTTGAGCTAAATTTGAACCACAATTTCGGGGGTCCAAAAGGGGTCCGCGAATACAAAAAGGTTGAGAACCACTGCTCAAGTTTATAGTAAAATTATTACGGAAAATCAGAAACCACCAAAAATGTAAAGCTTTTTGTATATAGAACTGGCGTTTAATATTGCAAAACACAAACAAAAAGCCTCGATACCATTTAAAAACATTTCTGCCTCTGTTCAATTGTGGTAGGCCTATTTGTTATTTGTTGACCAGTGTAAATGTACGGGTCAAAAAGAGCTTCTGATTGGACGATGATAGAGAATCACTTTATTCAAGTTCACCGAAAAACTCACTCATTATGTATTAGCCTACAACAACCCAGGTTTCATGATAGATGATTTCAATAACAATTCTGTTCTGTTGCTATTGTATGCTAACCGTGCTGTCACTGACGAAAGCTGAAATTTGATTAATTTATGAAAATGAGTAAAATTAATACGGAAAAAATCTGACGTGACGGAGAAATTAATAGCACAGAATCGGATTCAGCAACCATAAATTAGCCTAAATCAATCTTTAAAATTTTTGACGCTATTTTTTTTTCGAAATTCGTAAACCAGTTTTATCTCCGTCTCGGTCAACTTTTGCCCCCTTAACTTATGATAAATACATCTTAATAAAGTATTGTTTCATTTTTTTGCTGTTCTATTGTTAGCTTGCTCTACTGAGAATGATATTCCGTTTTATGGTGTTGTATTCTGTTACGAAGGTATCGTGTTTTAGCTTATAATTGTACTTTAATGTCACGCAAAATAGTCCTTTACCCCCTGGCACGTTTTTGGTCATAACTTTTTTTCCCCAAGGTAAAAAAATGACAAAACCCATCATTGAAAAGCTGATAAAATTATCTTTCCAACGGTATATAATACATCTTTATAAGAATTTTTTCTAGGTTGACCGAAAATTCTACAGGACTATTAGTTTAATTCGCGGGAATTGACTGAATAAAGATCGTTTTGTTTACCCCTCGTTGTTTTGCCAACCTTTTTACACAGTCGACTTTTATGATCCGAGTTCTGCTTATCGCTGTCACTGCTGCGTATAATATTTGTATTTGTATTGGGGTTATGCGAATTTTGCAACTTGCTTTGAAGTCGGCAGAACTTGGACAACGCGCCGTCTAAGAGCACTCAATGCCGTTACAAAATCTCACTTGACAAAATAAACCAGAAGAACTAGCTTTACGTTGGTGAATGTATACTTGACATTACCATTCATTGGCGAAATTCAAAAGATCGCCTAAATATCTTATTGACCAATGAGCCTTTTGATAGAAGAAGTTTCGAGTAGAGAAAGTGTAACTACAAGCTTCCTGCGTAAGACTCGGTGTTTTACATGACGGATTAAAAATTATGTGTTATTTTATTGTTTTTTACTTTTAGATCTTGATGAAAGGACCGTGTGATAGTACAAAGGCTATAGACAGGGCTGTAACAGCACTTCGTCATCCCCTCCCCCCAAAGAACAGATACCAATTCTCGGACCAACTGTTTGTATAGTTGGGCGCTTTGTGATGTTCCAAAAAGTTTTATCAACGACATCCTAACGATGATTCCATGCAGTGAGCACCTTTCTTGATATGATATGAAATTGTAATCCTTAGTCCGAATTAGAATCCGAGATCCAATAATGATTCCAGATTTAAGCTTCTCGTTTGATATGGATACTAGGTAGCCTATACCCAATTTGTTGGCATTACGGAAAACTATCCATTTACAAGTGAAAAGAGATGAGACGCATATGAGTATTTTAGTTAAGCTTTCCAGGGACAAACTTGATAGCCTTATACTCCTCTTTCATCTTGGCGGAATGACCAACTGGTACAGAAGACAATATATATCCATTGTGCAAAAGTACAATTTTTAGGCTTGACAAACTGCTTTTTCAACGAACAAGGTTCTCGCATCAGGTAATGTTAATAATGATGGAATAACTGAGAACGACATGAGTGTTTACCAAACCCAATTATCAATTTATTCGCAGCATAAAAGTAGAAAAATGTAAGATTTACTTCATACCAATGATATATTCAAGGGTAAATACAGTGATGTTAAGCGTTTTAGGGGTATAAATATATTCATTTTTAGAGCCAACCTGGCAAAACCAATTTGATATTCGTAATCAGCAACCTTGAAAACCCCAGAATCGGCTCCTAGAAATTCTGTTAATTATTTTTTCCTGTTTACTAGTCTAATTAAACATCTTCGGGTGTATACCCGTAGGCAGGAACGAAACACCACTTCGTCATCCCCCCCCCCCAAAAAAAAAATGAAAAATAAAAAATAAAATAAAAATTGAGTATTGGGCTCCCATAGGGTGATAAACCGACCCCCCATCACGTTGTTCGCTTTTGTCACGAAATTACTGTTGTACTGTTTAGCGAGTCAGCGCGAAAATTTTTGATAAATCATGATAAAATCAGTCAGTAAGATCGGAAATTGCATATATATTTCTATCACTTTCTTGTCCTCTCTGCTCACGTTATCAGATTTACCGGTAGAGCTGAGTGAGGTGTCTTGGAAACTGTAGGGCCCGTAAATAATAATTAAATATCTTCGGGCGGGCGGACCCGTTGGTGTGACTTCGTTACATGATGTTATTTCATGACCTCCTGTCTGCTGTATCAAAACATATAGAATTGCCCAAACGTACTAAACTAAAAGATCACACGATTTCAAATTGGTATTTCTTCACTGGCATATTATTTTTACCTGCGGGATGGTATTTGTCTTGTGAGGTTCAGATAGCCAAGACAGGATCATTCGGTGCCAGTCAACTAGGGGCCTATGGGCAATTAAATCTATATGTATTTTGTATATATCACGAAGTTTTCGGTCAACATAAGGGCAGTCCTTTTCGGCAAAGGTTTTCTCGCTGCCTATCGCTCTGGCAGACGTTTTGGAGTCGCATGTAACATTGCCCGAATACTTTTTATGTCTTGGTGCGCGGAGGCGCGGTAATGACCGGCGCCGATATGCTCATTTCTCTGATACTTGTGTATTTTTTCTTGGTGGAAGAGTAGCTAATAATCAAGATATTTGGCAACTTGAAATGCCGCCTAACGCGAAAAAAAATTGTAAAAATGCATAAATTTTCAAAAATACTCTATATTTTATGCTCATCCATGAAATAATTTTGGGCATCCTTCGACTTCTCCCCCCCCCCACCATTGTGTGGTTTGGGGTGCAGCAGTTACGGTCCTGGCTATAGATGCCATACTTTTCCGTTACAATCAAATATATGTATTTATACTATATATATCAGTACATTTTATTGTGCAATTAATCAAAAATCCTCAGACTTGGCAGCCGATTCTTGTGATAACGTTCACTGCTTCATGACTACGGGTACGTTACTAGAAATGAACAAATTCTCCCTGTATTGCAATGGTTCTCAACCAGGAGTCCACGAAACATTTTTAGGGGTGTGCAACATGATTGATGACCTGATTTGTAATTTTCTAAGCTAGAGAAATAATAAGGCAGTTTCGCTTCATAACTTCAGGACTCACATCAATAGAATGGCTGTCTGAGATGAAGTATCCTGTAAGTAAACTCATTTTAATTGTCAACAAATGGGACTCATTTTAATTATCAACAGATGGGCCTATCTACAGTCTGCATAGTATGATTTTATTTTCATGCAAAGTCAATAATTTGTTGTTTATCACTAGCCTACTGTTAGCATTTGCACAAAACGAGATGACGGTTGCACGATAATTGATCCAAATTTCAACTATAATTTAAGGATCCATGGAGTTCCGTGGCGGTTCAAAAGGGGTACGTTAAGACAAAAAGGTTGAGAACCACTGCTGTATTCAGAAAAGACGAAGAATTATCTAAATCAACATAAGTATACTAGTACTAGATCAGTGGTTCTCAACCGCCGGTCCGCTACGACTCTTCAGCCGGTCCACCAGATATTTTGTTATTTTATACTTCAATTGCAAAACACAAGATGCTGAAGGGCTGTCAGTTGATAAAAGAATAACAACATAAAACTTGAAAGTCATTTAGAACTTCGATAGTCCGAAATTTACAGAATTGTTGCGTAACATCATACCTGGTAACACGTTCGATTGAAGTTGAACTTTAAACCGTATCCGGCGACGACAAGTTGACTCCCTTCAAGTTGACTCCCTGAATCGTGCAGTCTACATGGTCATTCGTTAAAGCTGTTTTGTGGGTGGTTGAGGTCGCTGTGCCAGGTGTTTGCGTGACGGGTGCGGTCTGTAAAGCATTATAAAATGCTGAAATTGATTTCAGTTTAAACATATTGTTGTTGTTGTTGTTGTTGTTCAAAGTAAGCTATTTTCTGTGCCCAATATCACTATTCGTCACTGGCTGATACGGTCTCGGCGCCGGTAATATCATTACATGGCGGAAGAATTTGCTGATATAAATGGGCATATTCCCTTGACGTGCTATGGCCCGCCACTGTCAAGACCGAGACGCTTAGAAAAGACTCCTCAAAAGACTAAGCTTTACGAAGCGATATCTTTCCAGCAAGTACTGTGTCTAGTAATCCCCGAATATTTAGTCCCGGAGGGAAGGCCAATCTGCGGCAGTAGAACAATGTTGCGGCCGTCGAGACTTAATTACACTAGGAGTATTGGCGGCCATCAATAGGCAAATTGAATTTACGAATTGACTCCCTAATTGAATTGCTTATTTGTTTGCAGTAGTGTCCTTTGTAATATGAGCTCCACAGTACCGATGCGAATAACAAAGGAAAATTATGCTCTCCATAAAGAAATCCCAACTTGTAATCGTGCTGTCCTCATCACGAAGAAAATTTGTTCCTGTTAGGCCTGTAGTTGGACGGATCCAATAATTTTTCACCATACCGACAAGCCTGATGGCAGGTCAACAAATGGGACTACTAGCAATTGGCTCGCCCAAAGATGCCGCACAGCAATAATAATTAACCTATATTTTCATGTAGACAATGCCTCACAATGAAAACACGGTCTCAACTTCATCATTCGAGTGGTAGATTCCACATTTTAAACTGTGAATGCTTGTAAATATACTTGTGGTCGTGCGACTTATCAATCCAGTTTTTATGCACTCCAATATCCCGAAACGTGACTTTGATCTTCAGTACCTTCGTATTGCGAGCTCCATTCATTCATGGGTAACTGAAGATTTATTGATTTGATCGTCCCTGCTGATCGCGACGTTACTGCTTGTAGTTTTGCGAGCAGATTTAGACAACCGACTTTTCCGTAACTGTGTTTTGATCATGTGTACTTTCTTTTTGCGAGTGTTTACTGTTGAAAACTGCAACCTGACGAAATGAACAAGAACAACTAGTTTAAAGTCGGCAAATGTACACCTGATACAAGCATCCACTCGTGAAATTCAACCGATTGTTTGATGATTGACCAATAAGCCCCTTTCGTATATAAAGTGTTACTTTTTTTTGGGGGGGGGGTATTCATGGTGTTTATTGACTACTATGGTCATTTACACCAGGCCGATATCCTTCTTATTTTCCGTAACTGCCGACTTATAGCACGGCCCACCTCTAGGCTTTTGTAAGACACCGCTGACGTGGATGAGGTGGCGAGGAGGAGCCTAGGTAAACCTCCAACACTTAGGTAACGGAATTCGGAAGTCGACCTCGGTCGGACTCGAACCCGCACCCATTGGTGTTGCAGCCGCGGATTATATCACTGCGCTATCTCGCCTATCTGTTACTAGTTGCCTCGTTAATGAGGTTGGTTATTTCATATGAAACAGGGATCGGCAACCTTCAGCAACAAAGACCTATCGGAGCCTATTTCCGATCACATAAAACCAAGCGAGAGGCCAAGACTCCGTTTCATCTGTAAGTTACGATCAAGACATGATTTCACCAATAATGTCCAAGTAGATACGAAATCACGAAGTAAAATATTGATCGTAAGCATCTCGTAGCGACCTGACGTCTTGTCTGGAAAATCGTTGCCACATTGTACGACTGTGCATGTTTTTTGTTCAGCATACTTCAGACTCACCAAACGCATTAAAAATAGACGTGGATGGTGCACTTTGACGGGCTCATGAGTCATGATATATGACGGGGTAGATTTCACATATGGCCTGATTATCATGTTACCGCTTCGTCGGGTATTCAATATCGAATTCGATCACGGTGTCTTCATTTCTTATCTATCTATTGCGAAAAGCAACGTGCTGTGTGTGATGCCCGATTGTTGATATCATATGTAGTAGGTACCCAATATCTAATATATTCCGTTCTAGTTTTGTACTGAAGTTTGTTTGGGTTGGCAAACTACGGCACGCGGGCAGCATGCGGCTCGGAACACCGTTTTTTGTGTCCCTCGAAAGCCTCAAGAAAATATAATGCGTAATAAAATGTAATTTTGCAGCGACTTGGCAATACCTTTGCCTAATATATATCCTCATGGCAATGATAAGTTATCGTTCTACTATGATGTTTATTTTATTCCTGACGTAGTAGCCTTATCTCAAGGCCCACGCATTTTCCAAGGTTTCAGTTGGTAAACATCACAGAAATTCAAAACGGAAATATCATAATAAGGATCATCATTGCGAACTACAATTGCTAACTTCAGCAATTTTATTACTTTTTTTACTGTATTTGTGACTCCTATTTGCGTGTGTGTTAGGTATTGCTATGTCCTCGATGTGTGTAGAAGTATTTTATATATATTTGAACTGGCTCGTGCTTTTACGAATTTAAAAAAATACAAATTTGGTTATCAACTAATTTGAGGTTTCGCGGACCCCCTGAAAATGCTTCGCGGACCCCCGGTTGAGAACCACTAGTTTAGAGCAAGGCTCTTCAACCGGGTTTATCGTACACCCTGGGGCACCCTGCTGTCAAACATACGGCGCGGCAGACGATTTCATCCGGCCAGCGAAGCAATTCTGATTAGATTGAAAAATTGTGATAATATCCAGCAAATTTGTAATCTTCTTTATATACCACTCTTCGTTTAAAGATTGTGATTAGTAGCTCCGTACCTAATTTAGTTCCATACCTTATCTATCTTTATACATCCGTCCTGCAGACTTAATCGGTCAATGCATTTTGTGACAGCACACTGCTCATTCGTAAAACGTAAAAGTTTGCAAACAATAAACATTGTATTGTTGCTATATTATGTAGAAGAGAATTGTTCACTCTGGTACATGACTCGAATATGTGACCCTTTAAGCTTGTTTTGAAACATTAACACTAGAACGATCAAGTGGCTTTTTTGACGCATTTTCATTTTTGAAGAGCTGGCATTCAGTCAAATCTTACGCTGTTCGGCTGAACTTGACTTTTATTTATTTTATGTAAGCCACCTTACCCATGATTTTCATCACTCATCTAGTACAAATAAAAAAGTTATACACAGAACTACCTAGAAGTACACAGAACTACCGGGTGGCTTTTTTGACGCATTACACTTTTCTACCTTCAGGCATCGCAGTTTCATATTCTTGAAAGTGGTTATGTATCTGATAAACGCAGAAAACCCGTTTGTAACAACAGAACTTTGTTAATATCGACTCGGTCTAACTGTGTTAGCAACAACATCCCTTGTAATAGAAGGCCCTGGATCTTCCTCGTTCAAAGTCACCAAAGCTCTGTAATATTATATTTCTGAATCTCAGCGTGTTACAGGACGTGAAATTTGAAATGTACCATTAGACCAAGCCGACATCTGTATTGTCCATACTAATATACTAGGGTTGTACAAGGGCAAAGGGCCTTTGCTCCGGTCTACGAGATGGATCTTCGGGGGGAGAGTGAGCTGAATCTAGTGAATTGAATGCATATGAGGACTGAGGGCATGGGTGCATTATGTTTAGTCAGGCCCTCTCGAAGAACAGATTTATGGAAGTCATGAGCTTTCCATTGACATAAGGAGTAAAAAAAGATGTAGATTCAATAAAGATAATATGGTTTTCGTTCATTACATGGTCGAAATGCCAGCAAATAATTGGGGGAAAATGTCAGATGGTGGACGCTGCTGCTACCAAGTATCTGTACAAGGGCGTCTCATATTTAGGCAAGGGATAGGACAGGACAGCTCTTCCATAATCTATACATTTGCCAAGCATAGTAATGTGAAGAGTCTGATATAATCCATCTCGAAACAATGTTACGTGAATGTGGCTGTATACGCTTGGAGATGCAAACGAAGTCCCAGTTGACACTATTGTCTAAAGTTGCTTGAAGCTACTCAGGACCAGAAGGAACACAGGCAGCTTCATGTAGCCACACTTTTCAAAGCTATCATCTTGTTGATATGCGTAACGGCGAGATGCCAGTGTAGAGATCGAATTTGTACACATATATATTGACTTCACTGCAACCTGAGGTATGTTTCCTTCAGAAACAACACAAACAAGAAACCAGTGACGGTTAAATGTTATATAACGAAACAAAACCAGGGGGATATTATTGGTCAGGTTGCAAGGCAGTATTCTATGAGGGTACCAACAAGTCGACGATGGTCCGTGCATGTTTTCTTATAATGTGATTGATCGTCTACTTGCCAAAATGCCGATACTCTAAAAATATGCAAATCGAGGATTAGTTGCAAAATTGAATTATGCAAATCTTATCTGATAAGCTTTATGATATGTCAGCAATAACTAACAATGATGATGTGGCTAAAGCGGATCTGGAACCTACTCTAAATTTTAAAAGAACGTGCTGAAATACCAAATGCGCACCAGAGCAACACTTATATGTTACACCAAAAAACGGCAATTTGTTTTATAAGTGTTGACCTAAGGTGTATGTAAAATATTGCAAGTAGCTATGAGCGCAATAAACAATGGTTTCTGATGCCATTTGTTGAGATTTGTGCAGATTTTTAGCTCTGGTAAATGCATTAGATCGAAGAAAATTCAACATGCGTCAAAAAAGCCACATGGTAGTTCTAGGTAGTTCGAAGTTCCGGTAGTTCTAGTGTTAAAAGAAACAGGATATCTGCTTTTCCAAAGAAAAAAGTGCTTATCATGATAACTTGAAAGTATTTATCATCAATAATATCCACCTATATTTATCATGCTATTTCTTCTTCTCCAGTTTCCATATATTGTCACATTTTATCAGAATCGAGGAAATCTGTTTAAGTTAATGAACTGTTTTTATTTTGGTTTATTGCTATGATATAATGAAAATATTTTGCATTGTCTATTATAGACAACCAGATGAATGGAGACTGCTAGCTAACAATTCAACACGAAACCTGAATTGCGTGTTACTTCACAATAGAGATAAATATGGCACACCTACACCAAATACCACGTGTTCTATGCTGGAACAGGGCCAGAGATTACCATTGGGTAATATCAAGGTTTTTTGTTACTGTTTTGCATGATTAAACGCCATTTCTAGATACAAAAAGTTTTCATTTTTGATGGTTTCTGATTTGCCGTAATATTTTACTATAAACTAGTGTGACCGTTCTGTCTTATGTTCCTCTAATAATTTATTTATCCCCCAGAAGATGATGCCACTGTCTTCCAGGTGCAGGACTAAAATGAGAGGTTCCACCGAATGCAAGCTCACAGTATGTATTGCTCAAAAGCAGCAGTCAAGTACCAAGCCAGTGCCGCAGAATAGAAATACTACAGTTCCCCTTTTTGCCGCTGGCGTGAACTTCCAACCGGAGATCACTCAGCCTCCTCAGCCGGGTGGCTACACCAGAGTTGGGTAATTGCATGTCGCTGAATCCAAAAATGTGATTAGTTTTTTCGAATTGGCTCTATTTTTTGAGATATTTCATATTTTAGTTAAAATTAAATTGTTTGCCAGTGATGAAATCGGGTTCTGATTGGTTTGATATAGAGTCGTAACTCGCTTTCTGTAATTAGAGGTGTAAAACCAGTTACGTACGGCACTGGATCTATATTTTATTAAAATTGGATTATGTACATGCGCAGTGCGCTTGTAGTCGTTACCACGAGCATTTGCGTTATGCTTTAGTATTAGGGGAAATCAATTACGCTCGTTGAAGTCTGTTTGCAGAGATTCGATGTCATTTAGTCTCACGATGTTACTGGTAAACCAGTACGACATAACAATCGCTAATCAGCATACATTCAACGGAATTGCATGCGAGGCCCAAGGCGCAATAGCTCAGGCTTGCCAACCAGCAGGCTATTGCCGATGCGATTGTTCAGGCCAGTGATGATATTGTGCACAACCACAACCTATATATCCCTGTGCACAACCATCCAGCTAAATTCATTTAAAGTCAGTACTAAACTCAATGACGCAAACTCCATCTTAGTTTTGTGTTAAACTGCCAGCGTGACACAAGCTGTGACAGTACGTTGACATTCAAGGACTTTTGATCACCGATTTTGAGATTGCCGAAACCCTATGTTGGTATATTCGATGTCAAATCTCAGGTATAGGTCTCGTTCACGGTAATGCCTTTTTCGGTAATGTCATTCACTGCAATGTCTTCCTCGCCACCTCATCCGCGTCAGCGATGTCTTACAAAAAGCCTAGAGGTGGGCCGTGCTATAAGTCGGCAGTTACGGAAAATAAGAAGAATATCGGCCTGATGTAAATGACCACAGTAGTCGACAAACACCATGAATACCCCAAAACCAAACAAACAAACTGCAATGTCCATTTTCGGTCGTGTCATTATCGGCAGTCTCTGTTCTCGGTATTGTCTTTCTCGGTAATGTCGTTCTCGGTGATTTACATTAGGGCTGTTCAAAAATAACTTTTCTTGGGATTCAAGTTATTCACTGATTAAATTGTCAGGTTACCATGAAAAAGCTACACACCAAATTTGGTTCAATTCTAACAAATATAAGACTCCGCTGATCCAATTAATTTTTTTTTATTATTAGGGAAAATCTAAAAAGAATCAATTTTTTTCTGTTAACTCCATAAAATTGTTGAGCTATATTCAAAGACGATGCAAAACAAATTTGAGTCAATTCAAACTACTAGAAGCGGAGTTATTTGAGTTTTCCGTTGATAATTCTCGGAATATCCTTGATCGGTGGATAATCTGAGAAATATCAACGAAAAACTCAAATAACCCCGCTTCTACTTGTTGCACATGCTTGAAGACAGATGTAGACTCATCAAAGTTGTAGAAAATGATAATTATACCTACGTCATAATTTGATATTTTTGGCATTTTTTGAAACTAAAATATGGGATATCTCAAAAAATAAAGCCAATTCGGAAAAACTAATGTAATTTTTTGGATTCAGCGACATGTAAATACCCTAAAACCGTTGAAACCTTTTCTTGCCACCAAAATTTGTGTTGATCAGTGTAATATATCCAAGGGGACATCTAACATATCGCGATACATTTTGAGATTATTCTGTTCCATTGGAAGAGTAACGCCTGCATTTAATCTTTTATTATTACTGATCTTCCTGCTCTAATATTCGATCAATATCGCAACAATAATGTGAACTAATTGTGGATCGCGTCTTGCGAGTGATCTAAATTTCATCGTTTTGAATGCCGCTGAATGATTTTCTCGGCAATGTCCATTCTGGGTCGTGTCATTCCCGGTAATGTAGATTCTCGGTAATGTCCATTCTCGATAATAATATGCTCGGTATTGTCTTTCACGGTACAGCATTCTCGGCAATAGCATTCTTGGTATTGACCGGACACGATGAGATCACAAAAAGAGTGAAACTTACAAGCTTACCCGTACAGCCCCTATATGAACAATAAACGATAATTGTACGATATTGTACACCCGGCTTTGAAGCATAAGTTTGCCTGTTTATTGTGATAGTCTTGGTCATCGCTCTATTTTAATTCGGATCTGGTACATCTCTGTACACCCTCTCTGATTGGTATACCCTTTTAACATTTTTGTACACCCATACGGCGTATACGGCGTATACGAAACACCAGGTTGAAGAGCCCTGCTTTAGACTCTGTAGTCTATATTTACTTGCTAAACTGACGACTATTTCGGTTCCATTCGCGTACACGTCGACTCTGTTGGGTGCAAATCGTCCGCAGGCTCATACTAAATGGTTTCAAAAGCTTACGAGTGTTTACAACACAATCATGGCATAATTATACAACGTTTAGAAAAAAAAAAACATTTAGAAAAAAGGCATTTGTTTAATACACTGTTTAAAACATGTATTAAGCAAAGTGTTTAACCCACCGTTTGTTTTAAATGCAATCCTACAGACAATAGTAAAAGTCAGAATTTACCATTTATTCGCTTCTACAGTTATGAACATGGAGAGCAATGACGTTTTTTGTAATTTGAATATGTAAATGTGAATGTCACTTTCTTTCAATCCAGTCGATTTCTCGCCGTAGATCAGGAAGACAATGCGTACTTGAAAACTGCATACTCAATAGTCATACAGGCGAACCGTGTCTGCTATTCTCTTTGATCAATCAGGGCATAGTGCAATCCAAGATTTCCTGATGTGCTGATTCGCGAATTTTATTGTCCGTCAGCGCGACAACAACTTTAATTTGACGACTTTGAAACGGGGTCCGAGACCTAAACCCTTGATAAGCAACTGTATTGACCTCTCAAAGACATGCCTATGTCTATGTTGCCACGGAAATAATATTCTGACCGTAATGAAAATTTACTCAGCAAGTTGCTGCAATATTAATAAATTGGGTTCAAAAATATTTTGTTTTAAATTGACGAAGAGCTATAAGTTATACCCAAAAGAGCCATATATTGCTCGCGAGCCACAGGCTCCCGATAGTGTGGAGCATGGACCGAAGCGGGATTGGATATCCGGCCGGATTTTTTCAAGTTTTGCTCGAGCCGGATGGGAACCGGATCATTACTTTTTCTGACACGGCCGGAGCCGGATCGGAGCCGGGTCAGTATTTTTTTGATACGGCCAGAATCTTCATTAATATCATGACTAAGTAACCGAATACCTACCGACCAAACGTTATTAACCGCCAAGCTAGTGCGAAAATAAGCGAGCCATATTTATAAATTCCTGGAACCACCGTGCCGTCCCGAATTGATGCACAGTCATCACAACAGTCATTTTCTGACTGTGCATTTTCCCTCCAATATTCTAGTCTCGTTGTGCAGTGAAATGGCTTGTGTTATCGAAGAAAGCAATTAAATCTCTCTATGCAGAATAGAAACCGAATGTCGAGGATATCAAGGGCAATGCAAGTGGAATATGTAAAAGTTTTAACTTGCTTAATCACACCTGCGAGAGTAACAAATCTGGATTTGTTTCGCTTCAGCAGTGTGGTGGCACATCCAAACAAAAGAAGCTCAGTAGTACATCACATTTATGCACTCATAATAAAGATAGATGCAGTATATCCAAAAAGAGCATCAGGGCAATGTTCGATGTCATACTTTGTGGGAAACAAAAAGATCTGCTCCGTTGCAAAGTATTGCCAAGGTCAAATTAATTGAAACAGTCAAATCATATATTGTGAATGATTTTATACCATGATGCCATCCAGATAATGCTGATGGAAGAAGTGCTACTGCAAAGAATAAAAGAAATTCCAGCAATTTGAAATAATCTATCGACAAATATAGAATGATTGCGTTCACCACAGAGATGTGAACTGATATCATCGACTAAAAGGGAAAGAACCAGGGTATAGAAACAAGCTCTCAAGATAGAGAAAATGAAGATCCAATACCTTACCCAAAAACGAAGAACTGAAAATCGGATAATTTCAGTATGTCAAAAGTATATTTCGCTTCTTACACCGATCAACATTGCGTTTTCCTTCAATAGCAGCATCTAATATTGCATGTGATTGACTTTTCAGTACATATGGCAATGCCATCACGAAGAAACGGGCAGCCTTGTCCTCTTTCACCCTGCAATCAATATTTAATTGAACAGTTCTTCAAGATAAACCGCTTGCTAATCAAGCAAGAATAATTACTTCCGATAAGGGTTTGGGATGGGCTTGGACTTCGAGTTTATAATTTCTTGTTTCTTTTGTTTCGATTAATATTCAATACCAACCTGTGAACTGGAAACTTATTTTAATACTGTTTTCTATCAACTTACAATAACGAACTGTGACCTTTTATTGCCATATGTCTTTTTATTTGCAATATAACCTGGACACCATCGCGTGATCCACTGTTTATGGACCGTCACTGTACATGTATAGTACGCAACCATGTATATTATGCACCCTTGAAATGACAGTTCTAAAGTGGGAAAAAGCCTGTACCCATGTTTTCTACGCACCCCTGTACCGCCAGGCGACAGAGCAAGCGTCTGATACGAGCGCGTTTTGTTCGTATGGAGTGTGTTTGAAGCAGCGGACATGGAAGGTTTATTAACTAGATTTCCACGATAGTGTGGGGTGTAAACCAGGCAAACGATTTCACACCCTTCCAATTCGTGAAAACCAGACAAATTCACCTATACCAGGAGGGGAAAATAGATGCCGTAATCACATTTAAACCGACGTCCGGGCTCGATGGCTTAATGTGATGCACGAACAAGAATAAAGGTTTAATTGCAAGTTCTATTTCGAGAAATTTATTTCAAAATACTTGTACCCATGTATAATACGCACACGAAAATTGATTAGAATGTGCGTATTATACATAAAAAATTACGATTGTTGAAGAGAGATAGGTACTCGCTGATGAATATTAGCGGAGTTTTTTGGGTCGGATATTGCTCATTTTAAGAATCCGACTTCGGAGTCGGATCGGAGTCGGACCAGAGGAATAAAAACAGGTTCGGAGTCGGACCAGAGAAATTGTCGATCGGCTCCACAAGTCCTGAACCCGGGTTCATATAAATGAATTTTTTAACAGCGCATTTATATTTCATGCAATTCGAGAGTGTAACTGCGTAGCACTTCTTGTCAAGTTTACGTGTGAAACACGAAGTATATTTTAGGGTCTTTCTTGGATATGTGTTATATTCGGAGATAATGCGTGGCGATTTTTCAACGTTTGCTGAATTACGTAATGACATAATTAACATATCACGTTACAAATTTCCGCTTCTTACCAAAAACAAACTTCATTAAAAAAATAGAATGGAGTGTATTAGATATTGGGTACCTTCTACATAGGATGTCAATAATCAGGCATCACACACAGCCCGTAGATTTTCGCAATAGATGGATAAGAAATGTAGACATCGTGTTCGAATTAGATATTGAATACCCGACGACGTGATAGCATGATAGTCAGGGCATATGTGAAATCTACCCCGTCATATATCATGAGCCCGTCCAAGTGCACCATGCGCGTCTTTTTTTAATGCGTTGGGTGAGTCTGACGTATGCTGAACAAAAAACATCGACACTCGTACAATGTGGCAAAAGTTTCCCAGATAAAACGTCTAGTCGCTACGAAATGCTTATGATCAATGTTGTACTTCGTGATTTCGTATTTACTTTGGCATGATTGTCAAAATGATATCTTGATCGTAACTTACAGATGAATCGGAGCCAGGGGCTCTCGCTTGGTTTTATGTGGTCGGAAATACGCTCCGATAGGTCTTTGTATGCTGAAGGCTGCCGATCCCCGTCTCATATGAAATAACCAACCTCATTAACGAGGCAAGTAATAACAATTCCTATACGAAGATGGCGTTTTGATCAATCATCAAACGATCGCTTGAATTTCACGAGTGGATGCTTGTAACAGGTATACATTTGCCAACTTTAAACTATAGTTGTTCTGGTTCTTTTCGCCAGGTTGCAATTTTCAACAGTAAACACTCGCAAATAATATTACACATGATCAATACACAGTTACGGAAATGTCGATTGTCCAAATCGGCTCGCAAAACTACAAGATGTAATATCGCGATCGGTAGGAACAAACAAATCATTAAATCTTCAGCAACCCAGGAATGGTGCTCGCATAACAAAGGTACCGAAGCTCAAAGACACGTTTACAGGGTTTGGAGCGGATAAAAACTGGATCGATAAGTCGCACGATCACAAGTATATTTACAAGCCTTCACAGTTCCATATGTGGAGTCTATAACTTCAATGATGAAGTTAAAACTGTCCTTTCATTGTAAGGCATTGTCTACCAGGGATGGTGTGAGCCTCTGAAAGGTTCAGGTTCGTGTGAACGCGAACGTTAATCTCATGACGCCACGTGACGTCATATTGCTAATTCCAACCCTACATTTCAGTAAAGTGATAAATATTAATGTACGCGATACCAAGCGACGACCCGGGCTACATATTGCTTCAATGCTGATGCTGTGATGCCATTTAACTGAAGCTTCGTTAGTCCAAGTACTATCAGGATAATAGCAGTAGTTGGAAGAGAATCAAGCTGTTCATTATCTGGAATCGAACCAGGCCGCCGAGTTCAGGGGCGAGCAACCAGTTTAGGCTCGTCAAAATTTTATTATATAGGTAATACAATCAATTTATGCACGTCAACTTCATTAAAAAATAGAATGGAATATATTCGATATTGGGTACCTTCTAAATAGGCTACTAACAATCGGACATCACATCGAAACTAACTATACATCGAAATATTATAAGCACGAAGTCTTATTGAGTGTTTCTCTGGAATGTGTTATATTCCGAGATAATGCGCGGTGATTTGTCTACGTTTCTGAATTACAAAATGGTATGGTGAATATGTTACGTATTAGATCAGGGGCAGGCAACTTCTCCAGTCGGCGTGCCGGATATAGGAAAATTAAGAACTTGGGGGACGGATTGCTGAATCGATACATTATTCGCCTATTTATCCACATATACAAGGAAGAAATCGTATTTAATGAATGTATTTTAACGACAGCAATGTAACTTCAAAGCCATTTCTCGCCAATAATGACGAAGACATTGTGGTTTTGAGAACAGCATTGTCATACAGGCACCGCCATGTCTGCTTCTCTCTGATCGATCAACACACGGTGCAATCCTTAATTAAGATGCCAAGGCGTTCGATAAGCCCGGTACCCTAAAGTTACCAAGATATCAATTCATTAGGGCTGAGTAGGTGACGAGATAGCGTCGTTGCTCAACTCTGTGGCCTATTTTATCTCGATATTGAATTCATGCGGCCCGCGGCCTCTACGAAATTTGAAAGTGGCCCCGGCCCGTTTTAAGTCGGCGACTGCTGGCATAAGCGGTATTTTACAGAAGCCTAGAAGTGTGCCGTGCTACAAGTCGACGGTTACGGAATCGAAAGTAAGAAATATCGGCCTGGTGTAAATGACTATTGTAGTCGACAAACACCATGATTACCCCAAATGACATTAGGGATGAGTACAACGTAAATACCGATAATGCAATAAGTGTTCTCGCTTCGACGAACTTACGCGTAAGCTCCACCCTCGCTCGCTGCGCAATGCGCATAGGCTTAATTTCACGTATGTAAGCAAGTAGTGGGGAATATCGAAAGACTGGGTATGCGGGCCACACTATCATGTAAGACGGAAAACTGTCCGTGGGCCGGACAATATCCCTTCGCGGGCCGGATCCAGGCCGCGGGCCGTCTGTTGCCAGCCCCTGCTTTAGGTAGATAGGGTTCTATTTAAAACATTTCAAACACTCAAAACATGTTTTAAACAGCATTTTAAACAACGGCATTTTTAAAAAAAATTGCGTTTTTTTTTAAGTTGTAAAATTATGCCATAACTGTTATGTTCGTGCATTTTACGTTTGTATCGTTTGTTCTTTAGTTTCTAGGATTAGTAATTACCACCAATCATTATTTCCTCGTGTGTCGTGCTTCGTATTTATACCCTGTGTTCTGTTGTCTACGGGTCTTCCGTTTAACTGCACTCTGGATCGTGTCGCCTGTCTAAAGTTATTCTGCTGTTAATATACTGATTTCTTATTGCAACCTCGTCGTATTGAGTGATTGTTAGAACAAGATCAAGAACATAGCAATTGGTGTCAGAAGTGGGATTCGAACCCACGCCTCCATTCGGAGATATGGCACAGCAAAATCTGCAGCATGAGGAAGCCATATCGCAATTGGCGCAGAGGTTGAGTCCCGGTGCGTCAACATCTGAAGCCACCGCTCCCAAGTTTGATTCTTTCGTAAAATCAAAGGAGAAATGGGATCAATATCTGCAACGATTCAACCATCACCTAGCAATTTACGGCATTTCCAACATGGAGAAGAAAAGAGCGTGTCTACTCTCATGGGTTGGACCAGAAACCTACTCGCTCCTACGTAATTTGTTTGGTGCTGCTGATGTCAGTGCGCAATCCTTCGACGCGTTGACTGAGAAGTTGTCCACACACTTCAAGGACTCAATTCAAGTGCAAGCTGCCAGGTACGAATTTTACAATTGCAAAATGCAACCGGGGCAATCGTACGCCGATTGGATCGCAACTCTACGCGGAATCTCCAAGGATTGCAACTTCACATGCTCAAGTGATGGCTGTGATCAGAGCTACGTTGATGAGCTAATGCGCGATCTCATCATTAAAGAAACGCGCACGGGGATGTGAGACGGCATTGTCTAACACAAACCAATCCATCCCTTGACGACGTTCTCAAAGTAGCCGCAGCACACGTGAGAACGCTGGAAACTGATAGGGTTATCCAGGGCGAGAGTAGCGGTAAAGACACTTCCATCGTCAACAAAATGACGGGAAGTTATCAGAAGGGGAAAAAACCTTACAAATCCATCGAAGGCAACTTCCCAGAAAGACTGAAATCCTGCAGCCGCTGTTTCATCGATCACCTGAGAAAGACTGTCAATATCGACATTCAGTATGTCAGAAATGTGGTCGCAAAAGGTCATATCAAACCTGTGTGTATGTCTACCAAACCTAGTATCACGCAACAGGTCACATCCGTCAATTTCTGCTCAGTGCCACTACTCTCCTTCGACATCGATCAACTATATCGACGCGTAGGAAAACAGCTCTGGATCAACTCCAGCATCAACGGCATTCCGGTGCCGACACAGTGGGACACGGGTGCGCCCTCCGCCATGGTGGGATTGACTGGGTACAAAACTTTGGGCTCTCCGAAACTCTCAGCATACCATTGCTCTTTCGTAGCGTATGGCGACAAGCCACTGAAAGTGAAAGATATTTGCACTGTAACCTTGCAGGTGGGTTCGGAAGTTCGAGTTGGCTTAAAATTGGTAGTTCTTGACGAACACCGTGGGCAAAACACTTTTTGTCTCGATTGGAGCGATGCTTTCTTCATGACCGCTAGGGGAACGTCTGCTTTGGATGCAATTTCCTCGCAGATGGTCAAATCGCCATCATGTAATACTATTGACATTTCTGATTCGAACGACAGATTGGTATCTTTTCAGTCCAAATTTCCCTCCGTTTTCTCTAATGTATTAGGACGATGCACCAAGACAAAGGTGACAATTCACTTGAAACCTAATGTCAAGCCCGTATTCAACAAGCCACGTCCTTTGCCTTTCGCAAGGCAAATCGCTGTTCAAACCGAATTGGATAGATTAGTCAATCAAGGTATTCTCGAACCAATTAATTACAGTGATTGGGCAGCACCAATTGTTGCAGTCACTAAATCAAATAGATTAGTACGCATTTATGGTGACTTCAAAGCATTGAATCAACAAATTCAGATAGATCAACATCCCCTGCCCTTCTTAGATGAAATTCTTCACAAGTTACAGGGTGGTTGTATCTTCCCGAAAATTGATCTTGCCGATGCTTATTTTCAGCTAGAATTAGATGATGATGCGAAGAATTTGTGTGTCATCAACACGCAATTCGGTCTATTCCGTTATCGACGCATGTGTTTCGAAGTCGCATCTAGTCCCGCAAATTTTCAACGTTGTACTGATGCCATGATCGCCGGCTTACCCGATGTAGCTAGTTTTATCGATGACATAATCGTTACTGGCATTGATGAACGCGACCATTCTCGCAACTTATCGCTACTCTTTGAGCGCCTTACCGAATACAGTTTCACCGTCAACTTCGCTAAATGTGAATTTTTCAAAAGTAGTATCGAGTATCTTGGTCACATAACTGACAAGGACGGCAAGCGCCCGTCTAACAAATCCGTTGAAGCAATCAAACAGTTGCCTAAACCTCAGGATGTTCGCCATCTACAGGCATTCCTGGGCAAAGTCAATTATTATCGCGCGTTTATTCCCAATTTTACGAATAAAGCCGCTGCCTTGTACCGTCTTTTTCAAAAAGACGCGGAATTCATTTGGAATACGGACTGTGACGCAACCTTTCGCATTTTAAAATCACTCAACTATGACAAGTCGTCCGACTAATAAGCGCGATGTTATGAGAGTACTGGAGCGTAAAATGTTGCACAAAAGTCCGTCGGCGCTAACCTGCTGTAATGGAAATCCGTGCTTGCCGACCTTATATTTCGACTTTTAACGGTTATTTCCCGAGAATTATTTGGCTGTCTGTGATTTCAAGGATTGCAGTATGTATTTCAACGACATTAAAACGAAATATTTATAAATGGATGACCTTCAAACGAAATATACCTTATATGTGCTGCAATGTTAATCTTGGCGTATACCGAAAATATTACTATTTGGGATGCAGGATATTTGCTGGTCATGACCGTCGAGTTTTACAGTCCACCATAGCCGCAAGAATTCTATGACCTGGTATCATTGCCCAATGGAACTGGAGTACTCACTGACTAGACAACCAACCTGCAAGCAGACAACTACCACCCTTCACACCGGGATTTCTGACTAGCCTCCGCTTCTGAACACATGTCTGCAGCAACTTTTATGCAATAGATGAGAACTAACATGCATAAACCTTTTATCCTCAAAAGTCCTCAGTATTTTATTATTTTTCGTCTTATACCTGACCTTGCAGCACATTTCCAATCATACTGGTTTTTTCCCTCGTACGATTCTTCGTTTCTCTTTAACAACTCTAAATTTACAGGTGCTTTCTGTGATCGATCCATGTATTTGGATGACACGAAATATAGGTAGTCCCAGCCGTTATTGAAATTTCCATCAGATCAAAACACCTCCAGATGGCAATATAAGGAAACAATTGAACAGTGTCTAAATGATTTGGATCGGTCATTTTAATCAGTCCCGCACCTTGACCAAGAGCATGTAAATAAGAGGCATATACAATCCAGGGAAAGATAACATAAAAAGGACTAGCAATAAAAATGTCGACATATCATATCGCAGTCCTGCAGGCTGAATTGTATTCATTCAGTAGAAACAGCTTGCATGTAGACTTGGACATGCTTGACGCTGCCGGTAATGTCCATTCCTGGTAATATCATTCTCGGCAATGGTTTTCTCGGTATTGGTATAGGACCGGTTCATAGTGGGCTGGCTGCACGAACATCGACCAGTGCACCACGAAAAAAATGAACGATTGGTGAATTGTCCAACCCACCAGGGCCAGATAGTATAAGATACTTCTGAGAGCGATTCCATGCATTCATATTCCGAGTCATCAATTTGGGGTTCGCATGGAATATGGAATTGAGGTACCGCCATCATTTTCACAAGAAGCGACGAATTCCGTTGATGTTGCATGATAATTTCCCGCATGCAGACCTGAATAAAAATATAACATACTAAATGAATAAATACACTAAAATTGATCTCGTACCAAACTAAATAAATTTGCGAGCGCACCCTTTGTGGACTGCCCAAACAAGAGAAAATCAAGGATGCGTTTTGCAGAGAACAGCAACTGCTTATGGCTACATTACAAAGTATGCTCGATAGTCAAATGCCGGCTTCAACTGGTTTCCATGTCGGCTATTATTGGAAATTTCATTTATTGACAGATGTATTCATTTGAAAAATGCTCAAGGTCGCTGATAATGACAAAGCACAACAATACGATGAAAATGATATTGCCACTTTAAGAAATCCAGGGTTTGTGAGAACCCCCGACACTGTTCCATGACCGAGGGATAAGGTTTCCAATGAGTAAAAGGTTGTGCAGCATCAAACAATGTCTTACCTGTGCAGTGTGCAGCTGTTCTCGCAACATCATATGGTATCGTGATTAGTGACGGATGGTTGAATATGTTTGACGGGTAACTCAAGGCTGATCTTAGATTATCAGCAGATGGTATTTCATTCCTATCTGCAAACGGTATTATACAATGCTAAGCGATGGTACTCTTCAGCAGTATACAATGGAATCTTACCAGCCAGCCGCTTTCCACATCCGCACGAAGAGTCATCCGAAACAACATGAACCACCTTGACCGGTTTGTTAGCAAGCGAAAAATAATTTCAAGACTCCAAAGTCTTCTCTCCATTGGTGGAATTCTTCCAGTGAAATCATATGCTGCATAAAATATAACCCATGATTATGATAATATAAAGACACTGAGGATGAACCATGAACGTGTCATATCACTAGGCAATGATCGAAGCTGATGGTCACCTGAGACACTTCAAATTTGTATTTCAGTATTTTTATTACTCAATTGGTATATAGGCCTACTCATAACAATAATGGACTGTATCAAGTTAACTTCACACCATACTAGTTTTGAGAAATTAACAGTCCACAGTTCATTGTGTACCGTATGTGAAAGCTAAAGGTCTCTATATTTGACGTTTTACGAACACTACATGTACTACAGTAGACTTACTACTAATACTACGGTACTGTACCTTTGATCCCACTTCTTCTGAAGTGACGACGTTGAGGATTGGATTTCTTGGGAAGCGAAATAGAACAGGACAGTCTCTGTCAGACACTATGTGGCTTCTTTCTTGAGCTATCCTTCCGTCATGCGTCATTTTCTTGACCTTTCACAGCACATCCAGCCATATTTGCGCCGCGAACTCCAAATAATCCAACCTACAACGACGTTCGCCGCAAGGCGCCATACTACAAAACATCAAGTTGTGCAACATTTCTCGCTCCATGAAAATCCGTTCGGACGACTAGTCATAGTTGAGTGACTTTGATCGACGCTACGCAGCTCATTATGATGTAAAGAAGCAGCTCATTTTGTCAACTGATGCTTCTCAATTCGGAATCGGCGCTGTCCTCTCAATCGAGCACAATGGCGAAGAGAGACGCATCGAAATCGCGATCGCGCACGCATCGAAAACGCTTTCCGATTCGCAAAAATCCTACTCTCAAATAGAGAAGGAAGCTCTGTTAATCATTTACGGAGTCACTAAATTTCGTCAATTCTTGTATGGCAGAAAATTTACGCTGGTAACGGACCACAAACCGCTTTTAGCTATTTTCTCGCCGGACAAGCAAATTCCCGTGATTACAGCGCAACGCTTACAGCGATGGGCACTAACGCTCATGGCTTACCAATACGATATTCGCTATAAACCGACTAATCAGCACGGAAACGCCGTCTCTAGTAGTATACTAAATGTGCACGACGTGCCAAAACATGATTTAACTTAAACAAACAAGAATTATCAAAACAAACAAGAATTATCAATATAACAAGTATTAAAGATTTACCTCATTCTCAATTTTGCAGCAATATTTTTATGACCCTGTCTGCGGCAATCAAAAAGAGGGGGGATTGACGGTAGAGAGAAAAAGAACAAAGAATCTCGATTGACCTTCGTACTTTGGCCAGACATTAAGCTCGGATTAGTAATTCTACTTGTACTTTTCCACTCGCCTCCTGATTTTACCTCGCCTGACCTCTGGACACGAGACTTGTATATGTAGTATTTTTTATATTTTCCCGCGAACAACAATGGATCGGCTTTTAATTTCAATGGTATGCACGCCGACGAATCGGTATAGTTCTCTTGTCTTGACTTGCCGTTCCGCGGTGGGTTGATTAATCCAATTACGTGTAAACACGATGGGATTTGGAAATATTTGTCCGTCAAACATGACGTCAGTATAGTATTGGTTCCTTCAGACCCGTATGTGAGATCCCGGCGCGTGTTTTAGGTGGGTTGTCAACTCGCGCGCCGGCCAGATGAATCGATAAAGTGGAATTGGTAATAGTTGCCTACCGACAAATCGCCCTGACCTATCGTTTTGTGGTCCAATTTCGTGACGGGGCTTGGCAAGAATGGCCCATAAAACTGGTTGAGTTGTCGTTCCTCAGTTGATTCAGTTTCGTGTCCGGTGGGCCATAGGAATAATTGCCGTGACGTCCATAAAGTTTTTGCCTGATCGGAGCGATCCTGGTGCGTGTTATAGGTGTCAATACGTTCGGGTGTGCAAAGTGACGCTTGTGGTCTGTCTAGTATTGTCGTACTTGACCACTCTGCTTTGTTGTCGACCAAGACAGTAACGAGAAATGTTCTGTTATGGTTACTAAATATGTATGCCATTCCGATTCATATCGAAAACCAGAGAGAATGTCGTGCAGTAGAAAGTAGGTAGGCGCCGTGACATATATTAACTTGAATAAAGTAGCATTATAAATATCATAATTAAACAAATAGCTGATTCTCAATTTTGCTCGCATCAACGTGTTAACTTCCGGTATTACGTATCTAGTAATCGGTGCGCAACAACTGTAGCTGTTCCATACCTATACCACGTTCCAGCGTCTTCATAACTCATAAGGACAGACAGTCCCAACCAAACAATGTATTTATGATGGGTTCTTTTACTGCTACACGTCTGGTCAAGCGTAATCATGCCGTTGCTTGTAAATGATATGTGATTTACCGCGGCATATTAATTCTGTATGCTGTACATTATATAGGCTACAACTTCTATAGCCTGCTATCGGTGAGATGTAAATATGAGTGGGAGATTTCGAAATCGGAATCCACTGCAACTATAGGGTAGCAAAATCAAATTCCAAAAAATCCGGCTTGCACATAAAGTCCTGGTATTTCCATATATTGAGGTGGTAAAATGTAGCATAAATCCGACTCTCAAAGACACTTGGCCGCATCCAGTCTGGGTTTAACCAAAACAGATGAAATCTACGCCGGGTCCGGAAACGAGTCGTGACCACCCCGCCCAGACAAAACAGCTGTAATGGGAGTGTCGTTGTACACTAATTTGCGTACAGCGAAACTTTGTATCGACTCATTGGCGGACTTCTGTTTGTCTGTACAGGTATTGGCGGACTTCTGTTTGTCTGTACAGGTGTTATTAGTGTAATTAGATTTGGCCCCACAAGGAGCATATTGGGAAAATCACACAACGATAACAACTTCACCCGCCAACAGCTACAATGCGGTATATCTTTGTAAATTTCATTCATATTACTATGAAAAGCTAATCCACCACGTTCACCAGATAATATTTCGTACGACTCCTTTGACAGGGTTGTTTACATTAGTATTCTAACATGGTGATCGGTAACGGTGGACTTCTAATCAAGGTCCAAAGAGTCTAGAGATGCGTCAGTATTACACCCGTCAGCCGGTAGGGTATCCGAGAAAAGCGCTTAATTTTTCGACAGGAACGATGATCACACCGACGGCTTCTCACGACTTGTCGTTCGAATACATGTAATTTCGATGTGGTGTGATGTACGCAAATCAGCTGGGGTCAATCGAGCGTGACACAATCGATGTCAGTCATCAATCCGCCTGTTTGACAAAACTCGCGTTTTCGGGTTGACAACAACACAATGCGATACACTTGATGTCCCCATCGACCCTCCTATTTTAATAGGGTTACCATACGGCCTCATTTAGGGGAGCATATGTCCTCCTTTTCCCAGATATGTCACCCATTCACGCAAATGTACTCTCTTTCTGTCACTTTGTCCTCCCTGTTAGCCTAAAATATTAACAAAAAAAAACACCGAAGCCTAAAATATCAACAACAAAAAAAAACACCACGAGGAACGTAAAATGTGGGTCTAGATTACGAAAGTCTGGTATATTACGTAGCCAAATCGAAAAAACGACGCTATGATGGTATGGCGCAAGCTATTACGTGGATACGGGGGCCTGTGTAAATACGTATAGGTGAATAGTAAAAGCGACCCAAACTACCGCTACATGAAAAAGATCGAGCGCACTAGACCATGTCGGGGTATACCCACCTCAGTACAGCCAAATGATCCAATATCGTACCGAGAATAGCTGGGGTGGTAGTACATCATTCTCACAAGATGCACTTCTGAATGGGTGTGAAATCAACATCGTCCGTTACTCGACCGAAGCAAAATATAGCTTTGAAGTACTCAAGTAGATGTAGTTTTAAAGAAATGTCGGTATCGTGAAATCGCTTTCTATCCTAATTATAAAGAGTAGGTCCCCATAAAACTGTCGAGCCAAAATGCAGTTTCGAAGCGATCCAGTAATTTGTAAATCTTATTTATGGGTTGCACGGTGTGTTAATTGATTAGAGAGAAGCAGACACGGCGGTGCCTGTATAACAAGGCTGTTCTCAAATCCACATTGTCTTCGTTATTATCGGCGAGATATGGCTTTGCAGTGACATTGCGGTCGTTAAAATACATTGGTTAAATACGATTTATTCCTCATATAAGGGGATCAATGGGTGAATAATGTATCGATTCAGCAATTCGCCACGTCAAGTACTTAATTTTCTTATATCCGGCCCGCCGACTGAAGGAGTTACCCGCCCCCTTGTATAACACATATGTAAATGGTACAATAGCGACAGCTAGCGGTTGTCAATCATCCATAAAAATACAGCTTACCAGTTACAGACCTCAAGGATAAACTAGGTATATCTGTGTGAGTCACCTCGATTGACCCATGAGGCAAGTTTATACACGAAAATCTTTTTGAGGTGTGATATAATCCTAGTAATTGTACTGTATTTTTCCACGCGTACATACCACAATCGAAAACGGAGTTCGTCCGTCTCATTCCCAGCGGTTGCCTCGAGCAAAAGTATCGGGTATAAGTGACCAACGGTCCACGCCAAGTCTCCCCACCGCTTTTGAGTAGGTATTCGGAAAGACCGAATCCTGATCACCTCCATACAATGCACAATAGTTCTGCGTGCAGCGAAACTTTGTAGCGACCTATTTGCGGGCTGTGCATGTGCTGTTAGTGCAATCAGGTTTAGCACCACAAGAACGTAGTCATTTGAGAATGAATAAAATCTTACCCCACAACGATACCAAATTTACACCCCTAAACGACTCCAACGGTATGTATTTATGTGGATTTCATATTATTATTAAAAGCTAATCGACCACAAGATACTGTTACGTGCCAAGGTGCCATCCTTTTTGGTAGAGTTGTTAGTATTGCAACATGATGATCGGGGAGCTATGGCCTTTTTCAAAAGTCATTTACTATGGCACACTAGCGAGAAAGAGCATGCATGTTGGGTATGCGGACGATGGTTTCTTGCTAAGCAGAACCTAAAGGCTCATATGGCTGTACACTCGGGAGTGAAACCGTACTATTGTGAAGTCTGTGGTCGTTTTTTTGCCCGAAAAAAAACACGATGGAAGACCATTTGACAACGCATACTGGAGTAGAAAGATTCGAGTGTGAGGTGTGTGGTAAGCTTTTGTCGAGGAGGAATGGGCTGGAAAGACACCTAGAAACACACTTTGGACTGGGAGAATACTCGTGTGAGGTGTGTGGGGGACTGTTTCCCCATCAATACGGGTTAGAAACTCACCTCCAGGCTCACATGGGACTGAGAAAATATCCATGCGGTGTTTGTGGTAAAGCTTTTGGGTCACAAGCAAATCTCCATAGACACGAGACTACTCACTTTGTGTGAGCCGATCGTGTTTCAATACGTGTGTACCAATAAATATTTTTTCGCGTCTGTATAATTCCGTGTTGTTTGAGTGTGTCCTAGGCTTCTATGTTGTATTATAATCATTTAGTGGGGGTAATACGGAGATAAAAGAGACGGTATTACAATAGACACGACTCACCCTGGTCGAGTATTAGAAACGAGCATGAAAGCAGGTATACCATATAACTTATTAGTAATTTCACCGGATGGCTTTTTAGCGCCGGTTCACATTTTGCACCCACTTCACTGCTCAACACAAGATGTAAACTCGAGTAAACATATTTATTTAGGCGTATAGCACGCAGTGGGGTCGTTATAGACCACGTTCAACACTATATTGAAAACCAGCATATATTTTAAAAGCATGAACGCACGCACCAACGAATATCAACGCTGACAAGAGAACGAACACCAATCAATTTAATGCACAATTTGACAGTGGCTTCTCCGCTTTAGTAAGCCTACCAAAGACATGAGGTCGTACAAATAATCGAGGCGTCAATTTCTGCTTTTAAGTGTAACGGGGCGCCATCTATGGTTAGTGATGACGTCATGCATATTGACGAAGCGTGTTGTTGTTGATGCGTTCACTCTCTTGGATGTACGCCGTGCGAGGGCACGTGCTATATTTACTGGTCATGTTTCCTTGCGTCTGTGCTGCGATCTGATAGCTTGAAGAATAAAGAACTTACAACAACACTGTTGCATAAGCATGAGCGAGTGATCATTATTGCGACGGTGGTGTGGTTTGTGTAGGTCTGGTAAGTCACAATATTTGTATCAAGTTGATTGTAGACAAAAAATACATATAAGTGTTCACCGCTCAACTGTACGAGAATTTGTGTACACTTATTATTTTTTTTCCTATGTAATCGCAATCGATCACCAGTTTATAGTGGAAAAGACGTTCCTTGTATAAGCAGCTGAACACGCTTCATTACTAATAATAAGCCCTCCCCGGTTTATATTGGCTACTCCAATTGTGTAGCCACTTCAGTACCCGCACTAGGTATCGGTAACGAATAAAAATATTAAATTAAACGTATGGCACGCAGCGGGGTTCCTTGTGGATCGCGTTCAATACTGTGTGGACGGGTACCGCATCCCAATAGCTACATACGCTGTCGTGTAGCGTTGAGATAATAACGACAAAGGTACGTTACCACTGTGTTTTCGCACGTCATCGGGTTACGTGTGAGAAAAAAAAGCTACGTTTATCATATAGAAGGTGCGGTAAACGATCGGTTACGACCCCGGAATAGGATGTCTTACATGCGTACACTGTAAACGAAAATGGTGTGTTTTCGCAATTCACACCCCAGCCTAGGGTGTGTTTCGGGTCATCACACCTATTGGGTACTAAATTTGTCATTTACACCTAAGCTATTGGTGGAAATGAGCCGAACACACCCCTACACATATTAACCATAAGATATACACCCCAAGCATTGGCTTTTGGGGTGGATTGTTAAAGATTACACCTTTTGTCAGACAAATATGAAGTTTTGGATTCAATCCGCGCTAGCCGCTTCCACAATACTTGACTGTTGAAGTTTTAAGTCTGTGTCGGTCAGAAGCCTGGTTAAGGAGGCAGGGGTGCGGCAAGTCTGCATTCTTGTTGAAAATTCAGTCGAATCACTGTACTGATCATTGTATGGTCAGTGGGCACTTGAGAACTTCTCTGCTGTGTCTAACTGTAGGTCGTGTAGGACATATTCTCTTTGGGGTTGAATTATCCACCGAAAATGCGTGTTTTCGCCCACTTTATTGTTGTCCATGTCTTTAAGGCTTCTTGGGTAGGCTTCGGCAATGTTCCATTGTTCAGTTTTTATGGATTTAACCCGGTTCGATCAAGTAAATTCGCCTACGCATATAGTTTCAGCTTCAGTGCCAAATAAGCATTCGTTGTATAAGTTCGTGTGCTACATTGACATGAATGAATAATAGCTAAGTCCGCAATATCATATTGTAATTCACATTTATCGTGCACTGCGGTACTCGTACTTTGGCTGAAATTTCACCCTGTCTACTGCAGTGTGACCGATGTATCTCAAGTGTGTGGCAAAAATACGACACATTATGAAGTTGTCACGATACTGGTTTAAAATTTCTTTCATGTCACGTCAAATGCACAACTGTACATTGTACGTAGCCTATATGTACAAAATATATCGGGCCTATTCCGCACAGCATTAGTGTATAACCACAATATAATGCAGGTTAAGGGTATTTAGAGCTGGGAATACTAGAAGGAGTTAAATTTCAGCCACAAACTTATATGAGCAGTACGCAATATGGGCGTAGCAAGAATTCAAATTAGAATGGAAAACCAGGTTACGTCACGGAACAATCATTGAATTGGGCGAAAGAGGGACTAAATTGGGCAAAGTTTCCTGGTTATTTTCATATCTATATTGATGTGTTATTCACTATTTGGTAGCTTTATGAATTGCACACTAGGCCTAACCGACAATTCGCATACAGCTTTCGGATCGTATCAATGGTTCGATCTATGAAGATAAATCGAGTACTGCAAGACTTTTTGAAGCTTATTATGATACAATCTGCAGCTTCACAGCTATCAAATCCATATTTCCGATAAATCAATTATAGTATACATACAAATATTCCGGAGATCCTTAACTTCAATATAGTTATTACATCAGTGAGTCTATTGTAACATCATAATGGAATATACAAACCGTCGTCACCAGAACAGCTGCTGCTATGTTTGGCTACAGCTATGTAAAATGTTTCGTTATATGCCGTATTTCCGCGCTCAAGAGACCAGACTGGCTATCGACTGACCGTATTAGTCGTCGTGAATCTGTGAAGAAAGCCTCTTTCGAGATTGAAAATATCTGGAGGGTGAGTTACATTTCGTATCTGTACTATTGTAGTAAAGAACATTTGTTCCGTTGCGTTTCCAGTACAGATCCGATTCCTGTTACTCAGTGTCGCAGCTGTACTGAACAGAATTATATGTAGCAAGTTGGAATTGTAAACGTACCGGTAGTGACGATACATTGAATTCACATAAATTGTTGTATCACCAGTACCGATACCAATCTCCAAGACACAGTAGCTCAATGTCTCTAATGGAGATACTGTTGACAGGTCCAGCATTAGCTATGATTATAAACTACGGTAATTTGGGTTTGAGCGACATCGTTTGTAAGTGCATTGAAAAAAAAATCGACTCGATTGTCGTTATATTGAATACCAAAGCACATCACGACCTGTTTGAGTGTAAAGGGTAGCCTACCACTGACTATGCAGAGCTATGTTTATAGGCCTATCACCCTGTCATTATCACTGAGCTATATACACATTATATATTATATTATGTTATGTTATGGTAGGAAGGTAAACATATTATCTATTCTACTTCAGACTTGCATGAGCAAAGATCGCAAATTTGGGGCTCTTGAAGAATGAAATTATCGATTTTTCCTCATGAGAAAACAAGTGTAACTAACATACAAACAGCAAAGGGCAGAAGCATATGAAGCAATGGTATCTGAGGTGAGCAATGGACATTTGATGAAAGCTTTCGATCCCCGTAAATTGGGGCCAGTAAATGTTAATGATATTATGACATGGGTGAAAATATGACGATGCTATATTGCTATCACTATGAATATGAGAGACTTGACTAGGAATAGGCTTACCTCATTGAACATATTTTGCAGTGGCCCCCTCAGACTATCTGCTAAGAGTATGTGACCCATCAGCTAGACTACTTCTTTTGAAACTACTTCTCTGAGTTCTGTTCATATATTTATTTCAATTTGAAGCAGCTTGACATGGATTTGACATAGCCACTTCTATATGCTTGTCATTGAGTAGAAATTGACATCTATTACTTGAGTAGCAATGCGCACTACTGCGGTCAACTCGGTGTGCAACAATGCACGGATTAGCTGGGTCTTCAATGTTTTGACCAATATGAAGAGGCAAACATAGCCTTGCCAAAGTTTATCAAACTATCCTTTCGATCAATATAAACAAATCATAATATATGCACTTCTTGACTCATGATATGACATACACACGATCTGTGCATATGCACAAATCTGCTTTTTGTTAGATTCAAGGACTGATTGCTATTAGTAGCAGACTCTTACTCTGTGAATGTGAAATCAAATATGTTGTTGGTGAGTAATATACTATGCGTAGGATAGTTACAAAATTGTACTTTAACTCGCTTATTTACAAGCATAAAGCAAGTCAAGGCTACAACATCAGTACACATTTCGGATGTCTTGGGCCTTTCGAATCCAATCCAAATTGTCAACTAAACGTTTACCGTATGCCTCATGGTTATTTTTTCAATTTTAGGATGCTGCTATACAAGCTAATATCATGGAATTTCAACCAAATCGACGTCACATTTAACGGTAGAAGCGTATGCTGCGAAACAGTAAAGGATCGTTATCAAACAGCTTATGTTCCAAGGTAATCATTATCATTCAGCTAATTTCAAATTTCCATGTATAGGCTAAGGCAGTGGTTCCCAACGTGGGCGATATCGCCCCCCAGGGGGCGATTTGGCGGTCTAGGGGAGCGAAAATGACGAGGGGAGCGAAAATGGACTAAGGGGGCGACGGAGGGCGAAAATAGGAAGGGGCGATAGGGGGGCGATGACGCGTCAAAACGGCTGAACTTTTTTTTTAGTCAACCCACGGAAATTTAGTTACAAAAGTGTGTCAAATTAGACATCGAGCCGAAAATTTGACCTTTTTTTTAGTCAACCCGCCGGTGATTACAGTTTGTATGCCCAATTTTCGGTCCACAAAATTTTGGGAGGATGATCGGTGTTGACCTTGAAAAGGGGGCGATGGGTCGAAAAAGGTTGGGAACCACTGGGCTAAGGCAAGTCAAGGTTTCCTAATCAGACCTGTATCTGCGGTCGCTTTGAATCCATTCTGAAAGTCAATATTGCCCAACTAGAAAACGTTTCGTGTTTTGGATTAATACCAAGTAGTCAAATTTAAATAAAGTCCATGCATCTCTTTCTTTGATTATTTTTTAAATTTTAGGATGCTGCTTAAAGACTGCATGCTCCAAGAGCAAGATTATATCACTGGAACTAACCGAGTTTAGGAGTATGCTGCGAGAACTGAAAGACTCGTTATCAAGCCAGCAGGTATGACAACTTTGTTAACGACACCTGATGTCAACTTTCGTAGTCGCATATATGAAGTAAACCAAAGCAGAGATGGTCAAAGTTACTAGCGTTGCTACTCAAGTCTATGTAGAAATACCCCGTCAATTTATACTCGATTACAAGTAGATGCAACAGTTCCCAATACAAGTCAAAACTACGTCAAGTGGAAGTAGAATACGAAATGTCGGAAAAATAGTCAAGTATGGTAAGTAGTTTTTCGGAAGTTTGTACTTTGAAAATTGCAATATGAATCTTCGCGACTAATATAAAATTACTAATGGCATATGACACTACTAACAGGAACAATCTTCAAAAATATATTCAGTTATTCCTGGTACAGGTGGTGTTGCTAGACTTGGACAACTAGATATTCTAGTTGTTTAATTATACTAATTGAAGCTATTCTAATTTGTGAAATGTTTCTATGCTCTAATTCTAATATTACTGGAATTTATGAAATCTTTCTATGGTCGACGGTAATTTTAATTCTAATCTAATGTCTGGGTTTCCTTAAAAGGCTACAGGAGAACTGTAGAATGCGAAACGAGCCAAGCTTGCGGTGCAGTAGGGGTGTTCAAAAATGACTCTTTATTCTCAAATTCTACTCGCTACTTGATAAAATTGTTAGGTTACCTTATTGAAGCTTGCACACTAAATTTGGTTTGATTCCAACCAGCAGCCGCATTGCTACTGGAGAAGAAAGTTTTTTTTAATTTATTATATTAAAATGAGTCAAAATTTTCTGTTCACCCATGAAATTGTTGTCTATAAACGATGCCCACCAAATTTGCCACAATTCAAACCAGGCGGAGCGGAGTTACTGATGTCGAAAAATTTGGATTTGAATAAAATAGTATTTACGGTGGGCACAACTGTAATAACTGATTAAAGAATCGGTCACCGTAAAAATACTTTTATATTAAAATCCAATATTTTTTAACGGCAATAACTCCGCTTCCACTAGTTGGAATTGAGCCAAATCGGTTGAGCAATGTTTCTATAGAAAACCTAACAATTTAATGGGGTGAACAGAAAATTTCAAATCTTCTTTTATTCATTATCATATAATAAATAAAAAACTTTCTTCTCCTGTAGCAATGCGGCTACTGGTTGGAATCGAACCAAATTTGGTGTGTAGGCTTAAATTAGGTAACCTTACAATTTTATCAAGTAGCCAGTACGATTTGAGAAAAAAATCAATTTTTGAAGACCCCAGCGCACATATCAGATGAATTTAGAATCCAATCCAAATTGTCAACTAAACGTTTATACCTCATGGTTATTATTTCAATTTTAGGATGCTACTATACAAGATCATGTCAGGGCATTTCAACCAAGTCGACGTCGCATTGAACCATAAAACCGTATGCTGCGAAACAGTGATGGATCGTCATCAAACAGCACATATTGCAAGGTAATCATTAGCATCAAGCTAATTTGCTAATTTCCATGTATAAGGCAAGTCAAGGTTTTCTAATCAGACCTGTATCTGCGGTCGCTTTGAATCCATTCTGAAAGTCAATATTGCCCAACTAGAAAACGTTTCGTGTTTTGCATTAATACCAAGTAGTCAAATTTAAATCAAGTCCATGCATCTGATTTTCTGCTAATTTTAGGATGCTGCTTAAAGACTGCATGCTGCAAAAGCAAGATTATATCATAGGAACTAACCGAGTTTAGAAGTTTGCTGCGAAAACTGAAAGCCTCGTTATCAAGCCAGCAGGTATGACAACTTTGGTAATGACTAGGGCAATTTTTTTGACCTAAAACATGGAAGATTTTGTCCTAAAAAATCTAAATTTTGACCTTTTATGACTTAAAAAACTGTAATTTGACCAAATTTTGACCTCACGTATGCAAATTAGGTGTTTTTTTAGGTGTACTACTTATCTTCATTTCTGATTGGAACTGTCTGTCCTTACGAAGTAGATTGGCCTGAAAAAACGTTTTTGGCTCAAAAACTGACAGATTTTTACATGAAAAACTAGTATTTTAACGAAATCTGGCCCTATGAAGAATTCCAGTAGTTACATTACGTATTCTGGTGGAAATAATTAAAATTTGTTGTAGTACAACGAAAGATCCTTTCCTACATTCTCGGGTAGAACGTGTCTGTCCCTACTACGTAGCTTGCCAAGAACGGAGAAAGAACGTTCAACAGCAGCATTTGTTGGCTGACAACACTCAAGTTGTGTGCACACTGCTGGTGACAAACCGTGTTGCTTCATTCTGACAATGTTGTCTATATCACAATGTTTAAGCTTGCGCTTCTTGATATAAGAACCATGCAATGTCCAAGCATTCTTGCTTCAGCTAGGATATTGTGGTACGTTGACCCTAAAACCATGTCCATATTTGTTTCATTTGACCCTTTATGATTCACAATGAGCAGACGATGGTCCGTTTACAACGGTAGGCCTATAAAGTAGGCTACAAGCTGTAAAATATCAAATGATAAGTTCACCGACAGCGCAAAATCTACGATACAAACGAAATGCAGAGGTCAAAAAATGTTTGACTTTGTAAACAATTTTGACAAATTTTGTAAACAATTTTGACAAATTTTGACCTAACGCTACAATTTTGACCTAATTATGACTTTTTTTGACATGTCAAAAAAATTTGCCCTAGTAATGACACCTGATGTCAACTTTCGTAGTCGCATCTATGAGGTAAACCAAAGCAGAGATGGTCAAAGTTACCAGCGTTGCTACTCAAGTCGATGTAGAAATACCAACTTCAATTTATACTTGATTACAAGTAGATGCAACAGTTCCCAATACAAGTCAAAACTACGCCAAGTGGAAATAGAATACGAAATGTTGGAAAAATAGTCAAGTATGGTACGCAGATTTTCAGAGGATTCTACCTTGAAAATTGCGATATGAATCCTCGCGACTAATATAAAATTACTAATGGGATATGACACTACTAACAGCAAGAATCTTCAAAAATATATTCATTTATTTCTGATATGGGCGGTGTTGCCAGTATTCTAGTTGTCTAATTATCCTAATTGAAGCTATTCTAATTTGTGAAATGTTTCTATGCTCTAATTCCAATTCTAATGGAATGTATGAAATCTTTCTATGGTCTAATTTTAAGTCTAATCTAATGTCTGGTTTTCCTGGAAATCCTACAGGAGAACTGTATAGTGCGAAACAAGCCAAGCTTGCTGTACAGTAGGGGTGTTAAAAATGAATCTTTATTCTCAAATTCTTCTGGCTATTTGGTAAAATTGTTAGATTACGGAATTGAAGCCTGAACACCAAATTTGGTTCAATTCCAACCAGTAGCCGCATTGCTACAGGAGAAGAAAATTATTTTATTTATTATTTAAAAATTAGAAGAGCTTCTTGGAGGCAGGGCATGGTATGGTATGGTATGGTATGGAAGTATGGTATGGTATGGATCGATATTTTGGTATGGAATATGGAACAATGCAAGTATGGTATGGAATGGAAGATTTTAATCTATGGTATGGAACGACATTTCCATACTTCCATACTTTGGTATTTTATACATTTTATCGTGATCTGTGCAAGCTTCAAGAAGCGTACGTTGTTCGCTGTTCACGGAATACGATCGATTTTGTTATGTGTGAATGAGAACTATTGAACGCTGTGTAGGAACAAAACAAATACACGCACGGTTTTATAAGAGCACTTGGATGACGTGTTTTGTGATGTAATAATGACAACAGTAATGTTGATCCGATATTCTACTGAGTCTAGACATCACGTCTCCGAACATGTGACGCAAGAATTGGTAATGTAGGCCACTCTAACTATAGATAACTAACCTACCGTAGGTTAGTTATCTATACTCTAACTACCTCATTGCTTGAGTGACGACAGCTTACAAGCACTCATGATGCAACGAACTAATTGCTCAATTTGATTGATAATTACATTTCCTCTGAAATATTGTCCGCACATTTACACTATTCACATACCGAGATATCTGATTGGTCATATTTCAAACGCTTTCGCATTAAGATTATAGATCAGGGAGTGAGGTAGATATAGTTTGAAATTCTCGCCACGCTAACCCCAACCAAATACTGTACTAATAATCACGCTGATCGCTGCAGTATTGATCGCCTGCAGCTGGGATATTTTATGGGTGCGCCTGTATTATAAATTATTTTGCGAATATTTATTTCAAACTTGCATGTGTCTCATGCCAATGTACCGGAAATGCGATGATATTCTTATGGAGCAGGGACGGACAACTTCTCCAGTCGGCGGGCCGGATATAGGAAAATTAGGTACTCGACGGGCTGGACTGCTGAATCGAAACATTATTCGCCCTTATATACGAGGAATATATAGTATTTAATTAATGTATTTTAACGACAGCAATGTCACTTCAGAGGCACTTCTCGCCGATAATGACGAATACAATGTGGATTTGAGTACCGTATTGTCATAGGCGCCGCCCTGTCTGCTTCTCTGTGATCAGCTAACTCACGGTGCAATCCTTAATTAAGATTTTAAAGTGTTTGGTAAGCCCGGTACCCAAAATTTAACACTCCACTCTTGCACGCTGTGCAGTGCGCACATGTATATAATAACATACTGTCACTAAAATTTGACGTTAAGGCAGGTAGTGGGGAATCTCGGCAGACCGGGGTCGCGGGCCACATTATCATGTGAGACTGGAAACTGTCCGCGGGCCGGACAAAATCTCATCGCGGGCCGCAGGCGGTATGTTGCCCGTCCCTTTTATGGTCGGTCCTAGATAACAATCTGCTGACTATCTCATTTTGCTCGCGGAAGCTGTATAGTAGACGTAGGCTACACGGCACCTCAGCACAACAGACTCTGTAAAACTATTACCAGGAATTAGATCCGCATCATGGCTTGTTTAAGCAATAATGACATCCGAAATATCAATACCGGTAATACAGGTGCTAGAAAAGGTACTATACTTATGATATTGAAGTATTTGAAAGCATAGGCGCCGACTTTTAATTTTTTACGAGGTGGCGAAGTCTTGTGACGTCATAATTGATCAATATCGATGACGTCATCGTCGCACTAAAACGCACTTTACTACATGCCGCTGGTTTACGTGCAGCGTTAAACTATTCGCGTGGCGTTTTAATGCCGGCCCTGTGATCATTAATATCAAACCATGCAGTCGAGTAATTAAATGGAATCTTAAAACGGTACGAGTACGATCGTACGAAAATATAACTGCGCTACTAGTCTGTACGACGGAATGCACCGAACAGAAATCAGAATTTACGTCACTGAGAATTTGGAGTTGTATCAATGTTATTCACGCGCAATGCGCTGTGGTGTAAGTAACAAAATACGCTACGCACTGGCCTGGCAAGTTCGCAATTAATACATGACAACTCTCGAACATGAGGTTTAAAGCAGACAATAATGATGATTACAAACGCGAAATCGCGCAGCCAATCAATATAGTTGTCTCTTGCGATTTCTGGCTTCGCGTTGATTAGCTCGCATCGCGGCAATTGTTTGCAGATTAAAACGGCGATTTTGGCGGCATTGGTACATTTCCGAATTACGTTCGCGAAGCATTTTGGGATTACATCGGTCAATTCGTAAATTCAATTTGCATGTCGATGGCCACCAACACATACTAATTGACTTACGTGTTGACGGCTGCACAAATTTCCCTTTACGGCCGCTGGTTGGCTACCCCTGGGCTAGAACTAATTCCACTTCCGTGCGCATGCAGCGATCTTGTCAATCGCAATTCACCGGCTACCAAATGCCCAATAGTTTAATATTCGATATTGTTGTTCTCGATGCGAGTACATCCAGCAATCAAGTTGATCGGAATATAAAAGGTTCCATGTTCAAACGAATCGAATAAAATCAGAATTTGCGCCACCTAGAATCTCGTTACGCGTCAATATTTGACAATGGCATGGCATCGCCTACTGCACGTTAATAACGAAAGGAACACTGAAAAATGACATCGTGCGACAATTTCGGAGTACGAATGTATCAAGTAGAAAACAAAACATATGGATGGGTTTTGAGTTTGACATAGTATTGAGTAGCTTTCGTCGCGTCAATTGTTTTCTCATTATATCGGTGTTTAAGCTGTATTGCTGCATTTCCCGATTAATCTCACTGGCAAAGCCTTCTTAAGAGAAACGAATATGGGCAGAAATGAATTCCAATTTGAAGGCACACACCAACGCACCCGCCAATTTCGCGCTGCGATTACGAAGACTATCGCACGAAGCTAGCTAGCTTAAGAATGGTTTTGTAAACGAATGTGGGCGCACATCATTTAGATTTTAGAAAAGCAGATCGTCTATTTGGGCGGATGGTCGGGAGAGGAGATCTAGGATGGTGTTCATGTTGACGATTCTACGCGTATGATAAGCTTGATAAAGAGTCCGGAAGTGCTGTCAATTAGAGAGTCCCTGATCTCTGGTGAACAATTAAATACGCGCGCGTATTACGTAGCCTCAATGACAGTTTTGGCAAATCAAAATGTCCGAACTTGACGGCACTGATTTCAGGTGGTTCAGACCTGTGTAGTCTTTCAGAACTTGAGCTATGATACACTTCTTCTGATCGTTACGTTCAAGTATTAGCGAGAATCAATTGCGCACGCTGAAGTCTCTTTGCGGCGATTCGATGTTATTCAGTTTTGCGAAGTCGCTCTTTAATCAATGTAACATAAAGCAATCACCAATTAGCGTAAACTCGAGCGCATTGTCTCCAAACCAGCGAGAGATAGAAGCCAAAGCATGCTAGGCCCGAGACGCGATAGGTAAGCCAGCAATGGTATCTTTTGCACTAGGCCTATCGCAGATGCTCATTGCTCATGCTCATGTATATGCCAGCGATGATATCGTGTACGGCTGGCCGAAGCCGCCAATACAGATGCGATTGCGCAGGGAAGCGATGGTACAGTGTGAATTGGGCCTATTGCAGATGCAGGCTTGTTCGAGACGCGATAAATCGGGCTAGCGACGATTGCCACGCGCACGGGAATGAATGACCTAATTTTGCGACAATCTCAGCGGGAGATCATCACAGAATCTTCTCACTAATTGACAACATGCTTCTCGTAATTCGGCCCCTCGGAACAATGATATTATAATTATTGAATTGCAACTGAATATTAGAGTTAGAATGGTCGTTTCAAAATGACGTGGTTTCGCGTTTCAAAAGGTTTCGGTCGCCGAAAGCCCCCTGGCTTCGCGCCTGGCACACGCGCGTATCGAACTCGACGACGTCTCTAACGAGGTCGCGTCGATTCGCCTGATTAATAATTATTGGTCATAAATCACTAGGACGTTGGGGAATTTTGTACGAGGTGGCCGTCACCTCGTAAATATGGTCACGAGGTGGCTGCGCCACCTCGTAACCGCGTAAGTCGGCGCCTATGTTTGAAAGTATGGAATATGTATCAAGTATGGTATGGAACAATGTTGGTATGGTATGGAAAATCGCGAGTATGGTATGGAGAGAGGAAGGCAAGTATGGAGTATGGAAAATCCTTGTTCCATACCATACCATACCATGCCCTGCTTGGAGGTACAGAACTTCAATATACAATTAAATAGTATATTCATATTGAAATGAACCCGAATATTTTCGGCTGACACTCGTCAGGGGTAATCGTCAGCAACTAGTAGAGAATTGGAAAGAACATTGTATATCAACATTGTGATACGATTGTTGATATACAATGTTCTTTCCAATTCTCTACTAGTTGCTGACGATTACCCCTGACGAGTGTCAGCCGAAAATATTCGGGTTCATTTCAATATGAATATACTATTTAATTTAAAAATTAGTAAAAAAATTCAAAATTTTCTGTTCACCCTTGAAATTGTAAGGTTGTCTATAGAAACGATGCCCACCAAATTTGCCTCAAATCAAACCAGCCGAAGCGGAGTTATTGATTTCGAAAAATTTGGATTTGAATAAAATAGTATTTACGGTGGGCACAACAGTCATAAATGATTAAAGAATCGTTCACCGTAAATAATATTTTATTCAAATCCAAAATTTTGTGACGGCAATAACTCCGCTTCCACTGGTTGGAATTGAGTCAAATCGGTTGAGCATTGTTGCTATAGA
Organism: Botryllus schlosseri; assembly: GCF_051294905.1. NCBI lineage: Eukaryota > Metazoa > Chordata > Ascidiacea > Stolidobranchia > Styelidae > Botryllus > Botryllus schlosseri. The sequence goes on along the minus strand of NC_137248.1, from coordinate 14,296,788 downwards.
CAACCTAACAATTTAATGGGGTGAACAGAAAATTTTAATTCTTTTTTCGTTCATTTTCATATAATAAATAAAAAACTGTCTTCTCCTGTAGCAATGAGGCTACTGGTTGGAATCAAATCAAATATGGTGTGCAGGTTTCAATTAGGTAACCTTACAATTTTATCTAGCCAGTAGATTTGAAAGAAAAAGTCGTTTTTGAACACCCCTACTGTACAGTAGACATTTGCTATTCTCATGCTCATAAGGTGAACTATGATTTGATGATAACGAAGTTTGATTCAACTTTTGGCAATTTCAGTAATTCTAATTCTAATATAATTTGAAAAAAACTGTTAGCTAGAATTATAATTTTAATCTAAGTTCCAACTGTGTAGCTCAAATTTTAATTCTACTCTAATTCGAAAAAAAACTTGTAGTTGTAATATAATTCCAATCCAATTTGGAAAAACGGAACGTTTTCAAGTTGTCCAAGTCTGCCTGTTACATGCGGTTTGCATGAAACTATCCATCAATTTCCATCTTGTCGATACCTAATTGCCCACACATACAGTGATCGTGTGTGAACATGTTTCCTATAGCGGTAAGTTCACCCTATCGGACCACAGTCTGTGCTGCAATTCCTTAGCAAGTGTAACATCTGATTTTTTGTAAGTACTTTCATTAAGTTATGCATGTTAGCATATGTGCCCGTTATTTGGGTTGTGAATATGCATTTTGATTTCAGAATGATGCCACAAGTTCTTGCTGAAGATAGTGACTCAGCCTTCGCCGTACAAGAGTGTTTTTCGGAAACCTGGAGGAGGCGACTTCCCAATACTACATGGGCAATGTTCTTCGAGCAGTATTTTCAGTGAATTTCTTTCTCCGTCGCTGGGATCTCTGTTTTTGTTATTTCACGAAATAAGTTTCCATTTTATGTTATTATGGTTCAATTGATATCGAATATATGCAATCAAGAAAGTGTATTTGCAATAGCGTGCCATTTGGAAGAAGATGCAGGATTTCAAGTGGGGTGTATATATTGAAATTCCGCCCCAATCAATTCTAATGGCTAGGGCAGTGGTTCTCAACCTTTTTGGCTTCGCGGACCCCTTTTGACCGTCACGGACCCTCGCGGACCCCCTCAAGTTTTAGTTCAATTTTAGCTCTATTACGGTGAAACCGTCATCTGTCTTGTGCAAATATGAACTGTAGGCTTGTGATAAATAGCAGAATAATGATTTTTGTTGAAGATAATATCATACTATTTATGTAGAAATTGGTGAACTTTTATTATTTCAAACCTAATTTTGCTGCTGTATTTCTTGAAGTACGTGGTCGTGTCTTGAAAATCCGCGTCTTCGTTTTGATATGAACGAGGAGTGCCGAAAACCATTTCCGCAAATATAGATGGAAGCTAATGTAGTACTAACGCATAACGCTTCTGACGAAACTTTTGGTGTGATCGCAACACTTATGGCACCAAAATGAAGAAACACATATTTTATGAACCAATCACGTCCAGCATCTAGCGCAGGGTCGGGCAACATACGGACCGCGGGCCGGATTCGGCTCGCAGAGAGTTTCTACCGTCAAAGTGAAATCCTAATCCAAAAGTAGAGACAAATTTTATGCTCCAAAGAATGGATCCACGTTTTCCAACCAGAGAAAGACTGTCATGAAACGACTTGTTCTGTTCGGGTTTACATATATATTTACGAGCAAACATTTTCGACCATGAACAATTAAACATTAACGAGACAAGGCTGCATACCAATATAACTGGTGATATGAATTTCAAGGTTGGAGCGTAATGCTTTGATATCAACAAAACACTCCTTGTTCATAAAAAAAAATCAGCCTTGTCGATAGGGCCTCCGCAATAAGAATGCGCCAAATCTGATAGCCGAGCTTTAAGAGCAGGTATATCATTGTCCTATTTATGACGAGTGTCAGCCGAAAATATTCGGGTTCGTTTCAACATAAATATACTATTCAATTGTATATTAAAGTTCTGTACCTCCAAGAAGCTGGTCCTTGCGTTGGGACAAATTATGGAAATACTTCGGTTTTTTTTTTATTTCAAACGACTGTTCACTAATTTGATGAGACTGACAACTCCAAATCGAGAAGGTTTGGCAGACATTACGAAGTCACCCTGATTGACGTTACTATCTCCATATTTTTTTATTTTTTTCACAAACCCCAACAAAACGTCTCTAAACAGCAGTAATATGTTTGTATCATCAGGTTATTGGGAAATTGGCAATGAAAATGAGTTTCCACACTACGATAGTCCATGTCGGGCGATTATTATGATGATATGAGTCATGAGGTCTTGGCAGTTGTGGTGCAAAACTGCCTCATGCTTTCTCAAATTAAAAAATAAAATAAAAATTAGGTTATCAACAATTTTAAAAATCTTAGAGGTCTCGCGGACCCCCTGAAATTGCTTCGCGGACCCCTAGGGGTCCGCGGACCCCCGGTTGAGAACCGCTGGGCTAGGGTGAGATATCCGATATACACCGCAAGGAATGGGGTGGATTCTGGTCATTCACACCGACAGGGTTACGTAAGTTCTGTTTTCGTGTACCACCTTTTGGGGTGTGTATAACCACTTTTTTCGCTAAGAGTGTATTGTGTTGAACGCATCAAGGTCTAAATCAGCTGTCCCACGGTCTATTTATGACCACCCTAGTTGATAACGAAAATTTCAAAAAAGCATGAAAGCACGTCCCAACGAATATCAAAACGCCAACAAGATAACGAACACCAATAAATTTATTTCCCGACTTGACAGCGGCTTCCCCCTGCTTTACTAGGCTTATCAAAAACAATGCGGTCGTACAAATAATCCAGGCGCCAATTTCTGCGTTCTACACACAAGCGAGTGATCATTATTGCGACGATGCGGCATTAGCAGTCCAAACAGTGAGATTGACTTGACTTACGCTCGCAGTGGCCTTGTGAGGACACCTCAATGCCTGTTTTCATGCTACGGGGAGAGAATAACAAAATAGCATGTTGACACCTGCCCTCACTGAAACATATAAAACAATATCACTTTTTGGTACCACCCTGGTTTTTCGAACTCTTTCAAATTGCAAGCCGCAGCCAGATGGACTCGACTGTAGAGTTGCACTGACACATATCGGCGAAATATATTGTGGGTTATTTCCATATCAGTATATTATTTCTTCGGTTTGTGTGTTGTGGACTTGGGTGAGTAATGGTGTCACGCTACTGATTGGAGTACTCGGTACTTGTGCTATATACCTAAGTCGTTTTTAACTTACTCAGGTGAAACCTGTCTCTCGTAGGTCCTCATTTCGCGTTATTCATGGTCTGTTTGGGTATTTTAAGCTGAAACGAAAGATAAATTCACAAAAAAAGAGTACATTTGTGCGAGGACATCTTCCTGGAGAAGGAGGACGTACGGCAACCCCCATTAGTATCAATGGGGCATCAAATATATCGCATTGCCGTCAACCTTACTGAATATACCAGTTTTCTCAAACAGCTGATAGGACTGACCTCGATCTTGTCACACTCGAATGATCACAGCTGATTTACACACGTCACACCGAAATGACAAGTACTCGTACGACAAGTGAGCCCGTCGGTGTGATCATCGTTTAGGTAGTAAAAACAGAGTGATTTTGTCGAATACCCCACTGTCAGACGGGTGTATCACTAACGAATTCCCCTACCCTTTTAGACCTATAGTGTAAAAGGCCATAGCTCCCCGATCATCATGTTGCAATACTAACAGCTCGACCAAAAAGGATGGCACCTTGGCACGTAACAGTATCGTGTGGTCGATTAGCTTTTTTCATAAAAATATGAAATCCACATAAATACATACCGCTGGAGTCGTTGACGGGTGTAAAGTTGGTATCGTTGTGGGGGTACGATTTTATTCATCCTCAAATGACTACGTTCTTGCTGTGTTAAACCTGATTGCACTAACAACACATGCACAGCCCGCAAATAAGTCGCTACAAAGTTTCACTGCACGCAGAACTATTGTGCCTTGTATGGAGGTGATCACGATTCGGTCTTTCCGAATACCTACTCAAAAGCGGTGGGGAGACTTGGCGCAGATCCGTGGTCACTTATACCCTATACTTTTGTTCGAGGCAAACGCTGGGGATCAGATGGACGAACCCCGTTTTCGATTGTGGTATTTGTGCGTGGAAAAATACAGTACAATTACTAGGATTATATCACACCTCAAAATACTTTCGTGTCTAAACTTGCCGCATGGGTCAATCGAGGCGACTCACAGAGATATTCCTAGTTTATCCTTGAGGGCTGTATTACTGGTTAGCTGTATATTTATGGATGATTGACAACGGCTAGCTGTCGCTATTGTATCATTTACATATGTGTTATACAAGGGGACGTCAACTCCTTCAGTCGGCGGGCCGGATATAAGAAAATTTAGTACTTGGCGGGTCGAATTGCTGAATCGATACATTATTCACCCGTTGATCCCCATATATGAGGAATAAATCGTAATTAACCAATATATCGTAACGACCGCAATGTCACTGCAAAGCCATATCTCCCTGATAATAACGAAGACAATGTGGATTTGAGAACAGCCTTGTTATACAGGCACCGCCGTGTCTGCTTCTCTCTAATCAATTAACACATCGTGCAACCCATAAATAGGATTCGCAAATTACTGGATCGCTTCGAAACTGTATTTTGGCTCGATAGTTTTATGGGGACCTACTCCTTATAATTAGGATAGAAAGCGATTTCACGATACCGACATTTCTTTAAAACTACTTCTACTTGAGTACTTCAAAGCTATATTCTGCTTTAGTCGAGTAGCGGACGATGACGATTTCACACGCATTCCAAAGTACATCTTGTGAGAATGATGTGCCACCACCCCAGCTATTCTCGCTACGACATTGGATCATTTGGCTGTACTAAGGTGGGTATACCCCGCCATGGTCGAGTGCGCTCGATCTTTTTCATATAACGGTAGTTTGGGGCGCTTCTACTATTCACATATACATGTTTACACAGGCCCCCGTATCCACGTAATAGCCTGCACAATACCATCATAGCGTCATTTTTCCGATTTGGCCCAGTAAATACCCGACTTTTGTAATCTAGGCCCACATTTTGCGTTACTCGTGGTGTTTTATTGGATATGTTAAGCTAACAAGGAGGACAAATTGACAGAAAGAGAGTACATTTGGTCGAAGGGAGAACATATCTGGAAAATGGAGGACATATCCTCCCCTAAGTGAGGACGTATGGTAACCCCATTAAAATAGGGGGCGTCGATGGGGACATCAAATGTATCGTATTGTGTTGCTGTCAACCAGAAAACGCGAGTTTGGTCAAACAGGCCGATTGATGACTGACATCGACTGTGTCACGCTCGATTGACCACAGCTGATTTGCGTACACCACACCATATCGAAATTACAAGTATTCGAACGACAAGTCATGAGAAGCCGTCGGTGTGATCATCGTTCCTGTCGAAAAATTAAGCGATTTTCTCGAATACCCTACCGGCTTACGGGTGCAATACTAACGCATTTCTAGACTCTTTGGACCTGGATTAGAAGTCCACCATCACCGATCACCATGTTACAATACTAACGTAAACAACCCTGTCAAATGAGTCGTACGAAATATTATCGTGTGAACGTGGTGGATAAGCTTTTTATGATAATATGAATGAAATTTACATAGATATATCCCGTTGGAGTTGTTGGTGAGTAAAGTTGTTGTCGTTGTGTGATTTTGCCAATATGCTCCTTGTGGGGGACAAATCTAATTACACTAATAACACCTGTACAGACAAACAGAATTCCGCCAATGAATCGATACAAAGTTTCGCTGTACGCAAATTAATGCACAACGACACCCTCATTCGTTTCCGGACTCGGGCGCAGATTTTATCAGTTTTGGTTAAACCCGGACCGGATGCGGCCAAGTGTCTTTGAGAGTCGGATTTATGCTATTCTTTACCCTCATAACACGTGGAAATAATAGGACTTTACGTGCCAGCCGAATTTTATTTTGGACTTTGATTTTGCAACCTGAGTCACGGTGGATTCCGATTTCGAAATCTCCCACTCATCTTTACACCTCACCGCGAAAGCAGGCTATAGATCGCATTACTTATGATCTGACACAATTCATCCCCCATTATTGCACCACTGCAACCGAGCGCGTTTCAGCAAAATAATGGTCGGTCCACTGATCCCCGATGAAGCGAGCTATCCCGATTCGTTACTATACAATTGAATCTGACATCGTAATCGTAGCTTCAGAGTTCGAACGGGAAATGCGAGGCTCGAAAGGGTGACACAGCAATTCTCCGCCCGGCAATACTCCGCCGAATCAATATATCCGTAGTATGATATTGCAAATATGTTTGGAGGTGTTGGCGTAACATGCATTGAGGATATTTTACGGGACACGCGCACACAACTGACTGTCTGCAGCGAAATTAGTCGCCTTCGAACGACAAGTACGTGGTGAGCTCGTGGTCGATATGCAATTATGCGTGTTATAGACGGACAAAGCATTAGTTCACCGACGGATCGATTCGAATTGTACGTATTGTAAAGCATACAAAATTATTATGCCTGCGTCAAATTCCATATCATTTATAGATACCGGAACGATTACGCTTGACCAGACATGAAGCAGTAAAATAACCCATCATAGATACATTGTCTGGTTGGGACTGTCTGTCCGCATGAAGACGCTAGAACGCGGTATAGGTACGGAACAGCTACAGTTGTTGCTTGCACCGATTACTAGGTACGTAATACCGGAAGTTAACACGTTGATGCGAGCAAAATTGAGAATCAGCTATTTTTCTAATTACTTATTATATTCTTAATGTTATTTTATTTAAGTTAATCTATGTCGGGGCGCTTAATACACATTTCTACTACACGACATTCTTTCTGGTTCTCGATATGACTCGAAATGACACACATGTTTGTAGCCATAACAGATCATTTCTCCTTACTATTCAAGTCGACGACAAAGCAAAGGGGTCAAGTACGACAGTATGAGATAGACTGCAAGCGTGACTTTGCACAGTTGAACGTATTGACACCTAAAACACGCACCAGGATCTCACCGATCAGGAGAAAACTTTATTGACATCACGACCGGCAAATATTCCCATGGCCCACCGTACATGAAATCGAGTCAACCGCGGAACGACAAGTCAGCCAGGGGGTTACTCTTTTTTTACGAGCGTTCGGGAGTCGTTGGCGTCGTAAAGATCATACTCGTTACTATACAGGGGGCAAAAAGAGGTCAACTACGACAGTATGACACAGACCAGAATCGTCACCCTGCACCGTTTCGTCTGGCCGAATGCGTTGACAATCCACCTAAAACACGAGCCGGGATCTCACATACGGATCCGAAGGAACCAATACTATACTGACGTCATGTTTGACGGGCAAATATTTCCAAATCCCATCGTGTGTACACGTAATTGGACTAATCAGTCCACCGCGGAACGACAAGTCAAGACAGGAGAACTATTATGCCGATTCGTCGGCGTGCATACCATTGAAGTTAAAAGCCGATCCCTTGTTGTTCACGGGAAAATATAAACATTACTACTAAATACACAAGTCTCGTGTCCAGAGGTCAAGCGAGGTAAAATCAGTAGGCGAGTGGAAAGGTATAGGTATAATTACTAATCAATTCACAAGTTTCATATCTGGTCAGAGTACAAAAGGTCAAATCGAGATTCCTAGTTTATTCTTTTTCTCTGTAGCGTTAATTATTCCATTTTTTTTATTGCCGCATAGCCAGTAGGGAATTCCCCTTGCTGCAAAATGAGAATCAGCTAATTCTTTCATTATCTATTATATTGATAATCTTTATTTTGTTTAAGTAAATAGGGTGCATTCGCGAGCTCCGCACATTCTCTATACTACTTCTATCTATTCTAACACCTAATTTACATACAGGAGGTCAAAATCAAGACATTTATTGACCTTAAAAAACTTAATTTTGACAAAATTTTGGCATCATGTATGTAAATTAAGTGTTCGCACATGATGTCAGAATTAAACCACTTATCTTCATTTCTGGTTGGAATTGTATATCCTTACGAAGTAGATTTATCTGAAAAACTTTTTTGCCCTAGAAACTGACAAATTTTTACACGGAAAAACTTTTTGACTGACACGCATATTTTTCCATACGTTGTGGAATTCGTTCTCGCAACAAAGCCATATATTTGAGTTTATATTTTGTAATGCAATACCCACCCCTAAATGATAAAAGCAATACCCAGGTAGTCTTGCTTCAGTTAGGATATTGAGGTACGCTGAGTAGCGTTAGGACCCCGGGAAATCCCTATCCCGGGATCCCGAAATTTGAAGCAATCCCGATCCCGGGATTGACCCCGATGAAATCACGGGATTTGTAAACAGCATCTACCATGGCTTACGTAGTGCCACATCTCGTATTTTGATAATAAAGGTAATAAAGCTGCGTCACAAACTCGGCTTATTGTCGAAAACAATTCACAATTATGTGATATTAAAGCAATGAACTACCCAATCACTTCCGTTGTAGTCTACGGATCGTAGCAGTGTAACTGAGTATCGGAGCGTTACAAATACGGTCTTGTGGAGGTGTAATAACACGCCGAGATAACAGCAAATTTCGAAGATGTCAGTGCGAAGAGAAAATCAGATGTGTTGCAAAAATATTGTTTCGTAAATCTACAGAAAAAGCCAAATGCAACTTGTGTCAAGACGTTTTGGAAGCTTCAGGGTCTAGCAAAGGTCCGTGGACATGATAGTAATTAAATCATACATGACTCAATCTTAAACGTCAAAGTAAGATTATCCGAAATGAAGATGAGGAAGATCGATTACTTTTATAAATCGCATAAGCCTCGCCTCGATAAACTTCTTTGCCAGTTACCTGGTGTGGACTGGCTAACATTTAATCAAATTGCTGAAAGTTAGTGAATTCGTCGTACCTTCAAGTATGACGGGTATGATAAGCCAAGACACCGTAAATGGGTTCGGGGATTGGTCATCAGGCACAGCAAAAAAATCCGCAAGTGTGAGGAAGAAGAGCTCATGGCAATGAAACGGAATAATGCACGTTTTTCAATCTCGTTGGACTTATCAACTTCAACACTAAACAGGCTGTACATATACATGTATTTAAACGCTATTATTCGGGTGGCTTTCGATCGCTGGGTTCCGTTCGTATCCACGGTAGCATGTTTTTGCGTCAATATTACAAGGAATAAATGTTGTATGTGTAGCTTGTATGTGTATTTACTACTTTGCTTATCCCGGAAAATCCCGGGATTGAGCAGCGAGAATCCCGGGAAATCCCTATCCCGGGATTTCAAATTTGATCCCGAAGTCCCAACCCTAGCGTTGAGCATAACACTATATGTCAGCATATTTGTTTCACTTGACCGTTAATGATTCACAATCGGTAGTCAGTGGGCCGTTCACAACGGTGGCAAGACGCTAGTTTCAAGAAGCTCTACAAACAGTTGATATCACTAGCACAGTCGAATGACAATTCGCAAATTGGAATTGATATAAAGAATATTTAGTTGTGTTCAGAGTTGGATCAATTACATTATTTCAGTTCAATTACAATTACAATTACAATTACTTTCATGGATGTTTCAATTACATTACAATTACAATTACTCCATGCTAAAAATATCAAATTACAATTACAATTACAATTACTCCTTGCATGCATCAATTACATTATAATTACAATTACAATTACTCCTTGCATGCATCAATTACATTACAATTACAATTACAATTGCTGCTGTTGAACATGTAATTGAATAGTCATAAATTCAACCGTGGTCCTTGACAACCGTAGCGTCGTATTTAACAACAATTCAAGTCTAGTTCAGATTGTGTAGTAATAATTGCGTTGATGTGCGTACATAGTCACTGTCACTGTGACGTAATGTAAGCGTGTTTTGTATGCTAGGTAATTATGGCTCACGTAATTGGAAATGTAAAATGTTATTTACCTAATTTCCTATGGGTTAGGATTGAGGATAGGGTGCAGTATGTCGTTGAAAAAGTATTATAATATATGCATGTGTTGGATTCGCGTATATAGTATATAATTAAAGAAACAATATTATTTTTATCGAGGGACGTAGGAATTAGGATGAGGAGTAAAAACAAAACCGTGCTTTGTCAGATAAGACGTTATATAATATCCAGTGGTCTGGTTATAGTTAGCCAGACGAAATAACGATGCATCATCGTGATCTGAAATCGTATTGTAGATTGCCAACCCACGGATAGATGCGCAATATGTGAGTCACGGATGAATGCACCGACAAACGTACTGAAAAGTCGGCTAAAACCAGCAAACTTTATAGTCCTAGAGCTGGCGATCCATGCGTCCAAATTTGATGCATCTGGTCTTCATCGTAAGCTATTGATGTACTAATTCCGAAAATACAAAATAAAATCTCGTCAGGGCAATGTAACTGCTCCAAAATAGCCGTTTAAGGCCAACTGTTCTGAAAAGTGAGAGCGCTGCAGCAGCATGACTACAACAATTACCAGTTACGCCCATAGCGATTGTTCAGAACAATGCCGATTCCCAGACTTTCACGACTATTTTGGGATGGTACCATCGCCTGGAAATATACTTTTATTGCGGAATCAGTGCGACACTAGCTTTCGATTACGACCATACATATCAAATTTCGACTCTTGGATCGCCAGCTATGGGACTATCAATTCTGCTGCTTTTAGCCGGCTCAGCAGTTCGCTTCTCGGCGTATTCAATCGTGAGCCACGTGTTGCGAATCCATCGGTTGGTTAGTAATTTAAAAATTGTATGGAATGGCAGCCGAGGCCAGCATAGCGGTAAAAATAAAAATAAACTCCGCCCGCAAGGGCGCGGTCAATGGCCTTCGCGAATGGATCCACCAAATTCCTTGTCGTTCGTTTAAAGAGAATGCATTATAAGTCAATTGTTTTATGTTGTGATTGTCAGGTCTCAATAGCAATTTAATGTAATTGAAATTGTAATTGAGCAAAATTTTTGTCAAATTACAATTACAATTACAATTACACAAAATAAAAATGCTTCAATTACAATTACATTACAATTACATTGAAAAATGTAATTAATTACATTCAATTACAATTACAAATTACAATTGATCCAACTCTGGTTGTGTTACGTAAAAATTCAATCGGGCGTACGGGATCCATGGTGAATAGTGATCTTATATATGTATTGTATCATAAAAACCAAATCCGTTCGATTCGGGTGTTGAGTTGACTACCGCTGTGTACCTTGATTATGTGGTAATATCCGTAGCAAGTATAGAAACCCGTTTTACACTGATCAATATCAATGAAGCAATAGTCAGACGCCTAATACATTGTCCATTTGAGCCTAGCCGTTAAGGCGTAAGCTTACATTCTCTTGGAAGTCTTCGTCGGAAATTATTGGTATAGCGACGGCAAATATTGATTTGAATGTTTTAGCGCAATGGTCGGGGACCTATGGCTCGTGAGTCATATATGGCTCTTTTGGGTATAAAGTATGACTTTTTGTGAAATTTTAAATTTGGTACATAAATTCTAAGCTATTTATGATGCGGTGCGCTGTTACACACAGGGGAGGTTTGGCCCGCCTGTGCCTCATCCGAGGCTTATCTCTCCTTTCGCGCTTTGTTTACGAACAATAAATATGAAAGTTCCGTGATTTTGGGAATAAAAATGTTTAAAATCTAGTCATTCATAAACATCGATAGAAGATCCCAAGAACCATTGAAGGGTTCACAATTTTCTTCACTCATCCCCAGGCCGTGTTATTTTTGGCATTTCAGGAGCCAGATGCCAAAACTGCCAAAAATAAAAATTTGAAAATGCCAAAAATAAGCAATTTTTGGCATATGCCAAAAATAACACGGCCGGGCAAATAGTGTATTTCGTTCATGGTGTTGTGTTAACAGGACCGCGTTACAAGCGAGAAGAGCGTGTGTGAAAGGCACGTTTCTTAATCTGGGTCCAGCCCACCCATTAGGGGTGAAAGCATGGTGTCATAAATGGTGTGGACACAGCGAGATTGAACGGCTGACTGCATCTGGTTTACGTCATACTTTCCATTTGTCCAAAGGCAACGACTGTTTTTGACCGGCTTGTCGAGCGCTAAATTTGATAAAACTGGTATCAATGAGAAGCTGCCGCTGTACTGATTATTAAAATATAAATTATATTCTGCTCATGGAACTGGAACCCCCCAAAATCAACCACGATTTTTGCATTGTGATCAAGTTGAACATTGTGACGCAACAAACTGTCTGGCTATTTCTGAGCTGCATAGTCTCGTCTCGCCAGACAGTCTTGTTGCGTCAATGTTCTTAAACAAGCCAACCTTCCGAGGACTCTTTCCGAGTTGGTAATATTAAAGCCACCTGAAGTGACAAAAGTCCCCCAAAAATATCTCGGTATACTGAAGGAGATGGGATAGTCGGGCTACTAAATAGAATGTGTTGAGAGACAAGACAGGAAACTCCTGGAAAAGTATCGGGAAGAAAATTTATTCCGCGATGAGATTGATGGCACTGGCGAAGTGATCTCTTTTCATGGTGCATGGAAGCCGGTTCGGCCCTCCAAAGATTTTGAAGCTCTGAAAACCTTTTGTGAATGACTGGCAACATTCTTTCCCTCAACGGCTACTGTTGAAGCCGATATTTCCCAGATTCGCTGGGCCAGAAATGAATTTAGGAGAAACAGCTGTAACAATCAGGTGTTGAGCGTGTTAGGCTTTTCTTTCTTTTTTTTGCTTATTGGCACCGATGCGGATGGATACTGCAAATTTTGTGGTTTGGTTTGATATTATTAACCTGAAATCATTAGGTTTTTCTTCTTCTTATTGTTTGTTGGCACTGATTATACGTGGATGCTGCACATTTTGTGGTGTTTTTTGTGACAAATTGGCCCAAATAAAGCGTTTTTGTGACTAATTCGAGGCTGAAACTATCTATTTAGAGGGCGATGCCAAAACTGCCAAAAATAAAAATCGAAAAATGCCATAAATAAGTTATTTTTGGCAGTTTTGGCAAATGCCAAAAATAACACGGCCTGAGTCATCCCTGAAACATCTGAGGCACTGCCTCACTTGCCTACCGTAACCCCACGTCACTGACGTATCACATGGTGGGTGTACTGCTGTAGTGACCATGTTTGACTCCACCTACCCATGTGGGCATTAAAATATGACGTATACACTACGAATTCCATATATTAGTGCTACTAATGCATCACGGATGTTCAATTGTGACGTAACAGTTGATTGACATGTATGCCTCTTTGGGAGCTACAATTTAAAATATTGGGCCAATATCGCTCTTCTGTCGAAAAAGATTCCCGACCACTGTTCTAGCGGATACATTTGGTGATGTATAAAATGTCAGCATGTAGTTAAGCATTGTAGCTAGGGTTGCATTTAAAAGAAAAATCAATTACAAAACATTCCACATTACCTCAAAATTAGGATAAGCTAGGGTTACTATAGGTCAGTGGCCGGGAACCTATGGCTCACGAGCCATATATGGCTCTTTTGGGTATAAGATATGGCTCTTTGCAATTTTTATTTATTTCTGTACTGAATTGATCAATATTGCAGCAACTTGTTAGTAAAGTTTCATCACGGCTAGCAGAATAATTATTCTCGTGGTAGTAAAAACATGTTTTTGAGAGGTAAACACAATGTCGTATTCAGGGTTAGGGGTTCGGACCCGCCGTTCCAAAATACTCAAATTTGAGTTGCTGTGGCCAATATCACTCAATAATTCGTTGTACCCGATTCTAAATCTTGGATTGCACGATACGTTGATTGATTAAACAGAATAGCAGACATGGTGACGCCTGTATGAAAATGCAGATTTTAGATACACATTGTCTTCCTGATCTACGGTGAGAAATAAACTGCCGTGGAAGTAACATTCATAATTGCAAACTCAAATTACAAAAACAACGCCCTAGCTATCCACGTTCTTGATTGGTAACTATAGCTTCGTAGTATCGCCGATAAAATGGAGGTGTGTAGCCATGCAACGTTATGTTACCGCCGAATACTTCGAGAATCGAGAAGTCGCTCAATATTTAGATTTTCGGAATCACTACAACGGTTACATTCGCTTAATATCAGTTATTATAAATTTTAAGCTATTTACCATAATTGCGCTATCAATGGCGAGGCTTGGCCCATTCGGTGCGTTAAACCTCACGTCTCGCGCATCATATTCGAACAACAAATACCCAAGTTGAGTGATTTTTGGTGTAAAAATGCTCAAAATCTTGTCATTGATGAACATCAATCGAAAATACCAATAGTCATTTAAGGTTTAACAATTTTTGTCCACTCATCCTGACGACAGGTGAGGCTCAGCGTGACTTACCACCCCTGATCCCACGTCCCTGATGTATCACACCTTACACTGGGTATATATTGCTGTGATGGCATCACGACGAACATATGTTCTCGTATAACTGACGGAAGTCTCAAATTTTGTATGAAGCTTAAAACCTCACCATTATATCAACCAAGACTACAAAGACATCAGTAATACCATTTGAACTGCTGTAAAAGCGTGTAAATAGTAGATTTACTTTTTTGCTATTATCTACGTCTGTTGGAAATGTTAATTTTCTTGAGATTCGTAAAGATAAAATGTGGCGCAGACGACAAATCCCATGTAGATATAGTTCGAATCAGTGATACCATGAAATCACGACTTTTCAATTGTGACGTAACAGTTTATTTACATGTATGGCTCTTTGGGAGTTAAAATGGAAAATAATAGGGCCAATATGGCTCTTCCGACGAAAAAGGTCCCCGACCACTGCTATAGGTCCTCCTTCAGGATGACGTGCTCTCCTTTTTCAAGACATTGAGTATGTTCTCCGTGGAGGCTTAAATGTCCGCCTTTGTGGCAATTCCTTCTCCGTTACAGCTTTCACAGCTAGGCTAATGGACAGGGTCAACTGAACATCGGCCTAGATGACGCGAAATTGGTAATGCGGTCGTTCGAAATGGTCATCCGGAGTCGAATCAGAGTAAACACCATCAAAATAACGTGAAAGCGGGTAATCGGAGAGCTGAGCCAAAGTGATGGCTAATTAAATTAGCTGATTTCGGTGAGCGAACTTTTAGGATTTTGAAATAGTGTCCTCCTTTCTGAATTCCAATATTGGTATCCCTAGGATAGGTATAGACACATTCCGTCACCCAGGCGACGCCAATTATCTTGAGCATAATTATGTTTGTGGCGGTATACGAAATATACAAATGTGAAATATGTTCATGATGTCTTAACATACGGTACTGCAATACTGAAATAAGACAGCTGACTCTCTATTATAAGAATTGAGTCAGTTCACAAATCGAGGTCGTTCGCATCAACTGAAACTTATACCTGAACTTTAATTATTTAGGACGATACATCGCCTATCTATCAAGAGACCTGCATGCACTCCCAATAGTCAACCGACGCGGTAGTGAAGTCCTTATAATGTACGATGGCAAGATCGGGCAAGATCTCGCTAACTATATAGATTTTAATTATAGAACTCCACCCAGTTTTCATTCACTGGTAACCATGCTAAGGTTTGTTTGCTCTTTGGAACTCTCGTTTGCGAAGGTTTACGATTATAGTGTCACTTTAGTGTAATTCACGGGAATTGACTGATTAATGATCGTTTTGTTTACCCCTCGTTGTTTTTGCAAACTTTCTGCACAGTCGACTTTTATGATCCGAGTTCTACGTATCGCTGTCATTGCTGTATTTAATATTTGTATTTGTATTGGGGTTATGCGAATTTTGCAACTTGCTTTGGAGTCCGCAGAACTCGGACAACGCGCCGTCTAAGAGCACTCAATACCATTACAAACTCTCACTTGACGGAATAAACCAGAATAACTAGCTATACGTTGGTGAATGTATACTTGACATTACCATTCATTGGTCAAACCCAAAAGATCGCCTCATTATCTTATTAACCAATAAGACTTTCGATAAAAGCTGTTTCGAATATTGAAAGTGTAACTACAAGCTTCCTGCATGGGACTCGGTGTTTCGCATGGCGGATAAAAAACTATGTGGGATTTTATGATTTTGCTTATACCTTGACGAAAGGGCCCTGTGGTAGAACAAAGGCTATAGATGTCTCGCTTATCCGGTACACATAATACAATTATAATCAAATATGTATTACTATATATCAGGGGCGGGCAACTTCTCCAGTTGGCGGGCCGGATATAGGAAAATTAGGTACTGAGCGCGAAATTTGATGAAACTGGCATCTATCAAAAGCTACCGCGGTACACTCTAAATTCGAATGCGTGCAGAGGAACGCAAAATTACACGCCAAATCCGGTTTTTTTTCTAACTACCACACAACGTGCTGGAGCCGATGTGTGCCTGGCTATCCTGTGTTTAGTGGTGGTGTGTTCATGCTGACTTGCGCAGAGCTCGAAATTAATACCAGCCATCCATGAATTTTTACTCAGCTTAGGCTCAAAAAAGATTTTATTGCAACGAAAGATGAATACAGAACATTCATTTGCAGGCGAAAATGTGTGAATTTCTAGCTTGCACAATTGAAAAATTTAAGCTTTTCCAAATAGAAATAAGAACTACAGCTACAAAGTTGTCATAAATTAGATTCTAATTAGAGCAAAGAAACGTTTCACTAATTGGTGTAGAATTAGAATTATAGCGACACAGTTGCAACCACAAATAACATTTGAATCAGAGCAAAGAAACAATTACAATGCTAGCGACACGCTTGTTTTCACAAATTAGTTTCTAATTAGAGCAAAGAAACATTTCACAAATTGGTATGGAATTAGAATTATAGCGACACAGTTGCAACCATAAATTACATTTGAATCAAAGCAAAGAAACATTTCACAAATTGGGATAGAATTAGAATCATAGCGACATAGTTGTCATCACAAATTAGATTCTAATTGGAGCAAAAAACATTTCAAAATTTGGAGTAGAATTACAATCATAGCAACACAGTTGTTTTCACAAATTAGAGCAAAGAAACATTTCACAAATTGGGGTAGAATTACAATCATAGAAACACAGTTGTTTTCATAAATTAGATTCTAATTAGTGCAAAAAAACATTTCACAAATTGGGGTAGAATTACAATCATAGCAACACTGTTGTTTTCACAAATTAGATTCTAATTGGAGCAACAAAAATTTCAAAAATTGGAGTAGAATTACAATCATAGCAACACAGTTGTTTTAACAAATTAGATTCAAATTAGAGCAAAGAAACATTTCACAAATTGGGGTAGAATTACAATCATAGCAACACAAATTTTTCACAAATTAGATTCTAATTGGAGCAAAGAAACATTTCACAAATTGGGGTAGAATTACAATCATAGCAACACAGTTGTTTTCACAAATTAGATTCTAATTGGAGCAAAGAAACATTTCACAAATTGGGGTAGAATTACAATCATAGCAACACAGTTGTTTTCACAAGTTAGATTCTAATTGAAGCAAAGAAACATTTCACAAATTGGGGTGGAATTACAATCATAGCAACACAGTTGTTTTCACAAATTAGATTCTAATTGGAGCAAAAAACATTTCCCAAATTGGGGTAGAATTACAATCATAGCAACACAGTTGTTTTCATAAATCAAATTCTAATTAATGCAAAAAACATTTCCCAAATTGGAGTATAATTAAAGTCATAGCGACACAGTTGTTTTCACAAATTAGATTCAAATTAGAGCAAAGAAACACTTCACAAATTGGGGTAGAATTACAATCATAGCAACACAGTTGTTGTCACAAATTAGATTCAAATTAGAGCAAAGAAACATTTCACAAATTGGGGTAGAATTACAATCATAGCAACACAGTTGTTTTCACAAATTAGATTCTAATTGGAGCAAAGAAACATTTCACAAATTGGGGTAGAATTACGATCATAGCAACACAGTTGTTTTCACAAATTAGATTCTAATTGGAGCAAAAAACATTTCCCAAATTGGGGTAGAATTACAATCATAGCAACACAGTTGTTTTCATAAATCAAATTCTAATTAATGCAAAAAACATTTCCCAAATTGGAGTATAATTAAAGTCATAGCGACACAGTTGTTTTCACAAATTAGATTCAAATTAGAGCAAAGAAACACTTCACAAATTGGGGTAGAATTACAATCATAGCGACACAGTTGTTTTCACAAATTAGATTCAAATTAGAGCAAAGAAACACTTCACAAATTGGGGTAGAATTACAATCATAGCAACACAGTTGTTGTCACAAATTAGATTCAAATTAGAGCAAAGAAACATTTCACAAATTGGGGTAGAATTACAATCATAGCAACACAGTTGTTTTCCAAATTAGATTCTAATTGGAGCAAAGAAACATTTCACAAATTGGGGTAGAATTACGATCATAGCAACACAGTTGTTTTCACAAATTAGATTCTAATTGGAGCAAAGAAACATTTCACAAATTGGGGTAGAATTACAATCATAGCAACACAGTTGTTTTCACAAATTAGACTCTAATTAACGCAATAATATTTTCCAAATTGGAGTAGAATTAGAATCATAGCGACACAGTTGTTATCACAAATTAGATTCTAATTAGAGCGAAAAAACATTTCAAAAATTGGAGTAGAATTAGAATGATGGTAACACAGTTGTTTTCAAAAATTAGATTCTAATTAGATCAAAAAAACATTTCCCAAATTGGAGTAGAATTATAATTACGGTATAGCGACACAGTTGTTATCACAAATTAGATTCTAATTAGAGCGAAAAAACATTTCAAAAATTGGAGTAGAATTAGAATGATGGTAACACAGTTGTTTTCAAAAATTAGATTCTAATTAGATCAAAAAAACATTTCCCAAATTGGAGTAGAATTATAATTACGGTATAGCGACACAGTTGTTATCACAAATTAGATTCGAATCAGAGCAAAGTGACATTTGAAAAATAGAAGTAGAATCAGAATAATTACTGCAGTATAATTTCTGAATTAGACTAGAATCCAATTAGAGGTAGTTTTTATTTCAAATTAGAGTAGAATTAGAAATATAGCTATACGGTAGTTGTTTTCTAAATTAGATTCGATTGACAGCAAAGAAACATTTCACAAATTAGCGTAGCATCAGAATTTATAGCTACACAGCTTTTTCCAAATTAGAGTAGAAATAGATTTGTAGTAATTAGAGTGGGATCAGAATTATAGTAACAGTTTTTTTCAAATTATAGAGTAGAATTAGAACTATAGCTACACTGTTTTTTTCCAAATTAGAGTACAATTAGAATGATAGGTTCAGTTGTTTTCACAAATTAGATTCGAATGAGAGAGACGAAGCACTTCACGAATTAAAGTAGAATTATAATTATAGCTAGTTTTTTTTTCAAAATTAGAGTATCATCAGAATTTTAGCTACACATTTTTTCACTCTAATTAGACAACTAGACTAGTACTAGAATTGTATAGTTGTCCAAGTCAGCAAACGAAATCAAAATCATTACTGGGATTTCTGAAATCTGCTCAGAAGACAGAGAAGCTTGTTTGATTGAAACCCAAATTTTTGTCTTCAATCAGAACATACTGAAAAATTAAGAGTATCTGGAAAACTTTTGGATATGTGGGGTCACAAACATAATAGAGAAGATCCAGCACCATCTCAAATGGTGTCGCTTTATTGTGAGACGATCCCTTTATGCGGAAGCCATTCGCCACGATCTATGACTGCAGGTCACCATTTTCATGGTGCGCTAGTACGAGATGTCGAGGACTCAGCTTTGTGGCCGTTAATTGGACTGAATGGGCCTGGAATTGAAAGAAATATGTTAAGTAAAATTATATTGCCAATAATCCATGTGTGAATTGAAAGCACAAGATTTAGATTATGTAGAATTGCCTTTATGGGACTTCTGCATAATGAAATATTGAATAAAAATAGAGCTGAATAGGTCAATATACGTTTTTGTCAATATGGTTTAACAAGCTTAACTCCTGGAAACAAGTGATAGCAAATTCTGTCGTCACGATATGCTGTCTAGTCGTTGACATGTATGGGTTTTTTCCACATAATCATAAGTTTACTAACCTTTAATAATCAATTCAGATTTGATCAGTATACCATCATACAGGTTCCTTTTGGAACGGCACAAGTATTATGTTCACATTCACTGATTCTATGCACTATAACCATGGTAGCCATCCTCATGGTCTCAAAGTCAGGAAAACCAAAAATTACATTAGCAGCACAAATGATTTTCCATGGTTTGGGACAAAAACGAATTTGCACCAGCTCATTCTAACTTAGATTTAGCCTTATCAACAAGAATGATGTAATTGAAAAGCATTTAATAAACATTTATTTTTGGAGGCCTTTTTCAGTTCGAGTGTTTATTGCACCATCATAACGTAAACAGCGTCAATCAAAACATAGGCCTACCATATTTTCAGCACCCAAAAACAATTGTGCCACATTTTGGCGGCACACATCTGAGCTCAACAGACCCTGAATTCGAACACATGTTTGTGGCGCAACTTGGAAATTAACAGACCCCCGAATTAGAACCAACTCAACATGCGCGTATGTTAAGCCATAAACTTTTCAAACTAGCTGTACTTTTGTGACGGTCTGTTAAGTTCGAACTTGTGCCAGATAGTGGCATGCAAAACGTCCAAGGTGTTACGGAAGACGCCGAACAATGTTTGCCGAAAAATCAGGACAAGAGTCGAAATCAGTACAAATCTGACAAATCAGGACGTTATGGTACTTCTATGTTCATTGTTCACACAGTTCCAGGTTAAACAAGCAGCAGATCCTACAACTCACCTGATAAAGCGCTATCGCCCTCAAATCCTGTTGTGATTCTCTTTTCAGTTACTGCATTTCGTAATTCCATCAGGAGTATAACCGCAGCGGGTTCTTTTCCCTACAAATAAATATAATAATAAATATAAATAATGTAGAAGATTTGGTTGAAGGAAATTCCACTTATTGCATTCCGGTTGATATGAAGGCAAGAGTTCTGACACAACAATATTTAATATATAAAATTGCAACAAAAATAAACAGGATTATCCCAATTAATAAATTCATTCTAGAGTAGTTAAATAATACTAAACTCTTCATCTGTCTCTAGCTCTACTCCAAATATTTCCACATGAGTAGTAAGTATTTCGCTTCGACACTCCTCGGAACGAACATTTGAAGCCCCGCTCTGATCTATTACAAAGGCAAAGTGTTGCTATAAAGGCAGCTATGTATAGTGAGCTAAGCATGCACATTGCAATACACTTCTATGTGTTATATAGAGGGAACTTGATATGAATATAATAAGATTTATTTCACTGGATAATATTAACAATAATTATTATAATAGGTTCATGAATGAAATGTCAGGTTTTCAACCAATGAAAATGTCATGTAATTGGAAAAACAAGTGAGTCAACTGCAAAACAAGATCTATATAACTTGGTCAAGAATTCTAGTTGTAAACCCATATTGCATCAAGTTAGAGGATTAACTGACATTCTGAAACTCAGTTTCGATGCTACTGCAAGTTGATCTAAAAGGCAATATACCATTATTTATCACACTGCTGCTTGCTGTATGAACTATGAACCCTCTTGACAACATACCGGTAATCATAACATATCGCATGTTGATATTCTTGAACGAATTACCTTCAATTATTAAAGCAATGTGTTCTCTCGTAATGCCGTACGCAATCAACATCTTCTTCATTCCTTCCGCTATGATGAGATCAGCGACACGTTCAGCCACATCCACAAAGTCACTGTACTGCGACCTTTCGCTCCATTTAAATTTGACCCTTTGACCCTGACTGAGTTCCCGCCGTTACCGAGAGATGTGAACCGTGAATGAGAGAGAGAGAGAGAGGGATAGCAATAGAGAAATATAGAGATGTTTATTCAGTCAACAATCAGAAGCAGAATGCACTGATAATAGCCAGGTAACACTAACGATTACTAAACAACGTACTTCAAAATTACATGGTGATAGGGCGGGTTTTTTTTGACATGTCAAATTTGTCAAAATTTTGTCAAAATTGTAGCGTTAGGTCAAAATTTGTCAAAATTGTTCATAAAGTCAAATTATTTTTGACGTCTTTATTTCGTTTGTATCGTAGATTTTGCACTGTCGGTGAACGTATCATTTGATATTTTACAGCTTGCAGCCTACTTTATAGGCCTACTGTTGTAAACGGCTAATTGTCTGCTCATACTGAATCATCAACGGTCAAATAAAACAAATAGGTGGACATGGTATTATGGTCAACGTACCGCAATATCCTAACTGGAACATCATTCTTATATTGAGTAGCGCATGATGAAAAATTGTAATAGATAACATTGTCAGAATGAAGCAACATGGTGTTTCACCAGTAGTGTATGCACAACTTAGGTGTTGTCAGCCAACAGCTGCTGCTGTTGAACGTCCTTGGCAAGTAAGGACATGCACTTTTTACCCACGAATATAGAAATGTTTCTCTCGTTGTACTAAAAAAATTTTAAAAATTATTTCCACCATAATACGTATTGCAACAACTGGAATTCTTCATAGGGCCAGATTTCGTTAGAATATTGTTTTTTATATGTACAAAGTTGCCTGTTTCTATGCCAAAAACGTTTTTTCAGGCCAAACTACTATATTGGGACAGCCAGTTACAACCGGAAATGTAGATAACTGGTACAATTTTGACATTATATGGGAAAACGCCTAATTTGCATACGTTAGGTCAAAATTTGGTCAAAATTCAGTTTTTTTAGGTCAAAATTTACTTTTTTTTAGGTAAAAAAAACCGCCCTAGTGATCACAATGATTGATTGATTTCTTCATTGCTATACTGCTGATATATCAATGATCAATAATGGGGAAACGCAATATAATGGAAGTCATAGTCAAGTCAGACAATCATGTGGTTGTAACAATGATATATATAATTGGGTTGAAATGATCAATTACTTCTGCCAGTTTGGTAGGTAAATAAAATGAGAAGAGAAACGTTCACAAAACCTAGTAAATGCAAAAAAGCGACACACTAAAATAATGGAGCGACATTGATGAAACAGCAGTCCACTTCATGGCTCCTGAGCAATGTGCCCTTTTAGGTACGCATGTGTGCAATTGATTTGAGCTGACACGGTCTCTGCTCACATAAATTATAAGTTGCGCACAAAAAATCCGAAGAGATGACCTTTTTTTAGTGGTTACGCACTGTTGTCCAAGGGACCGCGCAGTGAATAGGTGAGCGCTTGCTGCAGACTCGTCAAAATTAGGGGTAACATTGCTTCTGAGCTATATGTAAACGGGGCTAAAAGCACGCATTACTTACACGAGAGTCGTTATTACCGTTCAACATCTATTATAGAAATGCTGCATCATTTGAGAATCTATATCTTGCAGCTTAATTCCTCCCCTGCAAATAACCCAGCGGGAGCAAACGGACCCCAGGGTCATTGGGTTTACCGATGACGTCATGATCGGCACACGAGTGTACCGTACCTTACCCTGGATGATCTGGTCATTTACCAGTGACATTACGATAAGTTTCAGCAGCGTTTCCAGCGTCGACCTCACAATCCCTCTCAATCTTACTGATCTCACAACTCGTGCGGCGACTTACCGGACTATTAAAATGTATACGTAAACTCTTTCATAGCGATCAAAGCCGGCGACAGATGATAAGATGAGAGCAGAAGCACATATTTCGTAACTTTATCTGATGAAGTGTGGACTTGCACATATTATGGCACCACTTCGGCGAAAGATTTGGGTCGACTTTATGTGTTTGTCCCATATTGCATCTTTGAATGCACAATTTTGTGTCTAAATCGATGCTTTCGATTTAGAGTGTACTGCTTGCGGAAATATATATTTTATTCTGCTCGAGGACCCGTTACCCCCCGAAATCAGCCTCGAATTTTGCATTGTAGCGGTGTTTCGTATTGCCGTCGATAAATTTAGATTTGAATAAAATTATATTTGTGGTAGGCACCACTACAATAAATAATTAAAGAATTGGTAACCGTAAATACTATTTTATTCATAATCCAAATTTTTCGATAGCAATAACTCCGCCTCCACTGGTTGGAATTGAACCAAATCTGGTGAACATCGTTTCTGTAGACAACCTAACACATGGGGTGAACAGAAAACTTTCAAATTTATTGTCATTTATTTTTATATATTAAATATAAACTTTATTCTCCTGTACACTCTAAATCGAAAGCATCGATTTAGACATAAAATTGTGCATTCAAAGATGCAATATTGGACAAACACATAAAGTCGACCCAAATCATAAAGTCGACCCAAATCTTTCGCCGAAGTGGTGTCATAATATGTGCAAGTCCACACTTCATCAGATAAAGTTACGAAATATGTGCTTCTGCTCTCATCTTATCATCTGTCGCCGGTTTTGAACACTATGAAAGAGTTTACGTATACATTTTAATAGTCCGGTAAGTCGCCGCACGAGTTGTGAGATCAGTAAGATTTAGAGCAGTGGTTCCCAACGTGGGCGATATCGCCCCCCAGGGGGCGATTTGTCGGTCCGGGGGGCGAAAATAGCCAAGGGGGCGATAGGGGGGCGAAAACGGACGAAGGGGGCGATAGGGGGGCGATGGCGCGTTGAAATGGCTACATTGACGTCCATGTCCGTAACTTTCACACCCAAAGCCCCAATTGAGATGAGGGGCCCGAGCTCGAAGGGGGCCACAATTTTTTCGTGAATTAACATTAATTACATAGTATATTATTTTTAAAATTTAGGCAACTTTTTCAAAAAATTTTCGCGCTGCGCGCCATTCCGTAGTAACATATTTCTTGCTTATTAGATACCCTTCCACCAAGAAATAATACGCATGAGGTATAGAATGGGCATCTCGGCGTAAGCCATTATCACACCAAGGCATATGAAGTTTCAGGCCATGTAATATGCGACTCCGAGAAGTGTGCCAGAACGAGAAAACCTTCGCGGAAAAGGACTGTCTTTATGCTGACCGACTTCGATATATATACGATATACATATATATTTAATTGTCCATAGGCGCCTAAATGGCTGGCGCCAAATGTTCCTGTCCTGGCAATCAGAACCCCACAAATAAATGCCATCTCGCAGAGAAAAATTAATTGCCAGTGCAGAAATACCAATTTGAAATTGCGTGCGTCTTTTAGTTTAGTACGTATGGTCCATTTGAATATCTTTTGGCATAGCAGACAGGCCACGAAATGTCATTACGTAACGAAGTCATTATACCCACGGGTCCGCCCGAATATGTTCAATTATTATTTACGGGCCCTACAGTTTAGAAGACACCTCACTCAGCTTTACCAGTAAATCTGAATAGCCTACAGAGCAGAGAGAAAATTGACAGCAATATATATGCAATTCCCGATCATATTGACCGATTCAATCATGAACGATAGAAATTTTAAGCGGCGAGGTCAAGACCAACGTATTGGGGGGGTGGACGAAGTGCTGTTACGGTCCTTTGGGAATCAAGTCGGAGAAATCACCTTTTTTGTTAGTCAACTCACCAAAATTTAGCTGGTAAAGTGTAATTTAGAGGTCTAGCCGAAAATTAGACCTTTTTTCTTTGTCGACTCGCCGGTATGCCCATTTTTCGGATCCCAATATTTTGGGGGGAGATGATCGGTGTGGAGTTTAAAAAGGGGGCGATGAGTCGAAAAAGGTTGGGAACCACTGATTTAGAGGGATTGTGAGGTCGACGCTAGAAACGCTGCTGAAACTTATCGTAATGTCACTGGTAAATGACCAGATCATCCAGGGTAAGGTACGGTACACTCGTGTGCCGATCATGACGTCATCGGTAAACCCAATGACCCTGGGGTCCGTTTGCTCCCGCTGGGTTATTTGCAGGGGAGGAATTAAGCTGCAAGATATAGATTCTCAAATGATGCAGCATTTCTATAATAGATGTTGAACGGTAATAACGACTCTCGTGTAAGTGATGCGTGCTTTTAGCCCCGTTTACATATAGCTCAGAAGCAATGTTACCTCTAATTTTGACGAGTCTGCAGCAAGCGCTCACCTATTCACTGCGCGGTCCCTTGGACAACAGTGCGTAACCACTAAAAAAAGGTCATCTCTTCGGATTTTTTGTGCGCAACTTATAATTTATGTGAGCAGAGACCGTGTCAGCTCAAATCAATTGCACACATGCGTACCTAAAAGGGCACATTGCTCAGGAGCCATGAAGTGGACTGCTGTTTCATCAATGTCGCTCCATTATTTTAGTCTGTCGCTTTCTTGCATTTACTAGGTTTTGTGAACGTTTCTCTTCTCATTTTATTTACCTACCAAACTGGCAGAAGAAATTGATCATTGCAACCCAATTATATATATCATTGTTACAACCACATGATTGTCTGACTTGACTATGACTTCCATTATATTGCGTTTCCCCATTATTGATCATTGATATATCAGCAGTATAGCAATGAAGAAATCAATCAATCAATCAATCATTGTCATCACCATGTAATTTTGAAGTACGTTGTTTAGTAATCCTTAATGTTACCTGGCTATTATCACTGCATCCTGCTTCTGACTGTTGACTGAATAAACATCTCTATATTTCTCTATTGCTATCCCTCTCTCTCTCTCTCTCTCATTCACGGTTCACATCTCTCGGTAACGGCGGGAACTCAGTCAGGGTCAAAGGGTCAAATTTAAATGGAGCGACAGGTCGCAGTACAGTGACTTTGTGGATGTGGATGAACGTGTCGCTAATCTCATCATAGCGGAAGGAATGAAGAAGATGTTGATTGCGTACGGCATTACGAGAGAACACATTGCTTTAATAACTGAAGGTAATTTGTTCAAGAATATCAACATGCGATATGTTATGATTACCGTTGTGTTGTCAAGAGGGTTCTTACAGCAAGCAGCAGTGTGATAATGGTATATTGCCTTTTAGATCAACTTGCAGTAGCATCGAAACTGAGTTTCAGAATATCAGTTAATCCTCTAACTTGATGCAATATGGGTTTACAACTAGAATTCTCGACCAAGTTATATAGATCTTGTTTTGCAGTTGACTCACTTGTTTTTCCAATTACATGACATTTTCATTGGTTGAAAACCTGACATTTCATTCATGAACCTATTTTAATAATTATTGTTAATATTATCCAGTGAAATAAATCTTATTATATTCATATCAAGTTCCCTCTATATAACACATAGAAGTGTATGTGCAATGTGCTTGCTTAGCTCACTACATAGCTGCTTTTATAGTAACACTTTGCCTTTGTAATAGATCAGAGCGGGGCTTCAAATGTTCGTTGCGAGGAGTGTCGAAGCGAAATGCTTAGTACTCATGAAGAAATATTTGGAGTAGAGCTAGAGACAGATGAAGAGGTTAGTATTATTTAACTATTCTAGAATGAATTTAATAATTGGGATAATCCTGTTTATTTTTGTTGCAATTTTATATATTAAATATTGTTGTGTCAGAACTCTTGCCTTCATATCAACCGGAATGCAATAAGTGGAATGTCCTTCAACCAAATCTTCTACATTATTTATATTTATTATTATATTTATTTGTAGGGAAAAGAACCCGCTGCGGTTTTACTCCTGATGGAATTACGAATGCAGTAGGCTAACTGAAAAGAGAATCACAACAGGATTTGAGGGCGATAACGCTTTATCAGGTGAGTTGTTGGATTTGCTGCTTGCTTAACCTGGAACTGTGTGAACAATGAACATAGAAGTAGCATAACGTCCTGATTTGTCAGATTTGTACTGATTTCGACTCTTGTCCTGATTTTTCGGCAAACATTGTTCGGCGTCTTCCTAAACACCTTGGACCTTTTGCATGCCACTATCTGGCACAAGTTCGAACTTAACTGACCGTCACAAAAGTACAGCTAGTTTGAAAAGTTTATGGCTTAACATGCGCGCATGTTGAGTTGGTTCTAATTCGGTGGTCTGTTAATTTCCAAGTTGCGCCACAAACATGTGTTCTAATCCAGGGTCTGTTGAGCTCAGATGTGTGCCGCCAAAATGTGGCACTATTGTTTTTGGGTGCTGAAAATATGGTAGGCCTATGTTTTGATTGACGCTGTTTACGTTATGACGGTGCAATAAACACTCGGACTGAAAAAGGCCTCCAAAAATAAATGTTTATTAAATGCTTTTCAATTACATCATTCTTGCTGATAAAGGCTTAATCTAAGTTAGAATGAGCTGGTGCAAATTCGTTTTTGTCCCAAACCATGGAAAATCATTTCTGCTGCTAATGTAATTTTTGGTTTTCCTGACTTCGAGACCATGAGGATGGCTACCATGGTTATAGTGCATAGAATCAGTGAATGTTAACATAATACTTGTACCGTTCCAAAAGGAACCTGTATGATGGTATACTGATCAAATCTGAATGGATTATTAAAGGTTAGTAAACTTATGATTATGTGGAAAAAACCCATACATGTCAACGACTACACTGTAAAAAATAAAAACCTCGATTTACCGCGAAATGTTTGGAAGCACGGTAGCCAGACATTTCGTGGTAATCTAACATTACCGTTAGTCAATGTAAATTTAACTTACACCCGTCCGGTAATCTCACTTTACACGCCAGACTGTAATGTTACAGTCACCTCCGGTATATCCAATCTACATGTTCTCCTGTACATTTGCGATCGAGACTGTCATTTAACCGCCTACCTACCTACCTACATGCTGTCCCTGTAAATCAGGATTACATACCAGCTTGTAAATTCACGTACATCCATACCTATCGCAAAGCAACCCGATGCAAAAATATCGCAACATTTTCTTCACATCCCCAAAACGACATTGGAACAAACTGTATATTCATTCATGATATCACGATGAAGTGGTTATCGATGGAAAAATATTGCTGCTGGAGGTCTAATTCTTCTTTAGGAGACATGCAGTAACACGAGTGGTCTCAAGAAAACGTGAATTAATTCCACCACCGGCCAAACTTCCAATTGTTTCTTTTTCTCGTTCTCATTCCTTCTGTGTAACTAGTATCTTGCAGTTCCACTAAAAAGAATTCATGCGTAAGTCGCTATATAAAGCAAAGTTCCTAACCTGGACAGTGGACATGACATTATAAAGACTAAGACAAATAGGCTAACAAAAATATAACATGTTTTGAAGTACCGGTACTGGCACATTGTGTGATGACGGCTCCGCCTATTACATGACATAGCAGAGATTCATGACTTACTTTATCTCTGTATTGAAGCAAAAGGTTCCTAATTAAAGGTGGCATGTGTGGCAAACAAATCCAGCAGTGGATGAAAACATCTCTATGCTACGGCCCGAAAATGACATTACCAAGCCAACAGTTTCAACTCCTCCGCGGCGGAGTATGTGGTCACTATATAAGTCGACAAATATCCCAAAATAGAGCAGAGAATGCGGCGAATGAAATATATCAATCATGAAATCTAAGTCATCAAGGGCTGGTGTGCAGAGTCAGATATTCACGGTAACAAATGCTATGTAGTAATGTATTACCTTTTAAGATGCGTATTCCATTCAGCATTCCTAGGAATCTTCAACGATCGTGTCCACTTTCTTCAAGCACAACAAGCATCACTCCACCCTTTGCTCAAATCTCACTAATGGCCACCGGCCAGAGCCAGACGACACTCGAACGATTTCAAAATAAATGGTATTCATCCGCTGACACATGACACCAATAATATTTACTGGCCACGTTATAATATTTGATCTGGGTCGTTTTTTCCATACAGAAACATTTATCATTGCATATAGTCCCTTTTTTCATCTAATTTCGTATAAATTGATATTTATTCCATGTGTTGTTCACTACTTACTGTACTTACTTAACCAGACGCTGCTTGTGATGTCACAGTTGTGCGTTGGTTGTTTACTACGAATCTCAGAAAAAGCAGTCACCTAACGTAACCTATTACAGGTCGCCTTGTCCGCCATTAACAAATGGCCAGCTGAGCATGCGGTGCTGATATTTCTAGTTTCCACGAGCAATATTATACATCCTGAACTAATTTTCTAACTTATCAGTCTTATCCGTGACAACGAATGTAACCAGCGAGACTGGCCGTACAGCCATTGCCGTATAATATAATATGGCTACGGTGTACCACATTAGCTACGATTGTCAGTTATTTCTTGTACCCTACTAAGCTTAAATTGATACTAGGGCCAACAATTTCGGTATGACAGACCCCAGTCTCGCAAACGAGGTTCAATCAGGTCAAATCACCTCTAGAATGATATATCAGTAACATTCAGTTCAGCGTATACATTGGCTGCAGCGATTTTGAAGCTAATCAATTTTGCCAATAGCCCGGTAAACTGCAGTAACGAGTAACTGTCAGTAATTTTGCGAAGAAATTCTGGTAACTTACTTTACAGCTATATTAAGGTAATATTACATATCAAAATGTAAAATTACAAGATACGCACAGTAATTGGCTGCGACCGGTAATTCGTGGCAAAATTTACAGAGATTTCCCAGTAAATCTACCAGATTTTTTACAGTGTAGACAGCATATCGTGACGACAGAATTTGCTATCACTTGTTTCCATGAGTTAAGCTTGTTAAACCATATTGACAAAAACCTATATTGACCTATTCAGCTCTATTTTTATTCAATATTTCATTATGCAGATGTCCCATAAAGGCAATTCTACATAATCTAAATCTTGTGCTTTCAATTCACACATGGATTATTGGCAATTAACGGCCACAAAGCTGAGTCCTCGACATCTCGTACTAGCGCACAATGAAAATGGTGACCTGCAGTCATGGATCGTGGCGAATGGCTTCCGCATAAAGGGATCGTCTCACAGTAAAGCGACACCATTTGAGATGGTGCTGGATCTTCTCTATTATGTTTGTGACTCCACATATCCAAAAGTTTTCCAGATGATCTCAATTTTACAGTATGTTCTGATTGAAGACAAAAATTTGTGTTTCAATCAAACAAGCTTCTCTGTCTTCTGAGCAGATTTCAGAAATCGCAGTAACGATTTTGATTTCGTTTGCTGACTTGGACAACTATACAATTCTAGTACTAGTCTAGTTGTCTAATTAGAGTGAAAAAATGTGCATCTAAAATTCTGATGATACTCTAATTTTGAAAAAAAAACTAGCTATAATTATAATTCTACTTTAATTCGTGAAGTGCTTCGTCTCTCTCATTCGAATCTAATTTGTGAAAACAACTGAACCTATAATTCTAATTGTACTCTAATTTCGAAAAACAGTGTAGCTATAATTTGAATTTGAAAAAAACTGTTACTATAATTCTGATCCCACTCTAATTTAAAAAAAAAACTACAAATCTATTTCTACTCTAATTTGAAATAAAAACTACCTCTAATTGGATTCTAGTCTAATTCAGAAAATATACTGCAGTAATTATTCTGATTCTACTTCTATTTTTTAAATGTCACTTTTCTCTGATTTGAATCTAATTTGTGATAACAACTGTGTCGCTATACCGTAATTATAATGATACTCCAATTTGGGAAATGTTGTTTTGATCTAATTAGAATCTAATTTGTGAAAACAACTGTGTTACCATCATTCTAATTCTACTCCAATTTTTGAAATGTTTTTTTGCTCTAATTAGAATCTAATTTGTGATAACAACTGTGTCGCTATGATTCTAATTCTACTCCAATTTGGGAAATATTATTGCGTTAATTAGAGTCTAATTTGTGAAAACAACTGTGTTGCTATGATTGTAATTCTACTCCTATTTTTGAAATGTTATTTGCTCTAATTAGAATCTAATTTGTGATAACAATTGTGTCGCTATGATTCTAACTCTACTCCAATTTATGAAATGTTTTTTGCACTAATTAGAATCTAATTTGTGATAACAACTGTGTTGCTATGACTTTAATTATACTCCAATTTGGGAAATGTTTTTTGCATTAATTAGAATCTAATTTATGAAAACAACTGTGTTGCTATGATTGTAATTCTACCCCAATTTGTGAAATGTTTTTTGCTCCAATTAGAATCTAATTTGTGAAAACAACTGTGTTGCTATGATTGTAATTCTACCCCAATTTGTGAAATGTTTTTTGCTCCAATTAGAATCTAATTTGTGAAAACAACTGTGTTGCTATGATTGTAATTCTACCCCAATTTGTGAAATGTTTCTTTGCTCTAATTTGAATCTAATTTGTGAAAACAACTGTGTTGCTATGATTGTAATTCTACCCCAATTTTTGAAATGTTTTTGCTCCAATTAGAATCTAATTTGTGAAAACAACTGTGTTGCTATGATTGTAATTCTACCCCAATTTGTGAAATGTTTCTTTGCTCTAATTTGAATCTGATTTGTGAAAACAACTGTGTTGCTATGATTGTAATTCTATTCAAATTTTTGAAATGTTTTTTGCTCCAATTAGAATCTAATTTGGGAAAACAACTGTGTTGCTATGATTGTAATTCTACCCCAATTTGTGAAATGTTTCTTTGCTCTAATTTGAATCTAATTTGTGAAAACAACTGTGTTGCTATGATTGTAATTCTACCCCAATTTGTGAAATGTTTCTTTGCTCTAATTTGAATCTAATTTGTGAAAACAACTGTGTTGCTATGATTGTAATTCTACCCCAATTTGTGAAATGTTTTTTGCTCCAATTAGAATCTAATTTGTGAAAACAACTGTGTTGCTATGATTGTAATTCTACCCCAATTTGTGAAATGTTTCTTTGCTCTAATTAGAATCTAATTTTTGAAAACAACTGTGTTGCTATGATTGTAATTCTACCCCAATTTGTGAAATGTTTTTTGCACTAATTAGAATCTAATTTGTGAAAACAACTGTGTTGCTATGATTGTAATTCTACGCCAATTTTTGAAATGTTTTTTGCTCCAATTAGAATCTAATTTGTGATGACAACTATGTCGCTATGATTCTAATTCTATCCCAATTTGTGAAATGTTTCTTTGCTTTGATTCAAATGTAATTTGTGGTTGCAACTGTGTCGCTATAATTCTAATCTCATACCAATTTGTGAAATGTTTCTTTGCTCTAATTAGAAACTAATTTGTGAAAACAAGCGTGTCGCTAGGATTGTAATTGTTTCTTTGCTCTGATTCAAATGTGATTTGTGGTTGCAACTGTGTCGCTATAATTCTATTGCTACACCAATTTGTGAAATGCTTCTTTTCTCTAATTAAAATCTAATTTGCAAACACAACTGTGTTGCTATAATTCTAATTCTACACCAATTAGTGAAACGTTTCTCTGCTCTAATTAGAATATAATTTATGACAACTTTGTAGCTGTAGTTCTTACTTCTATTTGGAAAAGCTTAAATTTTTCAATTGTGCAAGCTAGAAATTCACACATTTTCGTCTGCAAATGAATGTTCTGTATTCATCTTTCGTTGCAATAAAATCTTTTTTGAGCCTAAGCTGAGTATAAATTCATGGATGGCTGGTATTAATTTCGAGCTCTGCGCAAGTCAGCATGAACACACCACCACTAAACACAGGATAGCCAGGCACACATCGGCTCCAGCACGTTGTGTGGTAGTTAAAAAAAAACGGATTTGGCGTGTAATTTTGCGTTCCTCTGCACGCATTCGAATTTAGAGTGTAGCAAGGCGACTACTGGTGGGAATTGAACCAAATTTGGTGTGTAGGCTTAAATTAGGTAACCTAACAATTGTATCAAGTAGCTAGTACTATTTGAGAAAAAAGTCATTTTTGAAGACCTCCAATATGCACTGAATGTCTATAAGTGAAGAAATACAACTGATTTTATACTATGCAAACTCATTTTAATTGTCAACAAGTGGGCCTATCTATACAATTCCCATAGTATGATTTTATTTTCTCGGATGGCGAGATAGCGCAGTGGTATAATCAGCGGCTGCAACACCGGTGGGTTACGAGTTCGAGTCCGACCGAGTGCGACTTCTCCGTGGTCGACTTCTGCATTCCAAGAGATAAGTGTTGTAAGTATATCTAGGCCCCTCCTCGCAATTTCATCCGCGTAAGCGGTGTCTTACAAAAAGCCTGGAAGTTGGCCGTGCTATAAGTCGGCAGTTGCGGAATAAAAATGAAGAATATCGGCCTGGTGTGAATGACCGTAGTAGTCGACAAACACCATGAATACCTGAGAACCAACCAATTTTATTTTCATGAAAAGTAAATAAATTGCTGTTGTTCACTCGCCTACTGCTGATATTTGCACAAAAAGAGATGACAGTTGCACGCGGGCCGCATTCAGTATCTTAATCCATTCGCGGGCCGCACAATATATATAATTGGGTTTAGAAACCTGAACACAATAATGGTTTTTGATCATAAAGTGAGAATATTGAAACAATATATATTTTTATTTAAAACCAACCAACCATTGATTTGATGATATGTCGAACACGCGCCAGAAACATTCGCAAGAGTTCAAAAAAATGTTAACCTCTATACCGAATTTTCAAAACTAGGGATGAAAATGAGTTTTCCCAATTGTTAGAACAGGGTGGAGAATTGAATCTGTGAGCAGTGATCTTTTTATAGATTTACTGATTCTAATTTTAATTTTAATCCAGGACACACAGTGCTGACAGCGCTATACCCATGCTATTGCTTCAGATACGCTCCAAATATATTATATAGATGAAACGAATATAAGTGGGCCTACTTATGCACATACAGAGAACGAATCTACCTAACTCACCCGCGAATCGCTTGTCACAACATCAGCACTGAAAGTAATAAACTTACTGGAGTAGTCAATGTAAAATTACACTGGTGATCCAAAGTCGTTCCGGTTTTGACTTTCTGTGATGTTTAGCACTTTAAACCTTTTTAAATGGGTGGACCTTGAGTTCGGGCTATCGCGCCAACAATGAAATAAAGTTTTTTCGTGGTATAAGAGTAAAATATATAATTTTCATGTTCAAATAAAATACGAAAAAGATTAAGCCAGTCCCTGCTCTAATTAGATCTTTAGTACGCATTTTATCAATATGGGAATGCGTTTCTTGAGCCTTTCGCGGGCCGCACAAAACGGTATTGCCGACCGGAGTTTGCCCACCCCTGGTTTAGAGCCATATGCTATTGATCGAAAATAAGGCTATTAGGATGTTAATTTTGCTGCGAAACCAACCATTATAGATAACAGTAAACGTGCGAATTAACTGCATACTCTTCAGTACCACGACTTGCCAAGGTATACGTACAGCTCGAGGGAGGGTAGATATTCCTTAACTGTTCTACTTACACCTACACGTTGTTCAATCAGTTTCTCTCAGCCAAGCCAAACTTTAAATTCTTCGGCGGAAGCATCACGTTGCGCTACAACTCTTACATTTTAACGACGTTGCGAGCAAGCTACCTACCTACCTAACAAACAACATTTTGGATGCCTATAAATTTGTCAGTTTCATTTTCAATTAGGGTTGTCATTTCCAAAGGAGTCCATATCTCGCCGATGATCAGGAACACAATGTGGATTTGAAAACTGCATTGTCATAAAGGCCGGGGTTTGCGGAATGACGAAGTGCTCCTACCTGTGCTTGCTTTATCTATCACGAACTCTGATTCGAATGTTGATTTTAATAGTGTCAAGAGAACCCAACGCGGATGATTGTGTCAAACGCGGTAGATCAGACGATATTCACCTGATAATTTCTTCCGGTGAGTAAAATCCGATGTTCCGGCATTTTCTGTGTTGGCAGCATATTTACCAGAGATATGTCAATGCTCATCACTAAATACACATCAGGGCCGAAACAGTACTTCGTCATGCCTAGGGTCACCATCCCAGCAAACACAGAACCGTAAAGGAACCCATCCGGGATGGAAATTACACTTCCAAAGTTTTATATAAAAAAGCCAACAACTCGATAGTTGATATGAAAACTAAATTGGAACTCAATCAACAATCAATCATGGAAATTTTGGGTCGCAAAAATCGCTGCTCAAATGTTACAATCGCCCCGTACCCAGGGGCAATTGTACCACCCTTGCGGGGCAATTGTAACAGTGTTATTTATAACTAAACACAAACTTAATGAACAACGAAAACGGAAGCACAAATTGTAATATTGCATGAAGCTAAAGGAAGATACGTTTGAACGCTTCCAGGCTACGCCCCATCGCATTTATGGCATCTGAATGCAATATCACCCTTCGTGTCTTGTTCAAGCTTAAAGTGTACAAGAGACACATTCATTCCATCATCTCCCTACACATATTCGGCCTCTCCTACCAAGGTTCTGTTGTTCGGCGGGCATAATGGGTTGGTCATTCGGTCACCTGCGAAGGTGCGAAACCGACCTGGCTAACATATCTTGGTTGAATGGGCCGATGATAGTATAGTAAAACGAGGACGCAACATTGTGTGGCTTATCTGTGCTGTAGAAAATTAACATAAATTGTTCACATCAAATATTAAAATGTAAGTGGGCCATGATCAAAGTCAAAGGACGAGAAGGTAATGAAAGCGCCTGATCGTCAGTATCGCGAATGGCCCAAAACGTCTGAAAGCTTTGAACGAATTCACTTGGATTTCGCAGGTCCAATAAACAATAAATTGTTTCTTGTCATCGTCGATGTGCATTCGAAATATCCTTTCGTTAAAGTAATGAATGTCGGTTCTACCACAACCTTGTGTGTGGCCAACGCTTTGAGTAAAGTATTCTCTATCGAAGGCTTGCCCGTAACAATTGTCACGGATGGCGGGCCACAATTCACATCTAATGAATTCGATACGTTTTGCTCGAATTTGGCAATCAGCCATATCGTATCACCGCCTTTTCACCCTGCCTCGAACGGGGAAGCGGAGCGATTCGTCCAGACTTTAAAAGCTGGATTAATAAAAAATTGCGACGGTGGAAAAGATCTCTACTTTGCGCTCCAAACACTTCTCGCTACGTACCGATGTGCACCGCACCCGGGCATAGACTGGAAAACGCCTCCCGAGATTTTACATGGTCGACAGCCGCGCAATATGTTAAGTTTGTGCTCGCCCTTCGATAAATCGAAACCCGCTACGCCTAGACAATCAGTCACTCATTTCGAGATTGGTTCCTTGGTTTACGCTCGTAGTTACCGAAGCGGACCAAAGTGGGTTGCTGGCGTGGTGACGGAAACACTGGGGCGTGTTGTGTACATTATAAGAACAGATCATGGGTATTGAAGAAGGCACATGAACCAACTCCAACCACGCTTGATTTCAGCTGGCAATAAGACAGCCACACAGGAAGTTGCTCAGCCTCAACAGTCGCAAGCTGAGCAACCATTGGTTAGGAACAGGGCATAAGGTCCCGCAGCTAGTCCTGCCCGTACGTCGGGTAGACGTTATCCTCTTAGGAACAGAAAGCCAACCGATTTCTACAGACCTACGTAAATGTGGGAGGACTGTTATGTTCGTGCATTTACGTTTAATGTCGTACAACTTTCTTTCTATAGGATTAGTATTTACAGCCAATCATTATTTCCTCGTGTGTCGTGCTTGTATTTATACCCTGTGTTCTGTTGTCTCGTGGTCTTTCATTTAACTGAACTCTGGATCGTGTCGCCTGTCTTAAAGTCATACTTTTGTTAATATATACTGATTTCATATTGCAACCTCGTCGTATTGAGTTATTGTTCGAACAAGATCAAGAACATAACAGAATTCCTCCCCATCCCCTCCTCACAAAAAGATCAACTTTCCGACACAGCTCCCGAAAGGACGACTGGTAACCCTAGCAAACACTACTAATCCCATATATTAGTACAGGGCTGGCCAACCTTTTCAGCCAAAGGGCCGCATTCGATTGACGAACTGTTGCGCGGGCCACTAGCCGCGCGAAGCGCGAAAATTTTTTGAAGATCACAGGTCAATAATATTGTCACCTGACTATATTGCGGGCCTGCTGTATATCGCTTGGCTCAGTTTACAAAGACTGGGCTATTGGCGTCTGGACATATCGATATCGAAAGTTTCGACCAACATGCGTCAATCATTTTGTGCCTAGGTTTCATAGTCGACGGTCTTTCTGCGAGTGCAAACGCAAAGTCACATATGTTGAACGACACTCTGTCTCGTAATCGCGAATATAGTTAGATTCAATCTGATACATTAGGCGTTCTTTCATTTTCACAAAGGGGCAACAATATTAAAAGCAAGAAATCGAGTGACAACATGTTGCGCGAAGCGTGTAGAAAATTTTTACTTTTGATAAATCTATCGCAAATTATTCGGCTTTATTGTAGTCTACGAAGATCTACCAATATGTGACTGGCTCATGGATCTGTCGATGCGTCGGAACTGATATTTTAGTCATCACATCCCACGTGTTGCGGCCAGACTAATTAAATTTTTGGTTGGCCTCACAAGTTCATAATCTGTGCAATCCATTTTTGATAACATTAGAAATTTCGAAAATTACCTCGCGGGCCACTCAAAACCTTCTCGCGGGCCAAATGTGGCCCGCGGGCCACGGGTTGGCCGGCCCTGTATTAGTACAACCGATGCGTCACGGATATTCAATTTTGACGTAACAATTGATTTACATGTATGGCTCTTCGGTCGAAAAAGGCTCCAAACCACTCATATATAGGAATACATATTTGCTTATAATTGTAATATGTGCAACGGATAAGTGTGGAATATATATCCTTTGTACCACTACAGGGCCCTTTCGTCAAGGTCTAAGCAAAACAATGAAATTCCAAACAATTTTTAATCCGCCATTTGAAACACCGACTCTCATACAGGAAGATTGTAGTTACACTTTCCATGCTCTAAACACCTAAGGTTCATTGGTCAATAAGATAATAAGACGATCTTTTGAATTTCACCAATGAATGGTAATGTCGAGTATGCATTCACCAACGTAAAGCTAGTTATTCTGGATTCTTTCGTCAAGTGAGATTTTGTAACGGTATTGAGTGTTCTTAGACGGCGCGTTGTCCAAGTTCTGTGGACTCCAAAGCAAGTTGCAAAATACGCATAAGGCCAATACAAATACAAATATCAATCACAGCAGTGACAGCGATACGTAGAACTCGGCTCGTAAAAGTCGATTGTGCAAAAAGGTTGACAAAATAACGAGGAGTAAACAAAACGACCTTTATTAAGTCAACTCCCGTGAATTACACTAAAGTGACACTATAATCGTAGAACCCCGCAAGGCGAAAGTTCCAAAGAGCAAACAAACCTTAACATGCATACGAGTGTATAAAAACTGGGCGGAGTTCTATAGTTAGAATCTATAGTTAGCGAGGCCTTGCCATCGTACATTATAAGGAATTCACTGCCGCGTCGGTTGACTAGGAGTGTATGCAGGTCTATTGATGGATGGGCGATGTATCTGATTCGACTCCCGGATGACCAGCTCGAACGTCCGCATTACCAATTTCGCGTCATCTATGCCGATTTTCACTGGACCCTATCCATTAGCCTAGCTGCGAAAGCTGTAAAGGAGAGGGAATTGCCAAAAAGGAGAACCTTTTCAATTTCATGAAAAAGGAGAACACATCCTCCTGAAGGAGGACCTATAGTAACCCTAGATTATCCTAATTTTGAGGTAATGTGGATTCACTACGTAAAAATGGATTTGTAAAGAAAGTGTTTCTTACCTTCTTCCATATGCGATCCTTCAAAATGTTCAGCCAGACTACGCGTAGGGTCACTGCATTACAAACTGCACGATTTGTGAACCGAAAATTAAATTGCTTCTAAAAGATTTGCGATGACACATTCCGTGAATCCATCTTCGACAGAAAATATGCAGAAACAAATACTTTCTTGATTTTGAATTTAGAGCATATTATCACAAGGTGACAAGCTTTACCTAGCGTACTCGAAATACTTGTGATGAGACTGAACTGGAACAAAAACTATCAGTATAATTTCATTTTTCTATTGAAACGGTAATAACCAAGTAGGGATATTGCAAACCTCTGAAAGGCTCTGGCCCGCGTGTGAAAAGTTCTGTGTGAACGCGAACGTGAACAGAACAAGAACCCATGACGTCAGGTGACGAGTAGGCTACTTGCAAGAGATTATAAGCTTACGCCTGGACGGTCTAGGCTAGAATGGACAATGGATTCGGAGTCTGGCTATTGCTACATTGATATTGATCAGTGTAAAATGATATTACCACATAAACATGTTATGTTGTAGCCAACACCCCAACCAAACGGATTTGGTTTTTATGATACAATAAACATATCAAATCAAGATGGGTCTAGTACGCCTGATAGAATGTTTACATTAGACAACTAAATATTCTTTATATCAATTTCATTGATTGTTTAAGTAAGCACAATTCACTGACTACCTAATTGTAGTGTATTTCGTTCTTGATGTTGTGTGGTTGCAGGCAAAGTTGACAACAGAGAGTCGCTAAATCAGTGGTTCCCAACCTGGGAGGAATTCACCCCTTAGGGCAGTGGTTCCCAACCTGTGGTACGCGTACCATTAGTGGTACGCGAAGGTCTTCCAGGTGGTACGCGAGTAGATTCTGTTTTTTTTTCGACCGAAGGGAGTTATTAGTTAAGGTGGGGTTGAACACAGAGATTGTTCTCCAATAAACTTCAGGTTTAGCATGGCCTCCTTGTACTTGAATCTAGTTTCTCACTCCCCAGCTGCTAATTTTCCCTTCTACGTGGGAGTGCGACCAAGGATTTTCATCTCTGATGACCGACTTGTTGCGCCCATGCATGACTTTCGATGCACTGCGAGCAAACATATGCCACGCATCGACCAGCTAGTGCTGTGGCTCTCCAACTGGGGGGCGTGAAAGCATTTGAAGGGAGGCGCGAAGCTGCGGCAAACTGCAAATTTTTTTTCGTGCTTCGCGCTATTTTTATTCTACTCTGTGTATAGTCCTAATAGCAAATTTGAGAATTCTCTTATCAACTGTCATAATCTTCCATGCTTTCAAATTATTCGTTGGGATTGCTAGCATTTTGGTTGCATTTTGTGATATGACGATAAGCGGGGCGAGAAATTTTCCACTATCATAAACGGAGACGTGTCTAAAAAAGTTTGAGAACCGCTGAGCTAGTGGAAAATAAACAAATGCAGCCATCGCAGCATTAAAACAATTGACG
Organism: Botryllus schlosseri; assembly: GCF_051294905.1. NCBI lineage: Eukaryota > Metazoa > Chordata > Ascidiacea > Stolidobranchia > Styelidae > Botryllus > Botryllus schlosseri. Next base: position 14,255,629 of record NC_137248.1, on the reverse strand, counting down.
TTTTTTGTTTGCTGTTATTTCATTATGTTGTTCTTCTTGCGATTGGTGGTGAAAAGACAATTCCATGCATCCTATTAACCCTGGCTGATAATGCCTAGTTTAATGGTTGCTATTACGGCTAGAATAGGTCAAATATGTCATTATGACGTCATGGGTGACGGAAACGTTTTTTGACCGCCTGCAGCGCGCGTAACTTATGTAGGTGGTACGCGAGTACTGCATAAAACCTCGAAATGGTTCGGGGTGAAAAAAGGTTGGGAACCACTGCGTTAGGGAGAATTTTGCAATTTTTAGGGAGGAATTCTACTTTAGAATTGTAACGGATTTTCCAAATTGTTCATGTCCGAACTATCATGTAGTCAACCAGTTATATCCGAACGTATGCTCCTTATGGCTGTGTCTTGCTTGAAGTATGTTCAAAAATGCTTTTTGAAATATCTTTTTCACATACAACTTCATCTTTAAAAAAAACTAGTTTAGATGTACTGCAGTGCGCGAGACAGTTGTGTAGGCCAGCGACGGCCTCTCAATAAAATATATTGTAAGCGAGGCCTCTAGTGAAATTACTTATCTTATATTTTCAAGTCAACAATTTCAGACAGTGACAAAATATTTGTACGTCGTCGATTCAAGTCAAAGAGATCGCTAGCCTTTCTTAATATTTAGTGAACAGGTACCCGAACGAAAAAAAAGACATGTAAACTTGGTGCAATGTTGCCGAAACGGAATGGGTGTCCTAAATTGTCCAGCAGGAAATCTGATCACTTGTATGTTATATATCAAGGCTGTAACCCAGTTACGAGGCTCCGAGTCACAAGCAATGTTCCCTATAATTTTTGGCGAGTCCGCGTGCACTCACCAACTCACTGCGCAGTCCCTTGAACAAAAGTGCGCAACGACTAAGAAAAGGTCATCACTTCGCGTTTGTTGTGCGCAGCTTAGATTTTCTGTGTGCAGAAACCGTTTCAGCACTGCGCAATTGCGCACGTGCGCAGCTTAGAGGGAACATTGGTCACAAGTCAATCTCACTTTCATAGTTTTGACTCGAGTCAAGATCAGTCATTTTCAATTCACCATTGATTCAAGTTCGAGTCCAAGTCACCGAGCAGAGGGTCAAGTCCGAGTCATGGTATTATGACTAGAGTCCGAGTCCAAGTCATTGTGTTGACTTCTCAGTTTCCAGTTGAAGTCATGTTAAACCAACTTTTTATAACTCTGTTTGCTAATATTGAATGATTTGAAATGATAATATACCAATTTTCCTCACTTTGAGCAGTTTCTTTTCGCATTTTCAAGTACCGGGACCAACAGGCGAAATTCCAATAGCGTGGTCACATTACTGTACTTCGAAATTACAATAAAATTTCGGTCTTGGCCGTCTTATAGTTTCGAGTCATATGGCTTGGTTCGAGTTATACACAATGAGTCGAGTCGAGTCGTTTCCGTATTTTCAGAAAATGACTCGAGTCAAGTCGAGACATCAGAAAATGGTGACTCGAGTCGCACTCGAGTCAGGTCAACCCTGCTATACATGTTAGTATAGGGCAGGGCCGGCCAACCCGTGGCCCGCGGGCCACATGTGGCCCGCGAGAAGGTTTTGAGTGGCCCGCGAGGTCATTTCCGAAATTAGTAATATAATACACAATGGACCGCACAGATTGAAAGGCCAATCAAAAATTTGATTAGTCTTGCCGCAACACTGGAGATGTGATGACCAAAATATCAGTTCCGACGCATTGGAAGATCCATGAGCCAGTCACATTTGGGTAGATCTTCGTACACTACAATATAGCAGAATAATTTGAGATGGATTTATCAAAAGTAAAAATTTTCTTCACGTTTCGCGCAACATGTTGTCACTCGATTTCTTGCTTTAAATATTGTTACCCCTTCGTGGAAATGAAAGAACGCCTAATGTATCAGATTGACTCTAATTATATTCGCGATTACGTTCAACATATGCGACCTTGCGTTTGCGCTAGCAGGAAGACCATCGACGATGAAACCTAGGCATAAAATGATTGATGCATGTTGGTCGAAGCTTTCGATATCGATATGTCCAGGCGACGAATAGTCCAGTCCTTGCAAACTGCGCCCAGCGATATACAGCAGGCCCGCAATATAGTCAAGTGACAATATTATTGACCTATGAAGTTCGAAAAATTTTCGCGCTTGGCGCGGCTAGTGGCCCGCGTAATAGTTCGTCAATCGAATGTGGCCCTTTGGCCAGAAAGGTTGGCCAGCCCTGGTATAGGGTTACCATATTATTGTGAATCAAATTCCGGACACTCTTTAGCGCCCACTAGCGGATTTTGAAATGAGGGTTGACACATTGTCCGTCAATATCACGTCACACTAGCAAAGCATTGCCCATCGACTGTATACACATGTGGTTCTCAACCGTGGGTCCGCGAAGCATTGTCAGGGGGTCCGCGAAGCCTCTTAATTTACTAAATAGTTGATAACCTCATTTTTATTTTTCAATTAGGAAAATCACGAGGTAGTTTCGCTTCATTACTAGTAGAACTCACATGAGCAGAATGGCCGTCTGAGATGACATATCCTGCTGTGCTGACTCATTTTAGTGGCTTAATTGTCAATATCCTACTGATACAAATATTTTGCTGTATAGAGGTGATTTGTTAGGGTTTGTGTAAAATTAAAAAGTTGGATTTAACAATCAAGGTGAGTTCGTAATGTTTATGAAAATCCTTTTTCTACTGTGATATCCATAACTGTTTTCCATAATAGTTTCAAGATGAGCTGCTTGATAGAAATGTCCAGGCCTGACGTTATATGTTCAATGAAATAAATTAGTTTGTCAATTTTGATGCCATATTTGTTGCGATCGTACCCAAATCTGTCGTCGCAAGCGTTACGCGTTATTATTACATTTGCCACCACCTCTGTTTGTGGAGACATATTTTCAACACTCGTTTAAATCATATCGAAGGCGCAGATTTTTAAGACACCACCAAGTATTTCAAAACATTTAGCTTTAGAATTCGCTTTGAATAAATAAAAGTCTTCCCAATTACTACTTAAATAATACGCTTTTATGCTATTCTCAAGAATGATCAGTGGTCACTTCGTTACTGTGTATTGTTTGTTTTGTTTGTGTGGGGTATTCATGGCGTTCGTCGACTACAATGGTCAATTGGTCATTCTCACCAGGCCGTTTTTCCTGCATTTTTGATTCCGTATATCTGCCAACTTGTAGCACGACCCTTTTTATAAGGCACGGGTTACGGGGATGAGATGGCGAGGAGCAGCCGAGATTATTATTATTATTATTATTATTGGATACGGCAGTGGTGCTTTTAGCCAGGTTAAGGCCTTGTGCTCCACGACATTGTAATTACACGGACAGTAGGGTTGTTCAGAATTGATCGACTTTCAAAATGTCGTGGTTTTCAGTCCGATTCCCATGCCTTATACCATAAAAACATATTCTAGGTACTTTTTTTCGTAATTCATCCCTTGCATCCGTGAGCACATTGAGCTGGAAGAATATCGGCTAAAAATAGGGGATTCCCCTAAAATTTGAGTGTCGCTATTTGGACTAGGCTAGCAAAACGTCACATATAAGCTGGTTTTATGCAGCTATTGCGGTTGGAGTGCTACATAACCTCACTATAGAAAGTATTGTCAGTTCAGGACACCATTTTCATGTCCCACACTGCCTTAGAACTCCTCAAAACTGCCTAAGACTGATAGTCATTTTGTTGGATCACCTATCCTACACTCCTCAACCCTACCTGAGATTGTTCATCAATTGCCGGGATCACCACGTGCAAGAATACAACTGTAAATGTATCATTCACTCACAGCCACATTATAAACATCACATTGTCCAAAGGAAACGAAACAAAAAGGCAAAGAAACAGATCAACTTGGCACATTGCATTGCACTGGGATGCAAAGCTCACTAGCAGTCGTTTCGGAGGGGAATTTGCGGCCTTGGCAGTGCTGGCATAGTCTGCGTATTCCAACGCATTTGAGAAAGGCAAACTTCTTGGCAATCGAACTCTGGAGAGTGCTACAGGAAAAGCACAGGCTGATCTGTCATTTGAACTGCTGGAACTTTATAATTTAACAAATAATGTCAGAGCTCTTGTGTTTGACACAACACCCTCAAACAATGGAAAAAATAAAGGTGCGGTTCTGTTACTTGAAGAATTGATAAACAGGAAAGTTTTCTACTTTCTACTTCTGCTTGTCGCCATCATATTTATGAACTAGTCATCCGGGGAGGTCTGGAAGTGAAGTGTGTTTGGATCTGCGACCACAGGCCTTGAAAACACAGATTTTAATACCTTCCAAGAAGTGGAAAGATATTGATCAATTAAGAAGCTCTAAAACACTTCAGTTTGATGAATGCAGCTGGTTGGCGATCAAAGCTGATGAAGCTAAGCAAGAAATAATTCCACTGATGAAGCCATATAATGGAAAGCAGAAAGAAGTCTTGATAATAAATGACTACAGAGAATGTGCAGCATGCACCTGGCGATTGTAGCTGCCCAATATATTGATAATCGTTTTCGCAAGCCTGGTGCTACTAATAGCACTGGATGGATGAGTCAAGTGCTGTACTGTCAAAAATGTTCATGTGGAGATAGCAAATGGGCTATTCTGAAGAGTTCATTTGAAATTTGCCATATTTTATGTCCCAGCTTGGTTGAAAACTGGTAATGCATGTGACGCACAGTATATTGATCTGAAATTCCTTCATGGCATGACAGACTTTTCATTGTGCGATTTCACAGTTGCTGATGTGGCATATATAAATATGCGAGAACATCATTGGCATCTCACCGAGGAAACGGTGGTATCAACAATGTTCTCGGCTAAACCAAAGATTCCTGACAAAGTGAAGGAAGCGATGACTGCTAAATTGCTGCAAATGCCAATCCTTGAACAATTTCGCAGAGGTAGGCTATACCTCTGAGTCTAATCTCTGACTCTGTCTCTGAGTCAATGAGTATGGTTGCTTTAATTGAACCGGAATCATGGTTTCTATGCAATGCTATACATGTCGAACATGATTGGTTTAGTCTTCCAGTTTTGGAATGGCATACTGATTCGCATTTCGTGACTGCTCCAGAATTTGTGAGTAGCGTTGAAATAGTTAACGGCGCAGCAGAACGTTTGGTGAAATTGAATAGCGACTTTGATGCTTTCAAAACAGATGACAAAGAACAGCGAGCGAGCCTCTTACAAGCCGTGGAAGATAACGGGAACAGATATGCCGATTTCTCTAAAGCAACCATTTCATCCGAACCTGATTTAAGTAGTATTTGCCAAGTTGATCTGTTTCTTTGCCTTTTTGTTTCGTTTCCTTTGAACAATGTGATGTTTATAATGTGGCTGTGAGTGAATGATACATTTACAGTTGTATTCTTGCACGTGGTGATCCCGGCAATTGATGAACAATCTCAGGTAGGGTTGAGGAGTGTAGGATAGGTGATCCAACAAAATGACTATCAGTCTTAGGCAGTTTTGAGGAGTTCTAAGGTGTGGGACATGAAAATGGTGTCCTGAACTGACAATACTTTCTATAGTGAGGTTATGTAGCACTCCAACCGCAATAGCTACATAAAACCAGCTTATATGTGACGTTTTACTAGCCTAGTCCAAATAGCGACACTCAAATTTTAGGGGAATCCCCTATTTTTAGCCGATATTCTTCCAGCTCAATGTGCTCACGGATGCAAGGGATGAATTACGAAAAAAAGTACCTAGAATATGTTTTTATGGTATAAGGCATGGGAATCGGACTGAAAACCACGACATTTTGAAAGTCGATCAATTCTGAACAACCCTAACGGACAGTACACAATGAATTTCATTTTTTCGGGTCTCTGACGTTCTTCCACTCTCGCTTCATCGGCGTATCTTTGCTTCACTTTCTCATTCTTCTTGCACTCTCACAGTCTCTTTCACGCACACTTCATCCAGTTGATAATCGTCTCTGTTGCTACCGAATTACAGCTCGGCTCACTGTACCTGGGCTTTTAATGTCACTGACTAGCAGTGAGGTCGGCGATGAGGAGCCCATAGAACCTCCGACACATCTCTCAACCGGTAACTCCTTTCGGTATATGAATCGCTCAACCGGTGTCGCGGTGGTAATTCATACTTTCGGGTATATGCATCTCTCGATCGGTGTTGAATATGTATCAAGTAAATAGCCATGTGAATGAATCTTTGTTAATGTGTATATTCCAAATTACGGCGAGTACGACAATGATATATCGTTATTCTTATGGACGCGGCGATGATTCGTACTTTCGAGTATAGACATCTCTCGCGCGGTGTTGAATATGTACGAGTCACCAACAATAACCGCACCAACGGAAACGTGGCTTGTTGTGAGGATTACGCGTGCGACCTATATTTCGAATGACCTGCGCGCTGAATTGTTTCAGTTACAACAAGAATCACAAGTATACACATTTACACATTCGTTTATTACTCTGAAATCAAACTCTTCACAAAAGCACGTACAATCGTATCATTCACTTTTTTATCATCGCCAAAATTATCCAAGTATTCCTCGGTTGAAAACCCTTGAGCTCTTTTTATCAAGAATGCGATAGTATGATCTCCACACACATCCGAAGTTTTACTCTGTAACTGTTTCTCAGTCACAGAAAATTCATCCGGCTCCAGGAATTGGAATATCTGAGGTTTTAGCGGTCCGAAACCTAGCGAATCATGAAAATGTTGGTAATTAATTTGTCGCAGAACTGGATTTCACTGGTAAGATACAATATGTAACGAATAACAGAACCGTCGCAGACGGTGATTCGGATACTGACAAATTCTCTCTTATTTCTGGTCCAACCCTAATCCTCTGTGAAGTTGACACCTATTCAAAAGGGTGTTGTGAAGTTGACACCTATTCAAAAAGGTGTGAAATAATTGTAAACCCTACGTCGCTGACACAATAATGCATCAGACATAGCGATCTAGTTATGGTACGGGGTTGGAATCCATTCGCGAGATGTTCTATAGGTAAATCCAAATAATCCAGAATGAAATATTTGGACTTTGACGTATTGTGAATTGAAATAGGATTGACAAACATGACTACCAACTTTCCCACAGTCCCATTTCGATATTATACGCACATTGATTTGAAACAAGTAATGAAACATTGCAACTCTATTCGCGATCCCGCTTTCCGTTTGTCAAAGAGATATTTTAACATCTTACCATACCCAAAAGAATTATTCACAACATTAACAATTGTTAAAAATCTAGTTTTCACTTACTTGATTATATCACTACAACTCATAAATTTGAATTAATTCATCCTGGTTGTATTCGTATGATCGGTCTTTTTTTATTCGATTGTAAAGGTCGTTACTATTCTGAAGACAAAGTATTTACTAATCGGTGCATACACGATTCGACTTGAACATATTATATTTTGAGTATACGAGATTTGAATGTCTGAACAATAACTGAGAAATAATTTATCACAATTAAATCCGTAAAAGATATTTGAATGTCAGCAACTCGGTAAGGTCGTAGTTACTACCACATTACCTAATTTACCCGACCAACTCGTCATGATCATTCCCGAAATCAACACAAACATGACTACTGACTTGAGTCAACCACAAAACAGCATCAAGTTTTAAATCCGCTTGTAGCTTACGGCTTATTTGAATGCGGGTTATGTTTTGTTGTAATTGAGTGTACGGAAATAGTATTACGCCTCGACATCTCACCATCTTGCCATCAACAAAAGAGTAAAATACACAAACCTTGTCAAGTCAATCCGTTTGTAACTCACCGAACCAAAGCAAAAAGTGTCCATACGAAATGTAGACAAGACTACGCAAGTAATCACTACAACCCACAAACATATCAAGTTCGGTTTTAGCCATATACCACCAACTCGTCTTTTTTGTTCAACTGTAAAAGTCGTTACTATTTTGCAAGACAAAGTAATTACTACTCGATAGATTTTGTAAGACAAAAGTAATTACTACTCGATGCAGACACCTTGAGATTAACCTAACATGTTTGAGTATACAAGATTTGAAAGTCTGGCCATCGTAGTTGAGAATTCATTTCTTACAATCGAACGTAGGTGTTATATCGAAAATTACCAGTATTGTCACATCGATTTGACATATGGGGTTTTGTAATGGTCTATCACGACTTGATTACTAATTTATTTGTGTTAATTAGACCCACCGATGTGGTGAAGGTTATTACGACAGCAACAAACTTTTCACTATCATGGCTATTAACATATTGAGTTGTAAAACTATACGTGTCTGAAATGTTCTTGATTGACAAATCATTCCACCTTGGTACAAATCACTCTGGGTATCGCGGATATCAGAAAATACTTTACAAATGTAATCGTTTCAGTTACCAAGACTAAAGATGAAACAACAATTCAGTTTGCTGGCTAACAACCGGGTAATTCTTTATTGTCAGAATCTGTGACGGTGAATTGAAACATACTCATCTTACGCAGTACGAGTAAATCACTTTGGACTCCGGGCGGCGTCGTTTAATCCGTGTTAAACTCTGTTCACACTCTCTGTCGAATGTGTGAAATGTAAAACATTACGAGGTTACACTCTAAGACTTTGATCAACAGAGAAACAATTTTGAATATCTTTACTGGATGGATCCTATTCAACCGACCTTGGTTAATACAAAACTCATAACAATAATAAAATCGAAGTATGTGCTACACTGAAATCTAGAAAAATGTGTTTGTATTGTTGTTCATAGTAGTGATATCGATTTGAACCTGCGGAATAATTGTCATCATCTAACCAAACTAATGAAAGTCGTTGTCAATTTGTATGATGTTCACTGAATGCATACTATAGTACTATTTGTGCAACACACACGAGCAGAGAAATTGGAAATTTTCCCATTGCCATTTGTCAAAGTAAATGTCGTCACAATACTCAGTCACTAAAAGACCATATACTTGTATGTGATTGAATCACCAACAATTAACTCGCTAAATCAAATCGTAAGGCAATTTCACGCACTCAGCGGATATTAAACAACGTCGCTTATCGGTGTGGGTCGTTTTTTCTAAATACAAATCATATCTGTCCAGTAGAAAACAATTTTCACTCACTTGGGTAACGAAACCAGCGTGCAATATCAACACAAGATATTTTCGTGACACAAAAAATAATCAACTTTACTCAATATTCTCGTAAAACGAAACTGTACAATGGTTTCATATTTTCTGTATGACATGGAATTAATACCGATCGAAGTAGCCGCATTGGAAATGATTTTTAAACAAACACACTCTACGTGGTTAACATTCTCATCGATTCTATTGTGACCAATGTATACTTCATGTGCTCTGGATTCATTTCGATATGGTTAAGCATTCAGCCTCGACAGATACGAATTGTCACACACTCAACTAATATCATACCAAATAGTTATTTACAACAACCAAGACACAGAAAATTTGTTTTGGTCGTTTCGATTTTATTACTGGAGGTACTCATCACTTCGCTTAATACAATCTAGATTTAAACCCCATCGAACCTTTGGTGTCTATCGTTTTGCTGGATACGAATTATGTTAGTCTAACAGTAAACAATTTTCACAATCTTGGGTTATGAATTCAATGTGTTGGTGGTCATTCATTATTTTGTTTGTATCAACTAGTTACTTTGTAGGGTATGAATGAGCACCCTCCCACAACTCTTACAAAAGTACGAAGGATATTTACATCACACAAAGTAGTCGACTTTACTTCATATCCTCACACTACGAAACCAAATGGTTGTTTAGACTCTACAAACTTTTTTACACGAATGGTCACACATCTAAATATTCAAATAATCCAACACACAACTATAATACTTACAGAAATATCATAGTTCTTGTAACAAAGGTGTTTATCGTAAGTCCTACACAGTCATGATAACCGTCCGAGTTTGACTTTTAGAAAATATTATATCGATACATCTTTCAAAAACAAAACCATGGTCACTGCTTGAGAGACCTGCCAATGATATCACAATAATACAGTTGAAAAACGTGAAAGTGTTTCTCCTGCGTCAAGTCGTTATGTTGATGAAAGTGTATATTGTAATATCATGATCAATTTGCATTCGTTGGTCACAAACTGTCACTACTCTAAATAATTATTTTTCACTCAAAAGCATACTTGTCGCCATTCGTTTTCATCAAGCACGAGGTCAAGAAACTTACTACGACATGAATTGTTATTTTTATGTTGTGTAAATACGTAATAATTAATTTTAGTAACACTATATCAACATCATCGAGTTGTGCGAATAGATTTTCATGTGGTCTTGCGGTTTTAATCGAAGCACACATCATGATCTAATGTAGAGTCGTCTCTATTGTATAGCAACTCGGTAATCGAAATGCATGCATTAACATTTAAACAGCGATCGTGTTTCGTCACGCGAAAAATATGTTCACTACCGCGATACTCTGCACAGGGCGTGCAAATCCTTTTCACACTCGTAATAGTATACCAACGGCTACCGGCGACAACGTTTAACAATACCAACGACACTAAACATACGATACCTACTCAAGTAAAATTTCCATTTTCACCTGGAAGTCAGCCGTTACCCGAGTAAAAATACCATTATTCTTTGGAGATTTATCGTTTACTCAGAGTAACAATACATTTTCACTTGGGGGTCTATCGTTTCCAAGAGTAACAAACCCCTTTTCCTTTGGAAATCTATTTTTTCCCTGGGTAACAAACCTTTTTCACTTGTAAATATATTTTTTCCTTGGCTAACAAGCCTTTTTTCACTTGGAAATATATTTTTTCCTTGGCTAACAAACCTTTTTTCACTTGGAAATATATTTTTTCTCTGGTTAACAAACCTTTTTCACTTGGAAATATATTTTTTCTCTGGTTAACAAACCTTTTTCACTTGGAAATATATTTTTCCCTGGGTAACAAACCTTTTTTCCCTGAGCAACAAACCATTCTCACTTGGTGGTCCGTCGTTTAGCCGAGTAAAAATATCATTTTCCTTTGGAGATCCGGCGTTTACCCAGTGTAACAATACATTTTCACCTGGAAAAATACTTTTACCTAGAGTAACTAATCATTTTCTCCTGGGTAACAATCCCTTTTCGTCTGGAAACTATCATTTAACTGAGTACCAATACCGTTTTCACTTGGAAATACATTTTTCCCTGGGTAACAATACCATTTTCGTTTTGAAAACTGACAACCACGCCGGTCAATTTGATATTTTTGTATATTGTTACAACAAACAGTGACGGAAATATACACAGAAAACCGGTTTCAGAGTATACCACATCGGTCGTATCACATCAATATCATCGGTTAACCACATACAATATGCTCTTGTACACTGAAATGCATGTTTTGGAAACTTGGACAATAGGCCTCGATAGTTCTGTGATGTCTGGGTTCGTGCTGTGGATTTTCCAGAGTCAAAATGTCTGAATAAAACACCTCCTCGACGACGGTTGGTATGTGGATAACGGTGTTCGGAAAACGGTTGGATTTATGTCACCCATCGCGATAACAATTCCTGGTCGAGTTTTCCTCCGGCATGTTTGCTATATTGTGTCTTTATTGGCCAATGTATGTCTCGACATTCAGTTTGAAATCGGAAATGATAAAGTATGTAACCGGATCCGGATATCAACTCTGAATCGATAAACCAATGAACAATATTCAAAGTAAACATGTTACACCCTGTGTTTCCACGAAAAAATACCATCCAGACATACGTCGCGCTTGTTTACCCACAACAGTATACGCGTAAATGGAGGTGTGTGACATTGCATGCAATGTGTTGGTATACAAACATCGGGGAGTAAGCCTTCGATCCACAGACATTATCATAGCCGGTAGTTTTGATGTAGATCGAATGTCATCACACCCGATAACAATGTCATACCAATAAGCCACATTACAATGACTCTGAGTCCGCGGTATTACATCGATATTTCGACCCCGTTCACTGATTTTCTCGATTGTTTTATCGCGTTGTAACATTACAAGATAGTCATGACCCTATCTCCAAACAGACGTCCCAGATCAATTGGATACATGGGACAATATCCATCGTGTTGTCGAGACCGAAGTTTTCTACTGAGACTGCAGCGTTTCACCAATGTGAACTATCGAAGTACGGTGCTCGAAATGATTGTGATCAGTCTTTCAGTCACGATGCAAGGATGTCGCTACTCCCACATAACGACTCCAAATAAATATCGTGAACAGTGATTCTGCAAATCTCGGACTGATATTGTGATCCAATAAGGTGTGTTTCAGTGGAATGAAGACTGCAATCGTATACCACAATAGAACACTAGCTCGTGATTTCACACGCAATCATAAAACACATCGTCGTAAGGGTCCAGTTCGTCCGGTAACATTTCGAAACGGTCATCGCCACAATAGATCGAGGTTGCGCTCGTTATATTGGTAACATTTTGAAACGACATCACCACAAGGCTATTGACGTCGATTCAGTTGACAATGTCAATCCGTTTTACAATGTTCCGTTTTTCAACTCCCCGCACCATAGTGTTACGACACAGACAAGAAGCATCGGTGGAAATAATAAAACACGGAAGGCACACTTTGGTGTTATTTGACATGGATTTTACACCAGATGAACCTCACATTCGAGCGATACATTGGAATGGTGCTTGTATTGTTGACGTCAAAGGAAAAGAAATGTATCGATTTATCGGATTTGTACATATCCAACAAAAAGCTGGGTATATGATTGTGCACGGTTCGCATATTTGACTGTGAACGCTCTATTGATATATGCTGTATAGTTCACTTTCACCGTCGTGCGAATAACCCATGTTACGGTTCCGTGTTTGTGTGTCTGTATGTCATGCTTCAGATTGACTCAGAGTCATTGTAATGTGGCTTATTGGTATGACATTGTTATCGGGTGTGATGACATTCGATCTACATCAAAACTACCGGCTATGATAATGTCTGTGGATCGAAGGCTTACTCCCCGATGTTTGTATACCAACACATTGCATGCAATGTCACACACCTCCATTTACGCGTATACTGTTGTGGGTAAACAAGCGCGACGTATGTCTGGATGGTATTTTTTCGTGGAAACACAGGGTGTAACATGTTTACTTTGAATATTGTTCATTGGTTTATCGATTCAGAGTTGATATCCGGATCCGGTTACGTACTTTATCAGGGTTTCCGATTTCAAACTGAATGTCGAGACATACACTGACCAATAAAGACACAATATAGTAAACATGCAGGGGGAAAAACTCGACCTGGAGTTGTTATCACGATGGGTAACATAAATCCAACCGTTTTCCGAACACCGTTATCCACATACCAACCATCGTCGAGGAGGTGTTTTATTCAGACATTTTGACTCTGGAAAATCCAAAGCACGAACCCGGACATCACAGAACTATCGAAGCCTATTGTCCAATTTTCCGAAACATACATTTCTGTATACAAGAGTATATGGTATGTGGTTAACCGATGATATTGATGTGACACGACTGATGGAGGTATACTCTGTAACCGGTAGTCCGTGTATATTTCCGTCACTGTTCGTTGTAATCTATTTCAAACTATCGTCAATACAACAAATACCAAATTGTCAGGTGTGTTTGTCAGATTTCAAAATGAAAATGGTTTTGTTACTCTAGGAAAAGCTAGATGACCAAGAGAAAATTTATTGTTACACTAGGTAAACGCCGGATCTCCAAAGGAAAATGATATTTTTACTAAGTTAAACGACGACCCGCCAAGTGAAAATGGTTTGTTGCTCAGGGAAAAAATATATTTCCAAGTGAAAAAGGTTTGTTACCCAGAGAAAAAATATATTTCCAAGTGAAAAAGGTTTGTTACCAAGAGAAAAAATATATTTCCAAGTGAAAAGGGGTTGTTACCCGAGGAAAAAATATATATTCAAGTGAAAAAGGTTTGTTACCCAGGGAAAAAAATATATTTTCAAGTGAAAAAGGTTTGTTACCCAGGTAAAAAATATATTTCCAAGTGAAAAGTGGTTGTTACCCGAGGAAAAAAGAGATTTCCAAAGGAAAAGGGGTTTGTTACTCTGGGAAACGATGGACCCCCATGTGAAAATGTATTGTTACACTGGGTAAACGCCAGATTTTCAAAGGATAATGGTACTTTTACTCAGGTAACGGTTGATCTCCAGGTGAAAATGGAAATTTTACTTGGGTAGGTATCGTATGTTTAGTGTCGTTGGTATTGTTAAACGTTGTCGCCGGTAGCCGTTGGTATACTATTACGAGTGTGAAAAGGATTTGCACGCCCTGTGCAGAGTATCGCGGTAGTGAACATATTTTTCGCGTGACGAAACACGATCGCTGTTTAAATGTTAATGCATGCATTTCGATTACCGAGTTGCTATACAATAGAGACGACTCTACATTAGATCATGATGTGTGCTTCGATTAAAACCGCAAGACCACATGAAAATCTATTCGCACAACTCGATGATGTTGATATAGTGTTACTAAAATTAATTATTACGTATTTACACAACATAAAAATAACAATTCATGTCGTAGTAAGTTTCTTGAACTCGTGCTTGATGAAAACGAATGGTGACAAGTATGCTGTTGTGTTTGAGTGAAAAATAATTATTTAGAGTAGTGACAGTTTGTGACCAACGAATGCAAATTGATCATGATATTACAATATACACTTTCATCAACATAACGACTTGACGCAGGAGAAACACTTTCACGTTTTTCAATAACTCGATTCTTGACACTTGTTACTTTTACGATGTACCGTTGGGGTGCAAACTATAACGACCATTTTGTATGATAGTATGTTTTAGTTGTATTGTTGTGAGGACAATCATATGATGACTCAGCACTTTTCGTTAGCAAAGTAAATTGTTTTGTGTGTTAGATTTGTGGAAAGTAAGTCGAATACATATTTTTTTTTTTGTGGAAGTAACTATGTATTATTGTGATATCATTGGCAGGTCTCTCAAGCAGTGACCATGGTTTTGTTTTTGAAAGATGTATCGATATAATATTTTCTAAAAGTCAAACTCGGACGGTTATCATGACTGTGTAGGACTTACGATAAACACCTTTGTTACAAGAACTATGATATTTCTGTAAGTACTATAGTTGTGTGTTGGATTATTTGAATATTTAGATGTGTGACCATTCGTGTAAAAAAGTTTGTAGAGTCTAAACAACCATTTGGTTTCGTAGTGTGAGGATATGAAGTAAAGTCGACTACTTTGTGTGATGTAAATATCCTTCGTACTTTTGTAAGAGTTGTGGGAGGGTGCTCATTCATACCCTACAAAGTAACTAGTTGATACAAACAAAATAATGAATGACCGCCAACACATTGAATTCATAACCCAAGATTGTGAAAATTGTTTACTGTTAGACTAACATAATTCGTATCCAGCAAAACGATAGACACCAAAGGTTCGATGGGGTTTAAATCTGGATTGTATTAAGCGAAGTGATGAGTACCTCCAGTAATAAAATCGAAACGGCCAAAACAAATTTTCTGTGTCTTGGTTGTTGTAAATAACTATTTGGTATGATATTAGTTGAGTGTGTGACAATTCGTATCTGTCGAGGTTGAATGCTTAACCATATCGAAATGAATCCAGAGCACATGAAGTATACATTGGTCAGAATAGAATCGATGAGAATATTAACCATGTAGAGTGTGTTTGTTTAAAAATCATTTCCAATGCGGCTACTTTGATCGGTATTAATTCCATGTCATACAAAAAATATGAAACCATTGTACAGTTTCGTTTTACGAGAATATTGAGTAAAGTTGATTATTTTTTGTGTCACGAAAATATCTTGTGTTGATATTGCACACTGGTTTCGTTACCCAAGTGAGTGAAAATTGTTTTCTACTGGACAGATATGATTTGTATTTAGAAAAAACGACCCACACCGATAAAGCGACGTTGTTTAATATCCGCTGAGTGCGTGAAATTGCCTTACGATTTGATTTAGCGAGTTAATTGTTGGTGATTCAATCACATACAAGTATATGGTCTTTTAGTGACTGAGTATTGTGACGACATTTACTTTGACGAATGGCAATGGGAAAATGTCCAATTTCTCTGCTCGTGTGTGTTGCACAAATAGTTCTAGTATGCATTCAGTGAACATCATACTAATTGACAACGACTTTCATTAGTTTGGTTAGATGATGACAATTATTCTACAGGTTCAAATCGATATCACTACTATGAACAACAATACAAACACATTTTTCTAGATTTCAGTGTAGCACATACTTCGATTTTATTATTGTTAGGAGTTTTGTATTAACCAAGGTCGGTTGAATAGGATCCATCCAGTAAAGATATTCAAAATTGTTTCTCTGTTGATCAAAGTCTTAGAGTGTAACCTCGTAATGTTTTACGTTTCACACATTCGACAGAGAGTGTGAACAGAGTTTAACACGGATTAAACGACGCCGCTCGGAGTCCAAAGTGATTTACTCGTACTGCGTAAGATGAGTATGTTTCAATTCACTGCCACAGATTCTGACAATAAAGTATTGCACCGGTTGTTAACCAGCAAACGGAATTGTTGTTTCATCTTTAGTCTTGGTAACTGAAACGATTACATTTGTAAAGTATTTTCTGATATCCGCGATACCCAGAGTGATTTGTACCAAGGTGGAATGATCTGTCAATCAAGAACATTTCAGACACGTATAGTTTTACAACTCAATATGTTAATAGCCATGATAGTGAAAAGTTTGTTGCTGTCGTAATAACCTTCACCACATCGGCGGGTCTAATTAACACAAATAAATTAGTGATCAAGTCATGATCGACGATTACAAAATCTCATATGTCAAATCGATGTGACAATCCTTATGTTTACATCATGATAATTTTCAATATAACGCCTGCGTTCGATTGTAAGAAATGAATTCTCAACTACGTTGGTCAGACTTTCAAATCTCGTATACTCAAACATATTATGTTAATCTCAAGGCGTCTGCATCGAGTAGTAATTACTTTTGTCTTACAAAATCTATCGAGTAATAATTACTTTGTCTTGCAGAATATACCACGTAGTAATTCCTCTATCTTACAGAATAGTAACGACTTTTAAAGTTAATAAAAAGATGCGTCGTAGGGATATGAGTACAACCGAACTTGTTATGGATTTTAGGTTTTAGTGATTGTATGGACTCGTGTATGTTTGGCTGTTTTTCATACTGATACTGTTTGAGTTGGTCGGGTAAGTTACAAACGGATTTACTTGACAATGTTTTTGTGGTTGACTCTTTGAATATGGTAAAATGGTAAGATGTCGAGACGTAATACTATTTCCGTACACTCAATTAGAACAAAACATAACCCGCATTCAAATAATTCGTAAGCTACGAGTGGATTTAAAACTTGATGTTGTTTTGTGGTTAACTCAAGTCAGTGGTCGTGTTTGTGTTGATTTCAGGAATGATCATGAGGAGTTGGTCGGGTAAATTAGGTAATGTGGTAGTAACTATGACCGTACAGAGTTGCTGACATTCCAATATCTTTTACGGATTTAATTGTGATAAATTATTTCTCAGTTATTGTTCAGACATCCAAATCTCGTATACTCAAAATATAATATGTTTATGCCAAGTCGTATATGCACCGATTAGTAAATACTTTGTCTTCAGAATAGTAACGACCTTTACAAATGAATAAAAATTATCGGTCATACGAATACAGCCAGGATGAATTATTTCAAGTTTGTGAGTTGTGGTGATATAATCAAGTAAGTGAAAACTAGATTTTAACACCGGTTAATGTTGTGAATAATTCTTTTGAGTATGGTAAGATGTTAAATGGCTCTTTGAAAAACGGAAAGCGGGATTGCGAATAGAGTTGCAATGTTTGATTACTTGTTTCAAATCAATGTGCGTATAATCTCGAAATGTGACTGGGTGAAAGTTGGTAGTCATGTTTGTCAATCGTATTTCAATTCACACTACGCCAAAGTCAAAATATTTGGTTTCGGATTACCTCAATTTATCTATAGAACACGAATAGATTCCGACCCCGTGCTATAACTAGGTCGCTATGTCTGATGCATTATCGTGTCAGCGACGTAGGATTTACAATTATTTCACACCTTTTTGAATAAAGACCAACTTCGCAAAGGGTTGGATCAGAATTAAGTGAGAATTTGTTGGTATTCAAGTCACCGTCTGCGACGGTTCTGTTATTCGTTAGTTATTAAATTTTACCAGTGAAATCCAGTTCTGTGACATACTGATTATCAAAATATTACATTGTGGCGATTGGAATGTATGTAACAGCAAGTGACGATACTCATTTTCATGATTCACTAGGTTTTGGACCACTAAAACCTCAGATAATCGAATTCCTGGAGCCGGATGAATTTTCTGTGACTGGCAAACAGTTACAGAGTAAAACTTCGGATGTGTGTGGAGATCATGCTATCGCATTCTTGATAAAAAGAGCTCAAGGGTTTTCAACCGAGGAATACTTGGATAATTTTGGCGATGATAAAAAAGTGAATGATACGATTGTACGTGCTTTTGTGAAGAGTTTGATTTCAGAGTAATAAACGAATGTGTAAATGTGTATACTTGTGATTCTTGTTGTAACTGCGAACAGCAGACTATTCTGTAGGTGCGAAACAGCGAATAATCCGAAAGTATTATTCTGGTAGCAATCAATAGCGAGGAAAGAGAACACGATCGGTCATTTGACACCACTAAACTACACCATATATTATAATTTACGATCAAACTATTTCACACTGACCGGTCTAGTGTAATAATCGATAGTAGCGGATGGACGAGAAATAATTCAGCGCACAGGTCATTCGAAATATAGGTCGCACTGCTTAATCCTCGCAACGAGCCACGTTTCCGTTTGTGCGGCACGATATACACATTACCAAAGATTCATTCACATGACTATTTACTTGATACATATTCAACACCGGTCGAGAGATGCCTGAAAGTACGAATCGTCGCCGCATCCATAAGAATAACGATATATCATTGTCGTACTCGCCGTAATTTGGAATATACACATTACCTAAGGACCAATCACATGACTATTTACTTGATACATATTCAACACGAAGTACGACATGCCAACAACGAAGCCGTGTGCGAGCTATCCCTATGCTGAAAAGGGTTACCGTTCGACCACAAGACACAATAGCCGCTTGCCACCCCCGCCATAAGACATAAAAGCCGCTTGCCACCCCGGGTTTCCCAGCCGCTCACGACCCCCGCCATAAGAAATAAGAACCGTTCGCCACCCCCCGCCATAAGACGCAATAGCCGCTCGCCACCCCGCCATAAGGTATAAGGAGCCGCTCGCCACCCCCGGTTTTCCAGCCGCTCGCGACCCCGCCATAAGCGCCCCATGGCGCATCACGACCGATCTACTTAACTACTGTCGTGAAGCAGCCGAGATAAACCTTCAAAACTTAGGTTGGAAATCTAGTGTCGACTTCGGGGAGTTCGCGGGGGTCCATGACAGTCCAAAATGGGTTCGCGAAGACAAAAAGGTTGAGATCCACTGGTATACACTATACAGAAATGGAGTGGAACATAGGTCATGAATTGGGCTATCTGTAATGTGAGCTCTGGTGATTGCTATACTTGCTAGGGTCTGCAATAGATTTCTCCACGGGCCGGATGAAATCATCTAAAGGGCCGTGTCTGGCCTGTCAGGATTGTTTATGACAGTCCTTCTATACTTTTAGGTCGGTGCGGTTATCTGTTAATGTGTTTTATTGAGGTCCGAAACTACATTTTTTCTCCCAATGCAACTTGTTGGGCACTTACTATATATGCATTTGGCTCTTAAATTTTATGTATGAATTCTGTCAATAATATTGATTCTTCCATATATATTAGGCTTCTATAAAATGCACCAACAGGTTGCACATCTGGTGATTTCCAACCTTTTATGGTCGCGACCTCATTTCCGACTTGAAAATGTTCCGTCGCAATGCTTAAAACTTGATCAGCAGCATGATTACTACAGAAATTCAGCTTGCCCCCACTTACTCACTGCCTAGGAAGCTAATTACGTCCAAGATTATCGCAATCCCCAGATAAAGGCGAACGACCTCAAGATTTGGAACCACTGTCTGTGACTGAAGTATCCAATCGTTCTTAACCAACTCTAGGAATATAACGTTAGCTTAAAATTGCGATTACAATCAGACTTATTTCAGTAAGTGATGGTCATTTATATTTATTTGGATTACATTTTTGGCTAGGGTAGTGTCTGGTGCCTATACTACTATCATTATACGACGCATGAACTCGCGCGCGGTGCGAAGAACAATTTTGAATAGCATATATCTGCTTAAAAATATTATTGTTTATGTCGATTTACGAAAAACTTTTGAGCCTGCTTCACGCCTTCAAAATTCCGGACATTTAGGCATATTTTTAAAATTCCTCCTGGACGCAGATTTTTCAGTGAAAATCCGGACATGTCCGGAAAATTCCGGACGTATGGCAACCCTATGTTAGTACCAATATTATTGGCCAAATGCATGCGCAAACTTGAGAAAAAAAATCGCAAGACCAGTAAATTTATGCATACTGATTTTTCACAGAAGTTATATTAGCGATTGGTGCATGGTTAGCCGAAAACACAAATAGAAGTGTGGGGGGGTCTGTTGAGTCAAGCATTCCAGAATTTGTTTGATTGGTACCAAGACCATTGTTTTTTGAGGTCTACAAAGTGTTGTTGCAGCCCTGCTAGTAACAAACACTCGGTAACGCCCGCCTTATTCTTCAGTCAACAGGTGTTTGATCGGTTAAAATGATCTTTTTTAATCATTGGGCGGATCGGGGAAAATTTTGGCTCGAATCTCGTCCATGGGGGCACGAGATTAAAAAGATTGGGAACCACTGCGCTAAATATTCGCAAACGGGAAGCTGAATATTTCGAGCAAACTTAACTAACGAAGCAAAAAAAAATCAAAATTGGCATGGTGCTTGCTCGTTTAGTGTTTTATTTTTTATGGTGCCAGCGCCTTGCAGAGAGTGATCCGACGTTGAAATGCCAAAAATTTCAACCAAAGATGTTATAATGACGTGAAAAATTGCATTAAATGAAAGAGTTTCACACATAGAACGCGAACGCGAACGCGAACGCGAACAACATGGTAAGTTACCAATTCTGCGACTGGGCTGTTAAGCGATTGTCTAATCAACTCGGTCTTTGAATTACTCTACTCAGTCTTAACTCAGTATTTTAATTACTTTATACTCACAGTCAGAACGTAAGGTTCCATATTGCATTACATAATGCGAAAATAGTAGTCTCAAGCATTATAAGAGATGTACTAGCATGTGAAGATGGATTGCGTTATGAAGGCTTAGGGTATTATCTGTGCGGAAGTTAATTGTCAAGTCAACGCATTTCGACCGCCGTGAAGTACTGTAACACTATAAAACGTATCTAGTTTTGACACAGTCACGTATTTAGTAGGGAAAAAACCATAACCGCCGCACCAGAAACTCCGCAATTAGGGGGTCAGAGATCGAAGGGGCCCCAAAATTATTCCGTGAATTGACATAAATTGTTGAGTACTATTCTTTAAATTTAAGCCACATTTCAAGATTTTTTCGCGCTCTGCGCGATTAAGTGTTACCGGGTATCTTGGTTATTGGGTGCCCTTCCTCCAAGAAAAAATACGCATGATTTATAGAAATGGGCATTTTGACGTCGGCCATTGCGGCGCCATGACGCACCAAGACAACTGAAGCTTTAGCCCATGTAACATACGACTCCGAAAAGTGCGCCAGACGATCGGCAGCGAGAGAACCTTGGCCGAAAAGGACCGTCCTTATGCTGACCGAAAACTTCGATGTATTGACATTATACATATATGTTTAATTGTCCATGGCCAGGCGCGTAACGATAGGCTTACCATATTTTGGAAATCCAAAAAGAGGACACTTTTTCAGAAATTTGCAAGCTACAGAACCGGAGTGAAATTCTCAAAAATAGGTTAAATTCCTCCCAATTTGTGATCGGTTGACTAAAAAAAAAAAAGGTCATCTCTTCCGCTCAGAACTCAAAAACACGCTTTTTACTCCACATCGCCAGGTGGATGACTAAAAAAAAAAAAAAAAAAAAAAAAAGGTCATCTATTCGCTCAGCGTTTTTCAGCCGTCGGAGCTTCACTTCTGCGCTTATATGTGGCATTTCACTCGCAATTTGCTCTAAATCTGCTCTAAATACTAAAAAAGAGGACAAAATCTCAAAAAAGAGGACAAAAGGGCGTCCTCCGAGGACACTTTCAAAAAAGTCAAAAAAGAGGACAAATCCTCTTAAAAGAGGACGTATGGTAAGCCTACGTAACGAGCCGAAAAATAAGGGAGGGTTTGAAACAAAAGGGGTGGGTTCGATTTTTTTTCGAATAGCATCAATTCCATGCGATGGGTAAATAACGATTATACAACATCTCCGTGTTGGCGATTATAGGCGTATAATAAGCTTGTCTACGAGTCCGGAAGTGCTGTTAATGAGCGACTCCCTGATCTGTCGTGAACAATGAAATACGCACGCGTTGAACATTTGAATACGCGCGCTTATCAACGCGTCCAACAATTAAATACGCCCGCTCATCAATGCGTCTTACGTAGCCTGGGTGACGATTTGCGCAAGTCAAAATGTACGAGTTTTTATGGAATATGTGCTATAATGATGCCGATTTCAGGTGGTTCAAACCTTACCTATTTTATAACTCATGCCTATTGGACTATAACCCAAGACTAGTGGAAATCAATTACGAAGGTACCGTACGCACACGTCGCACGTGATTGCGGACATTCGATGTCATTCAGGTACGAGATGTCACTCACTCTTTAATCACAGTCGCTAATCAGCAATCAGCATATACTTAATAGCATTTTATCCAAGCCATCGAGAAATAGGAGCCAAATCATGTAAGGCCCAAGACGCGGTAGTTAGGCTAGCGATACTAGGCCTATTGCGTACTAGGCCTATTGCAGATACGATTGTGTAGGCCAGCGACGATATCGTGCGAACAGGGCCTATTGCAGATGCGATTATTCAAGCCAGCAGAATTAGGCTTGTTGGAGACGCGGTAAATCAGGCTAGCAACGATTGCCGAACGTGCGACAATGAGTGACCTGATTTCGCAATCATCTCAGCGGGAGATCGTGTCGCGTTACATTGTGCAGTGCAGTGCGCACGGACAATTTCGCTAATTGGCAACACGCCTTTCGTTAATTGGCCGCGTGCAATACTGATAATACGACTTATTGAATTGCAACCGAGTATTAGCGTCAGAGCGGTCATTTGAAAAGTCCGGGTTTTCGCGGTAAAGGAGGGGGTTTCGCGTTTCTAAAGGAGGGATTTCGACCCCCGAACCCCCCTCCGCCGCCCCTGGATATGGGACTGTCCATGGGCGTCTAAATGGCTGGCACCGAATGTTACTGTCCTGGCAATCTGAACCCCAAAAGACAAATGCCATCCCGCAGAGAAAAATTATTGGCCAACGAATAAAGACCTATTTAAAATCGTGTGCGTCTTTTAGTTTGGTACGTTATGACGATTTCAATATCTTTGTACATATAGCTGACAGGAGTTAACGAAATGACATTATGTAGGATGTAACGAAGTCAATATACCAACGGGTCCGCCCGAATATGTTTGATTTAATTATTATTGACGGGACGTACATTTTCCAAGACACTTCCCTCATATTGACCGATTGTGGGATTTGTTATCACCCTATGCGGGGCCCAAGACAAACGCGTGGGGGTAGGGGATCTGGCGAAGTGCTGTTTCGGTCCTGAGTAGGATATTGATGTAGGAATGAAGTTAGCAAGCTAATATAACATGAGTTAAATATGCTGCCTTTTAAAGACCACAGTGTTAGTGAACTATTGGACAGATACAGGGACTATTGATGGATTGGTTAGGTATCCTATAATAATGAAGTGCAATTGTAAACTTTTAGCTGATTTGAATCAGGTCACTTTGTGGACAGATTCAAATCCTAATTCAGTGCCGGACGGCGATTATAGTATTCTAATACCATATTATGTTTCGACGTCATGAATAGAAAAAAGACATTTCACGTTTGTATATTTCGTACTAACACAAACAAATTTATGTCCGTGACTAGTTGCCTGTTCGTGTACCTATCTCATATGGTAAAAATACAGTAACAAATATTTACTTGAATTGATATTACAGCATATTGGCATATTAAATTGGTTACGACGATACATCATGGGTAGTACAGACCTAATTACTTTTTTGCATTACATGAAAAACTGGGAAAAAGAATCTGATGACAATATAGATTCCTTGATTTCCGAGCTACAATATTTTCTAAAACTCGGTGATTTCGAATGTGGCCCCGCCATCGACAAAGAATTCCGAATTTTGACCGATTTAGTACAAACCGTGCAAAGGGAGAAGATCGGCACCGGTGTTTTGCACATTATATCGGATATAGGCGGGATAATAGCGATATGGGAAATGGCTTTTGGTATGGGCATTTATCTGAGTTATGGAGCCGCTGAGATCGGAGTTAAATATACATCAACCGCATTCGACGAACTCAAAGCTAAGATCGGTACAGCAGATACCGATATCGCCTCCAATATTAACGAAGACCTTAAAGCCTACATCGAAAAGTTCAAAAAAAACAACAAGCTGATAAATGCTCGGGCGGCGAAAGGAATGGATAACCGACAGTGTCGTTCTTTACTGATGCAGTTCATGGCTTTTGTTCAAATGCAGGAAGATACGATTACTGTGGCGAATTTCAAGAAATATGCCGCATCGGCAAGAGTGGCCTACGACTGCGACGAAATTAATGCTGTTTGTGACGCGCTCGACGGCCTCAACTTCGGTGAGCGCACTCAGACCGAAGTCAATGAGCTCATGAAGACCTTGTCAGGATGGAAGCTACCTGGATGGGCTATGGGAGGGCTGGGGTTGGTCCGAAATGTTTGCTTTAATATCATGACTTATAAAATGAATATTGCTAAGACAAAAATAGCAAAACAAGCCGCGGAAAATGAAATTCCTGGTGAAGAATTCGAATATGGTGCATTTGAAATGATGGACATGCTCGGCAAGTTTACGGCTGGCGTTACTGCCGCGCTGACTGCCTTCGATGTCTTTCTGACAATCATGGATCTCGCCAGCTTCGACAAACAATGCGATGAGATGATTGCCAAATTGCAAGGAATAATCAAGGATGAATACACATCTTACTTCCTCAATATTCAGGAAGCGTGTAAAAAATACAAGAACGCAATTGCTGCAAATGGTACTAAGGATGCAATCGCTGCAAAGGCGACTAAGAAAGAAATGACTGCATTTGCTACTGAGGTCGTATCAGCATCTGCAGATAAAAGTCGATGCTGCGTCGTACTTTGATGGAATACGGATTTGACGACAGATTTGGACGATGAGTTTACCAATGATGAATCATCCGATGTAGATTGATAAATAATTGTATTGATCAATAAATCCATATTATTGTTAGCTTCATATCTGATAGCCTAAATGTTTGGCAATGGCAACGGCCATGAGCTTTATCATCGGCTAACATTCATTTCATATTTGTATTCGTGCGATATATTACCGAGAATAATAATTTCGTCACCGGGAGAGGCCGTTCAATCATTCTTTTCTGGATACTGGAGTCGACTTTTACCAAACCAGGTTGCACCAAGATAGAGAGCTTTTGTATTATACCTATAAGCAATTTTTTCGCTTGTACTAATACTTTTTATGCCCGTGACTTGAATAGTGGATGGATACATATAACCCGCGTGAGAAAATATTAATGTAATAATACCCAAGTGGAAACGGAATTATCTTTTTATGTCTATATATATCCGCGAATCCAAGTCTAAGGGCATCTGCCTCCGCAATATGGAACCTCGCCGCAAGTCATTGTCTTGAATAATAAAAATGTGTACAAACCAGCATCGTGACTTCTTTCGCTCTGCCTTACCACAAAACATTTACACCACAATGGTCAATAATGTGCCCGCTTGCTGCAAATACTCGGTTTCACGCCATTGCAGCACAATGGCATAATTGTGACACAAGGTGCCACTCCGCTCAGTATCAGTTTAATAACATTTTCATCTTTTCATCACAAAACTTCGATACAATGAAAAAATAGGAAGGTGTCGAAACGTCTTGGAATTAGGGTTGTGTTTAAAACAAAAATCAATTTAAAACAAACATGTTTAAAACAAGGTGATTGTATGAAACATGTTTTTTCAAGCCATGATCCCACGCATATTCAATTACAACGCCATAGTGGTTTGATATTCACAATTAATATCTGATTTGAAAAACTCTATATAAGACCACCGACAGTGGCGTTGTCAAATCAGTACGCTGGAGTGTCTACGAAAGCAGGATGGAAGATAGCTATACGGGCTTACTTATTGTGTTAGGGCGAAGCTATGCCCGATGATAGAATGTTATTCTGAAACCTAAACTGTAAGTCTATATTGATGTGCTGAAGGGGCCTTTGTGGTATAAGACATGCTATTAGTGGGACTGGGCACAATGATTCAGGTACTCGAGTCTGTCTTCCAGTATTGAAACTGAAAGTTATTTTATCAAGGAGTATCACGGTTTCAACAGTACATTTTGCCGTGACATCACAATGAGTGATATTCAAACGCTAGTTCGACTTGAGCATAATGCATGATTCGGAGTTAAATCACTCAGGTGCTCAATCTTGCCCAGCCTTAGCTAGTAGCTATTAGTGGGGATAACGAATAAATAAATGGGATAGCTGGTATCTATATCTTAGGATCGGGATAGTCTAGCTAAGTAATAGGTGGGGCCATGCACGATGGGAACTATACTTTACATACCTTATCTGTGGTTTGGAAGAAACGTCACTCTCTTTAATACAATTAATGAAGGCGTTCACGAACAATTGGATTTTATTTACACGCCACGTACAAAAAAAAACACTGGCGTTTGGCACAACAAAATATTCCTCAAGTTGACCAGGACTAAAATACCAGGAAAAAATGCCCCGTCACATCGCTCGGGATGGTGAGATCGGGCAAATGCGTTCGGGATTCAGAAGTCCCGGCTTGCGAGGCCTGGAGTGTGCAAGAGTGCGTGATAGTCGTCCGGACGGTTTGATTTTCCTCACAAAGCCCAATGGTGGTCAAAACTTTTCCTCAGTCTTGAAATCAAGGGTTTATTTTAATTCTCAGATTGGGGTCGCGTCCAGCTGGAGATGTTGACCCAGCAGAAGTTATGTCCCATTCTGAGATACCTAAATATCAGTGATACCCTTTCAACTAAAATGCTGGCCCAATCATATGGGGATTAATCCTTGGGGCTATGGGCACAGCGATTCCAGTACTCAATCTGAATTTAGCATTAATTTTGGTGATTTGGGCCGAGTATTGGAATTGCACGCTTTTAGCCACTGGGTGTTCGATAAATTTTTTATGTGCGCAGGGCGAATTGCTTTAAATGCTTCTTGGCTGGCAAAGTCCAGGATATATTTTCTGTGAAACCCACATGTAAATAGTAGCACCTAGAAATCAATATCTGATTAGAGGCTACCTAGGGTAAATGCCGGAGTAATCAGCTCATGAGGCGTAGTCCAGGGTGAAATCACAGGTTCAATGAAGTTTCTTTATCCAGCAAGTTTTCCGGTAGCCTTCGATAATGTCTATGCGTTGGACAGGTAGTGTTTTACGGGGGCAGAGAGTTATAAGTGTTTCCCAATAACTACGGTTACAGGTAGCACTGGATGCATAGAAAATTTTAAGCCAAGCATATATAGTAGCAAGGTAATCAGTGTTCTGCGCTTGGACACCGTATTAATAGTATTTAAACCATTTCATGATAGCTGGTTAATGTGCTTTGGGACCACAATTTTCATAATAAAGAAAGCAACCTATAACAAGTTCGTTACAGTTGATGCCTCCACAGATGATAATAATTTCCTTACTTGCTAAACCATAAGTTTACTACTTCGAAACTCCTTTCCTGCTAATATTGAAGTGACATTGCCTTTCTGCACTGTTACCAGAAGAGAGCAGTATAAGTCTAACATAATTGCAATGATAATCCATTATAATATTTGCCTTTTTTGTCTAAAATTTTGATTACGGACTCCATATAGTAGGCTTACCATACGTCCTCTTTTAAGAGGATTTGTCCTCTTTTTTGACTTTTTTGAAAGTGTCCTCGGAGGACGGCCTTTTGTCCTCTTTTTTGAGATTTTGTCCTCTTTTTTGAAATTTTAGGTCAGATTTAGAGGAAATTGCGAGTGATATGCCGTAAATAAGCGCAGAAGTGAAGCAGAGCATAGAAGATTGTGGTTGTCCAAAATTACAATGACTTAGATGCTAGATCTGATGGGGAAAACCACCCAAGGGGGTTCCGTAGCGGAACAGTTTCTAGTCTTTCTGGATAGTTTGGTATAATGTTGGCATAAGATTAGGTATAGCACTACGCCATTTTAGTAAAAAATTGCACAAGTAATATTGCATAACATAGTCATCAGTAATTTCTTGAATGAATTTTCGTCGGTTGAAACTGTGAATCTGTCATTTTTGCATTAGTCTAATGGTGCATCTCGCAATTTCAAGAGTGGCCGATACTAAGTAATTGAGCGTTAAGTCATGTAAAATCTCGAATAAGTACATGTATCTTTATCTGACCTTGTGGTATTAACGCATCCACATCATTGGTACATTAATTGAAATTGTCCAGTCCAGTATACCAGACAGATTTATAAGTTTTGAGGCATCTATCACAGAACGATGCGAAATAGTTAAGCCACTATAGCTACTGTGAGGTTGAAATTTACCTGAATTCTTTTTTTGCCAATCAAGTAGACCGTCATAAGGATTCAGCCCAATCCAAGCAACGTCTCAGCAACAGTGATCTATGCTGGTATCACACACTCGGTGAACTTTGGATATTATAACCAGTTGGCAATCCCGGCTCTTTTAAAATCTGCAACGCCGCGAAGTTATATACCATTAAGCATTGATTAATTACTGAGGAAGGTTAAATTTACGCTGAAACTGAGTCACGGTGATTGATTGCTTCATACCAATACCGGGGTTTGTATATTATCAATGGTATCACCAACCATGACTTACCCGACGTGAGGTTTCGAAAATCAAGTCCGGCCACTTTTTTTCAGCTGCGTTGAAACTCAGTCCTAATTGGTAAATATAGAGCCATTTTCTTTGCCTGAATGCCAGTAGATGCAAGCTCAAGCTGAATAGACGTCCATACTGTGGTATCTATCAGGATTAAACCGTAACAAGACCTTTATAGGCTTAAAAAGAAAATGTATTGATAAACTCCCACTCATCAACAGTTTATAACACTTCTGAACAGCATGCTGCAGCCTGTTGACAACTTCCTTGTCAGTTTTCTGCACTATTATAAGAGTAATTTGCAGATTAGGTCTTAAATTCTAGACAATAAGGTAGCCTCATCTCATTTTTAGTAAATTCATTGTTACTGGTGAAGTTACCTATTTGCAGAGGGCACTTTTGCCTACGTTTGTTCAGGCTCTGTGTTTTTGAGAGAGGGAGAGAGTATTTTATTTTTAACTCAGTCTGGACTAGACAGCAGACAAGGCAGCAATAATGGCGATACATAGTACACTGCATGATATTTGGTATGATACGATGCGATCTCACAATATTCTTATGCAGATTATTGAGCCTTTGACGATGAAAAAACCTAATATTATGAGCATATGATGTTCCACTGATTGTCATATATCACACGTCTTTGCTTTTAAGCTAAAAAATGTCTAACAATATTCAGAACTGACGAGAGATTTCAGATTTGATAATTTTGCTCATTGCTGAGAATTCCAGTTATACGTTATGGTTGATATTCAGTTCCTTTCAATTGTAGATCATAAATCACTCAATAGTATGGGCCCAAACTCCAAAAACTAGAGCAAAGGTCGGGATCTTCAAGTAATACGAGTTTTGATATTAGCAAAGTACTTTGTCGAGCCCTGGTGACCTTCTGATTTCGAGGCATAAAGGCCAAATCTAACTGAGTTTAGTTCAATAGTGTATGGTCACTTTTGAAGACATGATATACACAAGTAATAGATAGTGACCGTTTTGGTTGAAAACCTTTCCCTAATATAATATTGAGTGTGTGTGAGAGAGAGAGAGAGAATAACTGAAATGGTGGTATTTATTAACTATTTTCTAGACCCACTATGAATAATAACCAGTAGAAGTAAACGGATGTGAAGACTAACTCCAAACAACGACCACCTATGTTGTAAAAGAACCACCGTGTGTTTATTATGAAAAGGTATGGTAATCATCTTGAAATAATACGCCATTTATTTATTTATTCATTTATTTATAGAAACTTGTTCAATATGATGAAGTTTTGTTGAAGCATTTCTTTTTATTGTATAGATATATTTCTTGAGCGTGGGCATAGAGCCGATATTACGGTGTTCGCTGCTTGGGGGTAGTGCCTGGTGTCGGCTAGCGGAACCGTATATGGCGCGACCCAATAGCTCACAGCAATGAGATAAGTAACCCTTTTTCAATAAAACCGTAGAACATCTTAAGAATCACCTACGAATTGAATTCTTACCTTGTTGGACAGCATCCAACCGCAAGGTAATGTGTAATTGTAGTTATGTATATTTAGGTATATTTTTGTGTAAGTCGTACGTTTGTCCATACCGCACGGTACCTCCCTCCGCCCTAGAAGTAGATGCGTTTCCGGTTAACCCTACCCGTGGTAAGGAGAGCCGTTTCTATTATAATACATAAAATCACTATATGGGGTTGGTAATGTAGTAATGACGTATATAGAAGTAGATTGTGAGAAAATCTCACTTTTTGACACCCGTGGTTGCGTGAGTAGACGCTGCATTTCAACCACGATAGGGAGGAAGGAGGGACAAATATATCGTCGCAAAACAATGCATATAAAGTTACAGTATGTATATATATAAGCACCCACGAAAAAATTGATAAAAGAATTTCAAAATAAAATAAACACTTGTGGCGGATAAAACATACAATAAGGAAATTTGCCATGTGTAAATATAGTAATATATAAAACGAATATCTAATGATAAAATGCCCTTGTGGGTTAACAAAATGTTATCTAACATAACTTAGATTGAAGTCGGAGTCGGACTTGGGATTGGATTTGGGCTCGGAATCGAATTCAGACCCCGATGTGAACCAAGTGATCTGAAAACTTTTCGTGTGTAAATTTAGGATTAATTGACACCAAGTATGAAATATTAGTAGTGATAACATGTGTCCGCGATTATGCTGCATGGAATCCGAGATCGAGCGCACAGTCTGGGTACCACAAAAATAAGTGTCTCGCGATCAAGGGCTGAAATCGCTGAGATCACTGAGATTCCTGATGATGACACATACGTTAGCAGGAATATCAGAGTATCTATGTGACATTGGCCGATGAGTCTAATTTAAGACTCCGCCATTGGAAACAATGGTATGACTTCGCCACGAGTGACAGCACAGGACTGGAAATGATAGATTATCCAGAGAAGCCTGGATGAATAAATTAATAGGCACAGGACTGGAGTGCTAGATTAACCAGAGAAGCCTGGAAAAACTAAATTAATAGGCACAGGACTGGAATGCTAGATTGACCAGAAGCCTGGAAAACTAAATTAATAGGCACAGGACTTGAATGCTAGATTAACCAGAAGCCTGGAAAACTAAATTAATAGGCACAGGACTGAAAATGCTAAATTTTTCAGAGAAGCCTAAAAAACTAAATTGATAGAGCTGACTGATAAAGTCTTAGGATGCACTCAATGATTTGGCATCCCTATCTGGTTTAATTAAACTGTGTTTAATGAAGAAATAATATATAACCTGAATAAATAGATATATATGATAGCCTATATGTGTAGTAATAGTGATGTATATGTAATCGGAATAAAATAGTATGGTAATTAGGTTAGAAAAGACCCTAGAACACATAGGAAAGTGTACTACAAATAATATGAACTTGAAAATGGCAAATAAATTGGCCCCATCCACACATTTGTTTTCCGAAACAGATGTGTCGTTCATCAAGAACCACGTTAGTCATAGGTCCACCCTGTCGACACATTCGTTTTACGAAGCGGGTGTGTCAACCGTTTGTTATATCGATATCTGTACAAGAGTTGGGATAATGTTATTTTACCGAGTTCATTTTTGTGCTATAGACGTACGCATAAATTGCGTCATGAAGTACAAGTGTCATTCTCATTTTCGAACTTATAAGACAGATTAAATACGATATCAAGATATTCTACACACCCGTGTAGTTAAGTTATCGTATGAATCGATGACGGGACATATGAATTCATTCCGCACGATTTTGTCGAAAGCCTGTTCCGTCAAGCACTAATGTACCGAGAGGACAACGAGTTATACAAGAAGATGGAATCGCCACCCCACGATATCGCGATTCTCCCGGAGCAAAACGGCAGTTATATTCCACCTTGCAATCGCCGAGCTGAACTTTATAGATTGGTGACATTCCGTCCATATCGAGAGAAGCTTCATTTTTGCCAACTGATATGGCGGCCGCGAGATTTTATTGGTCTGGATACAAAGATAGAGTGAAGTGTTTCGGCTGCGGTGTAAACATGGACTACGCCTGAAAAGCGAGCAAAAAAACGTTCACCGGCCGCCGAAATAGGAACGCAAATACGCGTCGCTCGAACCAGATTGTCAGAGGAAGATGCCAAGAAGATGCAGTTGGACAGCAAAAGATTTAGCAGAAGTCACACAGAAAAGAGCCACCAGCAGACGATCAGATATTCATTTCACTGTGAACGATGTCGTACAAGACCCTTTGATACTATTCGATATAGTGCCAGTCGATTCAAATACACAAACTGCGCAACAGTCAAAGAGTAGACTGGGCAACTCTGTTTATGCTAGAAACAGAATTGGGACGCCATCAATATTAGAAATTGCATATGTTGAAGAAATTGCTGAGAATCTGATGGTTATACAAGAAACCATACTTTGCCAACAATACAAGAATAATAGGAGTGAAATTACCCTGATCCCCTGTGGACATCTGGGTCAGTGTCAAGAATGTTCGTCCGATGCTGAGCGCTGCATATTCTGCAATGGGAAAATATCGCAAAAGATCAAAGTGTATGGAGCTTGACGGTGCAGGCAAGACAAACGTATTTCTGTCTAATGGACTGGTATCAAAGTATAGTACTGTGCAGTGAAGCTAATTCGCTTTATTATGTTTAAATACTATAATCACTATGTTCTTGATAATTACTATCAGGTTGCTTTAAATGGCGCTAACATTTTCATGCCCTGAACATGGTTGAGAGTTTATGAACGTTTATTATGTGGATAGTTGTCGTCGCTGCGTAATTGCATTTGTGGTTGATTGAGGATGAGGTCATATTATTAAGTATTAAATCATTTATTTGGGTATTTCGTGATCTATATTTGTTCATTCATTTTGTGTTTTTGTGTTGACCATATAGATGTTAAACGTTAGGCGGGTTTGACTTTGCGAGGTTTGTGACGGTTCGCCATATGTGAAAGTAGCGTGGCCCTGTAGGATGAAATATGGTATTACGTAAGCAACAGTACTTGTCTTTGACATGTTGTTCAATGTCATAAGTAACTAAAATAGATACCCCTCCCTACATTAACGTCACAGATCCTCTACATTGTCAAACCTATTACAATGAGTGTTTATAATAATCTATGTTGTACCGTCTCGTACAGTAAGGCGTTATAACCGACCACGCCTTATGCTAGTGTCGGGACCCTTCGCCCTAACGGGATAGAAGTTTAGAATTTGTGGTAAATTAGATCTATGGTCTGTGAGACACGGTACATACGAATGAATAAAAAGCTAAAACACCAGTACCATCGAACCCAGAGATATAGTAGATTGTGATCAAAATACCATTGTAATTGAGTGTTGTGTAATGACACAATATTTCATGAATGAATTTTTCGGCAGGATAGGCCGTCACATGAATTATATGTGTAAACCAACCTTGGAGCTGCTTTTCGGCAGGACAGGCCGTCGCATGAATTATATGCGTAAACAAACCTTGGAGTATTGAGAATGTTTATTAATCGTGCATGTTGATGAATAGGTTTAGATAAAACTTGTAATATAATTGAAGCATGTTTACCAATTTTATCGGGTTTTACTCATAGAAACCTCATTCCTCTTTGCATGATTAACTGATTGGAGTATTTGGTTGTTATAAGCCAAGGGGCTTGTCTATTGTATGAATAGTTTGAGCCGCTGGACCTTCTAAGGTCACTGCTTCGTTCGATCAATCTACAACCAATGCTTCAATCAACGTAGACAACACCGGGTTGTATAAGGGGTGTGGAAAATGTGGAAAAGCCAGGAGATGGGGTTGAGCTCTGTGAAGTAAATCGAACCAAGTGTGGAATACTTGCATGGCAAGCGCCATGAAGCTACACCAGGGGTGGGCAACATACGGCCCGCAGGCCGGATCCGGCCCGCGAAGGGATTTTGTCCGGCCCGCGGACAGGTTTCTGTCTTACATGATAATGTGGCCCGCGGCCCCAGTATTCAGAGATTCCCTGCTACTTGCGTAAACGTCAAATTTTAGTGACTGTATGTTATTATACACATGTATGCGCACTGCGCAGTGAGCGAGGGTGGTGTTTACTCGTAAGTTAGTCGAAGCGAGAAGACTTGCATTATCGGCATTTACGATGTAATCAACCCTAATGTCATTTGTGGTAGGCCTAATGATGGTGTTTGTCGACTACAATGGTCATTTACACTAGGCCGATATTTCATATTTTTGATTCCGTAACCGTCGACTTCACTGTAAAAAATCTGGTAGATTTACTGGGAAATCTCTGTAAATTTTGCCACGAATTACCGGTCGCAGCCAATTACTGTGCGTATCTTGTAATTTTACATTTTCATATGTAATATTACCTTAATATAGCTGTAAAGTAAGTTACCAGAATTTCTTCGCAAAATTACTGACAGTTACTCGTTACTGCAGTTTACCGGGCTATTGGCAAAATTGATTAGCTTCAAAATCGCTGCAGCCAATGTATACGTAGAACTGAATGTTACTGATATATCATTCTAGAGGTGATTTGACCTGATTGAACCTCGTTTGCGAGACTGGGGTCTGTCATACCGAAATTGTTGGCCCTAGTATCAATTTAAGCTTAGTGGGGTACAAGAAATAACTGACAATCGTAGCTAATGTGGTACACCGTAGCCATATTATATTATACGGCAATGGCTGTACGGCCAGTCTCGCTGGTTACATTCGTTGTCACGGATAAGACTGATAAGTTAGAAAATTAGTTCAGGATGTATAATATTGCTCGGGGAAACTAGAAATATCAGCACCGCATGCTCAGCTGACCATTTGTTAATGGCGGACAAGGCGACCTGTAATAGGTTACGTTAGGTGACTGCTTTTTCTGAGATTCGTAGTAAACAACCAACGCACAACTGTGACATCACAAGCAGCGTCTGGTTAAGTAAGTACAGTAAGTAGTGAACAACACATGGAATAAATATCAATTTATACGAAATTAGATGAAAAAATGGACTATATGCAATGATAAATGTTTCTGTATGGTAAAAACGACCCAGATCAAACATTATAACGTGGCCAGTAAATATTATTGGTGTCATGTGTCAGCGGATGAATACCCTTTATTTTGAAATCGTTCGAGTGTCGTCTGGCTCTGGCCAGTGGCCATTAGTGAGATTTGAGCAAAGGGTGGAGCGAAGCTTGTGCTTGAAGAACGTGGACACGATCGTTGAAGATTCCTAGGAATGCTGAATGGAATACGCATCTTAAAAGGTAATACAGTACTACATAGTATTTGTTACCGTGAATATCTGACTCTGCACACCAGCCCTTGATGACTTAGATTTCATGATTGATATATTTCATTCG
The DNA here is from genome assembly GCF_051294905.1 of Botryllus schlosseri. Lineage (NCBI taxonomy): Eukaryota > Metazoa > Chordata > Ascidiacea > Stolidobranchia > Styelidae > Botryllus > Botryllus schlosseri. The sequence goes on along the minus strand of NC_137248.1, from coordinate 14,219,605 downwards.
CTGCATTCTCTGCTCTATTTTGGGATATTTGTCGACTTATATAGTGACCACATACTCCGCCGCGGAGGAGTTGAAACTGTTGGCTTGGTAATGTCATTTTCGGGCCGTAGCATAGAGATGTTTTCATCCACTGCTGGATTTGTTTGCCACACATGCCACCTTAAATTAGGAACCTTTTGCTTCAATACAGAGATAAAGTAAGTCATGAATCTCTGCTATGTCATGTAATAGGCGGAGCCGTCATCACACAATGTGCCAGTACCGGTACTTCAAAACATGTTATATTTTTGTTAGCCTATTTGTCTTAGTCTTTATAATGTCATGTCCACTGTCCAGGTTAGGAACTTTGCTTTATATAGCGACTTACGCATGAATTCTTTTCAGTGGAACTGCAAGATACTAGTTACACAGAAGGAATGAGAACGAGAAAAAGAAACAATTGGAAGTTTGGCCGGTGGTGGAATTAATTCACGTTTTCTTGAGACCACTCGTGTTACTGCATGTCTCCTAAAGAAGAATTAGACCTCCAGCAGCAATATTTTTCCATCGATAACCACTTCATCGTGATATCATGAATGAATATACAGTTTGTTCCAATGTCGTTTTGAGGATGTGAAGAAAATGTTGCGATATTTTTGCATCGGGTTGCTTTGCGATAGGTATGGATGTACGTGAATTTACAAGCTGATATGTAATCCTGATTTACAGGGACAGCATGTAGGTAGGTAGGCGGTTAAATGACAGTCTCGATCGCAAATGTACAGGAGAACATGTAGATTGGATATACCGGAGGTGACTGTAACATTACAGTCTGGTGTGTAAAGTGAGATTACCGGACGGGTGTAAGTTAAATTTACATTGACTAACGGTAATGTTAGATTACCACGAAATGTCTGGCTACCGTGCTTCCAAACATTTCGCGGTAAATCGAGGTTTTTATTTTTTACAGTGTTGTAGCACGACATACTTCTGGGCTTTTGTAAGACATCGCTTATGCCAGGGGTCGCCAACTCGAAACGGGTCGCGGGCCACTTTCAAATTTTGTAGAGGCCGCGGGCCGCATGAATTCAATATCGAGATAAAATAGGCCACACAGTTGAACAACCACGCTATATCTCGTCACCTATACTAAACCAGGGTGGCCAACCTGTGGCCGTAGAAGGGAAATTTGTGGACAAGTAATTCAATTAGTACCGTATGTGCGGGCGGCCGTCGACATGCAATTTGAATTTACAAATTGAGTCTCGATTTTTTGAGAGATCCTAATCAATCTTGAAATTTTCTTCGCGCTGCGCGCGATTCAATGTAACTTCGTTTATCTATTTTAATATAGTGGCGCCCTTTGCAATCATAGCCCCACAGTACAGACGTGAACAGCAGAGGAAAATGATGCGCCTCATATAGAAATACCAACTCGGAGTCTTGTACTCCTCACTATACGGACAATCTTGATGGTAGGTCAAGAAATAATAGCATGCAACCAAGTGACTAATTATAATTGGCCCACCCGAAGATGCATCATCATTGATATATTGTCCTAAATTTTCGAAAAACACACCCTCCATCAAATCTACAGTTGAATCTGATGACATCGGATGAGAAATAATATGAAAAATAGAATTATTTGTGACGAAATTCATAGGTGAATCGGAAAATATTTTCGCGCTTCGCGCGATTATGTACGGCCCATAACATAACCATGACCAGTCACCAGTGACCACTCGCGAAGTCGGTGCGTATAGTAAGCCTATGTGATTAAATGGATAAGTCCGGAGTGGACATGGACACTATAACATGTGTATTTGGCGTCCAGATAGTTCATTACGACTATGCCCTGGAATGCGGCCGTAGGCTACATGAGTAGTCGAAATGCGGCCGTGAATGGCAAAAACGTTGGTCATACCTGTACTAAACCCTAATGAAGAGATATATTGGTGAATTTGTAGTACCGGTCTTATCGAACGCCTTGAAATCTTAATTAGGGATTGCACCGTGGTGATCGATCAGAGAGAAGCAAACATAGTGGTGCCTGTATGACAATACTGTTCTCAAATCCACATTGTCTTCGTCATTATTGGAGAGAAATGGCTTTGAAGTTACATTGCTGTCGTTAAAATACATTCATTAAATACGATTTATTCCTTGTATATGTGGATAAATGGGCGAATAATGTATCGATTCAGCAATCCGGCCCGCCAAGTATTTAATTTTCCTATATCCGGCCCGCCGACTGGAGAAGTTGCCCGCCCCTGAGCTACACTATAATCAAATGGAGGCACCAACTGAACGTCTTCCAGGGCTGAACGTCATTTCTTGGCAATTTCAGTGGACGGGGGAGAGTCTGAAGACGAACACATCGGTTACCTCCTTACTATCTGCGAACGCCAATCTCTAAAAAGAAAAGATCGTCGAAGGGTCACAACTGGGGTACGAAATTCTGCGCCGACACGGGAAGCGTCCTCAAATTGAAAAACGTCGGCGAACCCAAATACCCGCAAAGCTGGGAGGAGCGACAACCCATAGACATGAAACTACGTGACATAGGTGACTCCTCCCACGTTGACTCCTTAGTAATAATCGATTTCGACGGACTATCGGCTCCATTTGCGACCGAGAAAGGAGACCTCTCGATATTGTAGGTCTAAAATGGATTGATCAGTAACGCTTCATGACGGGATCTCGTGTGATCAACGGGACGAAACCAAAGTTGGAAGCAGTCCTCGCGATACTGTAACCGATGATGGGTTGATGGAAGCTGCAAATCAGATAAGCGTCGAGCCGTCACGTTGTCTGTGTCGTCGCAGGCCGTTGCCGCCGGCGCAAGTGTCGAGATGGTAATCACCACTGGCGGGAAATGTGTCGAGTCAGGAATCCCTGCTGGCACCAATCATAAATACGCCGATCTTACGACGGCAACTGTCTTAACTTGTTTCCCAAAAGGTCAAAAAATATGGGAAACCCCTAGTGTTGGATCAGGTAGCCCCTGCTGGCACTAGTCGAGAAAGTGTCGGGTCAGTTAGCACTGCTGGCACTAACCAAAGATGTGTCGAGTCAGGAATCCCTGACAGCACCATTCAGAAGACGTCGAGCGTGGAATGCCCGCTGGCGCAAAAGAGGACCTGCACGAGAAAACTGGTCCTGAAAGCTCTCGTGGATGCACTTGTCCGAATAACTGTAACAATTCGGCCCATAGCTTGCATGCGACAGCAACAGAAGACGTCGAGCGTGGAATGCCCGCTGGCGCAAAAGAGGACCTGCACGAGAAAACTGGTCCTGAAAGCTCTCGTGGATGCACTTGTCCGAATAACTGCAATGATTCGGCCAAACAAAGAAGCAGTTACCGGCTAACCCAGGGGTGGGCAAACTACGGCCCGCGGGCCGCATGCGGCCCCCGAAGACGTTCTGTGCGGCCCACGACAGTCAAAAGAAACTTATTAAAAATATTGATAAAATGCATACTGAAATCGAATTAATGCCGAGACTTGAATAAACTTGTTCTTAGTATATTTCACCATAATAATTGAAAGGCAGTGGTTGTCAAACTGAGGGCGAGCCCCCATTGAGGGCATGAAAGCATCTGAAAGGGGGCGCGAAGCTGAGCTTGCCCGAAATTTTGTTCTCGCTTCGCGCGATTTACATACAACTCATTATTATTGATCTGCATTTAGTCTGAATTTCATATTTAAAAATCCCTCATCCACAATCGTAACCTTCCATGACATCAAACTATTCGTTAGGTTTGCTAGCATCCTGGTTGCGTTTTGTGATATGACGATAAGATCGGGGGGGCGCGAAATCTTTTACCGTCATAAAGGGAGGCGTGTCTTAAAAAGTTTGAGAGTCACTGTTCTGAGGTAAATACTTATTGCTCTATTACTGTTTATGTTCAATTTCTGACGCGACACCCCGATTTCAAGGCCTACGCAGTTTGAAAAGTTTCAACTGCTAAACATCACAGAAATCCAAAAAGAGATTGACATAATTCGGATCACTGGTGTAATTTCAGATCGGCCTCTCCAGTTTTCATCATTTCAGTGATGTGCTTATAAAAACGAATAGCGCGTGTCTTCGTTCTCTGTATGCATAGAATTAGGGTATTTATATTTTATCTACACACAGTAGAAGCGTGTTTGAAGCTAACATTGTTATGATGCTGTCAGCATTGTGTGTTCTGGAACTGTACCAAAAGTGAAATTAGCAAATACATGAACAGATCGCTGCTCAGTGCTCACAGATTCAAATTTCAATCCTGTTCTAAGAATCGGGACAACAGACTTTCATCTCTATAGTTTTACCAAATTGGTTATTGAGGTCAACCTATGAAATCTCGCCAGTTTCTGACGCGTGTACAATATCACCAATGCAATGTTTGGTTTGTTTTAAATAAGCATTATCTCCATTTTGGTGTATAATCCGAATTTTATAGGTGCGGCCCGCGAATGGATTCAGATGTTGAATGCGGCCCGTGAGCTCAAAAGTTTGCCCACCCCTGGGCTAACCGGACACATGTCCGGCCATGACCGGCAAGGAGTCTGGGAATTTAAGATGCACGTCTCCCCAGAAACGGGCCCCCGGCGGCGACCGAGTCCGCCGGAGTGACGGTAGGCGTGGGCTCACGCCGAGATCAGAGGTCAGATTGAATAGGTCGGGAATCCCCGCGGACAACGAAGAACCTCGCCCTCTCTCCACCAACACCAAAACCCCGTTCATCACGGGATTCGCATTGGGCCAATAACTGGCCCAATTACTATGTAACCTTACAACAATACACCAGTCCCAGCGTGAAGACGGAACTCGAAAGTATCTGTGCACAATCTGTAGCACTGGCGAAACTGTCATACAAAACTCCTGACTTTTGACTAGCCTAGAAAATATCACCATTCCTGAAGGAGTCTTGACAGCCGTCTATGATCCATTTACTCCCGAACTTGATGACCTGCGGGGCCACCTCAGCGCCCCCCAATCCATGAAATACCAATGCGACATCGAACGTAAGAACCCCTCGACCAAGCCTTTCGTTTCTTGCCCTTATTACCTGACGCGGGGCACTAAAGTCACTAAAGGAAGCAATAGATAATACCTGATTTTGGTATTATTGAACAAGGTTTTGCCGAATAAAAATTGGCTATTTTTGTTCTTCCTGAGCAAATGAAAGCAAGACTACAAGACAAGGCGTGACGCACTCGAAAGTAACAAGGCGGATGTGAGAGGCAAACCCCCTTTCCAAGAAGTGTACCCGATCGCTTACTACAGTCGGACGTGGGTAACTCCAGCGGCGAAAGCCTATGATCCATGCACTACAACGCTGACAAACCTACTAGGATGGCGGATGGAAACGACGCTGGTTGACTCATGGGAAGCAACAGTTGCAAACTCGCGCACGTAACCAAACCTACGGAATGACGAAAATCATTGGCAAGACACCTACAACAACGCGAGTGCATTCGGTTACCACTGCGGAGGCTCTGCAGAAATCCACGGATGACGGCGGGAGCGGCATCGGAACGGACTACCGAACTCTGGACCACAACCATAAGGTAGGCTAGGTACCGAAACACTCATTTTGTATTTATCAGGAGACAACAACGACGACTCATCCACGAAGAGTGTCGAGCTAATGACTATTGCCTTGACGTCAACGATGGCTGACGCATCGCCACTGTCTGGGCAGAAAAACCAAGGGTTGGGAACATCCGTATCTGAATATTCCCGAGTATCAAGAACCACCGTGGGGAAGACGGCCACAGATTTCGTTGAGTACAACTATACTCGATGGATGCACGAACTGGTGATGGCGGAAGGTGGATATAAGGCAAGTGGATTAACCTTTATCGATAGGATGATTGTGGAAGGTGCGAAACTGATACCTACACTGGAACCAGTGGCTGTGATAATGGTGGTAACCGAGTTGATAACTCTGGTGATTGTAATATGGGTAGGTTACGTAAAATATCTTAGACGTAGAACACCAAGTCGTATGTGGAACACGAGGCGACGAAACCGAGCAAGTCAATGGATGGCGGTAAGAGTAATACGGAACACAACGGAGAATGATAAAATTTGAAGGTAAGAGAATTGGTTCTTTAAAATTTAGGTGTAAATACAGGATATACGTAGTTTGTATAGGGAAGTAGTAAAATGGGATGTTATAATTTTGGTAAATCGTTAAGTAACTTTGTGATAGGTATCAGGCGTACAAAAACAATCCCGGCGACGCATTGTTTTTAATAGGTTTCAAGTGAAGTATTTTACGTAATGGGCGTAAACGGAAAAACCTAAAACGCGTAACTAGAAATATGCTGAATCAGCAGGTTTGCACTTAATACGAGAGAAAAATTGAGAAACAAAAAAAAGGGATTCATGTTAGTGTTTCACATGAAAGAAATCGATTATTTCATGGGAAAACATGAAATGGGACGTGTTGCACATGTTCCGGGAAACCAGGCGAATACTATATGTGTTCCCATAACTTTATAGTGTGAAACGAGACAAGCTTACAGATATTTGCTATTATCATGCTCATAATAATGAGTCATGATTTCATATTACCGGGACTTGATTCAATCTCATAGTTTTTGCGAATTCAAAGATTCTAATTTTTATCTACATTGGAAAAAGCTGGTATCCGAAGCTTCTTCGCTTATACCGTTTGGCATGGAGGGGTTGTGCAGAGTGCGAAGTCATTAAAAGGCCATTTCCGCACAGTCGCATATGTACAGATCATCAAGGATAAAAATGCGAATGTCCTATTCCCACTATTTCTATAGTTGGCCTAAGTTAGAGGAGAGGTAACATAGTAGTACTTTTCACAGCTGCGACATCGTTGCGTTTCGAGTGTTGTCGGTGTATATGTGCTCCACATCCACGTAGGCGGTGTCTTACAAAGCCGCTATAACGAAAGCGAGCCGTGCTAGAAGTCAGCAAATAAGGAATCATATTTAAAAATATAGGTCTGTTTTACCATGACCAATCCAGTCCAAATACCATAGCTATTACAGCATCAGTCATTGTCGGTTTAAGTGCTTGCAGACAATTGAAACAAAAACGCCGTGCCATCGTCGTCGCCAAACAATCGTTCAAACAACCATATGCAGTATTTTGCAAGGTGGAAGTATCGGCGGAAGTGCTGTGATGTGTTGAAAGCAAAAATAGTAAGTAATCCAGAACGAGAACAATGCTGACTACACGTCGGCCTTTGGTAAAGATTTACGCCATTGCCCGTACGAGCACTTCAATATACTACCCATTGAGCATAGTGAAAAGTGCTGGCACATATAAAACAAAAGTATTGCCAGAGGTGGTCAAAGTAGTCACCCTCGCTACTCGAGTAGAAGTAGAAGTAGAATCAACGCCAAAATTTCTACTTAAGTAGAAGTAGAAGTGGTGGTTTATAAGTAAGTAAGTATTCTACGCCTATCTTTGCTTAAAAAACTGAAAACTGTCAAGTAGAAGTAGAAGTAGTCTAAAATCATAACTATACTTAATAAGTAGTGCGAGTAGGCAATATCTACTTCAAGTACTTCAAAAAGTAGCTGACCACCTCTAAGTATTGCATATCACACGGTAAGCCTTTAGGTGGCCACTAGGGTGGAGTGAAAATGACTTTTTTTTTTCAAATCAAAAAAGGCCTTCCTCAATCCTGACAAATGACCTAAAACTTCAATTAAAAGTGACTTCAGGGTGTTGCCCCCATTTTCCAGCCGGCAAGCCCCCAATTTCTGCGCGTGGGGGGGTAAAATGGCCCATCTCGGCAACCGCTGGTCGTAGAGTCATGATATATAGCTCAAAATCTGCGGAAGCATCATGTTTCTATCTGTCTTCTGAAGAAAGTTTTCTCTATTGTGAACACAAAATGAGTTATAGCCAAAAAACTATATATACGCACATTTTTGTTGAAATTCAGCATTTATTCTGACGAATTGTGAACTGTCATTAGTTTTTTTTTAAAGTAAAGTAACACACTGGCAATACCGAATATTGGGCCCATATTACAAATATATTCACAACACAGTCCATTTAAAATCGGTTCAAAACATCATAATGAAACACTCACATTTAACGACTTTTATTAAAAATGCATTCTTTTGTCAAGTTTTTTCATCAGTTTACGATACTTAATTTTTCGGCGAATGAGGCCATCTCGTCTTTGAAATCCCGAAACTAGTGCTGATGCTTCTGTTACGAGCTTAACATGTCGTTCCACTGTTTGATTGTGGCATGGATGAAACAAAATCAGAGGCTTCTCGCGGCATTCTTCTAACTCTGCATCATTTAGGTGCTCAATCGTTGGAGGAAGTTGTTGATAAGGTTCAATATCAACCAATTCGTGGTATGCCTTGGCTTTGGGACACAGAATAAACGAATAGGACCCCAGTTCAATTGGTTGGAACTGCTATGACTTTCAATGTCCACAAGTGAATTTTATTCAGCGGCATGTCTTCGAAACGCAAGCACCTTGGTCACACCCTTATTTCGTATGTCTTCATTATCATCTACCAGCATGCAATCATAATATTTTCGGGGTGTGCGGAATAACCGTTTCTTATCACCACATTCGGAGCAATTTTTCGAACGTTTCGGTCAGAGAAATTCAAAACCTGTTTAATCAAGTTGAAGATGTTTCTGGGTCCATGTGTTATATGTTTGTTTCCCTTGATCTCAAACCAAGTTGGAAAATATACTTCAAGGCAAAAACGAACCAGAATCTCCAGGTTTAAAGGCGGTTCATTAACTGTTACATAATACCGTAAAACTCTGCACTGCATCCTAAAGTTAGCCATCTTGAATGCGCAGCCGGTGGTCCAACCTCCAAGTAAGCCAGATCATCATCAGCATTTCCTTGAATAATTGCCCAGCACATTTATAAGCATATAACTGGTCCTTACTTAAGTCACTAACAATTTCCTATGGGAGCTTTTGAAAGGCCACAAGTGGTGGCGAGAGCTTTTTGAATTGAGTAACTGGCCAACAAGATACACTTCCACGTAGTTTTTTTTTCAATTGGGTGTGACCAAGGTGCTGGCGATTCGAAAACATGCCGCTGAATAAAATTCACTCCTGGACATTGAGAGTCATAGCGGTTCCAACCAATTGAACTGCGGTCCTGTTCGTTTATTCTGCGTCTCAAATTGAACTTGGAAGCAAAGGTATACCACGAGTTGGTTGATATTGAACCTTATATCAACAACTTTCTCCAGCGATTGAGCACTTAACTGATGCAGAGTTAGAAGAATGCCGCGAGAAGCCTCTGATTTTGTTTCATCCATGCCGCAATCAAACAGTGCATGGAACATCATGTAAAGCTCGTAACAGAAGCATCAGGGCACGTTTCGGGATTTCAAAGACGAGATGGCCTCATTCGCCGAAAAATTAAGTCTCGTAAACTGATGAAAAAACTTGACAAAAGAATGCATTTTTAATATAAGACGTTCAATGTGAATGTTTCATTATGATGTTTTGAACCGATTTTAAATGGACTGTGTTGTGAATATATTTGTAATATGGGCCCAATATTCGGTATTGCCAGTGTGTTACTTTACTTTAAAAAAAAACTAATGACAGATCACAATTCGTCAGAATAAATGCTGAATTTCAACAAAAATGTGCGTATATATAGTTTTTGGGCAATAACTCATTTTGTGTTCACAATAGAGAAAACTTTCTTCAGAAGACAGATAGAAACATGATGCTTCCGCAGATTTTGAGCTATATATCATGACTCTACGACCAGCGGTTGCTGCCGAGATGGGCCATTTTACCCCCCCCCCCCCACGCGTAGAAATTGGGGGGTTGCCGGCTGGAAAATGGGGGCAACACCCTGAAGTCACTTTTAATTGAAGTTTTAGGTCATTTGTCAGGATTGAGGAAGGCAATTGTGAATCTCCGCCAATTAGTTGTCGGAAGACGTGACGAAAGCTAAAACAAACAGAAAACTACTAACGCAGTATGTGGGCACTTCCGTCCAATCACATAAGCAATTACGCGGCCACTGATAGGCAATTATAACGCCAGCCTATGAGTCGATATAGATAAGTTATGTTTGGCCTACAATTAAAACAACAATGAAACAAGTAATGCAGTATACCAGAACCACCCTGTTTCATAAATGCTGTTGGTAAGCACTTTCATCACAGCCCACAAACAATCCAATCACTATCAATGTAGCTCTGTCAAACAAACAAAACAAAAAGGTAATATCCAGTACGCAGTATCCACTCTCATTTGCTCGAACAAATCTATTATTTTCATCTTCAATCTCATCTGGCTCAGTCAGATTAGTCACGTACGAAAATTCTTTGAAAGCATCAGTCAGTTTTATTCTTCCTTGTTTAAGTATGTGTATCTCAGCTCCTGATACCAGACGGCTTCAGTGGTCGTCTTTGTTAGAGCCAAACGTGTTGCCTTGACTTATCTCGGCAAATAGTAATGGCATATTCAGTATCTTTTTCTATTGGAGTTCTCTTTCGTCCTTCTTGGACATCTGCTTCAGACACTTCTTGGGGACTTTTCCCTACTAATTCATTAGAAGGAGCTCCACCTCCAGGTTCCTGACGGGCAGGAACATCTGTAATTGGATCATCACTATCAATAATCATTTTGATTCCTTCCTTACGGCTCAATAATAATGTCCTGGAACTTAACGGTATATACCTCCACCTTCTTTCGGGGTTTAAAACCTTCACCAAGCGTAGACTCACTTGAAAATGTTCACTATTATTGTGAATCGTTCACTAACAATAAATTCCTCACTATAAATTGTTCACTAATACGGCTCTTCAAGATCAAACTCGAATTACGTAGCGATGCTCCCGGTAGTCAACAACCAAATCCACACATTGTATATCCTTCAATATATTCGTTGACCAAAGCCAAGGCTCATGAATCTTTATATAGCAGTGGAGATACGGTGAACTATAAGTTACACAAAAACAGAACCGTAACTAGTCTACTGTGTCCTATCTAACAATTCAAATCTTACCAATTTATTCCGGCAACAATCCTACACTAACATCATTGATCCTAATTACTGATAATGCCTGTATAAAAGTAAACAATTAGTAAAAATGTCAATTAAATAAGAAAAACAGACCATGAACATGGCTTAAATCTGGAATACACTGCACACATGGCTAGGTACTTCTAAATAACGATGGTATACTATCGTTACAACAAATCTTCATAGAAGAATACGATATCCATTTTGAACTCAATTAGAACTTGCGACTCAATCATTACAATATCAGAAATACTACAACATAAAGATTTCAACTCAACTGCAGTGAAAACTTTTTTCTCGTTCAAATCCCTAAAATCAGTGATTCACGGCGTAACATATTCCTTTGCGGTAAAAGATAGAATAGAAGTAACGTTTCCTGGTGTGATCGTCGTGTTCGTCGAGTTGCGCAACTTCACGGAACTCTTTGTGGTTAATTGATCATAAAATACACAATATAAATCGTATCATAAAATTTATCAGGATTCAATTACGTCATTCGAACGCGAAATAGTCAACGCGAATTCTAAAATGTAGCTCAGTCAACATTTCAAATTTGCTGATGAAGAATTTATTGCTCTTGTACGAGATTACCGTTGTTCCATATGTCACCTTCTCAAGAATTCCTGCAAAAAAATTTGACTATAAGCTGGAGAGGAAACGTTTGTGCGTGTACCTCATTATAACGTACGAATTTATTCAGTACACGCAATTCATGAACATAAACTTGAAGGCAACACATCGTATATCAGGAAGCGGCATTGACAGGGGCACGGTACTTGCTGGTGGGATTAGTTGACAGTTGACAATTCAATCAGAGATATCGCCGTGCTGCTAACAATGACGGGCACAAATGGCTCTTGGAAAAGTAGCTCAACACTTTGCTCAACAGGAAGTATCATTTTAGTGCCACTATGAGGAACATGTGTATGAGTGGAATTATATTGCCATATGAATAGGGAAGAGCCTTTCGTCATCAGAGTAGTCCAAAATTGGTGGCGATAAGATTACTGGTACCAAACATGGATAACTAGATAATTCCATTTGTTCAATTTGACAATTTGAAATGCCGGAATTCTAATTATAATGTAATTTGTGAAATGATTTTTTGATTATAATTCTTATCAAATTTTATAAATGTTTCTATGATCTCATTTTAATTCTAATTTCAAATTTTCCTGTAAATGCTACTGACATAACTTTATAGTGTGAAACGAGGCAACCTTGCCGTACAGATATTTGCTATTATCATGTTCATAATAATGAGCCTATATTCTAGATTCACATACTTGAGTACTTTTAAAAACTTCATTTACACTACTTCTTCTTGTACCTGAGTAAAACATTGACTGGATCAGTCCAACCTCTGTACGAGTTAAATCAATCTATTTTGAGGGATCTACAGATTATGCGACTGCAAATTCCGACCATCAACTATATTTTCCCACTTACAGCAGCGAAACAATCAGCACAGATTATTTACCGACGTCTGCTGGATCAACGAATCAATTCATAGAGTGTCTCGTTAAATCTCGGTTTTTATAATCCAATATCGCTCCCAAGAAAGTGAGATGTACGGATGTCAAATGTGGCAAGTAACCATGTATGGAAGTGACACTGCCGAAGATAAACTTTAGTATTATGTATTGGTATATGGGGTCAGGTCAGTAACCATCTACTTCTACTTTTTTGAAGCATAAAAGTACGTTTTGTCCATTTTTACTACTGATGTACTTAGCTATTACTTTAGACTACATCTACTTCATCATAATTTTCAATTTCTGGCGAAACTAGGAGTAAAGGTATGCACCGTGTGGCATCACGATACGGAAGCACGTTATTTAAAAACTATTTCAATTTAAATTGTGAAATATTTCTATACTCTCATAATAATTCTAATCTTATTTTTGGTTTTCCTGTAAATGCTACTGAGAGAGTTGTATAGTTCGAAAAGAGCCAAGCTTGCTGTACAGATATTTGCTATTATCATGCCCATAAGAATGAAACATGATTTGATATGAACGAAATTTGATTCATTGTCTAAGTTGTCGCGAATTCAATAATTCTAATTATACTCTAATCTCGAAAAAAATTGAGTAGCTATCAATATAATTTTATTCTAATTTGGAAATTACCAAGTAGCTTCAATTTTAATTTTGCTCTAATTAGGAGAAAAAACCTTTGTAGCTGTAATTCTAATTCTAATCGAATTAGAAAATCTGAAACTTTTCTAGCTGTTCGGGTCTAACTGGTAATGATTCCGAAATTGTGCCTATTTGTAGCACAATTCTTGAATGCACGTTGTTCGAAGCGATTTGTAAATAGTCACTTGCGATTTATAAAAGTATGCGACAACCCGTCCCATTGTTTATAGTCTGAATTCACACACTTCAGTATTTTTCAAACCTTCATTCACAATATTACTACTTCTACTTGTAATCGAGTAAAAAATTGAGGGGATCACTCCGACTTCTGTACAAGTTGAATGAATGACTATTGCGATATAGTTTTTACAAATCATGCGACGTAATATTCCGACCAGCAACTACATTTTTTCAATTCCAGCAGCTCAACAATCCGGACAGATTATTGTTCGACATCCGTCGTAAAACGTAAACGTATGCTGCAGGTACCTCGTCGGATCTCACTTTTCCTAATCCGTTTTGTTTCCAAACAAAATTAGATCTACGTCATCTGAATACAGCATGTAATCATGCATTGAGGTGACGCATTACTGCCGAATATCAATTTGCGTAATATACATTGACAGAAGTGATCTTTCAACTGGTACTTTTACTTTTCCAAAGTACAAGAGAACGTACTGTCAACTTTCACTACTAACTGACGCAGTTATTACGGACTACTTTTACTTCTACTTAACAATTTTCAGTTTTTCGGCATTTGACGTGACAATATTGTTGCGACTCGATCTGAAATGACGCATGACAGCGGTATTATATTCTTGCAGACTAAACAAAGATCTTTTTTCAACAAAGCTTCGTGTGATTGACCGCGTTTCATCGTTATGACGTCACTATCCGACATCACAATAAATACTATTGCATGTTAATTTAATTACAGAACCCGTCACAATATTTTTAGACTGTTGTTTGAAACCGTATGTGTATGACAATGGATCGGCGATGAAATGGCAGGATTAAACTCAATTCTCATTTTATAACGGTCAGACTACGCAACATCTACTCACCGCTTATAAATTTCCAAGTCGATTCGCTGCCATTCATCTTTTTCTCGATCCACTGAAATGAGAAAAAATTTACAAAGTATAAAATAACAGTTAAGTGCATACTATTAATTGCGATCTGTTGATGAACCTGTTGCATAAAATCTGGAACAGTCATCGGGCTCGAAGCGAGGTCAAATATTCAACAATATAAATGAATTGTGTATTACGCTACACGGCTGTTTAGTTATGGTAAGTAAGCATACGGAACCTTCGCTTATCTACTATTTTAAAATCCAAATCCTGTTCCGGATGAAGGATTGAAATCCAAGTACAAATCCATATTTAATTTTGTATCGTGTCCATTAGGGTGGAGTGAAAAATGAAAATTTTTGAATTTCAAAAAAGTGTCTTGATATGTGGTGCCAAATAGCAAATAAATAAATTCTATCATACTTTTGGGTTTATACACCCTCTAGTGGTCGTGCACTTTCACCGAACGAGCCGAAAATAGCCAATTTCACTATATCTTGACAACCTCTTACACTAGAAAGCTAGTTTTGGGCTTAAAAGATGCAGAACGCAGAAGCAACATGTTTCTATCTCATTTCCATAGAACTTACTCTTAAAAATGAACCGAAAAAAAGTTACAAGCAAATTACTGATTTTGTAGGTAAAATTAAGCACTGAAGCAGTGTGTAGGATGCCAAAAGCGTGTAGCGATTGATCTTATGACTGAGCAACATACCCCATCAATCACAACTACTTTTCAAAACTTGCTCAAACAAATGAAGCGCCCTCCAAGTATAAATAGGGCTCGGGCATCCAATAGTGACTGCTTGAACTGTATTTACAACGACGTTCATCGGTAGTGCGGCCTCGCGATATCGATAAGTTCAACACAGTGACCGTCAAGAGATTTCTTACTAACATGCTGTTGTAGGTTTCGTATCACATGTATCACAAACCTCCTGATTGAAAACACTAAAATTCTAAATCCACATTCAAAACACAAACATCAATTCTGTATTAGAAACAGAAACAGTTTGTACTAATATCACAAATAATCAGGCTGCAAAAAACATTAATATCATGTTTAGTATTAAACCATTTCATCTGCTTTTGAGACTTCTGTATTTGTCTGATGAGGCTATCTCTACGTTTGAATCCTGAAACACGGGAAGATGCTTCAGTAACCACTGTCACATGTCTGTCCCCTGCCTGGTTGTGGCAAGGAGGACTGAGCCGTAATGGTGATGATGTTAGGTTTTCCAGCTCGACATCTGACAAGGTCTTGATTTCAGGCGGCTGTTCAATATATTTGATGTTTAAGTTGACAATTTGATGGAAAGATGTGGCCTCGATGTTGATAATTGGAATTTGGAAGAATCTGATTCTGGTGTCACTGTTGCTGTTTTAAGGTTTGGTTTCATTTATATATCCTCCTTCAAAGTCGTCAATTGGAATTTGTTTTGGTGTGGTTGATCTGCGCATAGCTGTAATCTTGGTAACTGCAAGTCTTCGGACGCTTTTCTTCTCGTCACCAAGCATTCACAGCATAACATTTTCCGGGTTTTCAAAATAAGCATTTCTTTGTAGCACAGATAGTGCAAGAGAACGAATTCATGTATCAGGCAGCTTTGTGACACGGGAAACAATATTGTAGAGATTTTTTTCACCATCAACTATGGAATTGTGCATTTTTATTTCAAACCATGACACAAAATAGACCTTCATGCAGAATTGAGCAAGACAGTTCAGATTTCTCGATGGATGACTCTGTCCCACATGGTACCTTATAAATTTGGCATGTGAGAGTTAACCATCTTGTACGGACGATCAGCACAGCCTCTAAATATTGCAGATCTGGTTCCAATTGATGACTTTGAAGGGGCAACATTGACACAAGCATCAGATTCTTACAAATTCAAATTATGAACATCGAGGCTACATCTTTTAAATTGGCAACTTGAACATCAAACATATTGAACAGCCGCCTGCCGCCATGCAATCAAGATTTTGTCAGATCTCGAGCTGGAAAACCTAAGATCATCACCATTATAGCTCAGTTATTTTTGCCACAACCAGGCAATGGAAAGGCAAGTGACAGTGGTGACTGAGGCATCTGCCCATGTTTCAGGATTCAAATGTAGAGATGGCCTCATCAGACAAAAACGGAAGTCTAGAAAGCAGATGAAATCTATCAATACTAAACATGATTGTAATGTTTGTGCAGCCTGATAACCTGTGATGCTACTACAAATGTTTTCTGTTTCCAATATAGAATTAATATTTGTGTTTTGAATGTGGATTTCCAATTTTTGTGTTTTCAATCAGGAGCTTTGTGATGCATGTGATACAAACCCGAGTGCAGCATGTTTGTAAGTAATCTCTTTACAGTCACTGTTTTAAACTTAACGAAATCGCGAGGCCGCACTTCCGATTAATGCCGTTTTGGGTACAGTTTTAGAAGTCACTATTGATGCCCGAGCCCTATTTATACTTGGAGGCCTAGAGGGGGCTTCATTCGTTTGACCAAGTTTTGAAAAGTAGTTCTAATTGATAGGATATGTTGCTCAGTCATAAGATTAATCACTACACGCTTTTGGCATCCTACCCACTGCTTCAGTGCTTAATTTTACCTATAAAATCAGTAATTTACTTGTAACTTTTTTTCTGTTCATTTTTAAGAGTAAGTTTCATGGAAGTGAGATAGAAACATGTTGCTTCTGCATCTTTTAAGCCCAAAACTAGCTTTCTAGTGTAAGAGGTTATCAAGATATAGTAAAATTGGCTGTTTTCGGCTCGTTCGGTGAAAGTGCACCACCACTAGGGTGTATGAACCCAAAATTATGATAGAATTTATTTATTTACTATTTGGCACCACATGTCAAGACACTTTTTTGAAATTCAAAAATTTTCATTTTTCTCTCCACCCTAGTGTCCATATCCACGTCTGATCCGGTAATGGCTGAAACTTGATCAAAAAGTCGCATGAAAATGGAAAGTTAAGGTGGAATTTTAAGTCAGAGCACGGATCAAAAGTCAGGCAGAACAGATGACGCGTGACCTCAATACCATAGATCGGTGGTTCTCAACCGGGGGACCGTCAAGCATTTTCAGGGGGTCTGCGAAACATATGAATTTGAAAAATGGTTGATAAATCTAATTTGTATTTTATCACATGAGAGAAATCACGAGGCAGTTTCGCTCAATAACTGCTAAAACTTCGGGGCCCAGATAAACGGAATGGTCATGTGAGATGATATATTCTACTGTGCAAACTCAAATTGCCAAATTGCCGATAGCCTACTGATACAAACATATTGCAGTTTCGAAATGTTTTGTCGGGGTTTTGGAAAAAAATTGTTCGCCCAAATCGATTTTCCACTGTGATATACATAACCGCCGTTCCATAATTACTTCAAGATGAGCTGCTAGATAGAAATGACTAGGCTTGACGTTATATTTTCATTAAAAATATGTTTATCAATTTTGCAGAGGAAAGAAAAGGGCGTAGTTTATTTTTGTCCATGATGTTTTAGCGACATATACACCGACTCATGATACAGATAAACACGATCTGCGCATAATTACATATGCATATCATGAGTGCACGTGCCGCTGGACAAGGAATGTGCAGATATAGCCTTTTACATCTTTTCAAGTCTTGCACCGCCCCTCCATGCTATCCCAGTGATGCATGAGCGCCAAGCAGGGAAATCATGGATACCAGTGTTACTAATCGGGTCTTTGGTCTGACCCGTTCGGGGATCGAACCCACGACCTACCGATCAAAAAGCCGGACGCTTCATCATTCCAGTATCTTTTGGTGCCATATATATGTTGAAACTTGCGATCGTACCCGAAGGTGTCGTCGGAAGCATTACGATTTAATATTACATTCGGCACCGTAGTTGTGAAAATGGATTTTCGGCACTCGTTCATATCAAATTGACGACGCGGATTTTCAAGACTCGACAGCAATAGAATTCGCTTTGAAATAAGAAAGGTATTCCCAATTTCTACACAAATTTCATGATTTTATTTTCAAGAAAAGTCATTTTATTGCTGTTTATCAATACCGAACAGTTGCGCAAGACAAATGACGATTGTACGATAATTGAGCTAACTTTGAACTTGATTATTACTTGGTTAGGTTGGACAATACGATCTAGCTAGGTCGTTGCAATGTTGCTGATAATAATTAAGTTCTACTTAAAGAATGCAAAACATACATCAATCTAAATTCCTGGGATATACATTCTAGTGACGGCACTACCCGATATTAAAATCGACGTGTCACAGCCAATATAATAAGTGGGATGCTGTATGACAGAAAACCACAGATCATTCAGAGAGGTGGTCAGCAACGAACTACTACTCAAGTAGTGTTAGTTACTTGCACCACTTAATCAGGTGCTTACAATTTCAGACCGCTTTCAATTCCACTTGTTGTAACAGTTGTTAGGTAAAACTACTTACATTATAAAATTTTGATTTCGAAAACTATCAAGTATTTCAGGGATGAGTTTCCGACATTTTTTTCAGTGAAAGTGTCATAGAAGTCACGTGAAAATACCATGTACCACGGAAAGTGCATGAATATATTTTCAAAGATTCCGCTCATTCGCAGTGTCATTAATCATTTTGCATTAGTCGCGAAAACTAATCTTGTAATTCGTAAGCAGATATCTCCTGTTACCTGCTAAAAGTATGCGACCCATCGACCAAATCTATTGTTTGAAACGACTTACTTAGTACATTTCTGACTAATACATTTTTTACTTCCAGCACTTGAAGTAATTTCGATATTTCTTGAAAATTCCTACTTCTAATTATATTTCAGTACTAGCTTACGACGCTACTTCTATTTCTATTTGAGTATTAACGCTGACTACTTTGACCACCTCCGATCAATCATCGACTCGTGGTTGCACCTCTCAGAACCAATCGGAGTCTGAAGTGAGATTTAATGCTAAATAAGCATTGCTCATGTTTGCTCCTAGGTTCCCATATGCAGATGCCAATTCTTGGACCAACTGTTTGTAGTGGGGTGCTTTGTGATCTTCCAAAAAGTTTTATTTACTACACCCGAGAAGGGATTCCATGTAGTGAGCACCTTTCTTAATATGAAATTGTACTTCCTGGTCCGTATTCGAATATGAGATCCATCAAAGATTCCAGATTTAAGCTTCTCGTTTGATATGTATACTAGGTACACCCACTTTGCTGCCTTTACGGAAATTATCAATTTACAAGTGAAAGAAGATGAGGTGCATATGAGTATTTAGTCAAGATTTCCAGGGACACACTTGATAGCTTTATACTCTTCTTTCATCTTGGTAGAATGACCAATCGGTACAGGAGAAAATATATTTCCATTGTGCAAAAGTACAATTTTTAGGCTTGACAAACTGCTGTTTTAACAAGCAAAGTTCTCGCATCAGGTCATGTTAATATTGATGGAATAGCTGAGAACGACATGAGTGTTCTTCATAGTCAATTATCTATTTATGCGCAGTATAAAAGTAGAACGATTTAAGAATTACTTCCTAATAAGTGAAATATTCCAGGGTAAATACAGTGATTTTAAGCTTTTTGGGGGTGTAAATTTATTTTTTCCTAGAGCCAATCTGGCAAAAGTAATGTGATATTCGTAATCAGCAACATTGAAAACCCCAGAAACGTGACCTAGATGTTCTGCCAATTTTTTTTTCTCGTTTTGTTGACCAGTGTAATCAATCATTAAATATAGGATATGGAATTAAATTAAAATTCATTAATACCGTGCGTCATCCCGTAACCGTAGTAACGACGCTACGGTTACGCATGGAACTATAGCCACAAGGTTTCCACCTCCGTTAGTAACGAATTAGGTCTGTTTCGTAAAATGACCATTTCATACAAAATGTTCGCGAATATTTCATATACCCTATAAAGCGTATCTAAGATGCGATGCAACCAAGCAATTACTCACTTTCTAAAACTTCCAACTTAGTATCGTGATCATTCGCAATCTTCTGGGCTTTCTGCAATTTGCCTCCTTTCAACATATCACCATTCCACCAGTATATCAATGTTACTTTCTTCAAAATAGAGTTGTTGACGAGTGACGAAATCTCATCGAGTGAAGCACGACAGTCACCATCAAGTATACATCTGATATATTCGATCTGTGGTGACATATAATTATTGTGAATATTGTATTTTAAATGATGCTTGTCGCTATTGCTGGCTATTTCACCAGGGGCTATAATGTGTTACACGGTACTTCACATAAACCTATTACCAAGAATCAAGAACTCCGCAACTGCAGTGGATATCTCGGGTAAGAAATATAAGCAATTTATGTGAAGGGGGACTCGTACTTGTACTGACCGTGAAAATTGCTCCTGTCCCGGGTGCCTAGGCTCTGAAGACTTTGTCATACCGAGGCTCCCGTCTACCTTGCATGTCGCATTTCACTGTTACCATTTTGTAGTATAATGTTGATATGTAATGTATACGAATAAATGTCCTCTCTCTCCCTCTCTCCCTCTCTCCCTCTCTCCCTCTCTCCCTCTCTGAAGACTTTGTCTCTCTCTCTTTGTCTTTGACTCTCTCTCTCTCAAGCAAGTCCAATATATGCAACTAATGCCGGATGAGAAGTACCACCTTCTTTCGATGACTAGCTTCAATAGTGTTCCTGAATTCCTCTTCTGTCTTAACGAAGAACATCGCAGAGATATGCACCAACCCGGAAATTGCTTTCCCGTGCTCCAGAATTCGGTTGAAATCGTCGTCGGGTGTCTGGCCATTCACGGCAATATCCAGCAGATCCAACTTAAATTCGGAAGAGATAAATTGACTAGTTGTGATATAAAATACGTAAATTTGATTGAAAACAGTTATTCTCGGACGTTAAAATAGCCGCCGAAGGGATTATTGGGTTCGATGTCATATATACTGGTTGGAAATATAAATGTGTTAAAAACATTTCAAAAATCGAAGCAGGAATCGTACTTTATACTTTTTCCAGCTAGTCTCAATCAACGACCCATCGATATTTTCTTCTTCTGTGCAATCGAGCAATATCTTGCTTATCTAAACACAATATTGGTTTCATGAGGTAAGATGAGGTAATTGTTGCGAAGATTTCCCATCGAAACATTCTTAATATAGTTATAGTACAATAGTGATTCGTTAGAATTAATTGATTCTACAATATGCATATATTAAAGACTTGTACAAACTACCCATTTAGTTAGTCGAACCGGATTTTGAAAATTGAGAAGTTCTGGTTCTAGTTGCGGTTATTGAAAAGTAAGTAGTTCTAGTTCTAGTTCTAGTTGCACATTCGAAAACATATTAGTTGCGGAACAACAAGATAATACGTGTCGTCGTTTCGCGTGAATTGACAACCGGTGTTCTGTTGAATGATGTTTGTGCAGGCATTGCTCGCTTGAAGCAATCACTGCTAACAGTGGCGTAGCCAGCGGGTGGATTTTGGGGGTCGGAACTCTCCCATTTCAAACTCGAAGCTCCGTTCTTTTAAAATGTCGTTTCAATGTCTGATATTTCCGATAGAGTAAAAATTAATGTGTTGGCTAGGAGAATGAAATCCAGTTCTGTACGGTTCCTAACATTCAATGGCATCAATGGCAATTTCTAAATTGAAATCACTGAATGATACTTTGTTGAGACAAGGTTCCGAGTGGATCTGTTACTTTTAGGCAATCAGAAAGTTAGAGGTAAAGTACAAAAATAATATTTATCCCACGTAACTATTCAAAACAATTAATCAACAAGAAATATTGTAAATTCTTTTTAATCACACCAGCCCGTACACACGTCCTTCTATGAATACACCAAAATGTATGGAATGGTACAGCTTGGTCACTATCCCGAGCGGTGTGTAGCTTGATGAAATCGTCCTGTTGTATGGTAGTTTCACTGGCTGGCTTTCCGAATTCGTCTTCTCGCAGCCTCAGCCGAGTGACTGCGTGCTTATATGTCATAATCCCGACTTGAATTAATCCATGTTATATCGACTTTATTTTGAATATAGATACGCCTAAAACGAACGTATAGGCTACGTATAGCCAAGGTGAACATACAAACACTAAACAGCCTTCAAAATAAACGCAATACAATTTATACAGCCCATGTTTTAGTACACATTCAAATGTATAATTTTAAATTAGTTCTAGTTCTAGTTATGCGTTTGAAAATTCAGAAGTGTGTACAAATATGATATGATATATTATAGTACATTGGTATTCGTCACATACCTGAGTATGATTTGCTGTTAAAATCTGCCTATGAATATTTATTGTACGAACGCTTGATATAGGCAGATATGTTCAATGTATTCATCGTCAGTACTCATATAGAAGTAACACCGTCACTTTCTACTCAAGTAGAAGTAGAAGAAACTATATGCAGGTAAGTAAAAAAGTAAGTATTCAAGGCCTAGTTTTTCCAAAATAATGAAAACCGTCAAATCGATAAAAAGTAGTAAAAAATCATAACCATATGAGTAAGTAGTATAAGTAGGAGAAATATACTTGAAGTACTATTACAAGTAGCAGTATTTCGTTACTGACCACCTCTAGATATAAGGTGTAAGGAAAGCTGGCTACGTAACGCTGACAATTATGTTTACGTGACGGTTGACTGTTACCCGAATAGTAGCACAAAATGGAATGTAAAAACTGGGCGCGAACAGAAGCATACCTTATTTTAAATTTAAACGAATTGGATCTAAAACCACGATTTGGAGCCGACATTGTTTCTTTTCACCGCTGGCTACGCCATTGCTTGAGCGTTCACTACAAGATGCTCAGTAACGAATTACTTCTGCTTCTTGAAAGTACGTGGTTAATATGAAAGTTTCACTTATTAAATTGATGAAAACTTATCCCTAAAGTACTTTATACTTTTCAGTATCAGAATTCTACGGAGTAAGTAGTTTTGTCGAAAATCTGTTCATGTGCAAGTGGAAGTAGTCTAAAAACATAACCACTTATGTAAGTAGTACAAGTAGACAAACTTTAGCTAAGTACTCTGGAAAAGGAAAAGTTCATCGTTACTCAGCGCATTTATCATCGAGTTGCTTCTACTTTTTCTAACAATTTCACCCATAAAATTGATTTGATTAGATTAGATAGGAACTACTTTCTACTTTTCATATTCCAATTTCGAAAAGTAGCTTCGTCACGCACTGGTAAAGTAGAAATGGAAATAACAAGTAAATAGTCTTGCAGAAGAACTGCTCAGGTAGAAGTGGAAGTATTCCTATGAAAATTGATGTTTGAGTAAGTATTGCAAGAAATCAAACGTCGGTAAAGTACATGGTTATTATGATAACTCCATTTATACAATGATGAAAACTTATCGCAACATTACTTACTTACTCTACTGTTAAAGTAGAAGTCGAAGTGATCTCAAAACATGACCACTTGAGTAAGTATTTCAAGTAGGTGAACCTATCATAAGTACTCCTGAAAATAGAAGTACTTCGTTACTCACCACATCCCTCAACGAGTTACTTCGACTTTTCCAGGGCACCAAAGTGTTTTTGCACGCTTGCACTACTTCCTCAGGTGGTTTTGAATTTAGACTTGTTCCACTTCTACTTGAACAAATTTCACGCAAAATCGCCTATTTTTCACGCATTGGACTTTAAAAATTAGAAAGAAGTTTTGTGATACGATTGTATCACTTCGATGTGTGAAATCTTCATCAAAAATCGAAATCGTCATCAACGAAACAGTTGAATATCTTTTTTAAGATTGTTCCTACTTGCGACGTTACTAATCATTTTCCGTTCGTCGAAAAGACGCATCTCGCAACTAAAAAGTAACCGCAACCGATAAACTGCCAAATACTTGCGACCCCTCCACCAAAACTACTTTTCGTAACTACTTACTTTGATTACTTTTCAGACTTCTCACTTTCTACTTCCACTTGAAGTAGTTTTAACACATCGGGTAAACGGTTACTTTTATTTGTAAGTGCGTATAAATTTAAGACGTAGTTCTATTTTTTATCGATTAGAAAGGCTGACTAGTTTCACAACATCTTCGTACACTCGAGACTCGACTCGCAATAGTAGAGACGCAAGCACAGCAGACATTTTTTGTCAAACAGAGATGAGCGGATTTGAAATTTTAAAATACAAATTCCCTCCAAATCCAAAATTCATTTTGTATCGAGATTAAATCCGAGACCAAATCCGATAACGGCTGTAAATTGTTTGAAAGTCGCATGGAAATTGTAATGCATCAGTGAATTTTTTATGTAGATACTAGAAGAAAAATTTATCTAATACCTTTTGTAATTTACACTCTGATATCTTCCGCAAATCATCCTGCTTGGCCAACAGATGTTTTTGTTCTTCGAATTTGATGAATTCTGCGTCAAAAAATATCCCGAGAAATGCAGCCACTGTTACGTAAATAACCCGGCTGAAAGATAGAGTGGAATCCTGTAAATATAAATGTTCTCAATTACATCACAATCTACCAACAACAATTCTCAGAGACGCGATCAGCATGAGAGAATAAAGTTAATACGTGCCCCCCACACCGACCCCTGAGCGTTTCCAACCCCGTAAAAATCCAAATCACCTCTTGTGGGTCGCTTGCGACAAGGTTAAGGAACACTGATCCACACCAGAACTTAACTCTGAGAGACACGATATTGCATGACAGTGTTGGAATGACTCGAGTCATGACTTGACTCGAGTCAGACTCGAGTCAACTTTTTCGTATGACTTGACTTGACTCGAGTCACTTTGTTAAAATGACTTGACTCGGCGTATCAGAAATGTGGATTGACTCGTGACTCGAAGCAGAATTCACGAGTCAATTTCAAGTCATCAAGCAATCGATGTCGATAAAAATCACTGTATCTTGCTATCGGATTGTTCGCGAAACGCTGGTGTAACCCGTGAGAGCGACCAATTATTCAATGATCGTGCGTTTTACTGGGCCTCCATTGTTCTCTCACAAATAAATTGACCGCTTACGAAGTGATCGAAGCTTACAGCTTACGCTGTCGTAAATTGGTATAGTAAAGTAATTTATTAGAACAATGTCATTACTGTTTTCTGTACCTGAACCAAACCTTTTGTTTTATTGAAATTGAATTCGAATATAGTTTATATAGTCCTCAACCTTTGGCGCAGGCTCGAATTGAATCATCAATTTGTAAATGGGTAATGTATTGCATCATATCAATTCATTTCTCTATTCTCTATTTTGTCTGGTAACTATAAACTGAGGCTATGCAATTACTTAACGCCGTTTAGCATTTCTACATACAAGTAAGCGATACAGCGCCTTCTTACGTGTATACTTACCTTCATATTCGTTCATCGGTTCACAATCAATGACCAGTCAATCTGTATTTCAGAGAGCTAGCAAAATGAAATGGCGTAGGCATGCCTCATACTTCGAAAAGGCAACTTGACTTGAAATTTGACTTGAATCGTGACTTGACTTGACTCGAGTCACCTTCGAAAATCGATTGACTTGACTTGACTCGAGTCAAAATTTGCAATGACTCGAAATGACTCGTGACTTGAAGGTAGTGACTTGATCCCAACACTGTATGCATGAGAGATTAATGTTACTACTCATGCCTAATAGTGCGGGCAGGGCGATGGCTATGATGCTTGTCTGTTGGAAAATGCGATGTGAAAGACCGCAATCTTTCTATTTTGAACGATGTAATCTAAAATCCTGAACCTACTTGAAAATCGAAGTACAGTGGCGACAAAAAATCTATACATTCAGCAGGCAAAAAAACTTTACTTTATAAATCATCACAGATTGTTTGCTTACTAATCTCAACGAATGCATCTCGTCTTCATGACGCTCATAATTACGTCATAAGCTTCAGCCTAGCTATACCACAGCGCAAAGTCATTGCTTTGTTCGGGTTGTTTACAGCTTCGTGCATACTAAAATTTAGTGAAATGAGCGAAGGTTCATTCCAATCATTAGTATGGACTCGCTATCTCGTTGAATCATCTTAGTGTCCAACCTTGATGTTGAAGTGCCCGTTAGCCGTCACAGCCCAGTCAGGAACCGACCAACCACTTATCTTGATGACATCTTCTTCGTTGTGCAATCTAAAACGCGATCCTCCTCCCCACAGACAAACAAGCTGAATATTGTTCAGATGGGAAACTTGATATCGTGCATTGTATCGACCAAACACCAAATATCGCGATGTCATATCACACATACAGTGAGAACCGAAGCATCAGACATCGTCATCTGCTATTCGTCATCGACACAGTTCACTGATTTTACGGACGTTTTTGCCTGTGGTATCATGTTGCGACTTTTGCGGCTCGATATCTCCGAAAGTACTCTTTTATATGAGGTAAGGAGTATATTGGCGGAATCAGTAACACAACCTCAACGAATTTAGTAGGTCATTTTGTTCAATACGGTTAAATCTAATGAAATTGTAAGCACCAGAAACCGCTATTCCTGCATTTACACGAATTCACGAGCGATTTTCGTGATTTTAATCGGAGCACGAAATTGAACACTGAACAGTTTGCTATTGTGAGCATGTAATCAGAGGTGGTCAGTAACGAAGTACTTCTACTTTTTCGAAGTACTCAAGTAGTTTTCCTCTACTTCTGGTACTTACTCAAGTAGATCTGATATTCGCTACTTCTACTTCGTAATATTTTGTGATCTACTTACTTACTTTTCGCTATTTTCAGTTTTTCAAGTAGAAGTAGTTTAATCCTCCAATCAGAATGATAGCCTGAGTAATTTCGGGGCTGTTATCAAGGAGTGTCAACATTTAATTTTCATAAAAGTTGAGTAAAGCCCAGAATTTCCGTCGCACTTCATGCTCAGTAGATACGCAGTAACGATGTAGTATGATTTCGCGAAAGTTGGCTATCGGTGAATATAATTTAGGTAGCGGGTTGGCGTGGTTCCGTTCACACCGCATTGTCGCCCTTTGCCCATATGAAATATTTTATCACGGTATATATGGCTCATTAAAACGTTCGAAACTGATGTTTTGCAATCTAGCATTTACTCATCATATCGTATTGTAGCAGTCCATGACGTGTCCTAATCTGAAAAAGTGGACTCTGACTTTTTTAGTTTCAGAGCTGTTTTAGCATGCCACCTATGAAACTTTCTGGACTGAAGACATGACATACATTTTCAGCTGTTAGAAGTAGTATTTATATTTCACTTACAGTTCCCAGTATCATATACTTTGAGTTCTAATTAATATCAGTTCTTTTGTCTGGATAACATACATATTGAAGTATAAAAGCAAGTTTAGTAATGCCTTTAATTCCCGGAAATAAAGCTACACAATATGGCATTTTTACGATCCACCATATTTTTCATTCACGTTTACTAATCGCGCAATGTGTTTCGCCGTACCCTATACAGCGTCTCCGTATTGCTCGTCGACTAAACTACGGGCCTTATAATATGGGGGAGTGCACCATACCATGATATTTTCTAAAACGTGCTGTTCGATTAAACAGAGGATTAGTATCGCATTTCGATATCAATACTATCATTTTCATCCCATGAAGCGGACGAATGCTTATGCTGTCGAAAATTGAAGACCTCTTGGTACGCATCAATATGAATGAAGATGGGCAGTGGGCACCTTTCGCATAGCTCAATTTGCACCTTTTGACAATCCCTGCGAACGAATTACGATCGTTTTCACAACTACTTACTTACTTGACTAGATATAAAGTCATTCAATTCTACTTCTACTTCAAGTAGTTTTAGGTTGCTTATGGAAGAAGTACTGCAACTAGTACTTGAGTAGATTTTTCGTCGCTATTTTTACTTCTACTTGAGTAGCCTTCGTGACTACTTTGACAACCTCTGCATGTAACTCACAATTACTTCATGGACAATGGACATCATATTAACTCCTATAATACAAGGGAAACAAAGCATTGCAGTCCAAATCTCTGTTATAATCAGGAAACAATTTCGCTATCCGATGAAAACGTATTGTGTTGGCCTTAAAACCAGATGCGCACTTTGTTGATTAGGACTTGTAATCATCTGTCGCGTACTAATTCGTGTCTGCATGCGCACTCCAGAATTGTGACAGTGCTAGCAATGTTACTTGTTACTCATGCAGTGCATTTTGTAGCAGCACACGGCGTTTGATTACATCAGTGGTTCTTAACCTTTTTTCTCCCAGCGCCCCTTTCAAAAATTATTGTGCTCCAGCGCCCCCAACTTCTTATTGTCAGGAATGTAATAAAGACAATGAGTAAGAGGGAGGGCCGTAACAGCACTTCGTCAACCCCCTAAAAACGATTGCCTTGCGCACCCATAGCGTGATAAACCAAACTTCTGAGGGCTTCGCCCCCACGATCCCATGGCGTGATTTCGATGGTCAGCAAAGTTTGTGTGGCCTGGTCGCCCTAGGTACCAAAATTTTCTATAATGCATGAATGAATAGGTGGTAATCACATTGCTATAAACTTCTTATCCTCTCAGCCCACGTAATCAGATTTACCAGTAGCTCGGAGTGAGCTGTTGTATAGGAAAATAAAGGGCACGTAATTAATAATTAAACATATTCGGGCGTGCCCGCAGATACAATTATTCGTTACCAGGGCCGTAACAGCACTTCGTCAGACCCCCCAAACCCCCTGTCCGCTATTTGCTGATAGCCTATTAGGTATCTACATTGGGTATCCATTTACTGAGGCAGCTATTCTCGCCTAGCCGCGTGAAGTGCGAAAAATTTCACTAATGAATGATTGAATTGGTCAATATCATCGGGAATTGCATGTAAATTGAGATCAATTTTTATCCTCTCTCTGCTCACGTAAACACATTTACCGGTAGAGCTGAATGAGGTGCAATGTGCCCTCTAAGCTGCGCACGTGCGCAGTGCTGACACGGTCTCTGCGCACAGAAAATCTACGTTGCGCACAATAAATCCGGAGTTATTACCTTTTTTTAGTCGTTACGCACTGTTGTCCAAGGGTCAGCGCAGTGAGTTGTTGAGTGTGCGCAGACTCATCAAAACTTGAAGCGAACATTGTGAGGTTTCTTGGAAACTGTAGGGCCCGTTAGTAATAATTAAACATATTCGGGCGGGCGAACCCGTTGGTATGACTTCGTTGCATGATGTTATTTCGTGACCTCCTGTCTGCTATATCAAAAAATATAGAATCGCTCAACGGGGATATCGCGCAACAGGAATATCCCTATCGCCCAATCGTACTAAACTAAAAGACGCACACGATTTCAGATTGGTATTTTTTCACTGACATATAATTTTTCCCTGCCAGATGGAATTCGTCTTCTGAGGTTCAGATTGCCAAGACAGGAACATTCGGTGTCAGTCATTTAGGCGCCCATGGATAATTAAACCTATATGTATTTTGAAGGCTATATGTAACGAAGTTTTCGGTGTTAATTTGCTCTGAATACTCATTAAGGATATGTCCCATCACCACATCATCTACTGCGAAGCCATTTTTCTCCAGCGCCCCCCATACCGCCCCCCTGAGCCCAGCGCCCCCCATATCGCCCCCTGAGCGTTTCCGCCCCCTTCAAAATCGCCAAGGTTAAAAACCACTGGATTACATGAACGTGACATAACTTGTCAAAGTATTGATTCACAACTTGATCGCCGCCAGACTGACTGGTGTCGATCACACCAATATCGAATCTCATTGCATTGCATTCATTTCATTCATTGTCAACTTGGTACAGGCCCTACAGGGTTTCTCATCTTTCTTTTGGCCTTGGCCCATTTCCGGGTTTGAAAATGTTCCGTGGCCAACCTCTTTTCCTAGCTTCATTGTCCTGTACAATATGTGGTAATCAACCTTGCCGATATGCCTATTTATCTAAAATATACACATTTTCTCTTACTTAGCCTATTTAAATGTAGACCTGTAGTTACATGAAACCGCGCGAAGCGTGACGAAAATTTTCAAGTTGAATAAATCTAAATAAACAACGAACGAAATAATTTGGGGTCCTTGGAGCTACCCACCTGTGGGGTGCGACAGTTACGGCCCTGGAAGTTAGTATAACTCTTGTGTACTTTCGCTGTTTCACTCACGTCGCCAAACCCAATGATCCTACCCTCGAACCCACTGTGTGATTGGGCTTTTAGTTCAACTATGGTGGGGAATATTATACCCATTCTGTGCCCGCTTCAAACAATTCGTTGGTAAATGGGATACTAGAGAGAAGTGGGGAAATAATTTTAAAATATGTTAGCTGCACAATGTGCATCTGCATAGTAGGTGCATAGTAATGGATTGTGGATTTAGCGCAGTACAATAATCTTTTGAGTTGGTCTTAAAATGTCCGGCCTTCAAGTAATTTTACATAATGTATGAGTAACATGAATTGATTGTTTTATTGAAATTAATGTTCTGACATCGATAACGAGCGATTGCCACGTCACAAGTCTCCGCAGTCTCCTCATACCCACATAAAATTGTAGTTCGGCGCCTATAAGCTTGTTAGTGTTATGTTCTTGATCTTGTTTGAACAAAAGTGCAGTTGAACGAAACAAGCATAGAACAGAACACAAGGGTATAAATACAAGCACGACACACGAGAAAATAATGATTGGCGGTAATTACTAGTCCTATATAGAAATAAAGAGTCAAACGATACCAACGTAAAATGCACGAACGTAACAGTTAGTACACAACTAAATCATACAATCGAACTCACTTGCCAATGCAATTTTCCAGATAGCGATCCATGCAGACGGTGTCCGAGAAGTGAACGTACTGCTGTTACTGAGAAATTGTTGTCACCCAAATACACTTTCTTCACCTGGAACGATGGAGATATGTTATGAAACGTTGTAGAGAACTAATCGTGAAAGACAGTATGGAAGCCAGAATCTATTTACGTTAAGGCGAAAGGATATTCAATACAACGTCTATTACAAAGCGTATGTTGATAGTTCGTGATATCAGCAAATTCGTCAGCAAATGAAATTTCCTTGGATACATATTTCACGAGGAAATATGATGCGAATTCATTGCTGTTAAATAATATAGTTTCAAAATCGACAAGGATTTGGATTCCAAGAATATTAATCATTTCCTGATTTACATATTTAAGCATCTATACTGGTGTTACTATATTATTGTGGCACTCCTTACCGCCTGCTAGTGAACTTCACAATGAGGTATGCACACAATGTCTGTCAATATGACGTCAAACTATCAAAGCTTTGCCAAGACTTGCTCATATACTCATAGGCATATTTTGGAAGATAATTACGTTCAACATCTTCACGATATTTACGATATCAAAGGCAAACTACCACCAGGTTCAAAACCACTGTCTTCTGCTAAACGAGGGGTGGGAAAACTACGGCCCGCGGGCCGCATGCGGCCCGCAACACCGTCCTGTGCGGCCCGCGAGAGTCTAATGAAACTTTTTAAAAATATTGATAAAATGCGTACTTAAAATCGAAATCGACTTGATTAAAATTTTTCCTAATATATTTCACCATGATAATTCTAAGGCAGTGATTCTCAAACTGGGTGGACGCGTCCCCTTTGGTGTCGTGAAAGCATCTTAAGGGCACCGAAGCTGAGCTAAACTTTTAAAAAAATTCGCGCTCCGCGCGATTTACATCCAATTCTTAGTGTTTCTCTGTATATAGTCTGAATTTCATTTTAAAAAATCTCTCATCCACAGTCGTAACCTTCCATGCCATCAAACTATCCGTTAGGTTTGCTAGCATCCTGGTTGCGTTTTGTGATATGACGATAAGGGGGGCGCCAATCTTTCACCGTCGTAAGGGAGGGTGTCTTAAGAAGTTTGAGAACCACTGTTCTAAGGTTAAATACTTCCTATATTATTTTTATGTATAATTTCTGGGGCAGCAGCGACAGCCGGATATCAAGGCCCCCGAAGTTTAAAAGGTTTCAACTGCTAAACATCACAGAAATCCTATACGAGATTGACATAATTCGATTCACGAGTGTGATTTCAGATTGGCCACTCCAGTTTCAATTATTTCAGTGATATGCCTATAAAAAACGATTAGCACATGTCTTTTTATTCATATTTTATCTACACATAGTAGAAGCGTGTTTGAAGCTAACATGGTTATGATGCTGTCAGCATTGTGTGTCCTGGAACTGAACCAAAAAATTTAAATCCTATTCTAAGAATCGGGACAACCGACTTTCATCTCGAAAGTTTTGACAAATTAGTTATTGAGGTCGACCAGCCTATACAATCCCGCCACTATGTTTCCGACGCGTATACGATATCATCAAAAGCAATGGTTGGCACATATATCATCTCCCTGTCCTCATTATATAATCAAATACCAATATTGCGATTTGGTTTATAATCCCAATTTTATATAGTGCGGCCCGCGAATGGATTCAGATGTTGAATGCGGCCCGCGAGCTCAAAAGTTTGCCCACCCCTGTGCTAAACCATTCAAACGGCGTCGACCCATTCTAGGAATAAACTGTTATCTTATTATTGCGATTGCAATTTGACTTCGGTAAATGATGGTTATTTTTATATACGTTCGGTTGCATTTTAGCGAGGGAGGTGGCCCCATTTCAAAATTATTACATATTATGCTAAAGCGCACACAGCGCGAAGGAAAAGGTCAAGTAGCATAAATCTGCCAATATTGTTTATGATGATTAGGAAAATATTTTGAGCCTGCTTCAAGCCTTCAAAATTCCGGACATTATTGAGGCATATTTCAGAATTTTTTCCTGGACGCCACTTGAATAGTGGAATTCCGAACATGTCCGGGACGTGCAGCAATCCAAATTTCCACCGCAATCCACAATTCCTGCGATGCACGTTAATCGATTCGGGAACATTCGTCATATTCGAAATAACTTGTCCGTGCGCGCATTTTTCGAAAAAAGCAATATTATTCTGATGCAACAATGCGTTCGGAAAACACCCACACAACAATGCGATGATCTAAATAAGGACTGGCAAACGTACGGGCGGCATCCAGCCCGCCAGACGATTTCATCCGACCAGCACAGCAATACTGAATAAATCGGAAAAATGCTTGTAATATTAAGCACATTTAATACAAAGTGTTAAAATTCTTAGTAAGAAATAGGCTACTTCCTATAAATAATCCCTCAAGAAAACAAATGTTGAGTTATATTCATTGGTCACATTATAACTACTCCAGTGGCAAAAAGTGCGCACTGAGTCGAAAGGTTTATGAAAAAATATATTAAAAAGTTGTTCTTAACAGAAGCGAAAACACAATGCAAAACCGTTATACAGGTCACAAGAAGAATAAAGAAGTGACAAAAATATAATTCTAAGATCTGTTTTCGCACCACTGTGTCAGTTTTGGATCAAAAGGTCCCCAGTCTCCACAGAAACCAGGAACGGGAATTAATACTGATGAACCAAATTCCAACGTCCGCGTTTATAGGTAAATCTATCTTATTCCTCACAACGCATAGTCAAGGATGACGCCAGATCACGACTAAAACAATAAGTTGCATAAAGGCACACCAACTGATGCCGTCGTTAGAGCCACTGGTTTAGCGGCCTACATATCTATTCAACTGGCAAATCGTACTTTTGATCCGTAGAATAATTCAATATACTATCATGTAGGCTACACCGGCTGCATAACAAAGTATTACAGTGACGAAAACTGGCATGAATTTTGAGGCAACATTTTGGAATAATTTGACTGGACTAGAGGTCGACCGATTATCGACATGGCCGATTATCGAGGCCGATATTTAGAGCTTTCCCGAGTATTGATATCGGCCTATGAAGGCCGATATCGCGGCCGATATTTTATATTAAAAAGAAATTCAAAAGTTTCGGAAATTCAATGCTCCGTGTTCTCAATCTCAAGAAATCGACGACGCAAAGGGCGACATATGACAGACTTACCCTCGCAGGACGAGTTTAGCTGGGTGAGCATGCAGAGAAACTATGCTTCCTGCATTACAATCTACCTTTTCTGGACTGATCTGCAATTCTGTATCATATTTTGCTTTTTGGGTTATCCCTAATTTCATCGAATGTTCCATATTAATATCGGCCTATGATATCGGTATCGGCCTTGTGAGTGAGCCGATAAATCGGTATCGGTAGCGGCCTGTAAAAATCAATATCGGTCGACCTCTAGACTGGACTGGTCCGCGAGCAATCTGAAGGTTTGAATCCGGCCAGCGATGCAAATTGAGTTTGACATTCCTGATCTAAATCCTATCCTCATTTCAAAATGATTTAATACAGACGCCAGCAAGTAATTCAAAATATGTCCACGATCGAAGATAGGAAAATAGAGATTCGATGCACAATGCGATTTTAGTTGACGAATAGGCTACTGCTTTTTTCTCGAGTCACTGGTAGTATACCGCTGGAAGACATGCTACTTATAGTGGACGGCCTTGAACTCGCATGTTGATTTTACGTTCAGTGGACATGGCACTCACTCGGGCCAGACATGCGACTTGCAATATACCTAACAGTTGGTTTGTGGTACAGAACTTGAAGATAGCTTTCAATACAACATCCATTGTAGTAAAATATTTATTCAACTCGAAGACTTTTCGGGTGCCTCTTTTCAAGAGTTAACGGCACACTGAAGGGATTTAAACAGAATGAAAAGCAAAACCAGAAAGGCGAAGTATGACGCAACAATCAGAAATTACATACCATGAAGTCCGCAATGTAACGATGGCAACAATAACAAACTTGAAGAGTACGATACAAGTAACAAAGCAAGTATGACCGTAACCTAAAAGTTTTATTTCGGAATCGGTTTTGAAATTCACCTCGGACTGGAAAGAACATCATAACCAACCTATCAGATTATAAACTTAATGACATCGAAGAATTTGTACTGTCACATGGACTAGATTTCTGTTTGCCTCCCAACAACGCAAAGAGAGAAGAAATATTCGCCAATTTTGAGGTATTAGTTGGTCAACTAAATCACCATCGACCATTATCTCTCGACCATTTTTCCGCGATGAAAGCTAAACTTAGCGATCTTGCGCATGCGTATTGTGGCACCCCCGTGGACTGCGGAGATTTCTTGATGAACAAGGATTGCCTTAAAGCCATCAAATCCTTGCGTTGCAATGAGAACATTTGCATAACGAAACCGGACAAAGGTTCTGGAGTTGTAATTTTGAACCGCGTTGATTACAACTTGAAAATGGATCCATTTTTCAAGATTCGTCCAAGTTCATTAACCTTGGTCCAGCTGATACTAACGACAACACACGAAAGCTCGAAATGAAGCTGCAACGTCGCCTTCTCAAATTGAAAAAGGATGGACTCCTTCCTGTCAATCTGTATGAGTCTTTACGTCCTTCGGGTTCGCAGCGGCCGCGTATGTATGGTTTACCTAAAACACATAAACATGACGTGCCCTTGCGTCCCATACTGTCTATGTGTGGATCGGCGCAGCATAATTTGGCCAAGTGGCTTAACACCGTCATTGAGCCAGTTCGATCCTTGTACACACCCCATTGTCTTCGTGACTCTTTCACATTTGTGGAAAAATTGAAGTGCGCTGAATTAAATTCGTCCAATGTATTTCTTAGCTCTTTCGATGTGAAAAGTCTTTTTACAATGTGCCATTGTCGGAAACTTTCGAAATTTGTGCAGATGCGCTTTATGGTAGCTCCCTTGAACCTCCTATAGTACCACGTGAAATATTTCTAGAATTGTTGCGAACTGCTACAAGCTGTGTTGAATTTAGCTTTAACGACGTGATGTTTATGCAAATCGATGGCATTGCCATGGGATCTCCTTTGGGCCCTAGTTTGGCAGATATATTTGTGGGGTACCATGAAAAGAAAATGTTTGAAAACGTCCCAAAACCTCTCCTTTATTATAGATATGTCGATGACACCTTTGTTGCTTTCAATAATGAGCGTGAGTGTAATATATTTTTTTTTTAAATTGAATTGTCTCCACCCAGCTCTACAATTTACTGTGGAGAAAGAAACTGATTCAGCACTTCCATTTTTAGACGTGTTGGTTGAGAGATCTGGAAATATGTTTTTGACGTCAGTGTATAGAAAACCGACGTTCACTGGCCATTATATCCGTTGGGATTCTTTCTGCCCGAAGCGGCGTAAACTCAACCTAATATCAACTCTGGTTTATCGGGCCTTGCGTATCTGTTCGCCAGAAAAATTGCCACGTGAATTGGATGAGATCCATTCTATCCTATCAAAAATGGCTATCCTGAGCATATATTGAAATGCTCCTTCGCAAGAGTGTTAAAACGTTCGGATCAACCTCCCAATTATGGACCGGAAAAATGCCCGGCATTTTTACATCTACCTTGGCTAGGCAATGTGTCGAATCGGTTTGAAAAGTTGATCAAATCGGCCGTGCACCGTTGTTATTATAGTGTAAATGCGCATGTGGTGTATACAACCAAACCACTTCTGCCAAACTTCCGAAAGGATGTACTTCCTGCTTTAAATGCAAGCAACGTCGTCTACGAATTTAAGTGCCACTGTGATAGTAGGTATGTGGGACGTACATCACAAAGATTGTTTGAACGGATAACGCAACACATTCCCAAATTGATTCGCTCAAAAACTTGCGCAAATGACCGTACGGAGTTCGCACGACAATGCAAATCAGCCGCCAAAACCGGCTGTTACGACGATTACCAAGCATACGCTTCGGCAATTGGCCAACATTTAAGTGAGAACCCTTCTTGTGCTCAAAACTATAATGACCAAATGTTTACTGTCATTGCGCGAGGCAGATCCTTGTTTCATTTGAAAGCCCTAGAATCAACAATCATCCAATTGACCAAGCCTATTTTATGTAGACAAAAAGATTTTCTGTATAACTTACAAATTTCCCATTAGTGCGTTCTAATTCATGTTTGTTATTGTTTGGTTTCAACATGCTTTGTTACTTGTATCGTACTCTTCAAGTTTGTTATTGTTGCCATCGTTACATTGCGGACTTCATGGTATGTAATTTCTGATTGTTGCGTCATACTTCGCCTTTCTGGTTTTGCTTTTCATTCTGTTTAAATCCCTTCAGTGTGCCGTTAACTCTTGAAAAGAGGCACCCGAAAAGTCTTCGAGTTGAATAAATATTTTACTACAATGGATGTTGTATTGAAAGCTATCTTCAATATACCTAACTAGCTCACTTGTATTCTGTTATCCAGAGATCCCGTAATGATCGCCAAAAGTTCATCGTTGATGTTGCATTTGAACAAACTCAAATGCTTCAGACTTTTACTCCTTGCTGCAAGCGATCCGACGATATGAGCCTCATCGCGACTCAATGAGATGCGATGTACATTGATACCGGAAATTTGCCTCATAAGAGTCTCGTCTCCTGATTCATAGATTGCTGTATACAGTTCCATGCGAACGTGCTTGTTCTTATTCTTGAGTTGCGAACGAATCGATCCGGCGAGAAATAGTTGTTTCAGTGATCGATTTGAGACTGTCAGGCAAATAATGCACCTCACTTTATGATATTGCAATTGAGTAAAGATAAACTGCAGTGTTCACACTTCACAGTGCCAAAGCCAAGGGGGAAGTTTGGAGGCACCTTTGCCCGCAAATGTTTGACTCGGATGATTGCTTTCACAACGACACAATGAATCCGTGACGTTCTGTTATTTTTCGGCTGACTGCGCGACTCAGTGTTAGCAGACTGACAGAATACGGAGAAGTTCTGATTGGATTGATCTCCACTGCATTACAAGTGACAACAGTGCGGCAGAGAATGAATTGAATAAGCTCCGTGCCCATCATACTGTCATGCGTTCAAGATTGATGTTTCCGCATTTGAAATCATAAAAATGGATCCTAATTTATCTGTCCACCAGGTTTTAGTTCGCTAGACTTTCCAAAATATATTATTAACACAAGCTTTCAAAAAAATAGGGAGAATGGCGACTTGAAGCCCGCCGGACAAGTTACATTACATCACACTATATTATCTATACACGTGGATAGTATTTTTCTCAGATACACTGGATTTCATATGTTTACCCGTTCAGTAAGATACTGCAGTATGTCAATGGAGACTTGTTTATTTGTCGCACTTAGTAGATTACGTATCGATTTCAGAACAAACAAACTCTCAAGAATGCAAGCGGCCAGCCCTATGCTGTAACTTCCGTGTTTCGATTCCACATCTCATAAAGCCATAGAAATGGTGTTTAGCCGACTTTTCGAGATTGACGTTGGTAAAGCACTGACAGAACATCCGTCGCTGTAAGGCCATGAAAAATATGAGCCTATTTTTTATTTTGCACTTATATACCAAGTCAACTATGACCAGCGCTGCGCACAATGATTCGAGTATTCTGATCCAAATTGAGTAGGCCTATTATTTGTGATGACTCGAGTATAATGAAATCAAATTTTTCGAATACCGAAATTATACGTCTCTTCGAAAGTTAGATCACATCACATTTAGCTCATCAGTGCTATCTCACGAAAATGACAGGCATCAATATCAGTTTGTTGAAAGAGTTACGTAGTATAGTCCCAAAAACCAGGAAAATATGACATAGTCATGAAAAGTGTCAGTGAAAATATCACTGTAATATAATTTTGTTTTTCGGAATTTGTAATTTACGTTTGACGAATAAGGTTTTACTGCATTCCAGCCGCCTTAAAATTGAATCGATAATGTTCTCGGTAAACGTATTCAGAAGATCAATATTTTCCTTCTGCAGTAAATCAAGCGAATGTATCGGATTAATTATATTACGGTGAAATATGTTTCATAACTACTCGTTTTACGACTTTGAAAGTCTTGAGAGTAGCGACAATACGATAACTTTTCGAGAAAAGTATCCAACATCACGAAAGACTATACTCTGCGATGAGACTAACCTTCATGAAGGTGATCCGGCTTGTCGTCGTAAATGAGGCCACAAACGAATCTCCGGACGATCGACCATCGCTCTTTGTGCAGGTGTTTAAAGTTGAAGCTCATGAACTTTGAAAGCATCATTTCGACTACAAAGCTCGCTGCGAGGAACTCCTGCAGACTTTGATGACTGAAGAAGGAAATGAAATCGCCCTCCAAAAGAGTGCAATTTAGGATGTTGTTTCCAGGAATCTTTACCATGAGATCTTGAACTTCGTCTTTTGCAATTCCAAACATTTCCAAATCATTTTCAGAGAATGCCACTCTCCCTTCCTTCATGCCACGATATGACATCGCTTTCAATTTATTGATAACTTCGGCGATAGTATCAACCCTTCTAATGTTTTTCACTCTGCTTAGAGTGGACATAATTTTTTTGTAGAGTCCTGTGACTGTCTTAGGAGGAGGTTCCGCCGGATTATTGGCCACTATCACTGCGGTTAAGACCAGAAAAACGGGAATAGAAACTAAATTGATCAGCCTTGGTGACATCCTTTCTATCTTCTCCCATGCTTCATCCCCATCCCGACCTACAAGAAATACGAAAAGCTTCTTTGCGTCATCTAGGGCCAGACCAGAAAGTGTGATGATGTCGGCAGGTCGAGCTTCCACGGGTAAATCCGAGACTTGGAATTCTCTGGAAGAGATGACGATCTTTGTACCATCGAGTAGATTACGCGAGAGGATATTGTACATAATTGTTGCTGCTCCGGCTGGAGTATTAGGATATATGTCCTCTTCGCCATCTCTGTTGATTTTCCACGTAGCCTGATCCAAGCCGTCGAAAAATAAAACTGCTTCTGATTGATGTTCGAGCAACCACTGATACGCATGATCCTCGTCGATATCATTCTGAAAAAGGCCGCCGAATAGAAATTTTGATGGTTTAATGAATCCTTTATCACGCATACCTTTTATTTCTATATAATGTGTCAATTTGTACTCAAGCTGAGAGGGGTTTGCAATGACTTCTGTATTCGTAAGTGAATGCCCTAAAGTTTTTCTAGCGATTCTGCGCATGAGAGTGGTTTTCCCAGATCCCGCAGACGCAACTATGGCGGTGATGGAACTTTCCTCGTTGATAACTTGTTGCAAAACTTTATCTAGCTCGAGGAATTTGTTGTCGTCAACTTTTTGTCGGAGGAATCCGAACTCCTTTCTGAATTGATTTTTCACGACCTCTTTCTTTCGCCAGAAGAAGAACTTTCTTTTTCTTGCGACTTCCATTTCGTGCAACTCTTCATAATTGCCTTTGAAATATTCTGACTTGGTGACCCTTCTCATCTGCGGATGCACTTGAAAATCCGGTTTGCTGAGGTCATCCGCGCCGATGTCTTCGAGGATTCTGTCCGCCGTCTTTCGGGACGCATTGTCGTTTATGCGTTTGACCAGGGCTAAAACATTGTCTGGAAGATAACAATATTTTTCCTTCTTTCTTCTTGATATTTTATTATTAGATCGTACAAAAGCAAATACCGTTTTATGTTAATATTTTATATAATCTATGTAGTCAAGATGGATATGGAGATTTATATTGTGAATGAATCGAGTATCTGCACAGAATCCAGTGTAGGGGTTCGCAACCTTTGTTCAGCCGTAGCCCAATTTTCGGTAGGAAAACGTTGTGTGGCCCACCTCTTATCTTAAAGTCCTGTTCAATGCGTGGTAATCGCCGGTGCTGATATGCCTATTTGTCTACAATGTGCGCATTTTTCTATTACTAATCAAATTCAAATTTATACCTCTAGGCTAGTGGTTTTCAACCTTTTTGTCTTCGATCTCCCCCTTTCGGACCATCACGGACCCCACAAAATTTAAATTCAAATTTAGCTCAATTATCGTGCAATCGTCATCTATCTTGCGCAAATGATAACTGTAGGCTTAGTGATAAACAGCAACAAGATGCCTTTTCTTGAATATACGACCATACTATCACTGTAGAAATTGAGTCGACTTTTATTACTTCAAAGCGAATTTTGCAATTGCATTTCTTGAAATACGTGGTCGCGTCTTGAAAACCTTCGCCTTCGATAGGATATTAATGAGGGCCTAAAATCCATATCCACAAGTATAGGTGGTCGCGAATGTAATAATAACGCGTAACGCTTTCGACGACACAATTGGGTATGATCGCAACAAAGACTGCACGACAACTGACCAACAATTTTTTAATGGACATATAACGTCAAGCCCATTCAATTCTATCGAACAGCTTATCTTGAAATTACTATGGAAAAATGGTTCTATATATCACAGGAGAAAATGGATTTTTGTAAACATTTCGAAGTCACCGTGATTATCCTTACTCATCCAACTTTTTTCCATGAAAACATATCTAATCAGGTAAATGTTTGTATACGTGGGCTATTGGCAATTAATCAATTAAAATGAGACTGCACCAGTGTTGGGATCAAGTCACTACCTTCGAGTCACGAGTCATTTCGAGTCATTGCACATTTTGGCTCGAGTCAAGTCGAGTCAATTGATTTTCGAAGGTGACTCGAGTCAAGTCAAGTCACTCGATTTTTGGAGGTGACTCGAGTCAAGTCAAGTCACGAGTCAAGTCACAACTCAAGTCAAGCTGCCCTTTCGATGCATGAAGCATGATTACATCATTGCATTCTGCTAGCTGTCTGAATTACAGATTGAGTGGTCATTGATTCTGCACCGATGAACGAATGCAGAGTTAAATACACACGCAATAAGTCGATGTATCGCTCACATATACGTAGAACTGGTAAACTACGTAAGTAATTGCATAGCGTCAGTTTACAGTTGCCAGCCTTGATAGAGAATAGAGAAACGAATTGATAAGATGCAATACATTACCCATATTGCTATGATACACTTCGAGTCTGCGCCAATGGTCAAGGATTAGATAAACTATATTCGATTTAAATTTTAATAAAACAAGAGGTTTGGGCAAGACAAGAACAGATAACAGAAATATCAATTTTCTATTAAATCACTTTACTACTAGTTGTGAAGCTGTAAGCTTCGATCAATTCGTTTGTGGTCAATTTATTTGTGAGAGAACGATGAAGGGGTGGAGGCTCAGTAAACGCACAATCATTGAATAATTGTTCGCCCTCACGGGTTACACCAGCGTTTCGCGAACGATTCGAACATATGCAAGAAGCAGTGATTTTTATCGACACTGATTAGTTGATGACTTGAAATTGACTCGTTAAATTTGCTCCGAGTCACGAGTCAATCCTCATTTCTGATAAGCCGAATCAAGTCAAGTCATTTTAGCAAAGTGACTCGAGTCAAGTCAAGTCATACGAAAAAGGTGACTCGAGTCTGACTCGAGTCAAGTCATGACTTGAGTCATACCAACACTGGTCTGCACAGTAGGATATTTCATCTCAGACTGCTATACTGTTGTTGTGAGATCTGGAGTTTTACTAGTAAATAAAGCGAAACTGCTTCGTGATTTTCCGAATAAAACAAATACAAATGAACTATTCTGAGGCTTCGCGGACTCCTGAAAATGCTTTGCGGACCCCCAAGGGTCCTTGGACACACGATTGATAAACACCGCTCTATGCTCATGAAATCGCGCCAAGTGCGACGAAAATTTTCAAACTTAATAAATATCCTCCAACAAACGACCAACGAAACAACTTTGAGACCCTTCGAGCTCTCCTAAATGGCGGTTTGGGGTGCGGCAGTTACGGCCCTGTTGGGTCGTAGTAGAAATCTTGTGAACATTATGGTCATCCGTATAACAGTACTGATTGACTTTTGACTCAGATCCTTGTGCCGCGGTTACAACCCAGAATGAGGACCAAGAGCTAATCGGACACTAAAGATGCTAAGCAATGTAGTTGATAGAATACATACATATGAATTGAAACTTCCAATAAATGAAGGAGCTACTATGATCGGACAATTGCACTGATGCATTTAGGACAACAACAAAAACAACAACTACTACAACAAACAATCATGACTTCCCTTCTTTGGCAAGAGAACTCAACCAAGGTGGGTTTGTGATCATCTCAACACTTGTTGACTCATTCAACAAGGACTAACTCATGAACTATAATTCTATGGTAACAGCGAAAAAAATCATTTATTTATAAAGGTTAACACAACAAAAAGTACCAACAGAGAATGAAAAGAACAAATACAGGTATATGACAAATCACCGCTTGTCCCAGAAGTTACCTAACCAAGAAAACAAGAAATTTATTACGTAATTTTCCATGTATAATGCGCACGATTTTAACCTATTTTTGTCCTAAAGTCGAGGGTGTGCGTTATACCTGGGTACAACAATTCTTGGAAAACATCTACCTCAAAATAAAACTTGAAGTCACACCGTTCTTGTTTTTTGTCAATCGCGCATCACATTCCACCATCCTGACCAATGATTCGTATTATCAGTGTTGGGCGCTGCAAGTTAGCGAGGAGCGTTTTGCCAATTAGCGAGATTCGTCTGCGCTGTACAATAGCATGCGGTCTCCTGCTAAGTTGGTTTTCCATTTGTACGCGAACGAAATTAGGTCAATTATCGCCGCACGCGAGCGAGCCAGGTGCGTTAGATATCATCGCTTGCCTAAACAGTCACGTCTGCAACAGGCTTGGTTGCGCTGCCCAGAACAATAACATCTACAATAGGCCTGGTGAGGACTTTCGAATCGTTGGCGTGAGCATTCGCATCTGCAATGGGCCTGATGCGCAAGATACCATTGCTAGCCTGAATTATCGCGTCTGAGCCTCGAATGCTTCAGTTCTTACAATCGTTTGGAGATAGTGTCGTTAAGTGTAAAATAATTAGCAATGGTTATGTCATGATGGTTTAACCATAATGTCCTATATGGTGTCGACACAAGCAAATCTCACGGCTCAGTCAAATTGGTCTACTACGGGGGGTCGCCAACTCAAAATGGGTCGCAGGCCACTTTTCAAATTTTCTGGAGGCCGCGGGCCGCAAGACTTCAATATCGATGTTCAAATAAACAACGCAGTTTAACAACCACGTTCCATAACTCTTCGACGTTAGTACAATTCTGTGCTCTCTAACATGGGCGACGGGCATAGTCACCACAAAAGAAATAATATTTTATTGTACAAACACAAATACAACAAAAATATCATGATCATCAATTTCATTCTATTTTGAACTATGAGCTGCGCACGATACCTGGCAACACTCCGTATAGCAACTATAATAGGGGTGACAACTGACCAACTTTTTTGCTATTCACGGCCGCATTTCGATTACTCATGTAGCTTGCGGCCGCGTCTATTGCCGGTATACTCCGGAGCAATACATTTACTCATATCGGTTTACTATGCGCACCGAAATCTTGAGTACCTATACACCATCAGGTAGCAGAAACTGCTTCAATATATCCATTCTGCCAAGTCTTTTCGTGTACCCTACTCTCTGCTCGAAGCCTGACGAACCCACTGAGCTATATAAACAACGAACCACCAATTCAAATTCCAAACTGAAATCGAGCGCGCTCTACCGTAACGAAGGTAGTGACCCCTCTGCGTTTACAGGGAAATAATATTATGTATATTTTATTGTAATATTACCCTTAAACTTAGTGGTTTGGTTAGTTGAATAACATTATTTTACATATACCATGATTTTATGTCATCTCCAAACGTAGCGATGGT
Organism: Botryllus schlosseri; assembly: GCF_051294905.1. Classification (NCBI taxonomy): domain Eukaryota; kingdom Metazoa; phylum Chordata; class Ascidiacea; order Stolidobranchia; family Styelidae; genus Botryllus; species Botryllus schlosseri. The sequence continues at coordinate 14,174,880 of NC_137248.1, read as the reverse complement.
TTATGAATGCGAAATTGATGATAAATTACTAAGAATATTATTTTTTGAAAATAAGCCGCAGTGGCGAAGTGTTACATATGAACGGAGAAATACGCAGAAGCGTTGCGACGATTATGGCCCAATGCGTTTATATGCCCAAAAAGTGTGTCTGTACGCAGAAAAAAGTGTTATGAAGTGTTCAATACGACCTTGCGGATTTACAGTGTAGTAATGTTATGAAGAGGCATAGGGATCAGTTCTCTAGTCGCGCCAAGCGCGAAAAATTTTACATTTTCATTAGTGAATTTTGGCAATAAATATTAGCATAATAGTTTGACATATTATCAAATATTTATTCTTTCTCGGCCCATGTGATCAGATTCGCCGGTAGAGTTGATGCAGGGGGTGTATTGGAAAACTTAGGGAAGTTATTAATGCTGTGCTGCATCTTTGGGTGTGCCAATTCTTATTACTCCCCTTTGTTGCATGCAGTTATTTCTTGACCTTCCATCAGATTTGTCGGTATAGTGGAGATATAGCCTATTTGATTCGCCCAGATGCAGGCCTACCCGAAAAAATTTCATTCATGATGAGGAGAACACGCTTAATAATTGTATTTAATGATGGGGCGCATGCATCATTTTCCTCTGCATATTGACGGCCGCCAACACATCCTAATTGAATTAAGTGTCGAAGGGCGCATACTGTTCCTTCTAATGCCGCAGATTGGCCACCCCTGGATTAAAGAATCGATATTGGGGTTAGATAGACACGGTAGCGCTACTATAGCTGGAAAACTATCTCCTCGTAAAGCATGGTCGTTTGGAGAGCCCGAAATTTCAAGCGTTGCAGTCTCGGCAATGGTGGGCCATTGCACGTCAAGGCAATATGCCCATTCATATCAGCAAATTCTTCCTCCATGGAATGATATTACAATGCCGAAACCGTATCAGATAGCGAGGAATAGTGATATTGAGAATAGTAGAATGTCTAGTCTAGTCAGTCGCCGAGTGCAGACGTGTATCTCTCGCTCCGCTAGCTGATTGCTTGTAATGATTACGTACAGCTCGGACGTGCTGCGCAGTATAGGCAGTAAGCAGAGTAGACCAAGTCGCAAAGTACGACGAAGACTCTACTACCTCAAGTTACTGCGTACTCGCCGAGGGGTACAATATCAACAAAAAGACTGGGATCTGCCGGGCGGCGCCGGGGACCCGAAGCCTCAACCAAGATCCCTGAGGATTAGCCTAAAAGCAACAGTAGAACAGGGAGCCATGGCGCAGAGGTGGCTGGAATAGAACCACATGGCGCTCAACAATAGAGACCGAGCTAGCGCAACGCGGGCTATCGCTCGAAGACGCCAACGACCGCCCACGCTGGAGGCGCTTGATAAGGGCCCAAAACTGATATCTTGATGTTCCTTTGTTTCCTGTTTTCTTTTGCCCTTTTATTTAATTGAAAGCCGATATATATACATAGAATGGCTTATTTTTAACACCAACAACAATATGTTCAATTTCAGCATTTCAAAATACTTTAGTAAGCGGTATACCGAAATTTCTCCAAATCAGGTCGCAGGCCGCAAAATATGATCTCGCGGGCTGCATGGTGACCCCTGGTCTACTACATGCTTGCCATTTGGTCAAAGGCAAATTGACGGTAATTTTTGATCGGCTTGCCGAGCATCAAATTTGATAAAACGCGTATCAATCGAAAGCTGCCGCCGTACTGATGACGGAAATAGGCCTACATATTTTATTTCACTCGGGGCCCTCGAACCCCCACAATCAGCCTCGAATTTTTCATTGTTACGGAGAGCGGCATGTTGACGCAACAATGCAGCCAGACGAAACGAGAGCGTAGCTCAAGAGCAAATGAGTGGCTACGCGGCAAGCGCGAGTGCTCAGCTGATGTCGCGGCAATGATGCCGCTGTATTACTTCCGACGCGAAAGCTCTCCGGCATTCAGAGAAATCCTAATGGTGACTGATCAATTATAAACCATATTCCAACATCACCATTTAGTTAAATCAGTGATTCTTAACCTTGCCTCCAGCGCCCCCAAGGAGCACTGGCGATTTTGAAGGGGGCGAAAACGCTCAGGGGGCGGTATGGGGGCGCTGAAGAAAAATGGCTTTGCAGTGGATGATGTAATAGTAGGACATGTCGCTTGCGTCTCATATTCTCTGTATTACTTTTCATTTAGTGTGCAGTGCATGCCTCTTCTTTACTTCGCCTAGGCTAAGGTCTGATCACCAATATCCCGTTAATTCACTACCGTCACGCTTGCTAGGTTTATTTTAAACAAAATGTTTCGAAGTAGGTATTTTATCCTGCAGCGCACAGCGCGAGGAAATCGAAGAAGGAGGCACTGTATATCACTTTTGAGAGTGAGAACCTATTGTACATGAATATGAATATGCTTCGTGCACAAAAGGAATAACTAAATATACTTGTAGAATGTATTTGGGAGCTACAAAATAAAATCGTCAGAATGTATTTTCATCGTATCTTAAAGAATGATACCATTTAGTATTGTGGTACACAACCTCACATGAACGTCATATAATATGAATTGCTTTGTTTGGAATACATTCATGTTAAAAATAAATAATTGGGTTCAGTACTAAATTCAATGTTAACAGATATATGCATCCCATTCACACTTAGTCACACAAAGCACTAAGACAAAATCCAATACCATTAATTTCTCCGTATTGCCAATCGCAGATGTGAATTCGGGATGTATACAATGTACATCTGGTTCGAGCCACAGGGAATGAGACCGCACCCGATTGTTGTTATAACAACGTTGATTTGACCCTGAATATACCACACAAATTATTATATGGTTTATTATAGTCGAGTGGTCCTCTAGCGCGATTAAAACACGAAACATTTCCAATACTAAACTCCATAAAAGACCGACTGGACTTTGACCTCTTACCAGGACCGAAACCTCTGCAACCCTCACCCCCAATTAAGGGGGTGATCTTGAAGGGTGGCCTAAATTATTTCGGTGAATGAACATAAATTACACATCATGTTTTGACGATGAAAAAATACGCATAATTATATAAAATAGAAATAGGCATTTCGGCGTCGGCCATTACCACGCCACGATGCACGAAGACGTATGAAGTTCCGGCCAATATGGGACTCCGAGAACTGTGCCAAAAAGATCGTCAGGGAGAAAAACTTAGCCGAGGAAGATTGCCTTTATGTTGACCGTAAACTTCGATGGATATATGTCAAATTGTCCATGGGTGCCTAAATCGCTCGTGCCGAATTATCATGTTGTCGCAATCTGCACCCCACATGACAAATAACATCCATTAGAGGAAACTTATTTGCCAGTGAAGAAATACCAATTTAGAACCATGTGTTTACTTTAGTTTAATACGTTCATGCGTTTCAATATCTTTCGACTATATAGCGGACAAGAGGTAACAAAATAACAACATGTACTGAAGTAATTTGTATCAACGGGCACGCTCGAATATGTTTAGTTATCAATTATCTGACCTTTACTTTCAAAGACAACAGCTCACTCAGCGCTACTGGTAAATCTGATTACGTAGGGCTGAGAGGATAAAAAGTTTATAGCGACATATATATGCAATTACCACCAATTCATTCATGCATTATAGATAAATTTAGCGCCAAGGGCGACCAGGCCGAAATCAATCGACGGGGTTGGGTCTATCACGCTATGAGTGCTCAAGTCAATCGTTTTATGGGGACTGGTGAAGTGCTGTTACGGCCAATCCTCTTACCCATTGTTATTATTACAGTCCTTACAATATGGTATGGGGGCGCTAGAGCACGATAATTTTTGAAATGGGGCGCTGGAGGAAAAAAGGTTAAGAACCATGAAAATTCATAGGATCCTAATCAGGACTGTGGAATCGGTAAATTTTACCACCGACTCCGGCTCCGACTCCACACATTTTCAATATACCGACTCCGACTACGACTCCGAATCCTGAGTCTTTAAACGTACCGACTCCGACTCCGACTCCCGACTCCGACTTAAGCATTATTACCAACCTATTCGAAAATTATATGCCACATTGTCGGTTGGATGACTATCATACAGGCAATAAACATATGCAAACATATGCTTAACGGTGGCATGCTAAATGGTTTCATTGTGGCACAGCTCGAATTATCCACTATGCAATTAACGTGAAAGAGGGATTTGCTGAATATCCTTCCTTTTTCAAGTTTTTATAACATGGACTCTCTAATATCCTGAAATGTATGAATCATTCAAATATGGCAGATATCCAATCCTGTATAATAAAAATGTAGATAAAAATCCAGGTGTAGCACTTGTGTATGAGTCAACAACTAATAAAGAGATTGAACTTACTAATTTCGTCATTGCACACTATCCTGATTACAAGCACACACACTCGTACTTTTATTAGACATGGGTCATAAATGGAATTTAGTTAAGTAGTCAAAGACCATAGCCTATGTCTAGTCTACATGTACTTAATCAAGTATTCAAGGATTGGGACTTGCAGTCTTTCTTAATCATTTGTTCGACCCAAACAGCTAAACCACACTACAAATATTTTTAATTTTGTCAAGTGGAAAGCATCGTTTGGTCATATTTACATCATTTTTATAATTTTACAAAACCAGTCGATGCATTTGCTCTGTCACAGTATTATGCTGTAGGCTAATTCCAAAGATTGCATCAATTTTGACTGCATCGCGAAAACGCATATTGCGATTTTCGTCTCCTGTGCAACTGAGTTGTAATTTGCAAGTAATGTCTAATTTTATTTATATCAGGGGTGGGCAACTTTTTCGGCCAAAGGGACACATGAGATTTACGAACCATTGCGCGGGGAACTGGAATGTTGATAACCTTTTTTTAGTCGTCCGATAGGAGCGTACCGAATTAGGTAACATTGCAAACAAGACTTATATTATTACGCTCTAAAATTGATAACAATATGTCATGCAACTGTGCAGTGCGCAATCAGGCCCTGGTCGCGCGAAGCGCGAATTTTTTTTGCAAAATAATGACTGAATTATATCAATAAATATGTTGCTAACATACACTGGGGGTCGCATCTGTATATCACTCGGCTCATTTGGCAAGGACAGGATTATTCGACGTTTAAACAAAGCAAAATCGACGGTATCAGTGAACGTGCCTCTATCATTTAGTGCAAATGTTTTGTCGACGAGTACACGAGCAAAGCCGCATGTTGGACGACACGATATCTCCTAATTGTGATTATAGTTAGACTCAATTCTGTGAATAATATGTATTTATAATTTTCAGAAGGGGGTTCAAATACTGAATGCAAAAAATCTAGGGACAATGAATCATGCGAATTACCGAGAAAATTTAAAGTCAAATAGATCTGCTATGAAATATTCTACTTTATGGTCATATACGAAGATCTGGGATAAATGTGACTGGCCCCTGGATACGTCAATGCGTCAGAACTGTTGTTTTAGTCATCATCAAATTTCGCGGTCTTGCTAATCAAATTTTGGTTGGCCTTGCAATTGTACCTGATGTCATAAATAATTTCGGGAATTACCTCGCAGGCCACACCAAACCTTCTCGTGTGCCAAATTTGACCTGCGTGTCACGGGCTGGTCGCATCTGATCTGTATGGTTATTAATAACAGTGATTAATGGTACGTAAAAATTCTATTGAAAATTCTTCGAAAGCAAATGTTTTAATGATACAGATGTTGGAGTCGGAGTCGGAGTCGAAGTCAGGGTCATTCTCACAAACTCCGACTCCGACTCCAGTCAGTATTTTCCCTACGACCTCGACTCAGAATCCGACTCCAGCTATTAAAGTTTTCACGACTCCGACTCCATCAAGCGAGAAATACCCAGACTCCAACTCTGACTCCACCGACTCCGACTCCGACTCCACAGCCCTGACCGTAATACATTCTGTGGACCCAAGGAAAGGCTCGTAATTTGTGCTCGCTTCTAGCCTAGAAAAAACAGCGCAATGTTTTTCTGAGAAGCGATTGCACTTAGAAACACAAGCTCATTGCCCGATTCCCATCGCCGAGACGCCAGCTGAGCACTCTCATCTCACGCTCGCCGCGCAGCCGCACCCTTGCTCTTGAGCTACTCTCTCGTCTCGCCAGACAGGAGTGTTGCGTCACGATGCCAATCTCCATAACAAGGAATAATGTGGGGCTGATTGTGGGGGTTCCAGGGCCATGAGCGGAATAAAATTTATATTTTCGTCATCATTACAGCGTCAGCTTTCGGTTGATACCCGTTTTATCAAATTTAATTCTCGGCAAGCCGGTCAAAAATTACCGTCAATTTGCCTTTGATCAAATGGAAAGTATGACGTAAACCAATTTCACTGAGCCGTGAGATTTTCTTGTGTCGACACCATATAGAACGCTATGGTTTAACAGTGGCATCGCAAAACAGAATGACACGGAATCGCCGTGAGCAGACTTCAATGTGCATAATCAATTTCCGATAATACTTAAAGAAAACTATCTCTGGTAACTTGTCATACGCGCAAGCTCGTCAACATGAGAAGCATGTATAATCGGCATTCACGCATTTTCTATGCTTCTACCGTACAGTTCATGTACGCCACAGTACATGATGTACTGTTCGTGCATTTTACGTGCTATAAATGGGTACAGAATTTTCTTTAGAATCTGCATATCATTTTCAGGGTGTTATTATACATATAAAATTACAGTACCCCACGAACTACCGTATTATATTTTACCGACGGAATATAACCTAGAACAGTAATTTAAAAGTAGGCGATTTTGAAAGACAGGAGTGAAAAAAGTGTTGAAGTTCCAGTGCTATATAAGCAAAACCATTGAGTAAGTGGATACAATCTTCTTGAATACCACGTAAATGTAGGGGGATAACCTTACTGATTTCAGGAAGTTCAAACAAATGGATAGCGTTCAGAAAAACGAAGCTCTTTTAGTGGGTGTTAACGCGTGCGTTCTGCATTACCTTGTTTCGTGTGTAATTTGTGTATTTCTAATTAATTGCTGCTCGGTGTCATCATCATCATCATTATCAGTCGCGTTTTCTATCTCTATATATTCAATTGCTAGACTAGTTATGTTAGTTACTTTGCTGTCAGGAAGGTTGAAGATTTGCGGTCAAGCATTGTTATAAATCCTACGTTTACCCTGCCTTTGCCTACTTTATGTCATTATATTCAATCACTGTAGTAAAGGGCCGTGTTTGGTTTATACCGACGTTACCGACCATCAAGATTAGACAGGCTTCTGCGCCCATAGTCGCCACACGATCGTTTCGCGTGCCTCGCAGAAACAACGGGCGCAGAAATTTGATGATAGCCAAGGTTCACGGTATACTAAAACTAAAAAGCGCGTTAGTGCAGAAATGTTATGATCGACAACTGTTTATGGTTGCATATTCTAAAATGATAAAACTAAAAATCACGAAAATGTGGGAAGGGGCTCATAGATCAAAGTAAGTTCGTTTAACAGGTGCATAAATTGCTGATCGACCACTATTTACGGTACTATATTGTACATGGGTAGGCTACATGTATTTTCACGTTTATTCGCAAAACGAAAATTAAAAATCATGTACTGGTTAATTGTAAAAGCCGGGTCTTTAGCTAATCACAATATGGATAAAGTTCATGAAATCAATGTGATGTCTTGTAACGGGAGCAGAAATTTAATGATCAAATACTATTTACGTAACCATATTCATCATGGGTGCATGGATTTTCATAGTTATTCACTAAATGATCACTAAAATGAAATTTGATGATTGGCCCATCTTCACGGTACTGCACCATATTGTTTTATGAATTGAACGATATCTGCAGTTATTCAGGAAACGATTATTATAGTTGAGAAAAAGGCGCGTAAACGGAAGAGGGGGGCTTGAAATCGCGCAAATCAACCAGGGGGCCCTTGGTGGCCGCTGACCTCACCTACCTCAAAAGCCACCACTGCTTGTACCTACTGAGCATGTGATGTCAGAACATTCAATCCAATAATACAATCAATTCATGTGACTCTTGCATTATTACAATGATCTTAATGCCGGACATTTTAAACTGACTCCAGAGGTTAATGTGCTGCGCTAAATCCTCAATTCATTCCGATTCGTTGCGGTGGTAGGCATACCATGTACTGCCATAGGCGGTTGATAATAATTGATCATAATTTCCAATTTGAACGTAACAAATATGACTAAACTGTTCATGAATTCTGCGGATTTCCAAATAGCTCGTTGGCCATCTCAAAATACTTCGGTTGCCAACCAGTGGGTCATGGCCAGGCCATGTTGGTTTTGGCTTTTCGGGAACCAAATGCCAAAACTGCCAAAAATAATATTTTGAAAATGGCAATAGGCTTTTTTTAACAATATAGATTTTTATGAAAGTTTAGTATAAAGATTTCAAAAGAATTGACATGAGTTAGTAAGAAGCGACAGAACAAGTGTTCAAAGCAGAATTCCAAAATTATGACCCTTGAGTCCTTTGGGGGTCCACAGACTACAATCGAACTGGTACATGAGAGGTGAGAAAAGGCCGAAAAGGCCAATGATTAAATTTGGATTTACTTCGAATCTGTGGATTGATCAATCCACCGATTAGGAATTAGATGATATCCAGCGATATGATATCCAACGAGTAGGAAAGTAAATGATATTAAGCGATTATAGGAAGTAGAGGATCTCTGCACGCAAAAGTAGTAAACAGCATATTTCGGAATCTGTAATAGAGGGCCCTAATTTTTAAATTTAGCGCGATTACTAGGCATTTTCCTGTGGTCAATGCTCATGCTTTTTGTTACTTCATGTAGGCGTCACGCATGTCCAAGGCTTCATTTCGCTCAATGTGCATATACCAAATTAAAGTCATCCATGAATTATAACCATTAGTTGGGTAGTGAAGGCTGCGGTTCAAACGTGTCAGAAACAATTTTGGATTGTTATGATAGGTATTGTGACCTGTGTGAATGTCCGTAATTCTGCATACATCGACTATTGAGAATAGATATTGCAGACGCACTCGGTTTTGTATCGGGTAAATTTGGTATCCAACATCGTTTTCAATTAGGGTTTATATCTTGCTGTTTGATGGCCCAGTGTGGATATTCCATGTTTTGTGACTTCCAGTTCATAAGAGGGACCAAACTGAAGCGTTTTACATGGTTAATTCGAGTCTATAAATATAAATTCATGGCCATGGCCCATTGTTAAGAGCCCCTGATCTGGTGTGAATCGGAATACATTTTACGCTACCGTGATTCAGGTGCTCTAGAAAGCGAAAATAAGGAGCTTGGTCTGGATCGGGAGTCTCTAACTAAAAATTGGTAGCGGCCTCGCCTTACAATAGTCCTGTTCAATCTCAGATATGGCGTATTTAGTGACGTAAAAGTGTATGATTATAAGAGCGCTGACTTAGCTTCGTAACATAGACTGTAGGCCTACATCGTGTAACGATCCATCAGATTCTCAGCTATGAAATTAAACTAAAATTATACTTGTTGACTCTGATTGAGAGAGTTCGAGAACCATTAATTGTCGCGGCATTATTGTTTTTTAATGTGCGTGAGGAAACCAAGGCTACAGGCCCTAATCTCATAACCAGCAGCAATCGACCCAACGGCGGGACATTTGACAACTATAGATTGAATTTGAATATTTTACAATTCAACAGATGCTGAAACGATGCAACAGCCTTTGAGCAATTGACTCCACAATTCGTACACAGGCTCCTCTATATAAGACAGTGGTTCCGGAACTTTCTCAGCTTGCGGCACACTGGGAAAATTCTAGAAAATTCGCGGCACACTTACAGAAGAAAAGTTGCTGTAAAAACTATTTTCACGAGCTAGTGGCCTTGTTTAAACGAGCATATACGACTGAAACGATGTTGCATTGTTTCCAAACATACAAGCATTTCGTCGTCAATCTAAAAACGTCTCAATCGGTTACGACCATGTTCAGGCCATGTTCACATACAGGACCAAAACAGTATTATATTTTGGCAGCCTTACCCCGGAAATCGCTGATCATGAAACCCCATGAGGTGTTCGAGCTACCTTACCCCTTTCATCTACGGGTAATTTCATCACTATCCTTTATACATGCGGTTCGCAAAGACACACACACACACTCATGCCGTAGCGAACGAAGGACGGTGTTACGCGATTCATGAACGTGTCGTATTTACCGTGATATATGACGGAGGTAATGATTCCAAAATTTATAGCATGTAATTGTACATCATCATGTTCAATTATTAATGCACACGGTCAATATTATTCATTCGACGAAATTCCGGTGCCGTAACGTCCTGAACTAGCGGATTGCGCAACTTAAATCCCAAATCCCAACTGATTCAAGGATAGCCTATATATTAATAATGTATTAGTTCTATTACAATTTTGAATACGGTTAATGACTCATCACTGTAAATTATGGGTATTTTTTAATATTGCGATGTCCTGGGACAAGTGGTACCCCTATAAAAATCACGCATACTAGTCAAACGAATTAGCAAAGAAATTGTCAAGTCGAGTGTAACTGCTGACAAATGTTATACGGTATGTAGATTTGCGAGCTGATTTTGGGCCCACTTCGAGGCCATTACTGCCCTGTTCACATAGCCATGAGGATGCAGCGGCTATAGAACGAACGCAAAGTTCGCACATAGTCTGCAGCGGTTGCGATATGTTTTGCCTAACGCAGCGGTTCTTGACCTTTTTTCCTGCAACGCCCCTTTCGAAATTGCCTGGGTCGGGAGCCCCCACCCCACAAAGAAATTTCAGGATTGTAGTAAAAACAAGGGGTAAGAGTTCAAAGTCAGATCGGTATTTTCGGGTTGGGAGTTCAATATTTGAAATAGCGTGAATCGCGCCCGAGGACCACTTTACTAATCAATGCTATTGTTGTATGAGCTATGCTTGGGATCAAATCAAGGTTGTTATAACAACTATGGGCGTACGCACTCATACCATCTGGCAGATTAATTTTAACATGAAAGTATTCCAACAAAGCAAGCCGTATTATATAACGCTTATGTAAGGCTGCAGGTCACAACACTAACCAGTACCATCCTTTATGATAAGATGAGGACATATTCTGAACATTTAATTTTGTAGCTCTCAAATACAAATATATCTAGATTTAGGCAACCATTTTGACTGAAAACCTTCAAAGCATCTTTAATCCAAAAAAGGTTCTCATTCTCACTCTTAAAAGTAGTAGAGTACCTCATTCTTCGATTTCGACACGCTGTTCGCTGCGGTATAAAATACCTAGCTTGAAACATTTTGTGGAAGATGACCCGGGGTAGGTTGATGGGAGTATTTTAACGGGTATGGCGATCTAAAAGTACTCGCAATTAATTTTTTATGAATCATGACAAACCAGTGCATACATCGAGACCTGTTACAAATATCTTCGACATATATTTCGCGTGTAGCCCGACAAAAACTTTCCAGATTTGATAAATTTTTGGAATGTTAATCTGCAAAGATATCTCAGGTATATATAGATCTGTTTTTCTACTATATAATCATATGTCCAAACTAATTTATAAGCAAACTTTGTTCCAACTCTCTGCAGACCATTTGGGCAGAATAAGGAATCAAAATGAAAAAATTATTGCGGCAGCGCGATGCGGACATCGGATGCGACTACTATTAAAACCACGTGATATAGTGCGCCAATCATAGATCATAAAAGGGTAAAAAAGTGAATTGGATCGACGCTCCGACGATTGGGCATCCGAGACTGTGAGAACTTTTCAACGTGCGAAGTAGCCTATGCCGACCTTGTCTTCTCTTCGTACTTTCTGCTGATTGAAGCATTCACTGAAAATCGTTCTGGATACGCGTGGCATTCCGTAAAGCTTCATTGTTTTTGATTAGCATTCGTTGAAAGGGTGATTGAAAATTAAAGTGTAGAGCTTTTGCACGAGGGGGATATGTCAAATCCATATGCTTCGTGTAATAGCCGATGATCAGAGTGAATTTGAAATCTTACTATGATGTGTAAAGTACCGCCGGATATACATGACCTATCGTCGCTATGTTCTGGGCTGCATTCTGTGACATTTGACGACATAATGGCAACTCAATTTATAAAACAGGCCGCACTACAAAGTTCCGGATGAGCTACTCACGTTGGTCTGTTGAAATTGCTTCAATTCCAGAATTCATAATGAAGGTGATATTGATCTTGTTTCCTTGAATAAGATCTCCTGCCGCAACGTTAACCGTACTGTTTATGAACCGCTGATTGACGTTTTCGCCTTCTGCCAACCTCGCAGATCCTGAGACCCACGAAAATATTGTTTTACGTCCAATGTTCCGGTGCATGTCATTTGTAAGCATTTGTAAATCAACTTACGATCATGGAAACTTCCCCGAATGTCTTACTTGTACTATATTATGCAGCTCGCGAACATTATTATTGGGGCGATTTTTTTGACATGTCAAAATAAGTCAAAATTTTGTCAAAATTGTAGCGTTAGGTCATAAATTGCCAAAATTGTTTACAAAGTCATAATTTTTTTGACCCCTGCATTTCGTTTTTATCGTATATTCTGCATAGTCGGTGAACTTATCATTTGATATTTTAGAGCTTGTAGAATACTTCATAGGCCTACCGTTGTAGACGGCACATTGTATGTTCATTGTGAATCATAAACCGTCTAATTAAACAAATAGGTTGACATGGTGTTATGGTCAACGTACTTCACTATCCTAACTGAAGCAAGACTGCTCGGACATTGCATGGTTCTTATATCAAGAAGCGTGATGAAAAATTGTGATGGAGGCAACATCGTAAGAATGAAGCAACACGTTGTGTCACCAGCAGTGTGCGCAGTGTACCAAGAACTGCTGCTGTTGAACGTTCTCGTTCCATTCTTGGCAAGGTACTTAGTAAGGACAGAGACTAGCCGAGAATTTATGGAAGTATCTTTCGTTGTACTGCAACAAATTTGAATACTTCTATCAAAATACGTGATACGTGATACTGATACTGATACGTGATACTGGAGTTCTTCATAGGGTCAGATTTCGTTAAAATAGAAGTTTTTTATGTAAAACTTTGTCACTTTTCAAGGTAAAACGTCTTTTCAGGCTTGATTACTTCTTAAGGACATACAGTTTCAACCAGAAATTAGGATAAATAGGTCTATTTTACCATTATGTGCGAAAACACCTAAATTGCATACGTGGGGTAAACTTTTGGTCAAAATTCCGTTTTTGTATGTAAAAAAGTGAAAATTTTGATTTTTTAGGGCAAAATCTTCCGTTTCAAGGGGAAAAAAAATCGTCTCAATTATTATGTATTTCAATAACTTCAAATTATTTTATATGGATAATATTGAAAAAATAAATAGTAACTCAAACATTCCAGAAATTACTTACTGCTTTCCCTAGATAATTTTGTTGAAGGCACATCAGCGTCACCATAATTTCGGTCTTTACCCCCTTCCGCCATGATAACGATAACGTAATGTTAAATATTTGCTGTATCAGAAAATACCAAGAACGCAAGGACAGTAAATAGCCTACAATATTAGAGAAATTTTAATTGAATAGTTCGTCGGGACTAAAGGATTCCATTCGACTACTCTTATGCAGGAGCTGTGAACATCGACAAATTTGGCACACATAATAACCTTGTGAACAAATGGGATTGATTTGATAAAATACACCAATTATGCTGAAAGCGATCAACTGTATTTTTGACATTTTCAGTCCATGATTCAGTCAATAAAAAAAATTTCCCCCAGACAAAAATTCACTGTTTATCATCACCGAGGGAAAGCTGAGGCGTCGAGCGTGTCCAATACTACATCACAAGTTCAACGAGACAAACCTTGGAACCCAGATCGGAATCACTCATTGAGCTTCACATCACACAAATACACAACTTATACTATTTAAAGTCCGAATCGTTAGAGAAAGCTATTAAGAGAAAATCTGTGTGATGACCAGTAACATGTCACAACGATTTAACTCTTCCGAGCAATAGGAAGGTTAAAAAATAATAATCGATCACATATTTGACAACTATATTATCGTGGTTAATGAAGAATAAATTCGGTACTTATACTGGCGACGTGTCATCTTGTGTTTGCTTAAGAATACACTCACGAATATAGCTATAGGTCTACGATGTGTTGCATTCTGTCTCTGTCTCGCCTGACATAGCTTTAAAAATATTTAATTGGTCCCACATAAGTCTGCATATATGCGTGAATATATATATATCGGCTTTCCATTAAATAAAAGGGCAAAAGAAAACAGGAAACAAATGAACATCAAGATAATGAGTTTTGGACCTTATTAAGCGCCTCCATCGTGGGCGGTCGCGGGCGTCTTCGAGCGATAGCCCGCGTTGCGCTAGCTCGGTCTTTATTGTTGAGCGCCATGTGGTTGTATTCCAGCCACCTCTGCGCCATGGCTCCGTCGGAATGTGGTTGATGATGGCGGCGGCTGGTTGATCGTCTTGATGCCGCACTAGATGACCGATTAAGCGTAAGCGTCGTTCAGCAGCCAGCAAACGGCATGGGACTGTTTTTGTGAGTTTGCGCAGAGCATTGGTGGATATGTGCTCCGGGTGGTGGATGCGGAGTGCGTAGCGGAGGAGTGCATCGTAGTTGGCGTTGAGTGTCTTAGCCAGCTTCTCTGTCAGCGTGAGTGCTTCTATTCCGTAGAGAAGAACCTGCTCGACAGTGGCACGGAAGATGCGGGTCTTGAGCTGGGTTGAGGCACTTGAATGGAAGAGGCTATGTAGCCGTCTTGCCGCGGCCAGGCCTTTGCTCGCCTCGCCTTGAGCGCTTTTCCAGAGTCAGCGACGTCAATACCGAGGTATACAAAACTCGTTACATACTTGAGGTCGATATCTCCCAGGTGAATTGGTATCGCGTTCGCCGGTAGAGCTGGTATGGCCAGAACCTCAGTCTTCTTAGCGTTGATCTGGAGGCCAACAAGAGCGGCGGCGGCCTCTAGCTGGTTAATGAGACGCTGTGCCGATGCGGTGTTCGGGGCAAGCAGGGCTAGGTCGTCTGCGTAGGCAAGAATACCTACGTGGATTGCCTCGCGAGTCGTACGCGTGCGCGTTCCTTACCGTGGCCGCCATTCGAGGAAGTTCGTAGTATCCGGGAAGGCCGTTCGTAGCACGAAGTCAAGGATGACCACGAACAAGAATGGTGCCAGGGTGTCACCTTGAAGCACACCTGCCGAAGTGTTGAAATCTCCGCTTGGGCCGTCATCTGTTCGGACTCGCGCTCGTGTGTCAGTGTAGAGGGCCATAATGGCGTACGTTATCACCTCAGGAATTCCATAGAATCTGAGGATCTCCGCCATGGCTGGGCGCAAAACCGAGTCGAAGGCTTTCGCGAAATCAACGAAGACGGCCACAACATTCTTTTTGTGTGAGCGGCAGGTGCCAATGATTGTGCGCAGTGCCAGGATGTGCTCTGTTGTACCGCGGGATGGTCGAAATCCATTCTGAGCATTCAGGAGCTTGGTAGAGAGTTGCTCACGTATGCGAAGGAGCAGTACTCGGTCGAACAGCTTGGCAGCGGTCTGCATCAGGGAGATGCCTCTGTAGTTCGCTGGGTCACTCGCAGCGCCTTTCTTGCGTGAACAATACGTGAACAATGCGTGAACAATACCATCATCATCATTATAAGGCTTATTGCTGTCTCGTATTAAGGAAATTGACTGGTTTCTTCATTAGCCTAGTCTGCACACCATGATATAGGGGTAAATGTAGTTGGTCGATATCATTTCACCGACGATGGACGTTTTAGTTTAGGCTTAGATTGGTTAAGGGTTATACAATTGTTCTCGCACTTTTGCCGACAAGCTCCCCTTTATGATGGAATCTAGTATCAGTGTGCAGATGTTGCGATGAAATTATGACATTTAAAATCGAAAAATAATTGGGATTGTAGCCGCTGTTGAAATTTGAAGTTTCAGCACAAATTGAACCCATTCTGAGTTCAAGAAAGTTCAGGCCGCTCCACCCACACCTTCTCTCAGAGGCTTTCGACAAACAGAGCCGGGTGGTAGCATCCGATGTATGTGGCATCTAGGCTTAGAAAGGTTACTTTACCATAATAAAGTTTGATTCAACCTTCGAGTTTGAGAATTATGTTAAAAAAGGATCAGGAAAACTGAGAGTAGAGGAGTTCCAAGAGAAAAAAAAAACTGCTACAAATCTTCACTTTACTTTGTTATTTTTCACAATTGAAATTTCAATATATGAAATAAACCTTCACCAAACTTTAGTTAACAAACTTTCGTATGCCTTCGTCGCTATATTCATATACGAGCAGCACAAGTTATTCAACCTAGCACAAACTCTAACAACTGACAAGTGCCAGCGTCAGACTAGATATATTTATACACAACATGATATCTATATTATTGCTTCAATAGCAAGAAACTTACATCGCTAAGCCCGATTTCCTGAGCGACTATCGATTTAACATGTCTGTATTTCGTTATATAATGTGGATGAGCTTGCAATAGCTTCCGTGCTCACAGTATACTCTTCGTTTCGCGTATTGAGCAATTTCATTGTATTGCCTTGCATTTACTCCAACATACGAGCCGCCCTGGTAACGCAACATGGTTCCAAAAATAAATCTTGTTGGACTGAAACAATGACGACACTTCGTAACTCACATATAGACGGTACAACGGGATGAGATAAGACACTGATAATGCATTACATATTGGATAGTAAAGGCACAATGGTTATGGGTCGGTTACGTGATTTAACTATAGTAACCAATATGTGTATGTAGGTAGGCTGCTTTACTGTGATGGGGTTATTGAGAATAAAGTTCTGAACGAATGAAATTTTGACATCGTGGTGTGAAATATTCAAACAATAATAATCCGAATAACTGCAATACCTACTGCATTCAGATGTTTGGAGTATGATTGTTGATTTTATAGTACAGGGGTTCTTAAACGTTTTTGACCGCGACCCTAATCTGACTCATATCTCATCTCGCGACCCAAGCCTCACGAATAGACATATGAATGCATTTTAATGTCGGTATATGCTACGTACTTACGGGAGTGTATATGAAATAGACAAGGTGCAGAAACACAGTTCTACACAATCAGTTCTATGTAATATGTGTGACATGCGATTTCAAATTGGGGTGCAATATTTTCCTCTGTGGACAGCATGTGTACCACAGCCTGCAGGGCTCAGATTGCAAGGACGAGAGTATTCGGTGCCAACCATGTCAATATTGAAGTTTTCGGCCAACCAGTAACGATTATGTTGGGCCAAGGTTTAATCGCATTTATCCTGCATTTTAGCGCCGTATTTTAGCTGCAGCCAAATGTAGGCCAAAACTTTATGTATTCATGTGTCCAGGCATGGACGGAAAGGACGGCCTCGAAATACCGTATCACATCCATAGACTAAAGCAGCCACGCAGTTTCTAGCGGCGTTAAGCGATACTAGCAATATTCTGATCTATCACAATTGCAAATAACGTTAATCCATTTTTATAATTTATGCGTCATGCGAACTAAAAATATTCAGGTGCGGATGTTACGACCGCGCCGTTTCATTACCGAGTATTACTCGCGTAAGTTAGACATTTCCAGAGAAACCAACCTCATACAAATCTTATCATGACATCAAGCCAATTTGTGTAATGCGAAAGTTGTCTCATTTTCATGATCAAGCCATTGTAGAAATGACTTTTCTGCGTGTCTCGCTTATTGACTATAATAGGCCTAATCAACACAGTGATCTTGTAGGTACAAACCAAGCACAGGATATCGCGCGAAGCGGTCCATGTCATAGTATTTATGAGTTTTGAAATCTGCGGTAATTGCTCCCACAAAAGAGTAGATATGTATTCGACTCACGTTCCACAAATCTAACGCACAAAACAATCTACTTTACCAACGAGAAGGGGTGAGTTATCAGTTATCACATGATTTTCCTTACATCAAAACAACTAGAAGATGGAGCTGTATTAAAAATGTCGCTAACCCTTTGCAGACCAGTGACAAATCGTGCAATGGATATGTTTTGTGAATCGAATTGTGTAACATAAAAGTGTTTCTTCAGTATCAAGTCGCTATGTCGATTAAGGCATGCATTAAAGCAGGGGTTCTCAACTTCCCATGTATAACGGGCCGCATTTTAACAGCAAAAGATGCTGCGGGCCGCAGAGCATTATTGCCATGTATATGTTGGCCACTATTGAATTTAAGCTACTGTAGCCTAGTCTATTTATCAGTCGGTTACGGGGGTTCAGCACATTTTTATGCATTCTAAAGCAACAATGGAATCCGTTCGTATGTTTGCAGTTGCTGTTTTTTGTTAGAATATGTAACTTCCAACGGAGCAAGTAAATTTCATCATGGAGCGTGCATTGCATTCATTGCCAAGTCGGTATATGCACCTTCAAACGTTTCCACCGGAGACCGGAACTCTATGTTTCAATGCGTGAGCGAGCAAGCATAAAATTATCGTAACTTTTTAGTTACAGATGCCATTATCACGTTGAGCTCTCAATGATATGAGAAGTAGTCTGGCGTTTCAGGGTCATTTTTGAGCACATCAACCAACCCTTCTTTCCTTCAATGACTGGAGCCCTGCACCAATAGTTACAGAAGTCAGCTTTGTCAAGTTGATGTTTTCCGCTGGTCTCCTCCTCACGTTAGCTGTACCAGCATTTCCTCTGAAAATATGTCCACTCTGATCAAATGCACCCAGATAAATATAGCTATGCAATGTCTGTGCAGTCGGTGGATTCTTTCTATGCTAGACTAAAGTAGTCTAAACGCAGCAATGTGTTTCGGACCATGCAATAAAATATCTACTGACATTGCTGCTACTCTTCTGGTCGTGGTTGAACCAGACAACTGTAGCTTCGAACTTTGTCAGGGGATGGTGTCCTTGCTGCTACGTTCTGGAAACAGCGAATATTCGCACAGTATGTTAAAGTTTTATTGAAATCACACCTTCTTAGGCAGATGTCTTGGGTGTAATGATATTCCAATGCGTCTGCAACGTCTTCAGCAATTATAACAATGCCTTGAAATATGAAATTCTGGGCTTGACACCTAGCTGGCAACGTTTTTTTTAATATCAGGCGATAAGAACAACTCCAGAAGAAACTTTCGTGGTATCACTTTAAGCTTCTACGCTTCGTTTACGACAATTGTTCTTTGACAAATATGACACATCCGTTTTCCATGTATATCTGAGAACGCAAATTCATTGTCCCACGCCGAGTTACGAACCCAGTTTTCACCGTTTAATTTCCGTTCCATGTTCCTGTTTCTGATCAAACCATTCCGGGTGAGTGAAACACTCTTTAATAGTGTACTACGCACCGGTATTCTAAGTCCAGACGAATACTGATTCAAGACAATAACAATCTAAACTCGAGCATGTATCAATAAACCAGAGCACATCAAAGAATGAGTATTCAAACGATACAGAGACGGTGCGACAAGCAGACATGGGGTGATTACTTCACGAATGTAATCGATTGCGATTACGATTACTTGTGAACCCCGTGATTACGATTACGATAACGATTACAGCAAAATAAGGAAGTAGTCGATTACGATTACGATTACGTTTCAAAATTAATCACGATTACTCACGATTACATTAGTTTTGCTTCTTAGAACTAATTTCAGAATAGATATTGGAAGACAATATAAGGCTTGCGATGAAAAGGTCTCATGAGATACCAACTTTCTTCATAAATTATGCGTCATTTGCTTGTTACGTCATAATGCACCCATTGCCCAACTATATGCAGGACTATTCGTCGCACCCAATGATTTGCATTCTTGCCAGGTCCGTAACTGCCACACCCCAAACTCCCCAATAGGACCGGGAGCGAGCTCTAAGGGGACTCAAAAGTATTTCGTAAATCAACATAAATTATTATTGAGTATTTTCAAGAGAGTTAATAAACTTGAAAATCTTCTTTGAGCTTTGGGATTTAATGTGTCTAAATAGCTTGATTTTGAAACGCATACCTCTTCCCCTCACGAAATAAAGCATGCATGATTTATAGGAATACGCATTTCGGTGGCGGTCATTACCCCGCCACGACACACCAAAAGACGTATGCAATTTCGGCCAACATGCAACTCCGCAAAGTGTACTACCAAAGAATGACCTTGGTCAGAACTTTGTGTAGGCCTATGTGTCCATTGTCAGTAGCCGCGGCCTGTGGCTCGAGACTAGAACAGCAAGACAGACATTCTTGTAACTTCGAAGAATAATAAAGTTACCACATTATTTGTATTTCGACTATCAGTCCTGATACTTGAAAATAGGACCGTAAACTGTTGAAACTGATGAAAATTACTATATGATGAATACGAGCCATTCACTCGAGCAGAGTTGAAACAAGAGGGTTGAACCGGATTGATCGGAAAACTGATCTGTGAACATAACGACTTGGACTCGTACTTGACTCGGACTCGACCCTATACTTGCTGATTTGGACTCAGACTTGACTCGGGAGTGAATTGAAAATGACTCGACTTGACTCGACTGAAAACTATAAATGTGAGATTGACTTGTGACTTGGAACATTGTGACTTGGTTACAACCCTACCAATACCAGCGTTTGGAGTGAGGGACGAATTGCTGTTTTGGTCCTGATTGTACCTGCTACAACCCACGCTAACATGATGTATAAGCGGATGGCTATGGCGACAGATATAAATGTCGAGTGAAGAATTGTGAAATAACGATTGGCGCCCGTTTAAAGTATAGTCATATGAGAATAAGATATAGCCTAGTAAACATAAAATTCTACCTTTCACTTAAAACAGATACTGCAAGCTGCCGTTACGAGAAACGGCAAAGAACGGCTCGGTTATGATATATATATCAGCAGCTGTTGATTTTAACCATCGTAATGTTATATTTGACGAGTACAAAATTTCAAATCTTTGTCCGGTGTACGTACAATACATAAGCTACGTACACGGTACACTACATAGATAGGCCTACTGCTCGCCAAGCAGCAACGGTCAAGCTGCGTTTAACTAAGCATAACCAAACATCAATACATAAGTTAGTATTTGAAACTAGGCAGAGTGGTGATTATTAGGCACTCACAAGGAATGGAAAGAACTCGTAGAAAGGCTCGCGGCTTCAACAAGATCAAAATCGATAAGAACTGCGACATCGGGCACTCTAGGCTAGGGTTGCCATACGTCCGGAATTTCCCGGACATGTCCGGAATTTCACTGTTCAAACTAGCGTCCGGGAGGAATTTCTAAAATATGCCAAATGTCCGGAATTTTGAAGACTTGACGTAGGCGCATAATTATTTCGTAAATCACCATGAAAACAACATTTTTGGGAATATTCATGCTGATGCATTATATTTTACTTCGCGCTGCGCGCGATTTACCATCACATTTATTGATTTTAATATGGAGACTACCACCCTCGCAAAAACTGCAATAAAATATAAGTAAAGACAACCTTCATTTACTGGAATAAGCCTAATTGTAATCGCAATTATAGGAGAACGGTATATTCCTAGAGATCGTTAAAACCGTTTAAATGCTTGATTCAAAGATAGTGGTTCCAAACGTATGGGGGGGGCGTCTGCCTTTATTCTGGGGTTTGCGAATATTTTGAATGTAATCAGCTTCCAAAATAGCCCGTGATTAAGTCCGGGCAAAGGTGCTGACTTCTTTTTGTAATCAGCTCGTCAAATTTTGATCTGGGCCACGGAACATTTTCAAATTGATTGGAGATGGAGTCGCGACCATAAAAGGTTTGAAACCACTGGATGTTGGGTATTTATAAAGCTCCGTGGCGCGCACGGCATAAGGCTGATAAACAATTTTAGCGGTAGGACATGAACATGAATTTACCATGTGCAATTACGCTCCCTGTATTTTCGAACTCATCCTCCACCAGCTCTAACGCTAACTCTGATCATGTGGACGGAGAGTAGTGGCTATATAGTAAATATGGAACGACCAATATTATTGACAGAATTCATTCAAATAATTTAACGACCAGATACATATATGAACAAGATTCATATAGCAAGCACCCCCCCCCCCCCGCCATTCAGAAGTTGCATCGACCCTATAGTGTGGGCTCGAAATCATTGTATATTTGTGGGAGGAGGCTGTAAACATGTGCTTTCGGTCCCGGTTACACAACACACAGCATTACACTTCTGAACCGGATCGTGACCCGCACCTCTGGTCTCTGAGCAAAGCTTTGCTAGTGCGACGTCATTAATCATTGGAAATCCACTAGTGGGCGCTAAAGAGTGTCCGGAATTTGGGTTTCTGAAATATGGTAATCCTACTCTAGGCCGAGGTGGATGTTAGAAAGGATCGCAATTACAGGCGTGTTGCTCGACATCCTCCTATCTGTTCATTACATCGCATTGTGTCTTATCGCATTGTACATTGTGTGTGACTTGTTCAGATGAAAAATATAACCCAACGAATATTATTATTATTATCTTGCTGCGAGGTAGTGGCGTCTGGAGTGTATTGATAACCTGATATAGCATACAGCATGGCATACACTGTTCTAACAATCACATAACAATGTACATCGAATATATTTACTACGTGTGGATACTTCTTACGCAAGGACGAGCAAAGCTAATGCTTCTGACGTAATAATGAGCTGTGGCGTTTGAAAATCAACCGTTTGCGCTATCAATAAATAACCTGGTATAATATCTCTTCCTTGTTCACGAATGCTCGGTTATGTCATATTCATTGTACAAATAAAAAAGTAATCGTTCTTTCACAAAGAAATCAATTAGATATGTGAAGTAGTCGATTACGATTACGATTCTTGAAAATGCTGTAATCGTCGTAATCGATTACGATTACTATTCGCGATTACCCCATGTCTGGCGACAAGAGAGCGATAAGTAGCTGAATCAATATTTAACAATATGTGCCAGTAGTTATTGCGTTTATAATGAAAGATGTCGCGGGCCGCAAAATACACGTCTGCAGGCCGCATGCGGCCCGCGGCCCGCGGGTTGAGAACCCCTGCATTAAAGCATCGCAATCCAATTAAACCACGAAGCTATTTACCTTTTGTCACAAACTGTAAGCATGTTGAATATTAAATCTTTTTTACCAACTTCGAAAGCATATGCGTAATCTATTATTTTCATTGACCACAATGCTCCATAATATTATTTTCATCGAACACGAAACTCAATAAACGTATTTACTATCTGCGATGGTAATTCCGATTTGTTGAACAGATAGTTAATAATGATATTTATTTTAAATTTAACATCATCTAGTTCTGATCATTATTTTAGTTTGTGTGGTACAACCTCGAAACCCGTATGAAAATTGACTAGATTTACCTGAATGCAGCATGAAGGATTGAAAAGTTTTGAATCGATATGCATGTGGTCTTTAATTGTGACATCACAGTGGATAGACATTGACAATTGAAAATATAGGGTAAATATGACTCCTTCAACGAAAAGGGCTTACGACCACTGTCATAGACGGACCAAAATCATCTTTAACCAGAATTATATCGTTATGAAGCATTTTTAT
This sequence comes from Botryllus schlosseri, assembly GCF_051294905.1. NCBI lineage: Eukaryota > Metazoa > Chordata > Ascidiacea > Stolidobranchia > Styelidae > Botryllus > Botryllus schlosseri. The sequence goes on along the minus strand of NC_137248.1, from coordinate 14,151,304 downwards.
GGTCAGTGGTCTTCATCATCAGAACACCCATTTCGATCTATATCTACATGCTACAACTGTTGAACCGACGACGATTTCGAGGGTTCCGGTCACCCCACGTCGTATATGTCGACTATATAGGGTTCAAATCGTTCGTATGCTTATACTACATGTTTTCCGAAAGTATTTACAAATTGTTATCCTTATTAGACATCGTTTGAAACAAACTGTGTTTATAAAAGGTTACCCTCGCTTTAAAACAGGTTTTAAACAAAGTGTTTCAAAACACCTTTTATTTTAAATGCAACGCTATTAGGAGGTGTACATTTCACAGAATGACAGAAGAAATATCTTCATGCCAAACGATGAGTTCCAAATCCAACTGCATTACCTTGCGTCCAAATATGAGTGTAAAATCCGCGTCTCAGGTCAAGATCGTTAGGAATTTCTTATCGAACTCTACTTCCAAATTTCAATTTGAGATGATTGTAAATTCGATATAAATCCAGTCAAACTCCAGCGATTCACATTTTCCAAAACCTAAGTGACGCCCAGGTAGTCAGCCACAGACTTTGCTACATGGATAGCAGCGTTCGAAAAGTTCATTCTTGAATTATCGCAGTCCGAGCTGTGTCCACCGCATCTCTATTTGCAGTATAGCAATGCTATCAGTACATGATGTAGCTTCGACCATAGGTTTCAGGCTAATTGTGGAGGTGTTTCGCAAATAGACCTACTACTCTATAGGCCCATTCACATGGCGGTTTAAGTCAGCTTCGAAGCTGACTCGTCGATCCGATTCTCTCGTATTCGATGAAGAGACCAAGGTAAACTGCTTGAGGTCGACTATCGAGCCTCAAGCTGGTCCGTAAAGTGGTTTTCTAACGGCTTAAACACTCGGGGAGTTTTCGGTCGCTGACACTGGTTTTGCTGCCCAGGTTCACGGCATCTTAATTCATGTTTTTTCATCTGTTGTGGGGGAATTGGGCAAGTATGATAAGAGATATGGTACTTTATTACAGTACTACCGATGTTGTTAACCTATTCTTAGGTCTGGTCGCGACGCTTTAATCAAGTCTCTGCGGCATTTGTTGTATCACGAGTCATCAGGTCGGGCTACATAAGAAGGTCTCTTACATTGCGAGCACTTTATAAACGTTACTTTTCTTTCTAGGCTACTCCTCATACTAAAGTGCAGAAGAATTTTGGGATGTACCGGTGTGTGAAGATGGGTCGCAATTTGAGTGTGGCATGCATTACACTGGTCGACATCTTAACTTTCATTCGTTTTTTTAGAACGGTTAATTGAGCTTACCTAATTTGACGATGCTGATTCCGAATTCGCAGTCAGAAGTAGCAGCCACTTGGCGGTTCTGGCTCTGCGCCAGGGGCGGCAGGCTGCAAGGGGGTGGCAAAATGAGGCTACACAACACAGTGTACACAGCAGGCTAAATGCTGCGTAATTGGTACTCTTATAGCTGGCGTCCTGTGAGCTAACATTTAATCAAACTTGTCTCAATCGAAAGCTATAGTGTCGGTCTCAATCGAAAGCTAGAATCACGCTAATTCCGAAAACACGAATTGACATGTTATCATGGTAATGGAACGATTCCGAAATAGCCGTCAAGGCCGCGCTTGTTCCTGATAATGGTTGGTTAGTTAATGCAAAGCTACTTCATTCGACACCATATTTATGCTCGTGTCTGGAATTTCATCTGGCCATTGGTGTTTCAATTGCGAGCTGTGCGAGGAGCTTCTCAAAGCTCAAACTGATTAAGTCTTATTTACGTTCTACCATGAATGATGATCGGGTATCAGCTCTATCCATTCTGTCTATAGCAGTGTTTCTCAACCTTTTTTTCTTCGCGGGCCCCTTTTAGACCGCCACATACCCCCACGGACCCCCTCAAGTTTTCGTTTAAAATTAGCCCAATTATCGTGCAACCGTCAACTGTCTCGTGCAAACATTGATTGTAGGCTAGCGATAAACAGCCAGAAAATGAATTTTATTCAAAATAACTTCACACTATATTTCGGAATTGGGTAGACTTTTACCACTTCGAAACGAACCATTTTAAAGCCGTTATTCATAAAGTTTTAGGAATTATGAAGCGAAAACTGCCCCGGCATGCTTTTCCTAATTAAAAAATGTAAATAAGGTTACCACAATGACTTTACACATTTAGAGGCTTCGCGGACCCCCGGTTGAGAACCACTGGTCTATAGAAAAAGACTACAAGTTCAAAATCTTGAATTTGAGGATATTATCGCTGATTTCGCTTCGGCAAAGCCCGAAAAGTTAGCTTTTGAGGTGGCTATTGATTTTCTATTTGCACAATACATTCGTTCGCCATTTCTTGTCTTTAATATTTTGGCCTTATTTCCGTTGAGACGGTGAGGCTGACCAGAGATGAGCGGATTTGTAATTTCTATGTTCTAATCCAATCCAAATCCGATGCTTCAAATCCTAATCCATATCCTAATCTAGAACTTTTGTATATTCAAGTCCATGTCCAATCCTAATCCGATTCCAACTTTGAAATTCAGAAAGAATGCTAATTTATGCAAGGGAAGAATTGGAAATTTCTCTTACACAACCAACGATTCTCTAGATTTAAGATAACTTAGCATATGGCTGCACCACTCATGTTGATTGGCACCGAGTGTACCATATTGTAGTGCAGGGGTCGGGAACCTATGGCTCGCGAGCCATTTATGGCTCTTTTGGGTATAAGATATGGCTCTTTCCCAAATATTTATTTTTGTACGGAATTGATCAATATTGTAGCGACTTGTTGGTAAATTTTCACTACGGCCAAAATAATTATTCTCGTGGCAGTATAAAGATGTCTTTGAGAGGTAAAGAGAATGTTATCTTCAGGTTTAAGGGATATGACCCCTCTTTTCAAAATCATCAAATTTAAGTTACTGTAATTGTCACGCCTGCGGCCAATATCACTCGCGAATTCTATTTACCCGACTCGAAATCTTGAATTGTGCGATACGTTGACTAATCAAAGAGAATAGCAGACACGGCGACGCTCATTTCAAAACGCAATTTTCAAGTATTCATTGTCTTCCTCCTCTACGGCGCGAGATGAACTGTTGTGGATGTGACATTCACAATTGCAAACTCGAATTACAGACAAGGCCATAGTTATCCACGTTCTTGATTGGTAAGTATAACTCTGTGTAGTATCGGCGATAAAATGTATGCGTGTAGCGCAGGGGTGGGCAACATACGGCCCGCGGGCCGGATCCGGCCCACGACGGCATTTTGTCCGGCCCGCGGACAGATTTCCGTCTTACATAATATGGCCCGCGGCCCACCAGTCTCCCGAGATTTCCCACAACTTGTTTACTACGTCAAATTTTAGTGACTGTGTGTTATTATATCCTGATGTGCGCACTGCGAAGCGTGCGAGAGTGGAGCTTACGGTAAGTTCGTCGAAGTGAAAACACTTGCATTGTCAGCATTAACTATGTACTCATCCCTAATGTTGTTTGTGGTAATCATGGTGTTAGTCGTCCACAATGGTCATTTACACCTGGCCGATATTTCTTCCTTTTCATTCCGTAACCGCCAACTGCTGGTAGCACGGCAGACGTCCAGTCAGGATTTTGGGAGATAGGCCTACATCTTAATAATTATGCCGATGAGATATCGAGGAGGAGCCTAGATAAAGCTCCAACTCTTAGATAGGAATTCTGGAGTCGGACTCGAATCCACAACACATTGGTTTTGTAGCTGTGGATTATACAACTACACTATCTCGCCACCTACTAAATTTGGGGTACCGGGCTTATCGAACGTCTTGAAATCATAATTTAGGATTGCACCTTGTGTTGATTGATCAGAGAGAAGCAGACATGGCGGTGCATGTATGACAGCGGTTCTCAAGCTGGGGGACGGGAAAGTATCTGAAGGTGGCGGGAAGTCACAGTTGACTGAAAATTTTTCGCGCTCCGCGCGATTTACCTTCAGCTTATGGTCATTACTCTGTCTATTGTACGAATTTCATATTTGAGAACTCTCTCATCAATTTATGTCTTTAATATCTTGTGATATCATGATATGGAAGCGGGGCGATGAATTTTTCACCATCAAAAAGGAGGCGTGTTTCAAAACCTTGAGAACTAGGCCTACTGCTTTATGACAATGCGGTTCTCAACTCCACATTGTCATTATCGGCGATAAATCGCTTCGAAATGACATTGCTGTCGTTAAAATACATTCTTTAAATACGATTTATTCCTTGTATAATTGAATAAATGGGTGAACAATCTATCGATTCAGCAATCCGGCCCGCCAAGTACTTAATTTTCATATATCCGGCCCGCCGACTAGAGAAGTTGCCCGCCCCTGGTGTAGCGCAACGTTGTGCTACCGCCTAATACTTTGAGAATTGGGATGTCGATAAGTATTTAGATTTTCGGAATCAGTATGACAGTCACATTCGTGACGGTGACGCTTAGCAAATTCACCCCATCAAATGATAACACTATTCAATTGCATATTAAAGTTCTTTACCTCCAAAGAAGCTGTTCAAATTTAAGGGTTTAAATATATGTGTATAAGAGTGGATCATCACGGCCCCAGAGATATCTGTTAATATGCATGTAATATTTGCTGGATTTATTACAAAAAATCTCTGTGATGCTCACATTCTTACAATTGGTATTTGCTCGCAGCCAAACAATGATGGTTGCATTACAAAATAATAGCGCCTGGAGAAACGACTTTTCTCCCACCGTCCCGCGCTTGTGGTTGCGAAACCAGCATACCGCAGTCTGGATCTTGGCATGCTCAAACGAAAGGATCGTCCAAGTGCAACATTTGTTTGAAAAATACATAACGTCCTTTTTATTGCGTAAAAATGTGGAGTGATTTAAAAACACGATATAAACTATTTCTAGTATGGTTCTATTCTCTTTGATTTGCATAACAAAGAGCTATATGATGGGTTAGCTGATTCTCACTGTTATCTATGACACAATGGCGTGTAAGCAAGAAGTTCAACTAGCCCTGCCAAGCACGACCTTAACCGAACAGTATATAAATAAGTCGCTTTAATAATTATGTCATTTAAATTTGAAATTTCACGAACACCCAGGCGAGACCGCCAAAATTACATTTTCACTGGGTCACATTTTCGAGCTATTGATTTTGTTAAAGTCTTCAAGAGTGCGTTTTTATGTAATGCCGGGAGTCACGCTTGCAGACCTTGATGGTTTTGTGTTATTCGACTTGTTGTAGGCGGAGGGGAATGCAACTTTTTACTGCAACTTTTGTTAAAATTAAATGCAACTTTCTCGCGATTTTAGTGCAACAAAAACGTTCCCTAATCATCACTCATGCTTCGAAAATTCAATTTGACTTGAATCGTGACTCGACTTGCTACGACTTGACTTGTATCACCACCGAAAATCGAATGACTTGACTTGATTCGAATCACCTTCTAAAATCGATTGACTTGACTTGAGTCAAAATGACTCGAGATGACTCGTGACTTGAATGTAGTGACTCGAACCCAACCCTGTAATGAGATGTACCCATAATTCTCCGAGCAACCCGATCTAACGATACTGTACTACAATGGTGTGGATACAGCAAAATCCGACGACTCCGACTCTACGACCCCGACTCCGACTTCACAGCCGTGCACGCAATTGTGAATCTCCACCAATAAGTTGGCGGAAGATGTGACAAAAGCTAAAACAAACAGAAAACTACTAAAGCAGTATGTGGGTACTTCCGTCCAATCGCATAAGCATTTACACGGCCACTGATGGGCAATTATAAATGCCAATCGATGGGTCGATATAGACAAGTTTTTGACTGACTGACATCAAAAACAACAATGAAACGAGTAATGCAGTATGCTCGAACCACCCTGTTTCATAAATGCGGTTGGTAAGCACTTCCAACGCAGCCCAATCAATCCAATCACAATTATTGTAGCACTACCAAACAAACAAAACGGTAATATCCAGTGGGCAGTATCCAGTATATTCTGTTATTGCCGCCACTGCGGGCCTAAAATGGGCCTAAAAGGTTCGATTGTGTGCCAAAACGAACTTTTTTCAAGTTCTTATACGATGAAATGCGAAGGCGCCGTCTGCACCGTCCGCATATGTCAGTCTTCAACTTGTGACAGTCCATGACAGCGTAGTGCGCATTCATGACTCATTTTACCACCGCATAGGCCTACATACATAGTTGAGTATTATATTAAAAGGTCATTTTCAATTATGACACTGCTTCTATTTGTACTTGAGTATAATTTTGCATCGCTAATTCTACTTCTAGTCCCGTAGCTTTCTTGACTACTTTGGCCACCACTGAGTTCATGTTTGGCCAACCTGTGGTCCAGAGAAAATTGGGCGACTGTTATATATTTTTGATACATACCTACAATAGTGGACATTAAGTATATTTTACGTAGCCTGTGTAAAGTGCTAATGCTACAAAAAGTAGTCATCAATTGAATAAGATACCCTTCTCAGTTAATATATTTGTAAATCTGAATCTGAAAGGATCAGTGCCTCACCAAACATGAACCGCACTGCACGTCCTGACAACACCAATTTCGATTACTGACCTTGAAGGCTTTGGGAATGATTGTTCGCTTTTTGAGAAAGGAATAGACACCGAAATTTACCTGAAATCCAGTTCTGTATATGAATATTATGGCTATGGTTGAGGCCTGGTTTAAATATTGAATGGATTAACGGAATGTTCTGTATCAGTGAGGTGTAGAACTGACTCTTTCAGAGTCCCATTTACAAATATAAAAGGCCTAAAATTTTAGTTGATACATTCGAAGACTTTTTTCTCATCACATTAGCACTTTTCACGCGCAATAGGTATCCACTGCAGAAGGTAGGAGCGGAGAATACTAAACAGCTACATCAATAGAGGATGCCATTTGCTCTGAAACATACGTTAATCGCCGCAACTGCGGTTCGCGATTTCAGCAGCCGGTAGCCATTGTTTCACTGCATGATTAATTTCCGCCTCGCCTTGTCTTATTTCACTGCGCTGTTATTGTATGTAACAAAGCCAATTTTCACATTCCCTATTGCTATTGCGGGGATTCTGGTTACCTGACATTATTAGGCCTATATCTGGTTTTTCGGAATCAGTGCAACTATTTCATTAGATTGAAAGTAAATAATTAAAATAAATTATTATATCGGTTCACTATCATAGCATCGACTTTCATCAAAATTCGCCAACCAATTCTGTGCCAACAGAAGAAGTTAGTGTGCCATCTAAAATAGTACATTGAGCTTAAGCGCTCTCTCCGCCCCGATGATTCAATATTTCATGCCGGTGACGTCATATTTTCTGATATGGTTGTTGATAATGATATACAATGTTCCAATACAACTCTCCACTAGGGGACCTGCTCTTTCTGCGCTGAGACACATGGGGCAGTGAAATTATGGCCAACATACGGCTTGGCAAAGTGCGGTGCCGAAAGAATTTGCGGCGATGAAACCTTGTTCAAAAATGACCGTCGCGGGTTTCCAAAAACCTTCGACATTGATATGCTCGGCGCTGAATAGTCTCAGTCTTGCAATCTGAGTAGACGGTAGTAAAAATGAAATACAAATGCATACAGCTACGTTGCGTGCAACTGTTGTCTGCGCGTTCTCTATTTCAAACATGCCCGTAGCAACTTAGCATACTAATAATAAAATGCATTTTTTTTGTGCACGAGGATAGGGTTGCGAGATGTCGCTAAAACTAAGATTTGGGTCGACATCTAAAAAGTTCACGGGCCACTCTTTTACCTGATATTCTAAACAAATCTCAAATCAGCTATACCTTATGGAACATTCTATTTAGCGTAATTAATTTTTTTTTGTTTGGGGGGGGAGCAAATTGTGATTGATTTTGATAATCAAGATGTAAAATAATGTCGCAACGCTCTAACGATGCTTCGAATATGGTATCAGAAATCAGTTACATTCATCAGCAACATTGATTCCGTTGACGGCTCCACTCAATTGGATATATTCAGGCAGTAGCGACAAAATGTGACCGGGAGCGCAGTAACACTTCGATTGATACATCTTCGTTATTTCAGCAGCCGTCAACACCCTGTTCCAAGCCATGTAGTTTCTTATTTCCCCGTGTATGGCCTGATCAACAACGAACGATCCTGCGGGACTATCCTGTTCTTGTCCGATTAGGAAGGTACCTCCGGCGGGTATTTTGTTTTTCTTTTTATAATTCATTTTCGCTTGAAAGGTGCCGTCATGATAAATATTCACAGTGCCTGCAGATCTTTGAAACGTGTAACAAAGGTGATTCTGGACGCCTCTTTTCAACTTGTGTTTCCTGTTGCCAAACTCAGATTTTGCTATGACCTGCTCATCATGATTGCCTTGATAGATAATCACTAGTTCGTTGGAATCCTCCACTGTTGCGTAACTCAGTAGGGTGCCAGTAAATATCCCACTTCCGTATATCTTTATCCAGGTACAAACCGAAAAGTCGTCGATCGGCGCCATTGGATATTTCACGCGGATGAAGTCAGTAGCCGACTTTCGTGGAAACACGTATGCAGTTTGTGGGCACGATGACTCTTTCATGGTTTTACTTGACACATGGGCCTCGGCGCATTTCAGTGAGCATTTCTTGAAATCTGCCTGACAATCACTGTCGACGACGAGGAAGGATGATGTAAACAAGACGAAAAGCGCGATTTTCTCCATCATACCACGGATTCCTTTTCGAAGCAACTCTTCGTATATACGTATACTGACAAGAATACTAAATCATCACATGAATTTATGTCAGCCGCGGGACGTGCGAAAACGTCAATTCGTAGCTGCCAGGCCTGCAGGCATAAGGTATTGTGGTGTAGCCTAAACGCAATCACTAAATCACAAAATCATCAATAATGCGCCGAAATTCCAATAATCGAGGCCAAAAACACATATTTTGTTCGTAAACACAAGAAGGTATTCGTCAGGCCATCATAAATCAACAGACGTCGAAACAAATCCACGCAATTTGAGTCATGCGAATATAGGTTAGCACAAATACACAAATCCACCTACTTGATCCCACTCTGTTTCTATAAGTAGTACGGAAACTTAATATGATTGAGTTAGACTTCATCACCGGCTGTTTTCACCTCAATTTACGTCAAGCACAATCCTGGGCATTTTACGGCCCGTGGGCAATTCTGATCGGCCGTAGAAAACCTGCTTTAAATTGAGCTAATTAGCTATACTTTTGTGTGTAAAGCGTGGCTGAAACCAGCATTGGTTGTATAAAGTGAACTTGGAAGCCTGTTTATTTATGAACCGTGATAACGGAGCGTGATAACGGATAACGTTGTATGCGTAATACAGATTCCAAATAAAGCCAATGTAACAAAGTTTTCGCAACAAATACAGTCACTGTTTCCATATAGTATACTTCAATAACGCTTTTCAACCTGTGGGATGGTGAGCACTTAATTGTGCGGATGAAAAAATTTGCAATGTGGATTGTAGCGTACCGCTACATGATTACCCAACCTTGGTGCGTTGTATGCGTAATACAGATTCCAAATAAAGCCAATGTAACAAAGTTTGTCGCAACAAGTATACAGTTACTGTTTCCATATAGTATACTTCAATAACGCTTTTCAACCTGTGGGATGGTGAGCACTTAATTGTGCGGAAGAAACAATTTGCAGTGTGGATTGTAGCGTACCGCTCCATGATTACCCAACAATTACCCTCGCTGATCACTGATTATGTTACTGCTAAGTCTTGTTGTGTTGCACTCTTTTATGTTAGTCGATCTTTAGTTACCGTCAGAAGAACATTGCCGTTGTTTTTAAGTTGTTTTAATAAAAGACTTCTGCTAACGTGTCAACGTTACCTACCGAGCCGCGGACCAAGAAGAACGCGCGCCCACGACAGAGCACGCTATAGGATTACAAACGTGGTGCGAATGAAAATCGTAAATAATTATTACTTTGTTGACATGGAATAAACCTAATATGAAATCCAAGTGTAGCGACTCGCTTTCTTTAGTAGTATTTGAGCTGCCGAAGGCAACAAGACTGAAGACAAACCGCGCTTCTTAGGGCGCTGTTAACGCGTCTCTGCAGTGCAGTGGTTCGCCACCTTTTTGGCTTCGGGGACCCCTTTTGATCGTCACGGACCCTCGCGGACCCCCTAAAGTTTTAGTTCAATGTTAGCTCTATTATGGTGCAACCTTCATCTGTCTTTTGCAAATATGAACTGTATAGGCTTGTGATAAACAGCAAAATAATGATTTTTCTTGAAAATAACATCATACTATTTATGTAGAAATTGGTAGACTTTTATTATATCAAAGCTAATTAAGCTGCTGTATTTCTTGAAGTACGTGGTCTGGTCTTTAAACTCAGCGTCTTCGTTTTGATATGAACGAGGAGTGCCGGAAACAATTTCCGCATGGAGACTAATGCAATACGCATAACGCTTCCAGGGATAATTTTAGTGTGATTGCAACATCTATGGCACGAAAATGAAGAAACATATATTTTATGATCACATCACGCCAAGCATCTAGCGCAGGCACGGGCAACATACGGAACGCGGGCCGGAGTCGGTCCGTGACGGCATTTTGATCGGCCCGCAGAGAGTTTCTGCCGTCAAAGTGAAATCCTAATCTGAAAGTATAGACAAATTTTATGCGGCAAAGAATGAATCCAAGTTTTCCAGCCTGAGAAAGACTGTCATGAAACGACTTGTTCTGTTCGGGTTTACTCTACATACATTTGCGAGCAAACATTTTCGATCATGAACAATTGAACATTAACAAGACAAGACCGCATACCAATATACTCTGACAGTTGATATGAATTTCAGGGTTGAAGCGTAATGCTTTGATAGCAAGTAAACACTCCCTGTTCATCAATAAATCAGCCTTGTCTATAGAGCATCCGCAATACGAATGCGTGAAATCTAATAGCCGAGCTTTGAGAGCAGGTATATCATTGTCCCATTTATGACAAGTGTCAGCCGAAAATATTTGGATTCATTTCAATATAAACATACTATTCAATTGTATATTGAAGTTCTGTACCTCCTAGAAGCTGCTTAAATAGTGGTTATGTATACCACAAGATAAAATGGATTTCGTGGCGAGGTTTCAATCCCTTCATCCCTTCAGATATAATTATTTCAAACGACTATTCACTAACTTGTTGAGACTGACAACTTCAAATCGACAAGGTTTCGCAAACATTACGAAGTCATCCTGATTGACCTTATTATCTCCATTTTATATTTTTCCATAAACCCCAACAAAACGTCTCTAAACAACAATATATTTGTATCAGTAGGTTATTGGAAATTTGGCAATGAAAATGAATTTCCGCACTACGATATTCCATGTCAGACTATTAATAATTATGATAATAAAAGTCATGAGGTTTTAGCAGCTGTGGTCCGAAACTGCCGCATGCTTTATCAAATTGAAAAATAAGATCAAAATTAGCTTATCAACCATTCTAAAACTTTAAAGGTCTCGCGGACCCCCTGAAATTGCTTCGCGGACCCCCGGTTGAGAAACGCTGCTGTAGTGGATGCATTTGGAATTCGATCGAATATATTAATATTCACTGCTCTACACGATTTTTGCGCTAGAACTTCTTTGGGTCAATTATACCTAATTTGGGATCGCGCTGAATACGAATCTGACGTTATTTTTGCTCCATCACGTCACGTTTTTGAGATATTATATATGTTAAATATTTCTACTTTTTCGAGGTATGCTTAAGTAGATTTTGGCTTCTTGGAGTACTTACTGAAGTGGCAATGTTTTAAAACTACTTCAAAATCTACCTGAACAGTATTCTTGATGAACCTATTACCTTGCAATTTGTTTTTTTGTAAAGAAGACAGCAGTTCAAGGATATTATTGCACCACTATCATGAGTTAAATTGTCATAAGAAACGCGTAAAATAGCATTTGAATCACAGTAACTGAGTATATTTGTCGAAGATTCTACCCAAGGGTGGTGTCATTACCGTGATTTTGCGTTATATGCGGTGATACATGTTGCGATTTCTTATGTAGACACCTCCAACTAACTGTTGAAAGTATGCGACCCCCACCCACGACCAAACATACTTATATATTTACTGACTTTTAATAAATCTCAGACCTTTCATTTCGTCTTTCATTTGAAGTAGTTTCGACATGTCTCAGAAATATCTACTTCTACTTGTAATTGAGTAGAAATGTGAGGCGTTACTTGTACTACTTAAGTAGAAACGCTGATCACTTCGACCGAACCTAGTTCGTAGTAAAATATTACGACAAATCAGAAGCCCCAAAAAATGTAAAGCTTTTTGTATTTAGAACTGGCGTTTATTCTTGCTAAACACTAACAAAAGCCTCGAAATTAACCAATGCTAATCTCTGGCTCTGTTCCAGCATACAACGCGTGATATTTGGTGTAGGCCACAGAATGTCCTATGTCGAGAGAGATCGACTGTCCTAGAACCGATGCAAATTTATGTCTATTATGAAGTAACACGCAATTCAGGTTTCGTGTTGAGCTGTTAGTAAGCAGTCTCCATTCATCTGGCTGTCTATAACAGACAATGCCAAAGAATCCCTTTATATCATGGCAATAAACCGAAGAAAAAACAGTTCAGAAACAGCTTTCGTCGATTCCGATAAAATGTGACAATATATATGGAAACTGGAGGAAAAAAATTAGCATGATAAGTACAGGTGGAGATTAATGATGATAAATTCTGTCAAGTTATCATCATAAGCACTTTTTCCTTTGGAAAAGCAGACATCCTGTTTCTTATAATGTTTTATAAGAAGCTTAATGGGCCACATATTCGGGTCATGCACCATCGTGAACAATTCTTTTGTAGATAATATACCAACAATACAATGTTTATTGTTTGCAAACTTTTACATTTTACGGATGAGAAGTATGCTGTCACAAAATGCATTGACCGATTAAGCCTGCAGGACGGATGTATAAAAATAGATCACGTATGGAACGAAATTAGCTACGGAGCTACTAATAACAATTTTTAAACGAAGAGTGGCATATAAAGATGATAACTGCTAGCGACTAAAAATAGTTCCATACCGAGCGAGATAGTGTAATGGTTATGCGTCCAGCTTTTCGTTCGGTAGGTCGTGGGCTCAATCCCAGGCCGGGTCAGACCAAAGACTCGAAAACTGGTATCCGCGGCTATCCAGCTAGGCGCAAAGCATGCATGGATGGCATGGAGGAGAAAAATACGGTGGTGCAGACTAGAAGGTCGTATCGCATCTCCATCGTCAAAGCATCTCGATGGTACAGGTGAAAATAAATCTGATCTCTCTCTCTCTCTCTCTCCACATATAAATTTATGGTTCGAAAAGACGTCCTGCTCGAAAGAAGATAGTGAACCAATGGTTTCAAGTTCGCCGGAAACTCAGTTATTTTGTTCTACAACAACCCAGATTTCATCGTTATAGATCAGTGGTTCCCAACCTTTTTCGACTCATCGCCCCCTTTTGAAGCTCCGCACCGATCATCGCCCCCCAAATATTGGGAACCGAAAAACAGCACTTCGTCAGCCCCCCCCCCCCCCCCCGCCCCCCCAAAAAAACTTTGGTCTTTGGCCCCATAGGGTGATAAATCAAACCCCAGACCTCCCTCAGCCAGTGGGCTATTTGTCGCTACATATCAGCTATACCCTATTTCATGTATACTGTTTGGTGAGTCACCGTATTTCGCCTAAACGCGCGAAGCGCGACAAATGTATATAATTCATGTTTGAATCGGTCAATATGTTCGATGTGGTAGGTTGGAAAATGTAGGCCCCCTAAATAATAATTAAACATATTCGGGCGGAATCGTTGTTATATTGACTACTTTACATGATGCTATTTCGTGACCTCCTATATCTGCTATGTCAGAAAATATGGAAATCGTCAAAACGTACCAAACTAAAAGACGCACATGATTACATATTGGTGTTTCTTTACTGGCAAATAATTTTTTCCTTGCGGGGTGGCATTCGTCCTGTAGGGTTAAGGTCGCCAGGACAGGAATATTCGATGCCAGCCATTGAGGCGCCTATGGACAATTAAACATATATGTATATATCGAATTTTCGGTCAGCACAAAGGCATTCCTTTTCGGCTAAGGTCTTCTCGTTGATGATCTTTCTGGCACACTTCTCGAAGTCGCATGTTACGTAGCAGATAACTTCATATGTCTTGGTGCGTCGTGGTGCGGCAATCGCCTTCGCCGAAGTCTCCCATTACCATAAAACATGCGTATTTTTTTGGGGTGACGGGACCCCAACATCAAGATACATGAAAATATGAAATCGCGCGAAAATTTTTTGAAAAAGTCGCATGAATTTCTAGAAAAATACTCTATCATTCATGTTAATTCACGAAATAATTTCGGTCTTCCTTCGATTTCGCCCCCCCCCCCCCCCACACCCCCAATTGGAGGGTTTGGGGTGCGGTAGTTACGGTCTCGACTCCAATATAGCCGTTTTAACGCGCCATCGCCCCCTTCGTTGTTTTCGCCTCCTATCGCCCCCTTCGTCCGTTTTCGCCCCCCTATCGCCCCCTTAGTTATTTTCTCCCCCCTATACTGCCAAATCGCCCACGTTGGGAACCACTGTTATAGATGATCTCAATAAAAATATTATATCTATTGCTGTTGTACGCTGACCGTAATGTCACTAACGAAAGCCGAAATTTGATTAATTTATGAAAATGCCTGTAATGCTTACGACCCGACTTTATCGTTGCACCGCAATTGTAGAACATTGTTTGACTTACCACGAAACTCTATCTGTAGCTTTTATCATAACTTTGCATCGTACCAGCTGTATAGTGAATTAATATTTACGCACCATAATTTTTACGTAATCAAAAGTCTGGTTCGAAGGCGGGTGTATAGCGACAGGGATACAGAGCATCAGCCCGTACGAGCCTGCGACGCACGTGACAAATGACGTAAATTTCACTTTTTGCTTTTTTCTCTGAACAATCATCAAATTTTCATGATAGCGGTTGGATTAGCAAAAGGCAATAAGTTATAGTAGTAAATTGGTTCATTACAGTCTCACATTTGCCAGTTGCTGGAACGCAAATCCCCCCCATTTAAAGGTTATATTATTGAATTATATATTAATGTTTTATACCTCCAAAAATCTCTTCAAATTTAAGGGTTCATAAAGTACGGATCGCAAAGGGTATAAGCAGGGTTGCCATCGCGTCCTTATTTCTAAGATTTGTCCTTATTTTGAAGGGCCAGGTCTTAGAAAACTCGACTGTCATTATATCTAAGAAATGTCCTCATTTTCGACTTGCGTCCTTATTTTGTCTTATTTTCAACAACTATATAGAACTTCGATCGTTTTCCTCTGGTATCTGTGTTGCATAATATTATAAAATTATGCTTTTGCGGCGCGATTTTATGACATCAAAAATGAAAGGAACCCCTGTGGCGTCTGGTGGTGAGATAGCTAGGGTATAGTGGGTGGTATAGCCGTTTCGGCTGTACCGAGCTATCGCAGCGGACGTCATTTTAGCAGTAAACAGCCGTACCAGGTTTCTGCTGTATTGTCTACAGCAGGGGTCAACAACCTGGTGCCCGCGGGCGCCAGGTAGCCCGCGAGGACCAGATGAGTGGCCCGCGAGCCTGTTCTAAAAATAGATCGAATAGCAGCATTTGTCAGTATTCGTCAGATTATCACCAGTGATTTATCTATTGTTGTTTAAATCACACTATAACATGTGACCTAGATATGACAATACATATATATAAACCACTCAAAATGATGATATCAAATGCACCCAATTACAATAAGTAATATCATACCAACATGTAGTAGAATAACACGATACCGAGGACATATAATAGGCCAACGGCGTACTGCTCATACAGGCGATATGACGGCATGCCATCCACGGTCTTCTTGAAAGACTGATGGTTCCGTTATGATAGCTCGACGTCCCGCACAATGCCGAAGTAGTAAACAACATTACTATCCGGTAGCAAATGGCGGTGACGTACTAGCAGATGCAGTATGCCCAATGTGTATTGCATCTTTTGACACAGCTTGTCTCACTTACACTCAACGCAATTTATAGTACCATGTTTCTAAGTTTCTGTAATCGATGCTGCTGTCAGGTACAATGAAATCTGTCATGTCTAGATGCTGAAAAATTAGAGATAGAAATTGTACCACTGCAAAATCACCTCCACCTCAAAGCCCACAAGGTTGCAGCAAACTTTTGGTGCCTTGTTGACACGGAAAAGTACAGTGGTTAATGCGCAATTGCGCAGCAGCTATGAAGGTTGCAAGCGTGTTTGGTTCAACTTATCGTTGTGAATCAGCCTTTGCGGACACGACATTCATCAAATTACAAACACAGAACACGCCTGACTAATGAACATCTGGAACATCACTCAGAGTTGCAGTGAAAGTTACATATCAGAGTACAGCGCACTAGTTGATAGCATGCAATGCCAGGCCTCCCACTGACTGGTTTAGAAACAGATAACAAGATGTCCTGTCTAACGTGTGACGAGATTTATTTCAAAATCTGAGCTTAATGCTGTTATATGATTTATATAAACACGGTGCGAAGTAATTCGTGATTTCCTAAAAAGTCTTAGTGGCTGGCTGGTTGAAATGAGATGTTTTGATTTAAAAGAATATCTTAGAAATCTTACCGCTATGCGATACCTGCCCAATGCTATGAATATCAAAGCGGAAATTGTGTCTGTCACGGGTAAACGATGGGAGTAAATGGTAGCCCGTCGCTTCAATCAGTACCCAAAAATAGCCCTCGGTTGCAAAAAAGCTGGTGACCCCTGGTCTACAGCATAATATGCTGTGGGGAAAGCAGCATTTATTGCATAGTGAAAAGGGGCACAGTGAACGACACTTTGGTTAAAGAGTAGTAAAGCAATAAACTATTGATAAATTTATTTAATTATATTGCACATAATAGTTTTAGCTACTAATAACGCTAAATCTGATTATTTAAAATTAGCAAGAGTAAAAACATTTTTCGTGACAATTATGAGAGTGAATTGAAAGGCATCAAACGGAGCTTGAAGGGCGCGAGTATTTCGCACATTCCAATACCTGTAACTAAGCCTATTCACATGAGTCTCGACTTTATCACGATAAAGTCAAATGAAGCAAAGCGGCTGACCTACTCTCACGCTTCAGTAGTAACAGTATCGGGATCTGCCGAGTGGTTTGCAACTTGGGTTTTCACATGACGCACATGACAACTGCTATTATCGTAGCACGACTTCCATATAAACGGAAGTAAAAATTGATCCACCATGAACATAAAAATGCAAAATGTGATAAATCTAGAATAGAAGTAGGCTACTATTATGAGTGTTTCTCTACTAGGATATAGCTTATAAAATTAGCAGTCTATCGCTTGAAGTCAATAGAAACCACATTCACCTCGAAAAAATCAAGTATGAATTGCGCTGAGGACTAGCGCGTTCACACCTTTTTCAAATTTCAGCTAATATCATCCAGGACCGTTTCCCGACGAACACTCTGAACACTCTGGTCCGACACGATGTCCAACTATCACTTTGAAATTGGCCTATCAATACGGGTATATAGCGATTACCAGCCGCGCGTATGTACCATTTTCAAATTCAATTTAACGTCACCCAGAACAGTTTCCCGATGACCACTCTGGTTTTAATATAGGCCTACTCATTCGATTATATACCGTACTGTGAAATGAAAGTAACTTAAAATCTTGCTAGGTTAGACACGTGTCCAACTATCACTTTGAAATTGGCTTATCATAACGCGTAAATTGCGATTAGCAGCAACGCGTGTGTACTATTTTCAAAGTTAATTCAGTGTCACCCAGAACAGTTTCACGAGGACCAATCTAGTTTTAATATACTCCAATCATCATATAGGCTACTGTGATATAAAAGTAAATTAGGACACTTCTAGGTCTTACACGATGTCCAACTATCACTTTGAAATTGGCCTATCAATACGCGTATATTGCGATTACCAGCCGCGCGTATGTACCATTTTAAAAGTTATAATTTAACGTCACCCATAACAGTTTCCCGATGACCACTCTGGTTTTAATAACCTCATCTGATTCTATAGCCTACAGTGAGATAAAAGTAAATTAAAATCTTGCTAGGTTAGACACGATGTCCACTGTCCAGCTATCACTTTGAAATTGTCGTATCATCACGCGTGAATTGCGATTAACAGCCGCGCGTATGTACCATTTTGAATTTGAAGTGAACCGATCATTAGATGACTTGGATTGTCGGCTAAACATGAGCGGTAAATCGCTGTCCGAACACAGGATTTATCATGATTGCGATTACCGCTCATGTTCAGCCGACAATCCAAGTGATCTAATGATCGGTTCACTTCAAATTCATATTTTAACATCGTGTCGCGCCTAGAATTGTCTAGAGTAGTCATCGGGAATCGGTTCTGGGTGACACTAAATTAATTTTGAAAATGGTAGCCTACATACAGGGCATGGTATAGTATGGTATGGTATGGTATGGAAGTACGGTATGGTATGGTTCGATATTTGGGTATGGAGTATGGAACAATGCAAGTATGGTATGGAATGGAAGATTTTAATCTATGGTATGGAACGACATTTCCATACTTCCATACTTTGGTATTTTATACATTTTATCGTGATCTGTACCAGCTTTATGAAGCGTACGTTGTTCGCTGTTCACGGAATACGATCGCTTTTGTTATGTGTGAACCATTAAACGCTGTGTAGGAATACATACCCGCTTAGGCTTATGCAACGGTTTTCGGAGCACTTGGAATGACATGATTTTGTGATGCAATAATGACAACAGTAATGTTGATCCGATATCTACTAGACACGACGTCTCCGAGCGTAGTCTGTCATGTGACGCAATAATTGGTAATATAGGCTACCCTAACTGCGTCATTCCTTGAGTGACGACAGCTTACCAGCAATCATGCTGCAATGTACTAATAGCTCAATGTGATCGATAATTACATTTCTTCAGAAACATTATCCGCCACATATACACTATTTACATACCGAGATATCTTATTGGTCATATTTCAAACGCTCTCGCATTAGGATTATAGATCAGAGAGTGGGGTAGATATAGTTCGAAATTCTCGCCATGCTAACCTCAACCAAATACTTTACTAATAATCATGCAGATCGCTGCAGTATTGATCACCTGCAGCTGGGATATTTTGTGGGTGTGCCTATATTATAAATTACTGTGAGAATATTTACTTCAAACTTTCATGTGCGTCATGCCAATGTATCGGAAATGCGATGATATTCTTATGGCGGGTCCGAGATATCAATCTGCTGACTATCTCATTTTGCTCGCGGAAGCTGTAGACCAGAGGTGTCAAACTCAAATTGCGTCGCGGGCCGGATTGAAACCTTCAAATCGCCCGTGGGCCGGACGAGTCAACTGATTTCAAAATGATACCTCATGCCCTTGTTTTTTCACTTGGATACTTTGTTATCAAGCATATACATAACAGTATATTACATCATATCACTGATCATAAGGGTTATATTATAAATTCTCGCCATGCTAACCTCAACCAAATACTTTACTAATAATCATGCAGATCGCTGCAGTATTGATCACCTGCAGCTGGGATATTTTGTGGGTGTGCCTATATTATAAATTACTGTGAGAATATTTACTTCAAACTTTCATGTGCGTCATGCCAATGTATCGGAAATGCGATGATATTCTTATGGCGGGTCCGAGATATCAATCTGCTGACTATCTCATTTTGCTCGCGGAAGCTGTAGACCAGAGGTGTCAAACTCAAATTGCGTCGCGGGCCGGATTGAAACCTTCAAATCGCCCGTGGGCCGGACGAGTCAACTGATTTCAAAATGATACCTCATGCCCTTGTTTTTTCACTTGGATACTTTGTTATCAAGCATATACATAACAGTATATTACATCATATCACTGATCATAAGGGTTATATTATAGCAACACCACTAGTCGCGAACAATGTAATTGACAAAATGCGATGATTCGCCGGTTGAGTACAGTTATGATGTACTAAAACAGTGGCGATAACGACGGTAAAAGGTGGGATATTTATGGTCCCTTTTTAGTCGTCGTATTTTGGCGTTGGCCCCGCATATGTGTTGTGGGGAATACAAGAGAGTTAACTGTACATGTTGACGTTGGAGTCTGATTTATTATTATTAATAAATCGAGATTCCAGTTTCACCGGAGGTTAGGCACTTTTGATTCACAAGGTATACAGCAGTGCGATCACAGATAATTGAATTAGTATTTTGTGTAACTATTATATTATCCAAGTAAATTTCATTTAACAGTTCCAGTACGTTGGCGATTTCGCTTCTGTGAAAAACTGCATTTTGGTCAATTTTTTCCATAAAAGTCTAACTGAGAGTGCACCTTTTGGTTTTCACCAAATTGGGTGCCAATCTCACTGACTTGTTGCTATAATGGTAACCAGAGTGAAACCGTAACGCTGAATATGTCCAGTCCAGCATGGGCTCTCTTGGCGGATTATTTAATGGTCTACTACAAATGCGCTGGATAATTAAATACAAGCATATCTCAAACTAATTAGAATTTCTTCGCGGGCCGGATGCGGCCTGGGGGCCGTATATGTTTGACACCCCTGCTGTAGACATACATGTGGACTTAAAAACCTCACGAAATCAGACTCCGTAAAACCATTACCAGGAATTTGCATCATTGCTGGTTTAAGCAATAATTACACCCAAAATATCAATAATACAGGTGCTAGAAAAGGTACTTTACATGTAAAATTGAAGTATTTGAAAGTATGGAATATATATCAAGTATGGTATGGAACAATGTTGGTATGGTATGGAAAATTGCAAGTATGGTATGGAGAGAGTAAGGCAAGTATGGAGTATGGAAAATCCTCGTTCCATACCATACCATACCATACCATGCTCTGCCCACATATACGCGTTGCTTGTAATCGCAATTTAGCGTATTGATACGGCAATTTCAAAGTGATAGTTGGACATCGTGTCGGACCTAAAAAGGTCCTAATTTATTTTCATCCCTAAGTATATGATCATTTGACATAACTAGATTGGTCCTCGGGAAACAGCTAGGCCAGGGCGTTGCTAAACTATATTTGAAAATGGTACATACGCGCTGCTGGTAATCGTAATTTACGCGGAATGATAAGGCAATTTCAAAGTGATAGTTGGACATCGTGTCGGACCTACAAATGTTTTAATTTACATCTATATAAACGTACATGATCATTGGAGTATATTAAAACCAGATTGGTCGTGCAAAATAAGCATATATCGCGTCAAATTCTTGAAAATTCGCCGATCAATTGAAATATATTATAGTTGTTAACATTTCCCGGCCAGCAATCTTCCCTTCATCACACGACAAAGCATGAAATACCCTGCTCCAAAGACGAGTCACTAAACTCACGCCAAAACGCATGACAGAATCTCCTGCCAGGACGAAGGCCTCAGTATTCTCTCGAATCGGTCACACATAACCGATCGACTGGAAATCTTATGACGCCTTCAGGTGTGTCGTGATACCAAATAACTGCATGTGAAAAGGCTTATTGTGACATTAACCTGGAGGCCACAGTAAAGACCGCTATTTCAACTCACATTGATACCCAAAAACTCTAAGAAGTGTGTCATAAGGATTAATTCGAGCGAGTCGATGAACAATTTTTCCACAAGTCGATCAGCACCAACGACTAGGCCTGGCCACAGTGATTCGAGTACTCAAATCGGAATCAAGTGATTCCGTGATTCAGAGTCGAATCACTCAGGTACTCGATTTTGCCCAGCCCTACCAACGACCACAGACTACAAGGCAGCTGCTGCGGAGGGTATCTGGACATTCCATACTGTCAAACAACAGCAATCATTACTCCCCACCGATTGCACATCGCAATTGTTCAAAGCAATATCCCCCGATTCCAACATCGCAAAGAAGTTTGCTTCGGCCAGGACCAAGACTACAGCATTGTTACTAGAGTTCTTGCTCCTTGTGCTCAAAAAATGATTTTGTCTGAACTTGGTATGCAGCCTTTTTCCATCTCTGTTGATGCCTCTAATCACAACGAGGTGTAGAAGTTTGGTCTATAACTCTATGGGGGGTCAAGGACCAAAGTGCTTTTTTTGAGGGGGGAAACTGACGAAGTGCCCTGAGTAAAGGAGCTGTCGTGAGATCCATGAAGCACTTTCTAATAACTAGAGGTCGCTGGAGCAGATTATTTTTGGCGAAAAGTATGGAATGTGATAGGCCACGGCTCGTATAAGTATGTAGAAAAACACTTTTTACTGCTATTTTAATTTTTCGACTGTCCTTATTTTTGGGTCAATGTCGATGGCAGCTCTGGGTATAAGTGTGAGTCGCCACGGTCTCAGAGATATCTGTCAATATGCGTGTGATATTTTTGGGATTTCGTACAAAAAAAATTCTCTGTGATGCTCACATTCATACAATTGGTGTTTGCTCTCTGCTCAACAATGTTGGTGGCATTGCCAAGCTTGTTGTTAGTACAGACATGAACCATTCTCATGGTTATGGGCTGAGGTGGTCAGTAACGAAGTACTTCTACTTTTTGAAGTAGTTGAAGTAGATTTTATCAACTCGCACTACTTACTAAGTAGTTATGATTTTAGACTACTTCTACTTTGACTGGATAGTTTTCAGTTTTTTAGGCAAAAATAGGCGTAGGATACCTACTTACTTACTTGTGAACCGCCACTCCTCCTTCTACTTGAGTAGAAATTCCAAAGTTACTTCTACTTCTACCTAATAGCGACGGTGACTACTTTGACCACCTCTGGTTATGGGAATGCATTGGGATTTGATATGAACTTGATTATTGCTGTATTTAATTCTCATACACAATTTCATCCATTTTGCAAACTTGGTAATTCTAATGGGGAGTTCCACTTCATTTTGGACACGCGGAGGCGATAAAGATAACTCGACCCAAATCTGTTTTGTTGCTATATGCTTTACTATGGGATTGGGCTAAACATCGACCCAATTTCGTCTCTTGAGGTGCGACGAGGATGGTGAAACTATCCATATCTATATAAATTATCCATATGGATATCAAATAGCTGTTAGTCGACTATAATGATGCTATTTCTTGGCGTGTTGTCCTCGTGATGGACATTGACATCCAGGTAGCTTACATTGCTGTTAATTTTCTAGAGTCGTATGATATGGCTGTTGTTATGTTCCTCATTGCCTAAGGATGATAGTCAATTGATATCAAAAGATGCATCAATTAGAAACAGAAAGTTATCGGGAGGATGGTTCCGTTTACGAAGAAGAGGTATGGAGGATGCCTGGTCCTGGAAAAGTTGTCTGCAGAATATCAGTTCACCAACATAATTTATCCTGCTTCCCCTGCAGTAAATCAGTTCACCCATGAGTGTTGTGTGGTATGGAAAATTATGAAATGATGCTGTGAGGTCCTACAACATATAAAAATCATGCGTTTGAATTACCATGAAGCTGATGAAACTTCAATTGAGGCAGCCTCATCTGTTTTCAATGAAAGAGGTTGCAGAAGAGACGTCAGTGTCAAAAGCTGTTGCAAAAGAATAAACTGTAGAGTCATCAGTCACGGCATCTTATTCTGACAATTCAACAATTTGGAAAAGGGGATCGCTGAATCTATAGTAATTCATCCGTTATCGAAAGAAGCATAGCCTATTTGATAGTTGATAGTGAAAAGCAACCACCATCATTCCGATGATAAATCCATTAAATATGGTATCGGTACTTTTTTCAAGTACAGTCACTTCAACTTCTTCTTTGACATTCTGGTGCGTTGCCTACCGTATGGATTGAATCACAGCAGTTGGACATTGAAGCCAGAGGAGTATCAGTGAAGATGAGTAAATCCAGTGATGATTATGAGCCTGAGTGGAATTGGTGGCAAGTCTACACACAACTTTGCTTCATTCTTAATTATTCTATGCAAGTACACCTTCTGTCATGCGCAACTTATTGGCCTAAACAACCACTGTTTCCGGTCTGGATTACGAGCTCTCTGTTGCGTTCAAGATATCCATGAACACTGTCGGATATTGAAAGGATGGCGTATTTTTTGTACTTCCAACAGAAAGACTTGGAAATTATAGGTTTAGTTGTAAGACAGTGAAGCAAACGATCTCATAATGACTTCAGCAAAACAGGAATATTGTCGGTTGCTTGCTACCTGGACTCTTATTATATGTAGCCTATCTGATACATATTATGTTGACAGCGCAATGAACTTTGCTAAAAGCTTCAAGATTTTCAAGTTCAAACTTGATGATCAAGAATGACTAAGGCTCACAAGCTCATTTTTGTGTTTTACCATCTACAATTTCGCATTAGTATTCTCGTTAAATGTTCTTGGATATGGTGATGCTATTTGTATGAATTGGGTTTACACCGTAGTGTTTTGCTTCGTGTCTGAATGCAATCCCATACATGGGTTTCTCAAATAGCAGGTTGACATTCCTTCTTCCTCAGAATTATGTAATAAGTGAGCATGTGTAATACGTTTCTTATAATTTTATATTCCAAAGTTTATGTGCTTACCATACAATTCATTTTCAGGGTCGGGCAAAAATACTCGAGAACCTCTGCTTTATAGACTATATACGCTTTGCGACTTCATTTTTTCTGTTCCATTTTATTCAACAAGATAACTGCAACAATACAACTGGTACATCGTTTAATTGTCAATGATCAGAGAGGATGAGATTTGGTTTTATTAGTATTATAACTGCAACAATACAACTGCTACATCGTTTAATTGTGAATCATCAGAGAGGATGAGATTTAGTTGGTATTATTAGTATTTTATTATTTAAATACACCAACAGCAACAGATAGTGATTAGATTAAAGGACAGGACTCGGGTATTGAAATGACATGAATATATCTAGAAAGGGTTTGTGTTGAATTTAGTCCAACCTGGTGTAGTATTGGCTGCTAAATGGAGAAAATAATAATGATAGAACCATTGCAGTTGGTGATAAGGATAGAATCATAATTTCAGCACTTCCTTCACGAGGACAAGACGCCAAGAAATAGCATCATTTTCGTCGGCTAACAGTTATTTGATATCCATATGGATTATTTATATTGATATGGATACTTTCACCATCCTCGTTGTACGTCAAGAGACGAAATTAGGTCCATGTTTAATCCAGTCCCATAGCAAAGCATATAGCAACAAAACAGATTTGGGTCGAGTGATCTTTATCGCCACCGCGTGTCCAAAATGAAGTGGAACTCCCCCATTCTAATCGAATTTGGAAAAAGCTGTGTAGCCCCAATTCTACTATTAATCTAAAAATGTGCAGCTCTAATTCTAATCCAATTAAGTAACGCTAAAAATTTTCTAGTTGTCCAAGTCTGGAGTTTGGACCTAAGACCTTTATCGCCACTGTATCCTTGCACCATAGGATACCGTATCCTTGTACCATACCCTTTGTAAAGGCTATGCTTGTACCGTATGCCGCCGTACGGCCTTAAGGTGTCGCTAACTCCTCATATAGCTCAGTGTTCACAACACTCCCGCCACGTAGAGACATGTACTCAGTGTTATTGTTACGTCACAGGTATCTATAGCATACCCAGCAGTGTTGTGATATGTCCGGTGGCGCAGTTATCAGCGAAATTTCGGAATATACGCTGATTTTCCTGCAGTTTGGCAACTGAGAATGTATTCAATGTTAGGATTTGAGAAATATGGAATGACTGTGGGCATATAGGTGCCCATGAATTGTTATCTTGGATTACGGTACCGTACGTCGAAATATTGAGTCGCAGGCATAGGACAAAACCCGGTTTGTAATGCAAACTATCATTCACCTGTTGGACTAGGCCTACTAGACATGCAGATATATGAACCCAGTACAAAACTAGATCGTTAAGGGCTAAGGGCGTAGGCCTATATAATTCGTGATGCCATTAAGGAAGCTGATCCACTGGAAAGAAGGCCTAGTTCGTCTTCATTCCGCTTTTGTTCTAGATCTATGAACTTTTACAGATTCTACTTGACTTGACAACCCTATGCAGAGCAAAATAAATTCCACCAAAATGTACGATCTTCCTTCTGCAGCCTAATTAATCAATATTCGTCTGATTATATTTTCATCTGATTAAGACACGCACAATGTTCAGGGGGATAATTGACTGTTTCAGCTCCATTCTCTATATACGGACATTTCAAATAACCTATACTGAAGATAATTTGGCACTTTTTCAGTCAGTTTGGCACTATTTTACGAATAATTTAGTACGCAGAGGGCAGAGCTATCCTGCAGTCGGCAACCCTGATTCACTGTTTAGTGCATGTGCATTAGGGATAGGATCGTTTTGGTATTAAGTTAAGCTATCAGTAGAATAGGATTAGTTTGGTCATTTCAATGTCATTGTCTTACTCTTTTGATCAATTATCACAGTTTAAGTAAATCTATTATCAATATTCAAACACAGAAACCAGGCATATACATTGTCAATTAAGAGTGTTTTTAATTCGATTGGTGTAGGGTGTATGTATGTGGGGTGATCAGGAATGACTTTTTTCTCCAATCGTACTGGGGACTTGATAAAATTGTTAGTTTACCTAATTTAAGCCTACACACCAAATTTAGTTCAATTCCAGCCAGTAGCCGCATTGCTACAAGAGAAGGAAGTTTCTCTTTATTATATAAAAATTGAACAGCTTCTTGGAGATACAGAACTTCTATATACAATTGAATAGTATATACATATTGAAATGAACCCGAATATTTTCGGCTGACACTCGTAAGGGGTAATCGTCATCATCAAGTGGAGAATTCAAAAGAACATCGTATATCAACAAACGTAGCACAAAATATGACGTCACCAGCATGAAATGTCAAAAACGAGAGCGTTCAATGTACTATTTTTAGATGATACACGAGCTCTTTTTATTGACCCAGCCTTGGTTGGTGTATTTTGATAAAAGTCGACTCCAAGGCACATGAAAGTGAACGACCCTTTCCGAGTATGCGAATTCTGTCGTCTCAATAATTTTTCGTCATTCACACTTTCATTTGTGTGCCATGGAGTCGACTTTTATCAAAATGCACCAGCAGGATGATGATCAGGATAAAATTCACCATATCGGAATACATATATAATCCCGAATATACAATTATCAATTCATTTAGTTCGAACACCAAGGATAATGCTTGCCACAATGTGCGGCTTGTACAAAAACCCTTCTTAATGCCGCCACAGAGCCCCACCTCTTAAAACGGTATCATGATACGAACCCTGCAAAAAGCGAAATCAAGATCCCTGTCTTAACCTGGCAGTGTGTGAGAGAGAGAGAGAGAGTCTTTATTTTTCATCAAACCAAAATACATAACACACGGCAGTGGTGGTGGTACAGAAAATATGCATGCACAGTATTCGGTATTAGATAGGAATGATCGATAAGACCGTGAGGGTCATCTAGTCTGATCACACCAGCATCAAACAGGTACACTTGACTCTAAACAGTCTGGCTGTAAAAAAAGTTACAGTAGTTAAAAAAATAAAATAGAAGAAAAATTAAACGATGGTAGCAAATGATCAATGAAGCAATGTCTGGGCGAGGTAGGGCAACAGTGTTAGTGTAACGATAAGAGGTGATCAAGTAGGGCTTTTTTGAATCTATTATAGGGCAATTCACGGATATGTGGTGGCAATGCATTCCAGATGATAGGTCCCGAGTAGTCGATGGACCTCTTAGTTAAGTTGCTATTGGGTGGGGGTAAGTAGATATTTCCTTTAGACGAGGATCTCGTGTAATGGGAGTGGACATTTTTAGCAGGCATGAAAAAGTCATCAAACACAGGAGGCAAACTATTGGAAAAATATTTGTGAATGACTTTTGATACTTCGAAGCGATATAGGTCGTCAACTTGCAAAATTCGGTGCTTACGGTAGTAAGGCGATAGTTTGGTACGTAAAGACACAGATGAGATCAGCCGTATCGCACGGTTTTGCAGGGTTCGAATTCTGCACAGAAATGTTTTGCATGCACTTCCCCATACTACGATTCCATATTGCAGGTGAAAGTGGAAAAGAGAAAAATATATGGTTCGTAGTATTGATCTGGAAACCAAAGATTGCAGACGGGTCATTATTCCCACACACCGAGCTAGTTTTGATATTGTGCATTCACTTTATAGTCATTAAGTCTGACTGCCAGGTATGTAATTTAATGGATCAATAATCTTTGATGTGCTGTGAGTAATTCTACACCCCTGTTAGACAAGCTTTTGCAGGAGAAACAATTGCATCAATCTCACTTAATTGGGTTTACTTGCTATTTATTGGTGTTAAGGTATAGTAATATCAGTATCAACTAATCAATTTCAATACCGATACATGTGTGTAAAACAAATCATTCAGGAGCCAGGTGATACGCAGTGTAGTTAAAAGCAAATTGAAGGTACTCGATTCGTAAAAGAGAAACACTCTACAAGACATTAGAAAACGAGAACGTCTATTTGGTCGAGAGAGTAGATCGGGGATGGTGCTTCTCAGTTTTCTACGCGCGTATCAAAATAGACGACGTCTCTAACGAGGTCGCGTCTATTTGCCTAATTACTAATAACTAGGGCAAGTTTTTGTTGCAGTTAAATCCGTGGAAAGTTGCATTTATTCTTGAAAAAAGTAGCAGAAGTTGCATTTTGACCACACTTCCCAGACTGACTAAAAAAAAAGATCAACTTCCCAGATTGACTAAAAAAAAGGTAACTTTTCCAGCTCAGCTCCCGAAATACCCGTAAAAGCCTTACTTCGGTGCTGATTTACGGTGTTTCAGTCGAATTTGGCCGTGTATTTCACCAAAATCGAAAATAGTTTCATGAAAAAATGTTACAAAAAGTTGCACTATAAAATTCCTTCAAACAGCTTGAAACAGCATTCTACATATCTTACGAGTATTTAGGAAGCTGCCTGAAGCTGTAAAAAAAGTTGCAAAAAGTTGCTCTACTAATAACTAGTTGCAAATTACTGGGGCGTTTTAGCATTTTGTACGAGGTGGCCGCCACCTCGTAAATATAGTGATGAGGTGGCCTCCAGTTGGCCTCCAGTCCTCGTAAGTTGGCGCCTACAGTTGCAGGGAAAAATTCAGGCCTACATCTAAAAAAATATCAATTAAGATCATCATTTGGTTCGGGATCGAGAAATGAAAGGAAGACAATAATCGATGAATCTTTATAATCCTGAGTTGGCCTACTTGTTATGTAATTGAGCAATGAGCATTGAATGAATTTTGTCAAAATTACTACGGTATGTATCAAGACAGCAGATTGAATGTAAGCTACTGCCTTGGAAAACTAATATCTTGCTAGAAATCACTACACTAACACTGATGTATTTTCCAGTCAATAGCTACATTGTTTAAAAGCTTTCATATTTATAACAATGGATTCAAAGGCATCTGAGGGAAATGACCGACATTCAGTGCTTCAGCAGCAGCCTGTATATACATCATACTCGATACCTCCTCCGCATTATCAGCCGCTGGGAGGCATGGTATATCATCCAACGAGAGGGGCTAACCGGACAACTGAACCACAAATCTTAGGGGATCAACCACTGGGAGATGCTAACCACGAACCTGTGCCACAAATTATGGGGTATCAGCCTTATTTGGTGATCACCCAACAAACGATTCAGCGTGAAGCTCAGCCAATGGTAAGGTAACCTTTGCAGATCATTTATATATGTACAAATATAGTTGTGTGCCCCCTAGGGTGGAGTGAAAAATGAAAATTTTTGAATTTCAAAAAAGGGTCTTGATATGTAATGCCAAATAGTAAACAAATTCTATCATAATTTTGGGTTCGTACACCCTCTAGTGGTCGTGCAATTTCACCGAACGAGCCAAAAACAGCTAATTTCGCCATATCTTGATCATCACTTACACTAGAAATTCAGTTTTGGGCTTAAAAGATGCAGAAGCAACATGTTTCTATCTCACTTCCATAGAACTTACTCTTAAAAATGAGCAGAAAAAAAGTTACAAGCAAATTTCTGATTTTATAGGTAAAATTAAGCACTGAAGCAGTGGGTAGGATGTCAAAAGCGTGTAGTGATTGATCTTATGACTGAGCAACATACCCAATCAATTAGAACCACTTTTCAAAACTTGCTCAAACAAATGAAACCCCCTCCAAGCATAAATAGGGCTCGGGCATCGAATAGAGACTGCTAATACTGTATTTAAAACAGCGTTCATTGGTAGTGCAGCGTCACGATATCGGTAAGTTTATAACAACGGCCCGCATGAGATTTCTTACCAAAATGCTGTCGTAGGGTTTGTATCATTTTTGTCACAAAGCTCCTGAATGAAAGCACAAAAATTGAAAATGCACATTCAAAACACAAACATCAATTCTATACTGGAAACAGAAAATTTTTGTAGCAGTATCATATGAGTATCAGTGTGCACAAACATTAAAATCATGTTTAGTATTGAAAGATTTCATCTGCTTTCAAGACTTCAGCTTTCGTCTGATGAGGCTATCTCTCCGTTTAAATCCTGAAACATGGGTAGATGCTTCAGTAACCACGTTTTAATGTCTTTCCACTGCTGGTTGTGGCAAGGATAACTGAGCCTTAATGGTGATGATCTTAGGTTTTCCACCTCGACATCTGACAAGGTCTTGATTGCAGGCGGTTGTTCAATATCCTTGTGGTTTAAGTTGACAATTTGGTGGAAAGAATAAGCCTTGATGTTGATAACTGGAATTTGGAAGAAACTGATGCTCAATGTCGCTGTTTTTAGATTTGGTGTCATTTATATATCTTCCTTCAAATTCATAATTGGAATTTGGTATGGTGTGGTTGTTCTGCGCATAGCTGTAATCTTGTTTCTGTAAATCTTCGGACGTTTCCCTCCTCGTCACCAAAGCATTCCCAGCAAAATATTTTCTGGATGTTCAAAATGAGCATTTCTTCGTAGCAAAGATAGTGCAAGGGAGTGAATTCGGGTATCAGTCAGCTTTGTGACACGGGAAACTATATTGTGGAAATTTTTAGCACCATCTACAATGGAATTGTGCATTTTTATTTCAAACCATAACGGAAAATAAACCTCCATGCAGAATTGAGCAAGACAGTTCAGATTTCTCGATGGACGACTCTGTCCCACATAGTACTTTGAAATTTGAGATGCGAGAGTCAACCGTATTGAATGAACGATGAGCCCAGCCTTTAAATATTGCAGATCTGGTTCCAATTGACGACTTTGAAGGAGGATGTATAAATGAAACCAAACCCTAAAGCAGCAACATTGACACCAGCATCAGATTCTTCCAAATTCCAGTTATCAACATCAAGGCCTAATCTTTCCACCAAATTGTCAACTTAAACCTCAAAAATATTGAACAGCCACCTGCATCGCAATCAAGACCTTGTCTGATCACGAGCTGGGAAACCTATGATCATCACCATTAAGGGTCAGTTATCCTTGCCACAACCAGGCAGTGGAAAGACATGTAACAGTGATGACATAAGCATCTGCTCAATGAACCTTCAAAACACCAGCTATCAGTATTGATGCCAGTTGCGCTATAGTTTCTTTGATTGAAAAAAAAAGCTATAAGAACCCGGCGCGTAGCCAGGGGGGGGGTTCGGGGTCAAACCCCCCCCCCCTTTACAAACGCGAAACCCCCTCCTTTACAAACGCGAAACCCCCTCCTTTAACGCGAAACCTTGCTCTGACGCTAATACTCGGTTGCAATTCAATAAGTCATATTATCAGTATTGCGTGCGGCGAATTAACGAAACGCGGCCAATTAATGAAAGGCGTGTTGCTAATTAGCGATATTCGTCTGTGCACTGCACAATGTAACGCGACACGATCTCCCGCTGAGATGATTGGCGAAATCAGGTCATTCATTGTCGCGCGTTCGGCAATCATTACTAGCCTGATTTACCGCGTCTCCAACAAGCCTAATTTCGCTGGCTTGAATAATCACATCTGCAATAGGCCCGCGGCGCACGATATCGTCACTGGCCTTCACAATCACATCTGCATTGGCTTGGTGTGCACGATATCTTCGCTGGCCTACACAATCGCATCTGGAATAGGCCTAGTCCTGAAGATATCGCTAGTCTAACTACCGCGTCTTGGGCCTACCATGCTTTATTGCTTTGGCTCCTATTTCTCGATGGCTTGGATAAAATGCTATTAAGTATATGCTGATTAGCGATTGTGATTAAAGAGTGACATCTCGTAACTGAATGGCATCGAATGTCCGCAATCATGTTCGACGCATATGTACAATGTACATGCGTAATTGATTTCCACTAGTCTTCAGTTATAGTCCAGTAGGCTTGAGTTATAGGCCTAAGAGGTAAAGGTTTGAACCACCTGAAATCGGCGTCATTATAGCACGTATTCCATAAAAACTCGTACATTTTTACTTGCGCAAATCGTCGCCGAGGCTACGTAGGACGTAAGACGCAAGACGCATTGATGAGCGGGCGTATTTAATTGTTGGATGCTTTGATAAGCACGCGAATTTAATTGTTCAGCGCGTTGATAAGCGCGCGTATTCAAATGTTCGACGTGTGCGTATTTCATTGTTCACGACAGATCAGGGAGTCGCTAATTAACAGCACTTCCGGACTCGTCGACAAGCTTATCATACGCCTATAATCGCTAACACGGGGATGTTGTATAATCGTTATTTACGCATCACATGTACTTAACCCTAATGAGTCAATGCTATGTTACTGAATACGGGGAAAATCGAAACCCCCCCCTTTTATTTCAAACCCCCCTCTTATTTTTCGGCTGGCTACGCGCCTGATAAGAACACTGCCACCCTCGTACAATAGGAATCAATCATACTCCACTCTCATAGTAAGCATAGCAAACAGGAAGCATAAGGCAACGGGATAAAACATGACATGGAAAGTAATTACAAGTTAACTTGAGTCCATTCAAAGACTCTTATACAGCCACAACGTATACAGCTTCTTGAAGAGTGATTCATTTGAGGTGAAACAGTGAGGAGATTTATTAGGAATAGGTAAAATGTCTTCACTATAAACTGTAAATAGAATCATTATGTATGTTATTGACTATATTTTAGTCGTTTCTCAGTTTTAAATTTGTATAAAACAAAAACGGTGGTTGCTGAACTTCCTTCAATTTCAAGACCTATCAAAACTGCGACATTCTAATGAACTCGGTACATGTTGTCTACAACACTTGTGGTTGAAAAATGCAAAAATGCATTTGCTTCAATGGTTAACTGTCATTGCTCACAAAATACAGCATCATAATGTCTAAAAAGACGGATTGAAAAGGATTGACACATGGGGGCCTATGTCCCAATATTGAGTCAAATGGGCCTATGTCCCAGTATATTAGTGTAATTAAGATGTATGTATTCAAAAGTAGAAAACAACGACAACTGACGCAACACGTGCACACTCCCCCACCGCTCTCTCGCTTCTCCCCGACCACGACCAAAGGCCGCCGCCATACACTACTTTGTGCAATGGTTCACATGATGCACATCACAATACCACATTCCCCCCTGATCTAAAGATCACAATAAGCGTACAGTTACAATGGTGACCCAACGACAGCAACATAACCAAGCAAGCAAACATAGAAACCCCCCAGCTAAGGTAAAACAAACAATCATAAATCAACACGGTAGTCGGCCAACCATCTTGGCGGGGCCCTATCTCGAATAGAACATTCAGCTTCTTGATCGGCATCTGATGTTTGATTACTCTTATCAGGAGGTTCAGGGTTGTAATACTCCCTGCCCCCCTCGTTGAAGACCATTTCTCTTTGACTGATGTCATCAGGCGGTTCAGGTTCATCCAGCAGTTCAAATTCGTCATACCTCCAGTCATCCTCCAAATTTTCCTCATCGAACACCAATTCCACAGTTCTTGAAGGAACATTACTACCACCAGCAACCTTCCGTCGCTTCCCCACCATGTGCTTGACATCAGCAACATGCTCGTTTCTTCCATACCCTTCTACCGCAGCGTCTGCAACTATTTCTGTCACGGTTCCCTCTCTCCATGGGGTGAAACGCTTCGCATTCCTCGATTTCAGAGAAATCCTCTCTTTACATACTGCCACCTGCTGCAGCCAGGTCTTCGGGACCCTTGTCAAGGAGTCAGCAATGTTTTTGGCTGATGGAACCAAACGGATTGTCACTTTGAGATTGTTCTCTTCAATAAGCTGCGAGATTATTCCCAACCGACGTTTTGTGATCATCTCGCTTAGCCCACCCACTTTTGGTCTGTGGCTGTTTTCCAGTATCGACTTTACCCAATTGTACACACTAGCCGAGTCCGTAACCACTTCAATGTTCTTCATGTTCCACTTCAGCACCATGCTTAGACCTTTCACGACGGCTTCCAACTCCGCAACATTGATATGCATAAAATCATCCTGCTTCCGCATCCACGCCGCGTCTTCTACAACGGCACCATTTACTCTCACGCAGCATCCTACCGCCAGATTGCTCGCGTCACACCACACTTCCACCCGACCACCTGGAGACATTTGCCAACTCCCACTGACTGGATCTTGTCTCCGCACCTTGGCCATTATCTCTCCGGCCAGAGTCTTCACTTGTCCTGAAACAACTGCATCCCATTCAACTTTGTCGGTTAGTCTTTCCACGTAACTGCATGCCACTCTCAACCATCCAGCCACTGGGTAGTGTCCAATCAACTTCCCAAAGACTGAAAATAACTCTCTTTTGGTCAGGGTTTCTGCCACCACAGGCAGTTCTCCATCTCTCTTCCATTTCCGCACCTCGCCATCGTTCACCGTCCACTTCACCCCTTCAAACATAGCTTGGTAGTCGCAGTCAACTTTTTCCACTGGCTGACTTTCTGAAACCACCTTCGTCACAGCACATGTCCTGATCACTGGAAGCCCAAACTTCGCGTTGAGCTCAGCATCAACTGCAACGCCACCAAGCGCTTTCACCATATCATCCCCCAGAACTATTTTCGCATCATACACCAAATCTGAAGCCACTAAAAACTCAGTCTCTACAACAACACCATCAATCGTCACCTTGGCCCGAACCTCCCCTGGGCAATTAGTGAGTGCCCCATTCAACATTTCTACAACACTATACGGTCCTTTAAGTGTAAAACCCAATTGCTTACACAGGTCTTCACGAATAACTGACTGTTCACAACCAGTGTCAACAAGACCATTTGTCACAATGCCACAAATCTCCACAGGCACAAATGGTAGCACCTTTCTTCCCCCTAATGCGATGCGGAGGGGACGTCCGGTGCCAACGTCCCTCCTAGGTCTTTTCCCGCAGCCGGCAATCCTCTACATTGCCAGGCCATATGTCCCCATTGTCCACATGCAAAGCACTGCCGCTGGACACTGTCATAAAATCCTTGGCCTCGTACAGCACCAGTATTATTTCCATTCGGGCAGTCTCTGGCGATGTGACCCACATTATGACACCTGTAACAGGGGCCGTCCACTCTACGTCGAGCCCCAGCCGCACAGAACACACTTTCACCATCTCTTGTGGATAATAATATCCGTGCCCTTTTTGCAATAGCGCTCAATTCCAAATTCTCCACCTCGGCGGCAGACTTAAGCTGTATCTTGACATCCGCATGCAGACCAGCAACGAATGCACACTTGATTATTGGCTCTGCCGCAGCCCCGCTCAACCCTATCAACGTTCCCAGCCTTTTCAAATCAGACAAGAATACATCAACTGATTCCCCCGCTTGAAGTACCCTGTTACGGAACTGTTCATATGCCACATAGCAATCCACTCCAAAAGCTGCCAACATTTCTCCTTTAACCAGTTCGTAGTCTTTTCTGGTCTCCTCGGACAATTGTTTATACACCGCAAATGCCGGCCCTTCGAGCAATAACGGTAATGTAGTCACAAGAGACTCCTTCATCTTTTTCAGTTCGGCAACCAATTCCAATTTCTCTATCCATTCAGCAAAGTCGCCTGACGTCTCCCAATCCACATAATTCTTAACGATGTCCGTAACCTTTACGTTTGCCATCTTGGCCGCGATAGCTTGTAATTAAGATGTATGTATTCAAAAGTAGAAAACAACGACAACTGACGCAACACGTGCACACTCCCCCACCGCTCTCTCGCTTCTCCCCGACCACGACCAAAGGCCGCCGCCATACACTACTTTGTGCCATGGTTCACATGATGCACATCACAATACCACAATTAGTGAGCATTAATCATGGCCTATGTCCATTCGGGGAGGAAAAACAAAAATCTTGGACATAGGCCCCTTCTATTCTCAAATGTAATCAAAAGTATTTGGCCTATGTCACATCAAGTCAAGGAACAGGCCCAATATATGAGAATTGAGAAGGTCTCCTTGCCATATGAAAGAGCTGTATCCATATACTAGAAAAATCAAAAAAGTGTGAAATTATGAAAAATGGACATAGGCCCTTTCTATTCTGGACGAACGATATGGTGCACTAAAATTATCATCATATTATCAGTTACCGGTCCATACTCAAAGGATTGGAATTGCTCAGATATATATAGCTTACTAAGCTAAACTGAAAGCTTGTTTTGTGACGTTTGTAGTCGAAAACACCCGTGAATACCACGCCACAAGCAACAACAGCAGCATGGTGCACCATTTTTCCTCGTGGGTGGCAGATGACTCAAGGCTGTTACATAGTCACTACTTGGCGCAGGCCAAAGATGTCGGAGTCACCAGCTAGAATTTCACTGTTTGATGACTATGAGTAGTACGACAATTTGTTTATTGACGATTGGTCTTGAATTTCAAGAGTTAAATGGACGATAGGCCTGAATTCGATGCCTTCTATCCATGGGTCGGGAGCAACTATCATCAAAGCATCTCAATGGTGCAGATGAAAATAAAACTTCCTCCTTGTACTCATGGGTAATCAGTGTTGCCAATTTAGCGATTTTCGCGCTGGCGATTTTCCATCCGGTTTAGCGCTAAAAATATGGAACTAGCGCCTAGCGATAAATCTAGCGATTTTTGAAAAGGTATTTAGCGATTATTTAGCGCTTTTTTTACCGAAAATAACTAATAAAGATCGGTTCTGGCCGACGACTGGCGACTCATCTGCCACCAGAGTGCTGACTCCGATGATACATAATGAAATTAATGATAGATTACTAACCCACGGATAGATACGCAACTCCTGGCGGTTACGCATGGGCAAACAGTGTCTCTTCTTGCTAAGTAATCAAAAAGTAGCATAATTGACAGTGCTACATCTGGCGACCTTAGCGCTGAAATTTAATATAATTGGCCTTGATCGAAAGCTAGTCCCGCAGTGATTTCGAAGGTACAAAATCTCGTCAGGACAATGGAACCATGCGCCCCAAAACAGCCCTCGAAGTCTGAAAACCAGCATTGCCCCAACAATAGCACCGCCGCAACACAATAAATATGACAATGACCAATTTCGTTCAGCGATTGATCTGATCAATGCCGATTTTCAGACTCTGGGCTGTTTTGAGGTCGTGCCATTGTCTTTACAAGAAGTTAATTCGTATTGTCGAAATCAGTGTTACACTAGCTTTCGTTCAAGACCAGATTCATTACATTTCATACTCCGGGTTGGTCTTCT
The DNA here is from genome assembly GCF_051294905.1 of Botryllus schlosseri. Lineage (NCBI taxonomy): Eukaryota > Metazoa > Chordata > Ascidiacea > Stolidobranchia > Styelidae > Botryllus > Botryllus schlosseri. Next base: position 14,113,609 of record NC_137248.1, on the reverse strand, counting down.
ACTTTTAGTGGCTGGCAAACCCGATTCAAGTCGTGTTGTGTCGGGTCAGTTTGCATGTCGCGTACAAGTGTGTCAAGTATAGCATGTCGTGTTCAAGTAGGCCTACTCCAACTCAATTTGGAGAAGTCAAGCGCATTTCTACGGTACATCGCATCACGTATTCACGGACGCATGGAGCAAGTAACGCTTAACGCTCGATGATAATCCTCGGATCATTCTTGATCGGTGGATAATCCGAGAATTATCAACGAAAAACTCACATAAGTCCGCTTCTACTGGTCGGAATTGACTCAAATTTGTTTTGCATCGTCTTTGAAGACAGCTCAACAATTTCATGGGGCTGGCAGAAAAATTAGAAATTTTTTTATTTTTATTTTTCGTAATAAATTAAAAATTTTAATTGGATCTGCGGAGTCCGATACTTGTTAGAATTGAACCAAATTTGGTGTGCAGCGTTTTTTAGGGTAACCTGATAATTTAATACGTGAATGGCTGGAATCCGGAAAAGTTATTTTTGAGCAGCCCTACTGGTCAGTGGTCACGTATAGCGATCATTGCGCAATGCGATCTGCTATACCGAAATACACGGCACGTTTTGTTCCGCTTAGAGATGACTATTACGTATTAAGAACTAGAAATATGATAAGTGACTTTGGCCCCAGACGAGTAAAATACAGCTGAGAAGAGTGTACCGTAAACCGGGGTAACTTTGGACAATTTTCAACAATTCCGCTTTGTATCTTGGAAATGCTAGGTTGTAGGGGAGGCAAGTTTTGTGTTTTTCATGGGTCATGGAGCAAAGATTAGAATTACCTAATCCAAAATCTTCATGGTCATAAATAAGTGCCTTATTTTCGTAAATTATCCGTGTCCAAAGTTACCCCTGCATGTGGGGTAACTTTGGACAATGTAGTTTTTTGTATGCCTTTACAGTCTATTGTTTATGAAACCTCGCAAATGAGGCGTATTTGGTAACAGTTGATGAGAGCAGTGGCTAAAACTGAAACAAAATAGTTTATGTTTGGCCTATTGCATGATTTTTACCAAATCCACCCCCCCCCAAAAAAAAAAAATTATGTAGTTTATGAAGGGCAATGCCCCCTAATCCATCCCTTATCTCGATTTTCCCTCATGCCTTCACCAATTGGGACTTATAAATAACATATGGTGATGAGGGGTATCCCACTGGCCGTGTCAGCAATCGACAGCAAACATTAAGCATGTTACCGTGATTCATTGCCGATTTCAAATATGTTACTGTTCTTTAAAAGATACACTTCCCTTTCTTATGTCCTCTGATGGATGTATTGTCATAATTTACGGTATCCCACATTCAGCAGGCACATCTTTAGGAGTATGTGATAAGTTTTTGAAGTAGATTACACCCGATTACAATCTCTCAGCTCATTGCCTATCCATTTTTCATATTATGGCAAACTCTTAATTTGTTGACGTTCTCATTCCATTTTAAAAAGCCATCAGGCCGGTCATAAGGAATATAGTTGACGATACACTTTGACACAGATGAAGCAGCCACTTTCCAGAGCTCTAAATATCACATTTTCCACTGTCCAAAGTTACCCCGTTCTGATAAAATTTGACGGGGCAACTTTGGACATCACATTTTCTTGTATTGATCTAAGGGTGAGCCCACTGAGATTTTTGCCATGGATTAAGACTACTTAGAGGTATCTGCTGCCAAGTTTTGAATCTATGAATCACATGCTATCTATGTTTGGTTGTAAGAAGTTTAATGGCCATCAATTTTGATGAAATTGACCCCTGCCATTAATTTATCAATGTTGGGTCAAGTTTAACTGGTAGTGAAATCAATCCATCTTTTATTAAGACTACTTGTGGTACTCTTGCCTCGTGAAAAAGAATTGGACATCCAGCGGCAACCCTTTTCCATCAATAACCATTTAAAGCTTTTACTGCTTAGTGTCCAAAGTTACCCTCAAGTCCAAAGTTACCCCGGTTTACGGTATTGATATTATGGTTCAATTTAACACCTTTAGCAATTAACGCAGATTAAGCGCTATTTTTTAGCGCTTTTTTCTCAATATTTAGCGACATCTAGCGATTTTTGTCAACAGTTTTAGCGATTTTCTTCCATCCGGAGTTGGTAACACTGTGGGTAATCCGCCAATCCAGCTTCTTGACTGGTAGGTCGTGGGGTCAATCTCCGGCCAGGTCAGACAAAAGACTTGATTAGTAACACTGGTATACGCTATACATTACGTCCTCGCTTAGCGCTGAGCATTACTGGCATAGCACGGAGTCGTGGTGTAAGTCTTGTCCAGCGGCATATGCACATGCACATCATGCACTCAGGGTATGCAAAATGCACAAATTGTGTATAATGTATATTATAATATGGCGTGGCCTATGCTGCAAAAACATCAAAGACAAAAATGTGCAACATCTTATCCTATATAGCAGGAGCGGGCAAACTGCGGCTCTTTCAGCCTTTGACTGCGGCTCTTTAATGTGGTTCGCGATTTTGCTAGAGAGGTTCAACCTGACTATAAATTGATGCATTTTATTGCGTATTAACAATATGTTTATTGTTTTCGTATTGTTTCTTTCCTTATGGTTTACGCGAGACTTGTAAACTTTAAGGCTAGGTGGCACTACAGGGTTAAAACTTTGCAATCGAACGAACTCTCGAATCGAATTCACGTAAACATTTCCTGCCTGGTTATCACTCAATGATAAATCATTGTGTTCAACAACTAACTTGACAATTAATTACGCCAGCACAGGTCACAATCGTGTCCGGGCTGGCAATGGTTAATACGGCTCTTCCATTTGTATTGTAAAGGCTAACAATAGGCTAACTGCAGAATTTGGCCAAAAAATGTGATTGAGATTTTCGATCTAAAATCTTCTATAAATTCTCGTCATCACTCGAAGGATTAATGGTTCCGCAATGCTTAGACTTTGTATCAGCCTGATTTCAAACACTTTGCAGCCCAGGTGGAGACGCACCGTATCACCACACAATAATGAACTTCATCGGTAACCTATATTTTATTGTGAAGCCCTAAATTCGTACTTTTGAATTTTTGTGTTGTGGCTCTTTCAAAGCTAAGATTTATGATATGCTGCTCGCGCATGAAGCAGGTCTGCACACCACTACTATAGTAATCTTAGGACAACTTATAGATATATATACAAATACAACAATATGTCAGGTACAGCTTTTCATTCCCGAATCAATTTTCTTTATTCGACTGGCAATTCAGTAATCTATCTATGTCATTGAATTTCAGGTGGTCAAACCCGAAATATCCACATACATGTGCTTATCCGTCTTCACAACACTTTTCTGTTGCTTTCTCATTGGGATAGCAGCAATCTTTGAATCTTGTCAGGTGAGATATATATTTCTGTATGATTTTGTTACTGAAACCCAACTACCAATTGGCAATTTGCTGACCAATTTCCCACATCTTTTATCGATGTTTATGGCACATTCTATGAGTAGCCCATGTATTTATGATGCTCAGAATGTCTGAATGACGAATAGAGGTAGGGAAAATCGAGTGCCTGAGTGATTTGTGTCTGAATTGAGTTGATCAATTTTAACGTCATAACAGCCAAATGACATGTAAAGTTCAAATATGCCCCTTTATGCCATACGCTACTACATCACATCAGCGATACCTTGGTATTTTTTGATCATACCTATTTCATTGCACTTTGTGACAATCCTGTTTGTGCATTCTGAATTCAAAGATATCTGTCATTTCAATTCCACTACCTGTAGCCTAGGTAGCTTTGCACCACCTGTTTCGTTGCTGCAATATCACCACCATGGTCTTGGTCATAGGCGCTGACTTTTATGTTTGTACGAGGTGGTGGACCCCTGTTACATCATAATCATTCCATATTCTGTAGGTCACATAACATAGCACAAGAACGCACTTTACTACTTGCTGTTCATCGTTAACCACCATGTGACGTTTTATTACTTGTCCTGCACTCATTAATATAAAGCCATACATCCGAGTCATTGACAGGAATCTCAAAACGGTCTACGATCATTCAAGTGGAACTGCGTTTTCAGTCCGTCCAACGGCGATCAATTTATTGGAATATAGAAGGTTCCCGCGTTCGAATGCAATGAAAAAAATCGGAATTTATGTCACTGAGAATTTTCTGTTGCATCAATGTAATTCACCCAACATGTGTCGTGTGAGTTACGAAATATACTCCGCACTGGCAAGATCGCTGGTAATAGGTGACAACTGTGGAATATGATGCTTTAAGCAGACAAGAACCATGATAACAAACACGAAAGCGCGCAACGAATCAATAATTGTCTCTTACGGCCAACACAACGATTTTCTGACTTCGCGTTGAGTAACTTTCATCGCGGCAACTGTTTGCAGATTAAAACAGCGATTTTAGCGTCATTACTGCATTTCCCGATTTTCGTTCGCAAAGCAGTTTTTGAGTATAATGGTGTGCATTGTGCATATGCCGCAAAGAGATCAAGACCCGAAATATCTAACGTCCTATTTCCATTCAATGCAACGATCTTATTCATAGAAACCATTAGAGTCCAGCAATCAAGTTTATTGGAATATATATAGAATGTTTCCCATTCAAACGAATCGAACATATTCTCGTGATGCATCAATATTTGACAACGAAATTCAATACCGTGCACAATTTGCCGTGCTCATATCAAAGGGAACACCGACAAATGACATTATGCGACAATTCGGGAGTATGAATGTATCAAGCAGACCGCAAGAAATAGATGATCGCTTACGAGAAAGCGTGCATCTGATCAGTATCTCGCCCGTCGCGTACAGGACGAATGGGTTCTGATTGTGGCATCGTATTGAGTAGATTGGCTCGCGACTATTGTTTTCTCATCATATTATTCAAGCTGTATTGCTACATTTCATAATTGATGTTGGCAAAACCTTGTTAGACTACCGAATATGCGCAGGAATGAATTACGATTCGCAGGCATGCACAAACATACTGTCCAATTTTGCGTTCCAATTAAAAAAACTATCACGAAACTAGCTCATGAACTTAGTTGAACACGCGTATGGGCAAATACAATTTAATTTAGCCTTCAGAAAAGGAGATCGTCTGTTTGGTAGAGAGGGAAGATAGGGATGGTGCTTCTCATTGCACGCGCGTATCAGGATCGACGACGTAACTAACGGGGTCTCGTCGATTCGCCTGATTACTAATTACTAGTTACAAATTACTGGGGCAGACTTGGACAACTAGATAATTCTAGTTGTCTAATTTCACTTAATTAGAGCGAAATGTGAGTAATCTAATTCTAATCGAATTCGTGAAATGTTTCGATGCTCTAATTCTAATCTAATTTGTGAAATGTTTCTTTGCTCTAATTTTAATCTAATTTGTGAAATGGTCTTATGTTCTAATTGTAATTCTAATTTATTGTTTTCCTGATAATACCTGGTTGTCCACGGCATTTTGCAGTGAGTAAACAAGACTATCACTCTGGCGTAGGGAAATTCAGTGCCAAGCCACAATCGCATTACTTACTCTTACACCAAACTTACAATCTTAGTAGTCATAGTAGTGTGACGAATAGTAGCCATGCGCTAGTATAGGGGCGGGCAACATACAGCCGGCGGGCCGGATCCGGCCTGCGAAGGAATTTCGTCCGGCCCGCCGAGAGTTTTTACTCTGAAAGTGAAATTTCATTGTGAATGTATTGACAAATTTTATGTGTCACAGAATGAATATAAGTTTGCGAACCTCAGAAAGATGGAAATTAAACTACTTGCTCGGTTCGGGTCTACTTACATTTTCTACCATGGACCAGCGTTGGGATGACTCGAGTCACCTTTTTCGTATGACTTGACTTAACTTGACTAGAGTCACCTTGGAAAAATGACTTGACTTGACTCGACGCTTCAGAAATGCAGATTGACTCGTGACTCGAAGCAGAAGTTACGAGTCAATTTAAAGTCGTCAAGTAATTGATGTTGACTAAATCGCTGTATCTCATGTAAGTTCGCCGAGCCTCCATTGTTATATCACAAATAAATTGATCGCAAACGCAGTGATCGGAGCTTATACAACAGCTTACGTTGTCGTAAACTTGCTCACCTCAACCAACCAACCCTCTTGTATAAAATTAGATCAAACGAATATCGCTCATACGTTTATAATTGTATATAGTGGATAAGTAGGCGGGTAGGGTATTGAACTATGTCATTTTAAAACTTTCTGAGGTTTCGTATGTTATCCTGTATTTTGGCTGATATGACTGAGGCTACAACGCTATATTGCGTAGTTGAGCAGTTCTGTGAATGTGTGAGCGATACACCGTCTTTTGCGAGTAAAATCAACTCTTCATTCAATTACTCCTCACCAGTTAATCCGCGTAAGCGGTGTCTTACACGAAGCCTAGAAGTGTGTCGTGCTATAAGTCGGCAGTTGAGGAATAAATATGAAGAATATTGGCCTGGTGTAAATGAATGTAGTTGTCGACAAACACCATGAATGTCTGAAAACAAACAGACAGTTTATTCGTTCGTCGATTCCAAATAAATGGGTACTTCATCTGTATTTAGAACAGTTAGCAAAATGTAATGACTTTAATCATGGCTAGTAATTTGAAATTTCAACTTGACTTCACTAGTGACCTGACTCGTGACTTGACTTGACTTGACCAGAGTCACCTTCAAAAACCGAGTGACTTGACTTGACCCGAGTCACCTTTGAAAATCAAGTGACGGGACTTGACTTGACTCGAGTCAAAATGTGCAATGACGCGAGAAAACTTGTGACTCGAAGGTAGTGACGTGATCCCAACACTGCCACGAAAATTAACGAGGAAGGCCGCGTTCCAATATAACTGGTGTTCGCGTGCAGTCTTTTCCAAGGGTTTCCGCATATGACATGCAACCAGAGTTCAAAAAATATTTGACAATATTGAACGACAACAGATCGCTGATTGACTTCAATAGCTGTTGTAAATAAATTCAATAAATACTGTTTGTTGACTCAATGTTTCAAACTTGAAGTTTACTTTAAATACAATGGATTCCTTGTATAGGTGGATAAATACGCGATTGACGTATAACGTATAATGTGTATATTCTGTAATCCGGCCCGCCAAGTGCTTCATTTTCCCATATCCGGCCCGCCGATCGGAGAAGTTGCTCGCCCCTGCGCTAGTACAACACCGAAGCCCTTTCAGCTAGTGCGAAATAGTGTTGTTGGGCCCAGGCGAATAGCTTATTTTGAAATAACAACAATAATAATTTGAAGCTGAAATCAATTTTAAAATGCTTTACTTTGCGTTCTTCTAAATTCACAAATCAGATCGCCAGCCGCATGTTGCCCGCATCTTGGTGACCCCTGGTGAGTGCAAAACGAGCCAAGCTAGGTGTACAGACGTTAACCATTCTCGTGGTTATGTTAACGCACTGTGATTTGATTTTTGCAGTAGCCTATTTATTTCTCATTCACAATTTCATTCTATTACGATTTTTTTTTGCAAATTCAGTAATTCTAACCTAATCTAATTTGGAAGAGCTGAAAATTTTCTAGATGTTCAAGTCTGTACTGGGGCGTTTGAGCATTTCGTACGAGGGGGCAACGACTAGGGCTGGGCAAAATCGTGTACCTGAGTGATTCGATTCTGAATCATGTATTTTGCTTCGAGTCGAATATTCGAGTATCACTCATTATGATGTCATAACGGAACGTAATATGTCCTAGTACAAATTATGTACTTTTATGCCCCCACAAAGAATATAATACCTGTTCTGTCATGCATCACATTAAAGCTACTTTCGTATAATTATTTTCGACCATACCGATTTCATTGCACTTCGTGACAATGTTGTAGGATAATCATGACTTCAAAATTATGTTATTTCCAGTAACGTTCGTTGCTTTGTACTATGTTTCGTATACTGCGGTAGGCCAATCAAGGTTTCAAGGCTTCCGCAGTGGGAAATAGGTATCGAAATCATAATTCTCGTTCATGAATTAACTTGCAGCGGCGAGGAGCGTGTATTTACCGTACTCGAAAATATCGTATCTTACTACTCGACTCGAATCATTAAGATTATTGCTCGATTCAGACTTGAGTACTCAAATCATTATGCCCAGCCGTACCCACGACCTCGTAACATCCTCGTAAGTTGCCGCCTATGACCATGGTTTCCAGGCTTCCGCACACTGGAAAATAGTATCGAAATCAGAATTCTCGTTGATAAATTAACTTTTATTCGCAAGGTGGGTATATTTTCAGTATATTCATTAGAATTAATACTCGATTCAGATTCAAGTACTGAAAATATATGCACCTATACGCGAATCATCATAACCCAGTCCTTCAGACAAACGGTCACGATTTTATGTCAGTTCCTATGCTAGCAGGTGGTCCTATCGTGGTTTTCCCCAAACTAGTTTTGAAGTAGCCTACTCGAGTGGTTTCATAAACTTCATTTCCGAATGCTCATGTTACCTACAATCAGGGCATAATATGGTATGGTATGGAAATGAGAACAGTTAGATGGAAGTCTCAAAATCTCAAGAATGATGTGGATTGGTTTTAAATAAGAAAGCGATTTATTTGGTATGGAGTTCTAAGTTAGTTCTACTGCAAACCTTTATTGACCTAATATCTCGACTAGGAATTGGCCAGTCAAGATTTGAACAGAAACTTGTCGGTGAGCTATTTTGTGACATATGCGATCGTTGTGACTGATGGAAAATAGGATTTTTGTCGTGGTTCTGGCAAACCTGCCAAAGTATGGAAATATCTGTCAGTACTTCCATCCCATACCTTGATATTTCTATACCAAAATTGCACATTTTCATTTTCCATACTGAAATTTTGTGCCACACCATATTATACTATGCCTACAAGGAACAAGATATAGAGAACAATTTTTTCTATACTTGGAATTTTCATCATTTCTTTATGTTTGACATGTGGTGTGGTGTGAGGTGATTGAAAAATCAATCGAAAATTTGAATTTTGGGTATGTTGACCCACACGGTGATTCGGCTTGATATGGTGCGTTCTCGCAAACGCTGTCATCAGCAACTTCATATGCAATTTTATATCTTACAGGTCTCTTCCTTGATGTATTCCAATCCTCAAAAAGCAAAGGTGAAATCAGACACCGCCAAAAATCTGAACATCATTGGAGTAGTCGCAGGCATCATCATCTGGGTCACAAACATTGCGCTCAGGTTGTGAGATTGTGGTGTGTCTGTTTCATTAGTATATCAACAACCCACGATTACTCTCCATCATAATTCAAGTGGTTTGAGTAAAACAATTACGAGCAACCTGAATTCATGAACATGAGCACTTTATTACCTGAACTTGGATAAGCCGTCATCGCAACCTGCCTTGTTCCTCTGCTGCTGCAATTGTCGGTGGTTACCTATTTCGCCCAATACCCGCTTATGCACATCGTGTATTGTTTGCCACTGCTTGAGGCCTGCATTGAATCCTCTATCGCACTGCAACTCTATGCCATTAAATAGTCAAAGGATTTGACAATGCAGCCGTCAGCCTTGTGACCATTTAAGAAATTTCCAATAACACATACTAATTGCATGAAGTTTCGTAACGGATCATGAATGTTACGGATATACAATTCAGGCCATGTAACCTGAGCATTAGCAAGCTCCCAAAGCACTGGATCACAGTGATAGATTTCGGGCTAGTAGCATTGCGGCTATAATCAGGGGCACGGTCGGAGAAGCACCGTATCATCACCAATTATAAATGTCAGTCCTGATATAACTTTTAACATTACTATCACGTTCTGCGTCAAGCTAATATTTATGTTGTAGTTAACTTATCGTCAATTGTACTTGTTTATGTTTGCTATGTTCTAAAATTGTTCGTGTTGATGTTTGTTTGATTCTACAATAAAGCTTCCTCTGTCTGGGGCGAAGGTATTTTGCTGTACAACCAGATTAGTTGAGTCTCAAAAATGCGACTGGAGACACTCAAATTCAACGCGCTACTGGATTTTGCAAGGTTTTCTCTTAGGCGGGCAACATACGGCCCGACCTGCGACGGGACTTTGAGCGACCCGCAGGGAGTTTCTACCCTGAAAGTATTGACTAATTGTATGCGTCACAGGATGTATCCAGGTTTGCCAACCTGAGAAAGATGGTCATGAAACTACTTGTTCTGTTCGGGACTACAAACATTTTCGACTATGAGCAAGACAAGCTGCGTTGCAATATATAACTGATGTTCACGTGCATTCTCTGCTGAGCGTTTCTACATCCGACATGCCGCCAGAGTTCAAAGAACTTATGGACAACTTTGATCGGCCACATATGTCTGATTGACCTCAGCAGCTATTGAAGTACATTAGGCTGTTTTCTGTGGAATTCATGGTGTTTGTCGACTGCTGTGGTCATAGTTTCACACCAGGCCAATTTTCTTCATTTCTATTCTATATCTGCAGACTCGTGGCAAGGCCCACTTCTAGGCTTCATAAGACACCGCTTACGCGGATGAGATGACGACTAGGAGTCTAGATAAACTCGAACACTTAATAAATTCATTATATACTGTTTTGGTCTCGATGCTTCAAATCTAAAGTTTGCATTAAATTAGGGTTACCATATTTCTGCGACCCAAATTCCGGATACTCTTTAGCGCCCACTAGCATATTTCAAAATGAGTTATGACGTCACACTAGCAAAGCTTTCCTCATAGACCAGAGGTGGTCACGATCCGGTTCAGGAGTATGTGGCTGTGTGTTGTGTAACCGGGACCGAAAGCACATGTTTTCAGCCCCTTCCCGCCCAAATAAGCAATGATTTTGAGTCCCCACTATAGGGTAAACGATGCAACTTCTAGGGGAGGGGGGGTTGCCCTCAATGTTCCCTCTAAGCTGCGCACGTGCGCAAATGCGCAGTGCTTTTACGGTCTCTGCGCACAGAAAATCCAAGTTGCGCACAGAAAATCCGAAGTGATGACCTTTTTTTTAGTCGTTACGCACTGTTTTCCAAGGGTCTGCGCAGTGAGTTGGTGAGTGTGCGCAGACCCGTCAAAAATTAGAGGGAACATTGGTTGCCATATGAATCTTGTTTCTATATACATCTGGTCGTTAAATTTTTTGAATGAATTCTGTCAATAATATTGGTTGTTCCATATATTACTATATAGATACTACTCTCCACCCTCATGTTCAGAGTTAGCGGTAGAGATGGTGGAGGATGATGAGTTCGAAAATACAGCGAGCGTGTAATTGTACATCGTTAAGTCATGTTCATGCCTTACCGATAAGATAGTTTATCAGCCTTATGCCGGTACGCGCTACGGAGCTTTATAAACACCCCGGATCCAGTAGTTTCCAACCTTTTATGGTCGCGACTACATCTCCAATCTGAAAATGTTCCGTGGCCCAGATCAAAATTTGACGAGCTAATTACTTAAAGAAGTCAGCACCTTTGCCCAGACTTACCAAGAGGCTATATTTTGTAAGCTGATTACGTTCAACATATTCGCAAACCCCAGAATAAAGGCAAACGACCCCCACGTTTGGAACCACTATCTTTGAATAAAGCATTTAAACGGCCTTATCGATCTCTAGGAATATACCGTTCTCGTATAATTGCAATTACAATGAGGCTTATTCCAGTAAGTGAGGTTTTTTTTTAATTTAAAGTTCATTGTAGTTTTTGCGAGAGTGGTAGTCCCCATATTAAAATCAATAAATGTGGTAGTGAATCGCGCGCAGCGCGAAGAAAAATATAGCGCATCAGCATAAATATTCCCAAAAATAATGTTTTTATGTTGATTTACAAAAAAATTTATGAGGTTACGCCAAGTCTTCAAAATTCCGGACATTTGGCATATTTTAGAAATTCCTCCCGGACGCTATAGTTTGAACCAGACTTGGACAACTAGATAATTCTAGTTGTCTAATTTCACTAAATTAGAGCGAAATGCCAGTAATCTAATTCTAATCTAATTTGTGAAATGCTTCCATGCTCTAATTCTAATTCTAATCTAATTTGTGAAATGTCCGTATTCTCTATTTCTAGTTCTAATCTAATTATCGTTTTCCTGAAAATGCCTCTTTGTCCGAGGCATATTGCACTATTGCAGTGATTTAAAAAGAATATCCCGCTTGCGCAGGGAAATCCTGTGCCAAGCCGCCAACGCCTTACTTACACCGTGCAGTCATAGTAGATATTATGACGAATATAGCCTGCTAGAGTAGCTTGTAGTCTGCGAACAACATTCTAGTTTCTAAAACTTTACGTTAGTACATCGCCATTCTGACTAACATGGGCGATGCCCACGGTTACCATAAAAGAAGTAATATTTTATTAAAGTATAGTAAAAATCGCGCCAAGCTTGGTGTACAGAAGTTAACTATTCTCATGCACTGTTGTTGTTGTTTATTAAACAAAAATATGTGGCGCGTATCGCCTCAAGGCCTTTTGCACCACGCACTGTGATTTGATGTGAACTGCATTTTGCTGTATTCATTTCCCATATACAATTTCATTCAATTTCCAAGTTTTTGCGAACTAAGTATTGCTCTAATTCTAATTCTAATCTAATCCGGAAAAAGCTTCGTAGCTCTAATTCTAATTCTAATCTAATTTGAAAAAAGCTGTGTAGCTCTAATTCTAATTCTAATCTAATTTGGAAAAACTGTGCAACTCTAATTCTAATTCTAATCTAGTTTGAAAAAAACTGTGGAGCTCTAATTCTAATTCTAATCTAATTCAGAAAAGCTGAAAATTTTCTAGTTGTCCAAGTCTGGTTTGAACAGTGAAATTCCGGACGTATGGCAACCCTACTGTAGCGACCCTGATACGGCGTCACGTACCTAACAGGGAAGCCGGTGTGTTCCTGGGCTCGGGACCTCGTCTCTCTGCGATCGCCTCCTGCCAGGCGCTCGCTACACGAAACGCCTAACACAGTACACCAGTCCATACGGTTATAATAAGATTATATTCCAAGACACAGTACTCAAAACAGCGTTTCACACTAGATTCATATTACACAATATACACAGCGATACATACAAACTGATAACGGAACATGCGACCTAACAATACGAGACACAGGCCTACACACAGCACACAAGTTCACCCAAACCGTACTCCAACAGCTAGGCCTAAACCTACACCAGCAGCAGCGTTTCCATCTACAGGCGAGGGACTAACTACGGGACAATATCACTCCCCAGATGCTAGCACAGCATCGTCCGTGACCTTTCCATGCCCCAGTCAATCTATCTGAACATAGATTCCGACAGGATACATCCACCTCAAGCCTACAAATACAATACCAACTACCTGCTACTTCACACCCTAACTGCCTAATACTACAACTACTTCATGCTGCTGCTCCCGACTACTCATACTTCACGCTAACAAACACAGAGACATACTCACTCTTATCCAGCTTCAGCCACGCTCTCAGCCAACTCTTTAATCAACTCAACACGCGGTCTCCAGCCATACCACGCGCAACGTAATTTCTAAACGGCAAATACAGAACATTCTAGGAACCACGGGATGCCACACTACAATAAATACGATTTATTTCCTGTATAGGTGGATCAATACGCGATTAATGTATCGATTCTGTAATCCGGCCCGCCAAGAACTTCATTTTTCCGTATCAGGCCCGCCGACCGGAGAAGTTGCCCGTCCCTGATCTGTAGGATAGCATGCAGTTACGATCAGGCCAGAAATTGGGTCTTTCACTAGCGAAAATTGCGCTCGGTGAGGGGTATCGGCACGCATGATTATTTTTGGCATTTCGGGAACCATATGCCAAAAATGAGGCTTTTTGAAAATGTAGATTTTATGAAAGTTTTTGAGAAATATGCCAGCCAAAATTGAAAGGAGTTTGCATGAAACAACTGTGTGATGCAAAATTTCTAAAGTGAGGTCCGTGAACCCTAGGGGGCCGCGGACAACGTTCCAAGGGTTTCATGAAAATGAGAATCTTTGCGGTCGAGGCCATAAAGTTGAGTAATTGACTCTAGATTCCAGATTTACGGCGAATCTGGGGATTGAACAAGCCAGCGATGAGGTAGTAGATGCTCCTTGACCACAACACCAGGGTTTTCGTCAGTAATCAGCATATTTTGGAATTCATGAATGAGAGCTGTAATTTTGGATTTAGGTAGATTATTAGACATTTTCCTTCTGCCACTGCTCGTGCATTTTGTTACATCATGTAGCCGCCACGCGTGACCGATACTGCATTTAGCTCAATGTTTGTATATAATTTCATTCACTTTTTAACTTCCCAGCAAACACCCGATCTCCCACGGACTTACGGGTACGTCCACAATTGTGCCCAGTCGTCCCACGTCCCACTTTTAGTGACTGAGGACTTGCTCAGTAGGTCACAAATTGACGTCCAATTATGTAACTCCAAGAGACCCCCAGAGGAAGTAACTTTAAGAGTGCTCCCATGCCAGTCACCAATGACCATTCCAGTGGATGTCAAAATAGTGTGATGCCTGGATGCCACCAACACAGGAGTTGATTTGGATGTCATTACTGGGAAATCGTTTCTATGAACTCAAATGTGCATTATTCTGCAGTCAATGCTGAATAAGTTGTGTTGAATACAGTCATGATACAAGTGAAATCTAGTGGAGTGATGCCGTGGATGTTGATATGGTGTGACTTTCTCATCGCGTGGAACTTCACAAGCCCGGCTGTCGATCATTGCGGTCGCACAGTGCTAAAGAGGCTCGATATAATGTGCGATACAGAGACACAGTGGCTTATTTTATTGTGACATTACTGGGTCGAAAATGCCCACAACACTAAACCAATTATAAACTCTATAAACTTAACATGTTCATGGCCTGGTGCAGACGGGTTGTTGGCAATGTTACCGCAATGTTGGCACGACCTCCGTGCATACTTTTATTGCTTGATTATAACTTTCGATATTAGTATATATACACGGAAACATTGCCTACATTGCAGCAGTATCAAAAAAGTAGGCTATGGATGGGCCCTAAGGAAGGCTGATTGCTCACATTGGTCATCTTGCCGTCGATAAGAAAACACAACCTTATTATCAATGGATTCTTACTATATATGGATGGGACATATCTGTGTTTGTGTATACAAAGTTACTTCATTTCTACCAGGAGACTAGATATTGAACAGGCAATGTTATGTAGTTCTAAACTTCAGAGGAAGGCGCCGCAGTGGTGCATTGTTCATGGATCAAGATGTTAAATTATGTAAGTTGAAGTTACGAACTATATATGATGATTTATGATATTTCATTAATTAGCAATTTATTACCCTGAAAAAAGTGCCATCGATGATGCGGAAATATACAATTGACGGTGGTTCGCAATCGGGCTGCTAAAACGTGCTGGGTGGAACTATAATTTTATTATAAACTGCATTGTTATAGTGGCACAGAGCGTGTAATTTCAGTAGGCTGTCTTGAAAATAGTCACATACTTGGCTCGAATCATAAGAATTGATACTCGTTCGAGATTTGAGTAACCATACCAATGTGCTCAGCCCTACTGATTAGTCATTGTAGTGAGTAGAATGTGCGAATGGTCCAGCTTGAACTTCATTGTCTTTTTTTTTTACAGGATATTCTAGATTCCTGGCTTGGCTTCTTGACAAATGGCTTCACTACAAACATTATAATATCTTTGATTATTTAGATCGGCAATGTCTTCAATTGATAGTGTTCAACAACGTCAAGAACACTGTACAAAGTATGTCTTGATGACTGGAACCAAAAACGTTCGGAAGAACTACTGCCACATGAACAAGCGTTGCTGTAAAATCGGTGCTGCGTCATCCTCAGGAAAAAGTCAAAAGGTATAAAACATTGAATACACTTCATGGAAACCAGAGGCTGTGAAAGTAATCATCTTTTGAACTGAAGTAGATGTAATGTTATGGATTTATACACACCTAGAGGTAACAACTTTAAAGTTGCGTTAGATCTACTCGAAATGGAAGTAGATAATGCACTTCTGGAAAGTATACAAATAATAAGTTTGAAAAAGTAGATTTGGTCGAGGTGTTGCGTAGGCATTCTTAGCGTTTAATCATAGTTGGTGGTCAAAGTACATATTGTTTGCACCGGAGTTTAAATAGTTGCAACGCCTTGAATTTCTACTGTACAATTAGCCATTTACCAGGCTTGTAAAATTCACTTCAAAATGAAGTAAAAAGTTCTAAAAGAAGATTTGTGCTCTATTCTATCCCAGGGGTTCTTGAACAGGGCCCGTAGACCCTTTTGTGGTACGATATGCATCGTGGAATTAGACCTATATGCTGTGGTTCTCGTGCTATGCGCAATTTTATGTGAATTGACTATCTGATTTTAATATAGGTACCATCAGATATTGTGTTGAAAATAAATTTTGGGCTGCTAGAAATCTTATGAGTAGCATGAAGTGTGCGATTGCTAAGGCTATGAAACAATGCTATTACTATGGCTAAAGTTGTTGATATGTTCCAATAATAATCGAAGCCAACATCTAATTCTGAATTAATTTGACTTTGGTAATGACAGTAGCAACCGCCTACTTATCACGACTATATCAAAACCCGGATTAGGCTACACCGCTCAAATGCTCTGATACCAGATCAAATTTCAGTAGATTTTAAAATACAACTGTGACACGTCAAAGGTCCACCAACTGAAATAGTATAACCCAGAGTTTGATGATGTCATGATGCATCCTATTGCATCATCTCTATAACTCATTATTTTAACAAATTATGCCCAGCACAAAAATAATTTTATTGAAATATTCAAAACTGTGATTTTTTTCGTGTCAAACGTGAATAATACAATAGTAAATTATATTCTCGAGATGTTTGTGGAATGCCTGTCTGCAAGCTCCCGTCAAATAAGGCCTACTTGGAAATTATACATTGAATATCCCTATTTTGCTGCGTCGTCAAAAATCCGGAAATTGACCTGCGACCACATTTGAAATTGAAGCCTCTGCTCTATATGATGTGACAACATTATGAACAAGGAAAAGTTGAAATATCTATCTCGTATGCGAATTCGAAGAAAATGAATACTGGCTCTACATCAGTGGTTCTCAACCTTTTTGGCTTCGCGGACCCCTTTTGACCGTCACGGACTCTCGCGGACCCCCTAAAGTTTTAGTTCAATTTTAGCTCTATTATGGTGCAACCTTCATCTGTTTTGTGCAAATATGAACTGTAGCCTTGTGATAAACAGCAAAATAATAATTATTCTTGAAAATAACATGATGCTATTTATGCAGAAATTGGTAGCCTTTTATTATTTTAATAATTTTGCTGCTGTATTTCTTGAAGTACGTGGTCGTATCTTGAAAATCCGCGTCTTCGTTTTGATATGAACGAGGAGTGCCGGAAACCATTTCCGCAAAGATATAGATGGAGGCTGATGAAATATTAGCGCATAAGGCTTCCGAAGATACTTTTGGTGTGATCGCAACATTTATGGCACCAAATGAGGAAACATATATTTTATGAACATATCACGCCCAGCATTTAGCGCAGCGACGGGCAACATACGGGCCGCGGGTCGGATTCGGCCCGCAACGGCATTTTGATCGACCCGCAGAGAGTTTCTACCGTCAAAGTGAAATCCTAATCTAAAAGTATAGACAAAGTTTATGCGCCAAAGAATGGATCCAAGTTTTCCAACCTGAGAAAGACTGTCATGAAACGACTTGTTCTGTTCGGGTTTACATATATACATTTACGAGGAAACATTTTCGACCATGAACAATTAAACTTTACAAGGCAAGGCTGCATACCAATATAACTGGTGATATGAATGACAGGGTTGGAGCGTAATGCTTTGATAGCAACGAAACACTCCTTGTTCATCAAAAAACCAGCCTTGTCGATAGGGCATCCGCAATAAGAATGCACCAAATCTGATAGCCAAGCTTTAAGAGCTGGTATATCATTGTCCAATTTATGACGAATGTCAGCCGAAAATATTCGGGTTCATTTCAATATGAATATACTATTCAATAGTATATTGAAGTTCTGTACCTCCAAGAAGCTGTTCAAATAGTGGTTATGTATATTACAAGATATAATGGGTTTGGTGGCGAAGTTTCAATTCCGGCAATGGGTCAAATTAGGGAAATGCTTCGGAAATTTTTATTTCAAGCCACTGTTCACTAATTTGATGAGACTGACAACTTCAAATCGAGAAGGTTTCGCAGACATTATGAAGTCACCCTGATTGACGTTACTATCTCCATATTTTTATTTTTTCCACAAACCCCAACAAAGCGTCTCTAAACAGCAATATATGTTTCTATTAGCAGGTTATTGGAAAATTGGCAATGAAAATGAATTCCGACACTACGATAGTTCATGTCAGACGATTATTATGATGATATGAGTCATGAGGTTTTAGCAGTTGGGGTGCGAAACTGCCTCATGCTTTCTCAAATTAAAAAAATAAAATAAAAATTAGGTTATCAACCATTCTAAAAATTCAGAGGTCTCGCGGACCCCCTGAAATTGCTTCGCGGACCCCTAGGGGTCCGCGGACCCCCGGTTGAGAACCGCTGCTCTACATCATATCGAAGAATGTTTTTTAGATTTAAGATAATTCCTATTTTATTGTACTTTGAGACAATACATTTGTCATTCACACGATCGTGCGTAGCTACGTCCTACATGTGCCGTGTTCTGCGATATGACGAATCTATGTTTTTAGGCCTCGCAGTGGTACATAGAATCGGAATTCTAATTCTTGTTGAATACAATTTATGTACCCTAAAAGATCATCTGTTTCGACTTATCGTTGCTCTATTCAGATTCGTGGCAAGCCCTAGTTGTAGTAGGTGATAAGTTCCAAATAAAGGTGGTCAAAGTATTCACTGTTAGTACCGTACTAAATAGTATAAATAGCGATTTACAAGACATCAAACTACTTCCAAGTGTCGACATGGTCAAAATATGGAGACTTGAGGAATGTCGTAGTTGTATGCTTTTAAACAGAGATAAGGAAAGCAATCATGTTCAGCACTCAATTAGAAATATTTGTAGCGTCAGTAGTCTAGTACAAGTAAGAGTAACGCAATGTATTTCTACTCGGGTTCAAGCACTCAAGCAGCGATATACATGGCTTATCAAAACTATTTTAGGTAAAGTAGAAGTTCTGGAAAGTACTGAAGTATGTACTTGAGGTGTTTCCACAATATAATTTGACTGACGGGTTTCAAACTCTGTATCACAACGTCAGAAGCTCCCGTACTCGAGTAGACATTGTAGTATCGTCATAAATTATCACTCAGCACAAGTAGAAGTAGCGGATCACAATTAATGCATGAGGGAATAGAAATTAGAGCAGCTCTGACGCAAATTTCATGTGCTATGTCAGCAGAGTGGCTCTACAAATGATTTGCTGATATTGTTGTATATGTTTCAGGCAAAACAAAGACCAAGAAGAAAACTGTTGTTGCAACCAAGTTTATTGCGAATACGCACTCGCGCTCTTAACATGATGCGGTGCAAATAATACATCGTTTTATAATATGCAATGTAAATTTTACTTATAATTGCTCCATGCTTTTCCCTGTTTTAGTTGTATTAGCAGTTGTACTTTTTCAAAGTCATGTGACACGTTTATTTCTAATTTCATGATGCACTTCAGTTGAAATGTTTGTAATGGTAATATAAAATTGACTTAGAACTTGCTGTTACATGCAAATTCCCACTGACACATTTATTCGTAGTGACTTCCTGATCGATTTTTCACGTAAGCCTGAACTTTGTTTACCAGTAATAGTTTATTAGTTAATGTTGTACTTGTATTTTGCAATTGTCGTTTTACAGTAACCCAATATAAACAGTTCGTTAGTTTATATGATGTTGAATTCCATGTAATTGCACCAGGTTAGGAGGGGAGTCCTGATATGGTAATCCTGAGGAATAGAACAGGTGGTAAATGACATATCCATAGGGAGTCACGTCGCGTCCACAGTAGGTCTGACGCATCCATAGGGAGTCATGTCACGTTCACAGCAGATCCAATGAGTCCATATGGAGTCGCTTCACGTCCATAGTAGACCAACTCAGGAAGTGTTTAGGACGCTTCTAGTAGTCGACAAATCCACTCCAGGGAAGTAACACTGGGCGTCCTGCGTCTTTTCCGCAGGAAGTCAACTGGACATCGGGTGTTTGCTGGGTTGCTGTGTAAAACTGTCATCGTGGTTCAATCACTGATAGACTTCGTTAAGTTGGACAATGAAAGATCATCTCATCAGTGAACTCAGAGTAAAAGGCCTCAATCTCGAAGAAGCACCACCCCTCCCCATAAATGCCTAATAGGCCTATATATAAACGCATTCAGTCCTTCCTAGATTTTTCTTTGCCGGGCAGGTATTTATTCATATTATATTGAATAATGATTCCTTTCTAATCATTGGTTTGGTCAGAGGTCTCACACTCAAAATGCTCGCGGGCCAATTTCCTACTTCTTGATGGCGCTGTGGGCCGCAGCAAAAATAATAGGGGAATTCAATGTATTTCCGAGTAGGCCTTATTCGACGGGACCTTGCAGACTGACATTCCACACGCATCTTGAAAATAAATAAATGTGATTTACTATTGTGAATTCACGCCTGGCGCGAAAAAATCACACTTGTTGCTGTCTATTTAGTTTTGGACACCATGCGAGAGTACGAATGCATCAGGACATCGTAAAAGCTGTCGCGTTATAATTTTGCAGCTAGCGGAAGGTGGAATATTTAGGAATTTTACGAATATTGATCTGATATCAGAGCATTGTAGCAGTACAGTCTAATCCGGTTATCGGGCATACTCCTGACGACAAGGCGATTAATCATGCCTTTACCTAAGTCAAATTAAATCAGCGTTAGATATACCTTCGAATATTGAAACAGATCTATAACAACTTGAATATAATGATTAGCGTACTGTGCCATAGCGATAGAAATGTCCAATCTCCGAAGTATTCATTGATCTTCCACTGCGTGGTGTGGTAACTTTTGAAAGTGATGTAATAGTGAAGTTTGATGAGTAGTTTCAGGCGTCTGGAGTAGTTTTGGGGCGAATTTCCAGTTTTCAAATAAGGAAAGATATTTGGTAGTGAAATATTGCCGAATAGTTCGAAATCCAAAATACCGTCACGGGCCGCGTGTTTGAGACCTCTGGGTTAGGTGGTGAAGGCTGTGTTCGAAACGTGTCACCATTTTGAATTGCTATCATAATGTTGTATTATGATCTCTATGAATCACTGTTGGAATCAAGTCACTATACCGTCGAGTCACACGTCATCTGGAGTCAAGTCAAGTCACAATTCAAGTCTGGTTGAATTTTTGAAGTATGAGGGTTGATTCAAAGTCATTACATTTCGTCAGCTGCTTTAACACACAGATTGATTCGATGTCAAATAACGAATGTAACGTAAAATATGCGTGCAAAAAAGGTGTTGTATCGGTTACTCTACCTATCCTGTAATCATCAGACAAAATAGAGCAGTGCTTCTCAATCTTTTCGTGTTCTTTCCCCTTTTGTACCGCCAGGGACCCCCCCCCCAATTGTTTTCGTTCAAATTTACCTCAATTTTCGTGCAGTCGTCATCTGTATTGTGACAATATTAGCCGTAAACTGGTGATAAACCGAAACAAAATGACTTTTCTTAAAAATAACATGATACTATCCATGTAAAGTTAGGAAGACTTTTAGTATTTCAATGCGAATTTTGCAGCTGCATTTCTTGATATGCGTGGTCATGTCTTGAAAATACTTGCCGTCGATTTGATATGAACGAGTGCCGAAAATCCCTTTCCACAAATATAGGTGGTGTCGAACGTATAATGAACATATAACGATCAGCCTAGTCATTTCTATCCAGCCACTCATTTTGACCGTACTGCGGAATAGCATGCAGTTATGCGTATCACAGGAGAAAATGGATTTTTTCAAACAATGTTTTTCCGAAACCCCAACAAAACATCTCCAAACAGCAATATGTTTGTATCAGTAGGTTATTGGCAATTAAAAAGAGTTTGCACAGTACAATATTTCATCTCAGACGGACATTCTGTTTATGTGAGTCCTGACGTTTTAGCAGTAATGAAGCGAAACTGTCTCGTGATTTCTCTAATTAAAAAAATATAAATACGGTTATCAACCATTTTCCAATTTTTTTTTCGCAGACCCGATGAAAATGCTTCGCGGACCTCCGGTTGAGAACCACTGAAATGGAGGATCGAATACGAAACCTCGATTCGTCGAAGCAAATTGATATAATATGA
Organism: Botryllus schlosseri; assembly: GCF_051294905.1. Taxonomy (NCBI): domain Eukaryota; kingdom Metazoa; phylum Chordata; class Ascidiacea; order Stolidobranchia; family Styelidae; genus Botryllus; species Botryllus schlosseri. The sequence continues at coordinate 14,091,320 of NC_137248.1, read as the reverse complement.
TGCAATAGACAGTTAATATACTACCCATCCACACATCCGTGATGTACAGTTCAAGTATAAGCCTGCTCCTGTTGGCGAGTAATATCAACGTATAAACCAGGGCGTGGCCTACGAATATCGAATCTGCTCGAGGGCTAATTTCCTAGTTTTTGATGACGCCACGGGCCGCAGCATTTACGATTTACCTCCGGCTCAAATCATTTCTCTGTGTACAGCCCGAATTTAATATTTGAGAAGTCCCTTAATTCAACAGTCATAACTAGGGTTGCATTTAAATCAAAAATCAATTCAAAACAAACATGTTTTTTTTTTCAAGCCATGACGTCACGAATATTCAATTGTGACGTAATCGTGGATTGTCATTGACAATTGAATATGTATAGTAAAAATAGCCCATTTGACGAAATATCTACGTACTATAGCTGTTGAACTGACTGTTTCGAGGGTTCCAACCATCCCATTTCGTAAACGTCGGCTATATCGGATGGTAAATGTCCGTACGCTTATACAACATGTATATAGAAACTATTTACAAAATTATGCCATAATTTAACAACTTGAAAAAACACAGATTTTTTTAAAAGCCTTTGTTCAAACCACTGTTTAAAACATATTTTAAACAAAGTGTTTTGAACAACCATTTGTTTTAAATGCAACCCTAGTCATACTCGTCTATGCCTTCCAGATATACGTTGGGATTGCAAATATTCTTGTTGCACTTTTTCATATTTTGATATATGACGATTAGGGGGCGTGAGATGGAGATGGATGAGAGAGGGAGATGGAGAACAGAAGTTTATGTTCATATAGGTGTGCCAATTACTCGTTGTGAATTACTAGCCGCCGCATGGTTTCAGATTTCAATATTGGTCCACTGTATTCTCAATGACAAAAATACATAACGTCCTTTCCTTTCATTCAACGTAACATCGCTGTCTCGCTGATACCATACACAGCCGTCCGTTTCTACGATGGTCAACGTGCCCAAATAACAAACCAACTCGTTGATTGCGAAGTTGAGTCATTTTGCGTCTCGAATTACGATAGTTTACGTGAGTTCAAAGCTCCCTAGCTTGAGCCAATGCTACACGGTAATCGTATTCGAGAGAGTTAATTCAGATGGGGAAAATTCTGATTTGCCAATCAATTTTTCGCAATGTCCGTCCCGATCCCGATATGAAATATTTCGTGACTTGGTGTAGGACTATATGTTTTCAAGGTTTGTGATCTCGTCACGTTTTCGATTATTTGTATTGTTAGTTTTTCGCCTCAGATACAATTGTCTGAAAACAAGCGAGCGACCCCCCGCCCGACAAAAAGAACACGCAACACATGCGTTGGAAACTACCACAGATGGTCAAAGTAGTCACCGTCGCTACTCAAGTAGAAGTAGAAGTAACGCCGGAATTTCTACTCAAGTAGAAGTGGGAGTGGTGGTTCATAAGTAAGTAAGTAAGTATTCTACGCCTATTTTTGCCCACAAAACTGAAAACTGTGAAGTAGCAGTAAAAGTAGTCTAAATCATGACTATTTAAAAAGTAGTGTGAGTAGGCAAAATCTACTTCAAGTACTTCAAAAAGTAGAAGTACTTCGTTACTGACCACCTCTGGAAACTACTACACCACGAAGGCACATGTCCTACCCGGTTTTTGACATGGTTACTGCAATTGTACATGCTTTCTGTAATCATCCTGAATTGTCATAAATAATAATTGATATTATTCAGAATAAACTAATTTAATTCACGACTATCTCATATTAGACTGCAATATACCTATAACTGTAGCCGTTATCAATACGATTATTACAACAAGTAAGCAAACGCAACGAATGGCATCCAGTGTTCGAGGGTCTGTGTGTTGATACGAAGGCATCGCCATCTGGAACGAAACAATGGAAATGGATATTTTGCTTTATCTTACAGCAAATTGATCCTGTCCCACTCTATAATGCGAATGGTGATTTCTTTGTAAAATGTGGAACCGAATAACGCGATATAGTTTGGTTTCAACCAGGGTTGTAAACCAAGTCACATATGGTTCCGAGTCACAAGTAGGGCTGGGCACAATGATTCGAGTACTCGAATCTGAATCGAGTATTAATTTTAATGATTCGAGTCGAGTAGTAAAAGACGATTTTTTCGAGTACTGAGATTATATGCTCCTCGCCACTAAAAGATCATTTATCAACGAGAATTATAGTTTCGATACTATTTTCACTGTTGATGCCTTGAAACCTTGATTGGCCGTATCGTAACATACGAAACAAATAGTACCAAGCTACGAACGTTGCTGGAAATAGCACATTTTTGAAGTCATGATATTCCGACAACATTGTCACCAAGTGCAATGAAATCGGTATGGTCGAAATAATACCAAAGTATCTTCAATGTCGTGGATAACAGGCATTATATTCTTTGTGGTCGCATAAAATGTACATATTTGAGCTTTGACATATTACATTCTGGTATGACGTCATAATGAGTGATACTCGATTACTCGACTCGACTCGAAGCATATTACGTGATTCAGAATCGAATCACTCAGGTACTCGATTTTGCCCAGCCCTAGTCACAAGTCAATTCGACATTCATAGTTTTGATTCGAAGCAAGTCATTTTAAATTCACCACCCAGTTAAGTGAGAGTATAAGTCAGGTAGCAACAGTTCGTGTCCGAGTCATAGTATCAAGACTCGAGTCCGAGTTCAAGTCACAGTGTTTAATGTTCAGTATCGAGTTCAAGTCAGGTTCAACTCATTTTTATACAAGTCTTGGGTGATATTGATGGTCTCGCATTCATAATAAACTTTTTCTTGTCATTGTAAATATGTTTATTCAAACAGATAAAAGACGGTTCCTGAGCCCAATTTTCAAGTATCTGTCCTGATTTACGAAACTACAATAAGTTATATAGAATGTGTCGAGGCATATGACTTCGTTGAGTCCAAGTCGAGTCAATACACAAATTTTAGGAAAAAAAACTCTGGTTGAGTGAACGAAAAATTGCGACTCGAGTCAGACTCAAATCAAGTTATGAATCGACGAGTCATTACAACCCTGGTTTCAACCTTATGTTGTAAATAAGACTATATGATCAGATTGAAAATCGATGCGAGCCTAAAGCATGCGGCCTGAAGACAGAGTAATGCAACAAACTAAAATAGATACCGATCAAAAAGGGATTCCTCAGCTGAATCGATTCATTCGATTGAATTCGATAATATGGTCTATTAAAATACATACTGTATTGACGGGAATTTCAACGAGGAAGGTAATTACTAGTTACTACCAACTTCACTATTTCTAATGATACCTCAAATTTTCAATTTCCTTAAGATACTAGTTGACTGTTAGGTTTCAAACTCATTTCATCAGTAGAAGTTTCTTACTGCACATCACCTGTTGTCTATAGGGTACTGTGTATTGGGTGACGGTTGGATCATCGACGTTAGGCACCTCACATTGATGAACATGATGCTGTGAAGAGAGGTGAAGTCAAGAATTATATAAAATATAGATAGGCCTACCAAAATTCCGAGCACATATATAATATAGTCCTTATGTATACTTCCTATCTTAAACTTTTCTTCAACCAGCATGAACGCAGAAGATAGTTTAAGAACAGTTGGGTCATTTATTCACAGTCTACCTCGTGACTCACAGCTGAATAATCCGCATTGGGAATAGGTTCGAGATCGATCGAAGCGGGCATGGTGATGAAGAGATGGCTAGTAGTGAAATCTTACTTTTTTCGAGTGCTCAAATTAGTATTCTTGTGGCGTTTATATCAGTAACAGATGGCGTAGAATTCACTCAACGATTCTCACACCACACGGTCCGCGTCAGCGGTGTCTTACAAAAGCCTAGAGATGGGCCGTGCTATAAGTCGGCAGTTACGGAAAAGAAGAATATCGGTCTGGTGTAAATTACCATAGTAGTCGACAAACACCTTGAATACCCCAAAACCAAACAAACAAACCACACGGTAAATCTCCAGAAGAAGATTATGGTAAGAAGTTGGAAACTAATACAGGAAATCGATCTTCAGGTTTTTTTTATCCTCGGACTTACTACGACGAAGCTTAAAAAAATTGTTTTCGCCGACATGGAAGGGGATGCCGCATGATGGATGAAAGCACATATTATGAAAAGAAAGTTGGGATTTTGAATGAATTTGCGACATGCGACATGCGACCAGGTTTATGAAGTAGGAATGAATATTATTTCGAACAATGCACAACGGCTATGGTGCGCTGCATTAGGAAGATATAATAGACGATACTTGCCGTAGCTGATCCCTCGATAGCTCGCTCTGCTTCGGCATACGAAAGGGAATTTCCGATTGGAAGATGAGCTTGTGATGTCGCCTGATCACGTGACTGCAAAGAATGGTCTGAAAGCACAGACCATATAAAATATCTGCTTTATTTTCACTGGTGGAGTTTATTGATGTAGAATCCGGTATACTAGAAGGCGTATATCTAATTGGAATCGAGTCGACTGATTTCGTGGAAATTTAATCATCATGATGTGATTTCTCTATGGAAAGTCTATTTTCAGAATGAAGGAAATACAGATACCACGAAAAGCAGTTGCAGGGGTCACTAACACGCGACCCAGGAGTCATATTTTGCGGCCCGCGGTCTGCTTTCAGATTTCGGAAGAACGCTAAGTAAAGCACTTTAAAATGTTAAAATGGATTTCACTTTCAAAATGTAGTTGTTTTTGCAAAGTAAGCTATTATCCTCTTCCCAGCAACACTATTCCTCACTAGCAGAAACAGCTTATGCGATGGAAACAGACCAACAGCATTCCAAGACAGAATCGGCTGATATGAATGGGCATGGGCATTGAGTATATTGCCTTTGACGTGCAATGGCCCTAGACACTGACAAGACCGATACGCTTGGAAAAGGGCTTAGGGATTCCCCACTAAATCAAGCTTTACGAGGGGATAGTTTTTCAGCTCGTACCGTGTCTTTCTAGCCCCAATATAGATTTCTGAGAAGCGTTGTCAGGTATCGTGCGCAGCTCATATAGTTTAAACTAAACTTGCTGATCGCGACATTATCATTGGATTTTTATGTATTTAATGAAATATTAGCCTACTTCCTTTATGGTAACTATTGTCCGCGTAAATATTTAAAAACGTGGCTGCTAAACTGTGTGGCCTATTTTTCCTCGATATTGCAATCTCGCGGCCCGCGACCTCTACGAAATTTGAAAATTGGCCGGCGAACCGTTATGAGTTGGTGACCCCTGATCTAATGTATGGAGCCATTTATGCATGGCAAAATGCGAAAATACGACTTCGCGAATTCAATTCCTGAAAGTACTATGATTACCATCGCGTCAACACGCTCTTGGGCCGGGCCAAATCCAGTACCCCGGTGATTCGATTCTGAATCACGTATTATGCTTCGAGTCGAGTCGACTATTGGAGTATCACTTATTATGACGTCATAACAGAATGTAATATGTCAAAATATGTACATTATACGCCACCACGAATAATATAATGCCTGTTATCCATCACCTTAAAGATACTTTGGTATTTTTTGACAATACCGATTTCATAGCACTTTGTGACAATGTTGTGGGATGATCATGACTTCGGATATGTGTTATATCCAGTAACGTTTTGTAGCTTTGTACTATATGTTTCCTTTGCTGCGATACGGCCAATCAATGTTTCATGGCTTTCACAGTCGAAAATAGTATCGAAACTATAATTCTCGTTGATAAATTAACTTTCGGGCGCAAGGAGTCTACAATTTCGATGCTCGAAAAAATCGTCTGTTACTACTCGACTCCAATAATTAAAATTGATACTCGATGCAGATTACGGTTCTGAAATCATTGTTGCCAGCCCGAGCTCTAATACACCTTCTCCAGCCATGATATAAGTCGTGTAATCGTTATTCTGGACTTACGACTCAAATTACACGACACAATGACTACTTTCGCCTATTCGGGAAACAGCCTGAGAATAATGAACCAATAGCCCAGGGGTCGGCAAACCCCGGCACGCGTGCCATTTGCGGCACGCGAGATGATTTTTCATGGCGCGCCAAATGATCTCACGCGAGCGACGTTGAGACCATGTTTTGGCAAAAAGTGCAACAGAAGTTTTGAAAATGTACAAAGCTCGTTGGCGATCCAAAATTATTTCGTAAATCAACATAAAATAGAGTCATTTATAATGCATATTTTACTTATCTTTAAATTTATTTCCGCGCTCCGCGGAACCTGATATTACCATTATAATGTGGGAACCCTGAATAAATAAATATATATGCATCAAAAAATGTTTTTAAAAAATATGCATAATGTACAGAAATGAGTCAACTGTATTCGCAGTTATGAAAGAACGTCAACCGAATATAACATGAGACTTTTTGGATGCTCTAGTTTAGGAGTGTTCACTGCGCAGCCTACGAGAGCGTAACTTATGAACCGGCATTCGGGCGCTGGGCATTTTCACGCTATAGAAGGCACGACCTAGACGTAAAGTTTCGGACAACATGCGACATGCCACTCCCGTGCTCTGTCAAAAGGATTGGCGACGACAAAGCTTGAAACAAAATAACCGCCGCATGATGGCCAAAACGGTCGACATTGATATCTCCACTGCCAAGGCGCCGAATAGCCCAGCGCCCGCAGCTTGAGCCGCTCGTATCAAATGAGACCCCCTGAGGAAAATAGTGATCCCCGTGTCGAAATGCGAATTTGGAATCGTGTTCGTCTCTCGGAAGGAGATATTCGTCGTGGTGTGCAAGCGATTCCAATATATCTGGAGACGCGACAATCTTCCCAGCTTCCCGCGATCTTTGTAGACAAATCCAGTGTCAGACCAACCTTAACGTGACATTTCATCATCATCAAACCATATCATCGTAACAATACTGATTGGCCTAGTACCTATTGGATATGGCACCGAACCGAACACAGTCTACTTGGAAACGAACAAATCAACCACAGGAGATCGCTCATTGCGCAACTTAAAATAAATTATGTAAATATTACGTACATGTAAGCGATAGGTCATGTACGGTAGCGACCAAACATTATCCCTTCGTGACCAATAGTTAAAGAATCACTGGCGTAACGGATGCCGTTGCCAGCTGGAGAAAAACGGTTGGTGGTATTCCTTGCTTGTGATGTTAAATATTAAGAAATTGAATGTTTGGCACGCAAGCTGGTAATAATTTCATTTTTATGACAATTTGTCACGCGGCACACTGAAGGTTGCCGGCCCCTGCAACACCCTATAGCACCTTATAGACTTATTCTTCATTTGGCACCAAATTCTGACTAAGCATGCAGATCGAGCAACTGGTATGCAGTCCGACTCGCACTACATTTTGTTCAATCGTGCTTATGGATTATTTTTCAAATTTTCTAACCACCATTGATCACAAAAACATTCCTTGGCATTAGAAATATGGATAGTGGCGGGTGTAGCGACATATCCCAGCATGCGTGGCTACGAAAACTTGCTCTCGAGAGCTAACACTCTGTCGTCATATTTAAACAGCTCAGTCGGCCCTCTTCCGGCCTTCTGTTTTTCTGTAGACAAAGGTTATCATCACGGGACTGTAGTCACTTATGACAAGGTCGGCAGCCGCCTTTGCTCTGCGAACCAGTCTTCAAAAACATGAAAAATCTATTGCCAGTAACAGTAACACACATGTTTATATCAAAGACATTAACTTGATATTCAGCGATCATGATCACCATGCACAAGTATACGAACTTTTCGCGGGCCGGCAACGAACTCCTCTCATAGTAAAGCAATTGTTGATAGGCTATATGCAGAGTGGTTGGGATATAAGTGAAGTCAGGTAATTGTAGTCTTCGGCTGTACAAGCTTTCAATAGTTTGATCGTCAAATGCTCTCACAGCTATGACTAGTTTGCAACGTGTCAAAATAGCTAGATATTTTCTCTATTCTCATGCTGGGTACAAAAATTATTTCACTCGTCGAAAAGCACTGATACTAATTCACCCATAAATATCAAGTTATATACAATTTGGGTTGATTACCGGGCTTATTGTGATTCCTAATTTCAGATTCAGGTAGCACTTCGGAGGCACAGAGGAGGTTACGCTCGTCGTTCTCGGAATACCTGGACGGATTAATCTGGCGTTGATGCTCAGAAGAAGTCGCTAGGTTGCTATCTCGCATTGCTGCAGTGAATTTACCCCAATCCGATGATTCTTTAAATATAAACAGAAAAATATATACGTTCAAAGTTAATCTCACATTTAGACATCGTGTAATCCAGCATTAAGTGATCGTAGAATACCCTGTGTTGGGATCAGATTACTATACCTTCGAGTCACAAGTCATCTCGACTCATTGCAGATTTTGACTCGAGTCAAGCCAAGTCAGTTTTTGAAGGTGACTCGAGTCAAGCCAAGTCACTCGATATTTGGAGGTGACTCGAGTCAAGTTAAGTCAAGTCACGAGTCAAGTCACGAGTTGAGTCACAATTCAAGTCAAATTGAATTTCGAAGTATGAGGGATGATTCCAAGTCGTTTCATTTTGCTGGCTATTTGCAACACAGATCGATTTGCCGTTTATTTTGAATGAAATATAGAATAAAAAGTTAAATATACATTCAAAATGGCGTTATATCGCTCACGCATACGTAGATATGCTAAGAAAATACGTGAGCAACATAATAGCTCGAGTCTGAAGTTATCAGACAAAATAGCCTATCGAATACGAATCTTCGAGAAGTTGGAAGTTGATGACACAACACAGTGAATGACACAGCCGTGAGACACAGTTTAAGTCTGCTCCTGTTGACGAGTAATATGATGGCATAAACTATATTCTCTCGATTTAAATCATACAAGATTGTTAGTAAAGGTGAGCACTGCGCAATACCAGCACTGAACAGTCTAAGGCAGTGGTTCTCAACCTTTTTTACCTCGCGGACCGGTAAAATTTCAAAAAATGTCTCGCGGACCGGTGAATTTTCAAAATTGAAATGAAGCCAAATTTAAAGTATGCAACAGTTTTTGCAATTATATTGTGCTAGAGAGTGATATTTAGAGGGTTTTGATCGAAATTAATTATCTTCGTGAGGGCATCCATGTGATGTTATGGTAGTGAGTCTGCCGAGTCGAGGTAAAATTGCCTTGTCGAGATAAACGTGCTATTGCCGAAAGACGTTTACAGTCTTTCGCGCCGCAGGCCGTGATGGATGAATTTTGTCAATAATATTGGCAGTTGCTGTGTGCATATTGTTAGCATTTTCATATCCTCTCTCCGGCCAAGCGATTGATTTTCCCAGTAGAGCTGATGTACGTGTTGCTTCGAAAATATAGGGAGCAACATTCTTCATCTTAAGACGCCATGGGTGTCCAACGTTTTTGGACAAAGAGCCAAATGCGGTTTACGAATGATAGCGCGGGTCACTTGACAATTTATGATTTTTTTATGATAGGCAAAGAAAGCTAAGTGTCAAAGCCAGAGCAAATTGCGGGATCCAAATATTACAGAAGAAGGGTTACCGCTAGTAAACTGCACTTGGTGGCCCCAAATCCCAACCTGCCCCCGTCTAATCCTAACCTACTTGAGCTATCCTGAATTCTGTATAATACGCTTTTTTGCGAGCTAGACGAGAGACCTGCTTGCAGTAATTTGCGCGAATCGCGATGAAAAAGTTCAATCCGAATAAATCTGTCGCAAATACTCCACTTTATGTTTATTTCAGAAAATATTGGCCATGGTAAGTCACTTTGAAAATGACTGCGCGGTCCACTCAGTGGGTCCATTGTTATCAATTAGATTGCTAAAGTATGATGACATTTTGTGAACTTCAGGAAAGATTTTCGCTTCTCAAATGATATTGGTATATCTCACACGTACCCGACTAAACTACAAAATTAACTACTGCAAATTTGTTGAGAAAATATTCCACTATATGTCGATTTGCGAAATAATTTTGGGCTCTAAATAGGTATATAATTCCACAATGCATATCATGGCTAGGAACCCATGGACTATCCAGTAAGATCTGAAAAAACTTTATTCAAACAACCCTAATGTTCATATTTAATTTGTGGGCGTAATAATTCTGAAGGGAGCCTTGGATTTTATTCAGTTTGCGTTCAAGTCGAATTTGAATTCAATAGCCATTTCTCAGTAAATTGACGAGGTTTTTTGAGTTGGAAACCCATCATCCGAATGGAAATTTTGAACGTGAAATCTGATGCACCTAAAAAATCGGTAAAATAATCTATATTGCCGATGAGTATACTCGATGCTTTCTGTGGTACTTTGGACCAGCGAGGCCGGGTAGATAGTTATACTTTTGTTAAAACAATCATTGAAATCCTAGCGATGTGACCATTGCTAGATTGCGATGGGTTCCGGTTGATGCTTCAGTTGGACTAATAGCTAAGTTGTGCATTACAAATCTGCTACGCTAATGCATGCTCCAGAAATACAACTGATAGTTTTCGATCGTGAGATACTGATCATGATAGCAACACACAGCAAATGTTTTCATATATGGCCTATTGTGAATCTTCCGCGTTTTACAACATAGAATCGATAAATCCGACCTTCACTTGTTACTTGTTTGTACTGGATGAAACAGTTATTGTCGGTTTTGGGTTTTACAGAATTTTTATAATCGATCACGGCATGGTTTGGATTGTTCATTCTCAGAGTGCATGAACATTACATGAACAAGCAGACGTCATGTCACCCATTAATCTCGCGATCGCCAGCTCTGACAAGCCATACTCGACATATCGAGAATAAATAGAACGTTGGACTCGCAAGCACGTTCGACAAGCGACATATAAAGAAGCAACTATATATGTTGTATTTGGGGAAAGTCCGTAGAATTCGATCGGTATATGCCATATAGAACTCGGAACTTCCGTGACAAAAGAGTGAAAATTCGGAGAATTGGTATGAGGTCATCATTCCGTCGCTATACGCGATAAGCTCAAACCTGCTAAATTTGAATGATTTCACACATAATATTATTATATTACACATATAGTACTATATTTCAAATACAATTATTATTTTTTACATGATTGAAGGATTTGGTAATTGATTAAATTAGTTGATAAACAGTATTTATCACAATCGCACAATTTGTGATATTCATCTCAATCCTGTGTAACTTCATACATGAGGCAGAATATATCCCGACGACTTTATCCGCTTCCTCCAATCGTGTATCACTAAATTTTCAAAAGCTTCTGATATCAATACTCGACCTGGACAATCCAGTATGCTCAACTCAGAAAAATTATATAGCACACCAGAAAAAAAACTCGTCGAATACAAATAAGATGGTGCAGATACACAATCAGTAATAGGGTGTAGGTTTAGCATTCAACACATAAGTTGACCAAACTGCATCATGAAGATTGGATGAGAAAGAGAGGAACTTTTGAATGCTCTAAATCTAAATACTGAAATGTAATCGCATGTAATCATCACATGTAATCAAGAAGTCTTGAATATTCAAATTATCAGTAATTGTACAAAACAATCCATACTATCAAAATGGAATCGGATACGCACATGAATACACGCAAGTCGCAGAGTATTGCTGAACAGTGCAGATGCATTTCCTAGGTTATTCCCGGTAATTGAGTTGGTTTTAGGTATACTCGAATTACATCAGTGTTGTACTGCAACACGTTCGCAGAAAGCTGACGGAACAATCACGTATGTTGTGGTTATCATTAGTCCTTACAACAACAAATAAAGTGAGCGAAATTTCGGTTGACCGCACTAGTTTCGCATGATCATGATGGCTATTGAATTCGAAGGAATACATGACGTAATTCGGAATTGATGGTGTGATTCAGCGAAGCGATGGCCATATCGTCGTACGACTATGCTGCCTTGTCAACTAGTATTCCCCGTGTAATCGCCGTAACGTACGGCTGGCTGCGTTGTTTTCGATACTTTTGTCGCAGGTATCAGACGTTACAGCGAGCAGTAAGCTGAGAAAGAATTAGTGTTGTGAAAATGTAGTAGTTACGTGATTATGTTAAAGTGAGATGCTCATATTTACGAGCGGAACACGTCTCAATGTATATGAACCGTTTCATTCATAAGCTGTGCCAGGGTCGTAAGTTGCATGCCGTAAGACCTGTGGGTATTCTGTATCTTTCAATAGGGGCGTAGCGATTAGTAACGATAAATCGGTGTACTGAAAGTGTGGGGTATTTATGTATGGCAGGTGGGGCTGATTTTGCATCAGAGTATGATATTCAACTGTGATATGTAGGCTGTTGCAGGAGGGGGGTTCACAATTCACACACTGAAGATTTGAATTTTACCTTTACAGAGCTATGGGTTCTGGCATGCCCCTAATCGTAGCAGCCATATGCTCAGCTGTTGGTTGTTTTATTCTGGTCACTGCTATGCTGCTACCGTCGTGGCTCTCAGTAAGTATTTTTTAAATATAGGACTTGCATTCCCAGTATAAATTTTATACAGCACCTAACTGCGCAACTCAAAGCGATCGTAGACGAAGCGTAAATCGAACGATGATAGTGCTCGGCAGATGTTATAAAGTTACATTAGTGTGATTTGCGTGACGTTTAGGAGACGATCACTGATAGGCTACTAGATTGTAATTTCTCATTTGTAAAGGTCATAACATTGTGCAGGCGCATGCTATAATAGCGACGATTGATCTGATGCACTGTCGTTAGTGATGAAGTATGCACTTATTATATAATCATTGATAAGATTTGTTATTAACATGTTGGTTAACTGAACTAAATAACGGAAACGCATTCGCCGAATTCCGTTATTAGCCTCATATCAGCAATGATTGTTGCTTGCTGGTGTGAAGCCATCTTTGTGCTCAAAAATGTCGCTGTTCGCTCTGCCTGTTGGCCTGCAATCATGCCGTCCATAAATATCACACTGTCTAATTCACAACGAAAACAAACAAAAATGATGGTATATTCATGCTTACATTGAATATGTAAAAGATACCAACATACGCGAACGCCAGGAACGTCCGGATTAATCGACGACTCGACAATGTCTTGAGATCATGCTGTGTTGCCGATAAGAACCACATGTTTTCACGCCACCGCGACATCCAAATGAAACCACATCACTCCTATATGTGGCGACGTGGTGCGCCCGCTCTTTTTGTCTAGTTTAGTCGCCAACAAATCGAATGGAGTCATATCGACATGTAGCCTGCGTTACAGCCTCAATCGCGGTAGTACGCCGTTTCGCCCGCTTCGAAAATTCAGGAAGTAATAGACTGGGCTACGATTTGTTCGGTATCTTTTGGGCCACAAAGTGACTACGTAGGGACTTCCAAGCCAGACGTAATGCCACGCTCATTATTTAACACTTTTAACAACCAATCCCCATTGGATGTAGTAGTGTATTTACTGAAGAGCATATGCAATTGAATATGATATTCATATGGCAATGAACCCGAAAATTTCCGGCTGACACTCGTCAGGAGTAATCATCAGCAACTAGTAGTAAATTAGAAAGAACATTGTATATTAGCAATCGTATCACACAATATGGCGTCACTATTTATGATACGATTGCTGTTATACAATGTTCTTTCCAATTCTCTATCAGGGGCTGACGATTGCACCAGACGAGTGTCAGCCGAAATTAGTCGGGTCCATTTGAATATGAACATACTATTCAATTGTATATTGATGTTCTGTAATTCCAAGAAGCTCAGGTTAGAATATAATCGACATGATCCATCTGGATACGTCTGGATCCTTATATCCGTGATACCCCATAGTATTTTCAATCAATTTTATCTCATGATATGGTTGCGGCTCTGGTTGGTTTATTGCCGACCTTATGTAACATCGACCCCCCGTCTTGAACATGACGAGAAGAAATCGATGAACTCACAATGTACTGCATATCTGAGGTGGCCAATCACGAAGAACTTAGTACTCATTTAGGTTTTGACTACGACCGCTTCTACACTGGAACAGTGTTTTTGTAAAAACTACCTACATTTTAGATATATGATATTTTAAAATAAATGTAGTGTTAGGACATGTTGGATATGTTTTCGTCGCGTTTACGAGTAAAATTGTCATACGTTTGGGCGGAATAGCTCCGTCAAAAGCAGTGGTTCCCAATCTTTTTCGACTCATCGCCCCGCTATCAATCTCGACGCAAATTATCCGCCCCTATATTTATGGATCCAAAAAAGTGGGCATGTAATCGTGTATTCTATTCACCTACGCCGATCGATTGTGAATTTACTAAAAAGGCCATTTTCCTAGGTGGTAGGTGCTCGGAAAACCGGTTTCCGCGTCTACTTTCCGTTGAATTGACATTTTGTCGCGTCCTGTGCAGAATAAGCTCTCCTCATGTGCATTTTTGACCGTGTTCATTAAATATATACCTCTGGACGTTCTTACATTTCGCCCCCTACCACCCCTCAGTCGCCATCTTTGGGATTTTCGCCCCCTTGTTTCTGAAATTCGCCCACTGGTCGGCGTTATCGCTCATGTTGGAAACCACTGGTCTAAAGGCAACCGAATCTATTTTCGAATATTTCACGAATGTGTTAGTGTCAATAGTACGGCAAGTTTTGGTTGCATTGAAATCGTGAAAAAGTTGCCCTCAATTTTAACAAATGTTCCAGTAAACAGTTGCATTTATTTACAATCAACACTCCACTATAAAAACAAGTGTAACTGACAACTAGCACTTTAGCCTCATTCAATTAGTCCCGGAAGCATTATTGCGCAACAATCTCTGCTTAACAGCTCCCACACTATCTATTGCTGCACCCCTAAAAGCTTAATGGTACATTCTTTTTACTTGCAAAATAACGAATGTACTGTTATAAATACACAGTTTAACTAGCTAAGCCATTGCAACATAACTTGACCTTGAAAGAATAGACACAACACGCCTCCGTTTATGCGGGCTTGACCAAATGCCAAGTCATATTTCTACCTCTAATTTAGTTCGGGCAATGTCGTGCTTGGCTGGGGTTGTTGAACTTATAGCTTGCAAGCCAGCTGTTGCGTCATCTCGATTCTAGATAACATGGCAGCGATTCCATCACAAAACTCTTTGTTGAGCAAATCAGAGAGAATAGAACCATACTATAGAAATAGTTTTATAGCATGTTTTCATATCACTCCTTTAGATTTGGCACCATGCTTAATAAAAGCTGCAGTAAAAAATTGCATGAAAAATAGAAAAAAGTTGCAATAAGAAATTTACTGCGCGAATTTTACTCAAGTACCAACAGTGAATACTTTGACCACCTCAGCCGACTTTATACAAAACTTGCATTATAGTGGATATTTCACCGAGCAGGTGATGTCATTCTTGAAGGTCAAATGTTAAATCCTGAATATGCGAATAGCATAAATATATATACACATTTGCTAGACTGTGAGGGATAGTTTCCGCTTTTCTGGTTAAACGCTTGACTTCACACCTCTGCCAACGCCTTCGGTATGTATGTAGAATGGCTTCGAAGTGGTAAAAACTCGTTATAGCTCAATAATGTCTTCAATGGCCTATGCTGGCCATTCACTTCTTCAACTTGGCGACACGATGCAGTTTGTGTGATTATTGCGTGATCATGGTTGCGAGATCTGTTAGCAGAATTTTGGTTCATTGTCATTTCATTCTGTTGCAGGGTTGCGCGAAAATTGGCAATGCATTGAACAATTCCGAATCTACCGTTCTTGATATTAATAATGAGAGCTCGCCATCTCTTACCACGGAACGAAACCCGGCCAATCCCGTAAATATATCCAATGTACTCATCGAAAACGCTGCGTCTTTTCCCGAAGATTTCCTTTGCACGCAACAAGGTTTATTCGTGCTCTCATTGAACGTCGGCGTGTTCACCACTTCACTCCAACTAATCGGTGAGCAATGAGCATTTATTCAGTACTATTAAAACCTCGAAGACATTGCAATCCTATCCGAAAACGTTCGGTATCGCTCATCGGCACGGTTCATGAGTGGCGAGTGGTGATATGTGACTTTTCAGACACATGAACACACTGAGGGGTGCGCAGCACATACACATAGCGTATATCATTTTTGCCGAACAATATTCCAGTAAGAATTGCGGGCATAATAATCTTTATAACAAGTTTGCTTCAGAATGCTAGTATTAGTTAATAATGGATTCTGTTTCCTGGTGGAAGTATGAGGTGTTGGGCGAGTGCGACAGGTATGGACGTAATAGATGTCCACAAATGATGCCTCGCCACTCGAAATCTGGAAAGTATCTTCAGTTCAGGCCACACTGATCTCAACATAGTGAAAACCCTGTCCTACCCCTGAATCATTTGCGTATCGTGTCAATAATTGTTTAAAATACTCCCTGGTTAGTATAGGATAGGAATTAATCAAGTTCAATCGAAGGTCTTTCTACAGATGGACAATTGGAGAAACCTGTTTGAATTCGTTTTTTTTCAGTTCTGAGAGAACCGACGCTGCTTATATTGGCGTCAATAGGAATGATTATCTCGATCATCTGCAGTGGATTTGCGTTTTTCATTCTCACCACCGCTTTCGCTGCGAGTCGCAACTTATATGGAGACAAAGATACTGCTAGAAGGAATTCCTCAGTGGGAATGATTCTGCTGATTATTGCCGGTTAGTATAACGATTCGCGACTGCTGTACATTGCAGAGTGTTGATGGCTTTCATTGCAGAACAAGGCCTCCAAATTTCCAGAATTAATTTTTGAAAGTCACCATATTCCCACCACATACTAAAAAGCAATCTGAATGCTGGTGATGAATAGTTTCTTATTATGTGTTCGCTCGGAAGAGCCAGACCTGATTCGGGTACATGACCGTGTGTGTATGTGTAATCGATCAGTAACAATGAGATATGTGCGAGATTGCAAAGCTCAATAATTTACTGACTGATAAAGGCATTACGTAAGGGTAGTTTCCTACGTGGAAAGACTTGAGAAAGCACATATTTGTGAAACCCCCCAAATATATAATGTACGAGGGGAATAACGGCAGCTACATTACGCCCAATGAGCATCGGTCAAGGGTGGGTTGAGACGATTATATGAAAAGTATACAATACATTCATACCGGAGCAGCGTATAAATTATATGTTTCAAGGTATTCTGTCAATCGGTGGGATGTCTTCATTCACGGCCGGATCTGACGACGTGCAATTCGTTCGTTTCCAATCACGTTTGTGCGACTCCGTTGGGTCGTTACTACTGAATCAGGAGGTGTTGGAACAAACTTTTGGCGTAGAAGATCAACGCCTTGTGGTTGCGCTGTTGACGGAACTGGAACGTACTGTGAACTATTCCTATGCGTGGTATCTTGGATGGGCCGGTGCAATTTTTATCTGTTTTTCCACAATAAGTTCAATATATGCTAAACGCAATATGAATGTGAAACCGGCGTACGTCAGTCTGAATGCTTTCAGGATTTAATTCTTTCACTGTTTGCTATTAGTCAATTTATTCTTGCTTTATCTTCACGTTTATTGTTCATCTGGTTCCAGTTGTCAATCATATAGTTTCATATACATTGAAGCACTTTTATATTAAACATCTATGCCTGGTGCCAAACCACACTGAATCACACTATCCCCTTACGACAAGATTGAGATCTCGGCTGAAAATCGCATTTCATAAAAGGATATAAGAACGTTTACATCAGATTTTGGACTCACATAGTGGAAATGATAGATAACTCGTCCTGGTTGAAAATGAACGTCCACAATTGTGAGGGTGTTGTAATGGAGCAGTGACGTACGGTTAGGGCAGGCCAGCAATGCAGTGCCTCACCAGTTGTAAGGATGAGTAAAAGAAAATTATGAAAATCTTCACTTAATATATTTCTAATATGTTCATGATTGAACCTCTCAGTGGCGGATCGTACCACAGAGAAAATGGGGCATTGCCCAACTTACGTAGTGCTGTGTTATACCCATTTTACCAACCATTTATTAGTTATAGACGCAGACTATAGAGTGATTGCGGCGAAAGTCGCGATGTTCTGTGTTTTCTCCCGTAAATGACTTGCCGAGGCATGCATTTCTTGCCCGGATGCTCTCGTATAATTACCTCTCCTTCATATTTTCTCCAAAGCTGCGCGACCACAATAAACCAATGATGTATTTCCTTGCTCATCCTTTTCGACATTAGTGGCCTATTTAGGGGAATTTGGAATTGGTCATGTTACACTATGTAGGCCGCTATTATTCATTATGACACCCGAACAGCCAACTTTTAGCACGGCCACGGCAAACATTATATAGTATAGTTAAGGGGCACTGCGCTCTAAATATAACGTGGTCTCAAATTAAAGATAATATTGATAAAGGGAATTACGGCAGAAGCCATTTTCATTAGAAAGCTAGCCTACCGTATTTGAACTGCGGCGAAAATATTATCCCAACTATATCCCCATAACACACGTTCGTGTTCTGCAGTGTCTAGGTTACTCGTCATCGATTCTTAACCCATTGTGAAATTTCCGACACGCACTGCATCATTGTTGTAGTTTCTCAGCGCGGACGGTATATGATAGACCCATTTCTTTAGGTAGGCTATTCCTGGAAAACATGTGCTACGTACCTCGCTTTGCTTCCACATGATGTAACCCCCGTGAAGTAGACTACAGTAACACTATATAAAGATGTGTGTGGGTCTTGGCACAGTTTCGTGTTTGGTGGAAACTTGATGTAGGAATGAAGTTAACAAGCTAATAACTATGGGGTTGACTATGATGTGGTTCGAAGGACTGCACTCCATCGTCTGTGAACCATTGGACGCATACGCAGGTCTGTTAATGAATCCTGTTCGGCCAAGTATAAGTCTCAGCTGATCCGATCCAGCTCAATTGTACAGTTCTACACTGATTCCATTCCGAATTCAGCGCCAGACGTCGATTCCAAGAAGAACATGGCGATTACTGAGCTGAGCAGATTATGTCAGCAGCGATGGTAGTGTCAACAATTTTTACCGGTGTGTATATTGTAATATACTGCCAGAGGCTTATTATTCGTTTCACGATTCCAATTTCAATATCGGGATTTTCCAGTCAAATACCAACTGTATTTCGCTCGTAATCATAGCAGGCCACATAAGTCTTGGCATGCGTCTAAATAATGCTATGATTGTAGATTGTGTTTGAGTGGTGTATCGTAGGCATGGGAAATAACATTGAGATGAAATTGGTAGAAAAACTGACGCTTCTTGTTTGATCAAACTGTGTTAAAGTATATACAGTGTTGCTAATAGAGATGTTAATCAGATAGCATATTAACGTTGGATTGCTATATGCTTAGTTTTTTATGTGGATATTTGGTGTATAGGAGCCTCTGTCACAATTAGGGTTGCATTTAAAACAAATGGTTGTTTAAAACACTTTGTTTAAAACATGTTTACACAGTGTTTTAAACAAATGCCTCAAAAATATTGTCTTTTTTAAGTTGTACAATTATGTGCCACAATTGTGTAAATACTTTCCAAAATCATCTTGTATGAGCCTACGGACGACGATTACCACCCGATATAGCCGACGTATACAAAATGGGATGGTTGGAACCCTCGAAATAGTCGGTTCAACAGCTATAGAACGTATAGATTATATTATTCGTACGGAATGAATGTTCTGTTGATGATGACCGCCGACCGTAGAAATGCTGGAAGACTATTTAATCCTGGTTAAAGATATTTTTGATCCGTTACGACAGGGGTTGGAAGCCTACTAAGCCAAAGGAGCTATATTTACCCTATATTTTCAATTGTGAATATCAAACCACTATGCCGTCACAATTGAATATGTGTGAGGTCATGCATGAGAAAAAAATAAAAAGTATTTTAAACAACGTCCTTTGTTTTAAACATGTTTGTTTTAAATTGATTTTTATTTCGAACACAACCCTACTTTCATTACGCGCTACATTACGATGGTGATTTGGTCGTGGCATAGCGATTGGTCGTGTTTTGCGTGTGCAATGTAGGGCTTGAAGACTGAAAGGATAACAGTATGCTGTAGCTGTAGCCTGCATTCGAATGTTTATTGTTTACCATATTTTTAGGGTTACCATATTTTAGAAATCTGAAAAGAGAACACTTTTTCAAAATTTTCAGACTTACAGTATTGGACTAAAATCCGGAAAAAAATGGTAAATTTCTCTCAACCTTTTGGTTGGTTGACTACAAAAAGGATAGAACAATGTACATACTTATGTGTTGTAACCTCTTCTAAATAACTGGTTCGTGACGTAAAACATGAATAGGGCCTATAGCTTTCGTCACAACATCCGTTGCCGACATATAATGTTTATGTCTCGAAGACTTTTCGAGGCCTCTTAAATATAGAGTTATCTGTACAGGAAATAGGGATTTCGACAGATTCAAAATTGAAACGAATTTGGCAAAATATACCACAACAATCGCAACAATTACGGGCCATATTGTAGCAACAGCAACAAAGTAGTAACAGCAAATTTTGAAGTACAGTACATCAATAGCAACGCTATCGGTAGAGATAATGGACGAAACACGCGACTAGGGTTGCATTTAAAACAAAAATCAATTTAAAACAGACATGTTTAAAACAAGGCCCTTGTTTAAACCATGTTTTGTATTGTTTTTTTTAATGTTTTTTTTTGTTTTTTTTTTAGCCACGACGTCAAGAATATTCAATTGTGACGTCATAGTGGATTGACATTTACAAGTGAAAATAGAGGGTAAATATAGCTTCTTTGACGAAATATCTGTACTACACCGTTTGTTTTAGATGTAACCCTACACACGACTCAGAGCAAAATAATAGGATATTATTTTATAAGTTAAACAGAAAATATTTTCGTTTCGTTTTCGGTTCAAACGCTTTCAAATCAGACAATGATCGACCCCTCGCAGGGACAGTGGTTGTCGATGAGGCGAGATGTGTTTTATGTTTGGGGCCGCATTCTCATTCTCAAATATATAAAACCAAAATGGTTATTCGGTGGGCGACTTGTTTCTTACGTAGGATGGCACCACGCATCCACCATTGGATTTCTAGGCATGGTCATGAAAAATCGTAATAGGTACGTCAGTGAGAGTAGGTATAGGTATTGGCCCTGATCTGCACATACGTTAGCAGTTGCAACTTCGCAATTCATACAACTACAATACCGTCGGCCCGTTGGTATAATTCTGATTTCGCAATGCGCATTGTTCTATTGCACTGTGGATCCGAGATTGTATGTATCGTAGGCGTGCGAGCGGTATGGCCAATTAATTTCTGCCTCGTCGTTTTTTGTTCTCTTGCACTGCCACTGAGCCTAATATAGCCGATTTTCATATTGCATGGCCAGTTCATCATATGAACATTTTTTTGAACATGTCTTGCATCTTGTTTAAAACAATTAAAATAATGCAACTATATATCAGGAACGAAGTATGAAGGTTGTGCAGTTACAAATATTCAAAAAGAATAAAAGCGAGATTAGGCTACTGTATAATAAACGTAAATGGTTTTAGAAAAACATTCATATTCGTTTTATGAGATAGGCTATGTCCACCAGGGCCTATACGGTAACTAAGTTGGAATTCCATGGAAAAGTTGGTCAATCGAGCCTAAACAGAATACTCCTCATGAATTAGTTCTCAGGGAGCAGTAAAAACTGCCGAGATTTGCTTCGGCCTATCATAGTCGATAGAATAGACTTACTTAACAAAGTGATGTATTTTGCATTATCAAGTATTTCTCCTTCCATTTTAGTATATTATATCTATTTCATATTCACACCGTTTTATATATTCAAACTGGTTCAAGGATATATCATGGGTAGCACTGAGCTAATCACATATTTGAATTACATCGCAAATTGGGAGTCAGAAAGTGACGGGAACATTGATAGCTTGATTTCAGAGCTTGCTGTGTTTCTGAAATTGGACGACTTCGAATCGGACTCTGTAGTGGATGACGAATTCAAGACACTGTGCGATTTGGCGTGCGAAGTCAGAAATCGTACGATTGCCGCAGATGCAATGCAAATTGCAGCAGATGGGGCTGCAATATCCTCGATTTGGAGCTTCGGTCTCGGCATGGTAGCGTTTGTAGCTCTTCAAGCAAGTTATGTAACAGAGAGAGCGGTGATTTCGAATAAGTCGAAGGACCTAAATGAAAAACTCAAGAATGTGGACATCGATATCTCCTCCAATATAAACAGCAACGTTAAAACCTACGTTGAAAAGTACAAGGCAAACAATACCTTGATCAACGCGCAAGCCGCGAAAGGTATGGATAACCGAACGTGTCGTACATACCTGATGCAGTTTATGGGCCAGGTACAGAAAAGACATGGGTCGATTACTGCGTCAGTTTTCAGACAATATGCTGCATCCGCCAGATCAGTCTTCAACAGCAAAGAGATTGAAGATGTTTATGACGCTCTCGACGAACTCAACATGAGCTCGCGCAAGGATTCGGATGTGAAGAAATTTATGGATACCTTGGCTGGATTGCAACTGCCAGAATATGCCAAAGAGGGAATCGACTTAGTCCGGGGATTTTCATTAACAATTATGTATCATAGACTGGGGATAGCGAATAAAACCATCGAGGAATGCGCCAGGGCGGCCGGGATTCCACTTGAAGAAGTCGAGTGCAGTGCGTTTGGAATGATGGATGCAATCGGGAGGTTTGCAGCCGTCGTTGCGGTGGCCATGTCTGTCATCGATGTCATTCTTCAGATCCTGGATATCATCGACGTGGTTGAGCAATGCCAAAAGATGTGTGACGAACTGAACGGAAATATCAAAGAAAGTTACAAGGCGTTCTTCAACGGCATTCGACATGCCTGTAAAAAGTACAAAGAGGCATGCAGCCTCTAAATACAAGGTGGAATGGCATCATATACTGAAACGTAACACTGACACATGAGAAACCCACGTAAACACCGACACCCTAAAATGATGCATTTATGTTTGCTGTGTTGTTTTCTCGTCACCGAAGCGGAACGTTTTTCTGAAAATAATTTCATATATTGTGAAGCAACATTAAACGAATATAGACTGAGACCAGTTAGAATTACCGACTCGACGGCGTTTCCTTAAGGACATATGTCAGATAAACAAGTAGGCCTACCACAAAATAACTCATTATTTTTAGATAAAGAGCTATAAATATTACAATGCAATCACCAAGCACAATTGAATAATTTTACGATTCGAAATAGCAGACGCTGGCACGAACCAGGCAAAGCTTGCCAAACTGAACGAAAATATAACACCGCATATGCGTAGCTCTATACGCCACAAATATATGCAAACTTCGTCCCGGCGTAAAGTTGATGGCGTTGTTGTTGTTGTTGTTTTTATTAACTCATATAATTGGCGCTTGCAACTCGTGGCTATTTGCGCCCACACAGTAAATTTCATAAACGCATAACGTCATGTCTTCATGAACTTCAGTCCTTTTTCGGCTCATTTGCTGCCTCCTTTCACGAGTTCGGCTCTCTCTTTGTCTGGGCTTTTCAAGGCGCTGTATTGCAGCGGGATCGGCGATGAGGAGCCCAGATAAACCTCCGACACATAGAAACATGGCAGAGCCGAGACTCGAACCATCAACCATCGATGTCGTGACTACAGTGTTTAACCAACTGCGCCACTCGCTTCCCCTTGATGGCGTTGATGTGTGAAATCTAGGATTTATGTTCATTGGTCAATGTCTGATTAATATGACATCAGCTATCAGCCCTAATGATATCTGGCCAACTATTTTGTGCTTTAAATATACGCGACCTTCCTTCCGACAAAGGATATTTATTTGAATACCTGACAATGTGTGCAGTGTACAGTCTGAACTCTACACTATCAATGTCAGTCGGCGTTGCAGAGTAGAGACGCGGGGTCTATTGTAGGGTTGCCATACGTCCGTACTTTTCAGCACATGTTGGGAAGACTTTGAGATTGTATTTTGGTTCAAGTTATTCTACAGGTTACTGCTGCCTTTTCCCCCGAACATTTTCTAGGTCGCGAGCATTCTGAGTTCGTCAAAACTTTTTGTTTTAAAACTCTGTACAATTCGTTTACGACGTGTCGGACAATTTTCACTATACCTCAAGATGAAGAGCAGTAGGGTTTCGATTATTTTAGTTCTCGGGTTCTTAAACTGTGGGGTGTGTAAATGGGCGCAAACTGCTT
This sequence comes from Botryllus schlosseri, assembly GCF_051294905.1. Lineage (NCBI taxonomy): Eukaryota > Metazoa > Chordata > Ascidiacea > Stolidobranchia > Styelidae > Botryllus > Botryllus schlosseri. The sequence goes on along the minus strand of NC_137248.1, from coordinate 14,067,150 downwards.
CTAGACAAGACGTTACAAGCAGGGCCGCAACTGTCGCACCCCAAACCATCTGATTGACTTGAAGAGTACTAAAAATATTTCGTAATTAACACAAACAATACCACATTTTGGGGCAAATTAAAGTTACTAAATATTTCTTCGACTTGCGCGCAATTTAGCGTTACTCGACATATACTCAGGACCGTAATTGCCTCATGCTAACCCCTCAGTGGGGGGGGGGGGGGATATTTCATGAATGAACATGAATTTTTTCATTTTTGAAATTTAGGCAACTTTTTTGTGCATTGCGCGATTTAACGTTGCTTAATGCTAAGTGCCTTATTTGGTACCCTTCCCAAAAGCAAAAATACGCATGATTTATAGAAATAGTTATAACGGCGTCTGTCATTACCGCTCCACGACGCACCAATATGGGGGTCTAAGACCGACGTTGCGGGCGGGGCTGACGAAGTAGTGTTTTGGCCTTGAGTATATTAATTTTCATATGGGTATTCCTCCCTCGCCAAAAAATACAATAAATAAATAACACACCATAATTTACAGGAATAAGTCTTGTTATATTTGGTTATTCCTAGGGTCGGTTACGGTCGTTTAGATGCTTTAGTCAAGGCAGTGGTTTGCACCTGGTGGTCGCTTAACTTTTTCTGGTGATCGCGCAGAACTTGAACGTAATCATCTTCCCAAATAGGCCGTAAGTAAATTTCGGCGAAAGTGCTGGCATTTTTTCATTATTCAGCTTACCAATTTATAGGTTGGCCACGTAACATTTTGAAATTAGAGGAACAAGTTCGATCCCGGTTTCAACATACAACCACACAACTGCAGCGACCTAATAGTATTTTAAGCCTACGGAACGATTTCATCTGACCTGTGATGAGGTCCGTTGCAGACCAAATGAGTACCAACCCTAGCAATCACCAGAGCTCAAATCAAAGATGGTTCTATAACATATAGGGAATCCAACAATCCATTCCCGTAAGTAGTATATACGATCGGTCGCGAACTAACGTTTTTTTGCATGGGCTCTTATGGGCGGGGTGGCGATTCGCCTGGAAACTCGGGGTGGCGATTCGCCTTTTTAGACCCCCCTCTTGGCCGCGAATCGCCATAGGGTTCTTATGGGCCCGCTCGACCGGTGCCGCGAAAACTCGTGTTGAACCGGTGACCCTTTTGACCCCCCCTTCCGCTCGACCGGTGCCTGGGTTGGTATAGGCATCTCTCGACCGGTAACCCTTTTCGGTATAGGGCCCGCTCGACCGGTGCCTCGAAACTCGTATTGAACCGGTAACCCTTTTCGGTATATGCATCGCTCAACCGGTGCTAGTATAGCCATCTCTCGACCGGTAACCCTTTTCGGTATATGAATCGCTCAACCGGTGTTAGTATAGCCATCTCTCGACCGGTAACCCTTTTCGGTATATGAATCGCTCAACCGGCGTTAGTATAGCCATCTCTCGACCGGTAACCCTTTTCGGTATATGAATCGCTCAACCGGTGTCGCGGTGGTAATTCATACTTTCGGGTATATGCATCTCTCGACCGGTGTTGAATATGTATCAAGTAAATAGTCATGTGATTGGTCCTTAGGTAATGTGTATATTCCAAATTACGGCGAGTACGACAATGATATATCGTTATTCTTATGGACGCGGCGATGATTCGTACTTTCAAGTATAGGCTGCGGCGGTGACTCGTATTGAAAACTCGTGTTGGTATATCGTACTTTCGGGTGTAGGCATCTCTCGCACATCGTACTTTCGCATGCCGTACTTTCGCGTATAGATTGTGTTGGTGATTCGCCATGTGTTCTTATGGGTGCGGTCGTGATTCGTACTTTCAGGCATCTCTCGCGCGGTGTTGAATAGTCACCAACAATAACCGCGCAAACGGAAACGTGGCTTGTTGTGAGGATTAAGCAGTGCGACCTATATTTCGAATGACCTGCGCACTGAATTGTTTCACGGCCAACCGCGTGCTACTATCGAATATTACACTATTCCATTCAGTGCGAAATAGTTTGCTAAATCTAGGAGTCACTTCCGGGGTAATATTTTGGTAATTAGTTTACCACAGAGCTGGCGTAGACGGCGATTCGAATATCAACAATAACCGCGTTCACAAACTAACACTTCAAAAATGTGTGAAATAGTTTGCAAAACCCCGCGATCGCTGACAAGATAATGTCTCGGACATAACCATCTTTCGCGACTTGGTGTTACAGGCATATCGATCGCTCACGCGGTGAAATATTCGTAAGCATCACTCGCAGAATTATATTTTGGTAATTATTTTGTCACAGAGCCGGCGTAGACGGCGATTCCAACACCAACAATAACCGTGCACACAAACTAACACTTCAAAAAAGGTGTGAAATATTTGTAAAATGCTACGACCACTCACAAGATAATGTCCCAGACATAACCATCATTCGTGACTTGATGTTACATACATACCAATCGCTCACAAGGTAATATTTTGATAGTTTGGTACGGAACTTGATTTCACTCGTAAGATTTATTAAGTAACGAATAACAGACCGCCAGTGTCGGTAACTTGAATAGCGACAAATTGTCACTTATTTCCGATCTAACCCTAATCCTTTGTGAAGTGAACGCTTATTCAAAAGGGTGTGATATAATTTTAAAATCCAACGACCACTCACCGGATAATGCTTCAGACATAGCAATCCCTCATACCCGCTCACAAGGTAATATTTCGGTAATTAGTTTGTCACAGAACCGTCGCAGGCGGTGATTCGAAAACCGACAATTTGTCACTCGCCCGCGATCGCTATATGTTTCACGCCTCCAGAATAGTGGCTGACTTTAGTTGCGTGATAAGATCCATGAAAATATTCAATCAATGTGTTAATTTATCAACTTGAAATGAAACTCACTACACAAATCAAGTCGATTCGTATCTGAATGTTTTAAATCGGTACAACTCTAATCCTTTGACAAATCCCTTAACGCGTTTTTGTTGAATCGAACGTAACCCGAATATTACTGACGCCGACTTTCAGCCGCATCGAATTATTCGCACATTCCGCGCCACTGTTTTCACACTCATAGAATCAATACCAACTATAACTCTACAAGAATCAAGAATCACAAGTATGTGCATTACACAGTTATTGTCTTTATTAACTTGAAATCAAACACTTAACAAAAACACGCAACTAATCATTTGGCAACTCTAGCATTACCAAAAAATTCCAGTATTGTTGATTGAAAATCCTTGAGTCATTATTATCAAAAATGTTATAGTACCGCATCGGAATTCATTCGCGGGATGTACTAAAGGTAAATCCAGATAATCCAAAATGAAATATTTGGACTTTGACAAACATGACTACCAACTTTGACCCAGTCACATTTCAAGATCATACTTTGAAACAATCCTTGAAACTTACAACTCTATTCACGACTGAGTTTTCCGTTTATCAAATAGAGTTTCAGTAAATACTATCGCGATATTTTAATGTGTTACTACACACAATAGAATCAATCAATGAAATAGCACCTGTTGTAAATATTTCTAACTTGACAACCACTTGTGCATACCGCGATCGACTTGTGACGCGATGAGTTGAATCGGAATATTTTAATCTATTTGTCGAAACCTTGAACAAACAATCAGGTTATTTTTTGTTGCAATCGAGTGAACGGCAATAGTATTACGTCTCAACATTTTAACATCTTCCCATACACAAAAGAGTAAAATACAAAAAACCTTGTCAAGTCAATCTGTTTGTAACTTACCCAACCAAAGCAAAAAGTATCCTTATGAAAAGTAGACAAGACTACGCGAGTAATCACCACAGTCCAAAATCCATAGCAAGTTCGGTTGTATTCATAGTCCACCAACTCGTATTTTTATTCAACTGTAAAAGTCGTTACTATTCCGCAAGACAAAGAAATTACTATGTGGTATATTTTGTAAGACAAAAGTAATTACTTTTCGGTGTCGGCGACTTGAGATTAACATATGTTTTGAGTATATGATATTTGAAAGTCCGACCAACGTAGTTGAGAATTCATTTCTTACAATCGAACGATGGTGTTATATTCAAAGTTATCATGCTGTGAACATAAGGATTGACACATTGATTTGACATATGAGATTTGTAATAGTTGATCATTACTTTATTATTAAATTATTTGCGTTAATTAGACCCGGCGTTGTGGTAAATGTTATGACAGCAACAAACTTTTCAGTACCAATGTTATTAACATATTAAGCTGTAAAACTATGTGTGTCTGAAATGTTCTTGTTAGGAAAATTACTCCACCTTGGTAAAAATCACTCTGCGTATCGCGGATATCAGAAAATATTTCCAGTAACCAAGACTAAAGATGAAACGACAATATCGGTATTATTACATTCAACAATCAGTACAATTATTAAAATCTATCATTGTGATAAACAGCGCTAACGATGTAATAATTCCATTATTCATACATTGAACATCCGATACAAAATGCTTTATTACCCCGATTCCCAACGGGTAATTGAAACGACCAAGTGTAGAATCAGTATATCACAATATCGTTACTATTGATCAAACGATTTATTGTCGGAATTTGTGACAGAGAATTGAAACATATGCACTTTACAGAGTGTGAAAATATCACTTTGAGTATCGAGTACCGTTCGAAGCTAGCGATCAATTCTTAATCATTTCAGTAACTCCCCATTGTGCGTGCTAAATGTAAAATATCGCGAGGTTATACACTCTAAGACTTTGATTATTACAAAAGTAAATTGTGATATGTTTGTTAGATGCATCCAATTCAACTAGAAGGGTCTAGTGCCCAACACTCGTAATATCAAAAAAGTACTTGCTACACTGTTATTTGCTAAACGTGTTTTGCATTGTTGTTCATTTGTAGTATTGATTGAAATTGTTCTCGAACCCTCAAATAATAATTCCCGACATGAAACCAAACCGCCGAAAGTCGTTACCATCACAACGAGACAATTTGTACGATGTTTACTCAATGCATCCTATAGTTAGGTGTACTAGAATTATTTGTCTAACGCACACCATCAAAGAAAAACGCAACCACTAACACGATTCATAGTTGAGATTGAACTCCTAGTCATTTTCTACGCGTGCACAACTATAGGGTCGTTTTTTCTGGACACAAGACCTAAGTTTTTTGAGTTGTCAAAACGACACACATATTTGTAAATATCACTTACTTGGTTAAAGCTAATGCATCGACGGTAACAACCGACACAGATCATTACTATTTATTTCATAATCGTTTCAACAAAATTACACACACTGTATACATTGTTGCTTTTTGCGTGACACGAGAATAAATCAGATCACAACAAACTTAATGTGTATTTTACTCACTCGTCGCATTATGGATATTGACCAACATCGTTTCAACGTCGTGCATCGTTTTGCCGAATACGAAATATGTTAGTGTAGCAAATGTTTAACCGTAACAGAAAACTATTTTCACTTTCTTGACTTTTGAAAACAATACACGCGCATTTTGTTTGTGTCAACTATAGTTACTTGAAAGATACGACTGATAATCCCCGCGACTCATACAAAAGTATGAAAGATATTTACATCACGCAAAGTACTCGACCTTACACGATATTTTTGGTACTACGAAACTCAAGAATGATTGCCTACACTTTCAAAGTAAAGAATGCTTATTTAGACTCTACAAACTGTTTCGTTACCTCAAGACCTTTATTGTCTGAATGGTTGTTCATGTGTCTTAAGAACCAAATAGTTCAACACAGCACTAGTACCAACAGTAACATCAGAGTTGTTTACACAAAAGTTTGTATGTGCGCAGTATACGAATACCACGTGTAAGTCCAGCACAATTGCAGTATCCAGTCGAGATTAGTTAACACCAATTTATTACAACGGAGCCACGTAAACTTTCGTGAATGTAAGGCATACTCACTTCTCGAGATTCTGTCAATGTCATAGCAGTACTCCAACAACAGAGTAAATACGTTTTCTAGTAACGACTCTCGAATCTTACACACAGATCAATCTACTTTGCTAACGAAAAGTGCTGAGTCATCACATGATTATCCTCACAACAACCAGTAGATGGAGCTGTATTAAAATGTTCCTAACCCTCTGCACACCAGTGACAAATTGTTTTGTGAATCGAGTTGTTGTTCCGCGTCAAGTCTCCATGTTGAAGCATACATTAAACAGCGCAATCCAATTAAAACCATGAATCTATTTTCATTTCCTCACAAACTGTCACATACCGAAAAATAAATTATATTCCGCCAAAACATACTTGTAACCAATCGCTTTCATTAAACACACAACTCTATAAAAGTATTTACTTTCTACAACATAGACATTCCGATGTAGTCAAGAAATATTTTTATTAATCAAAATCATCGATTTCTGTTCACGGCGTTAGTGTGTGCATGTCATACCTGCTAAATGTAAAATATCGCGAGGTTATACACTCTAAGACTTTGATTATTACAAAAGTAAATTGTGATATGTTTGTTAGATGCATCCAATTCAACTAGAAGGGTCTAGTGCCCAACACTCGTAATATCAAAAAAGTACTTGCTACACTGTTATTTGCTAAACGTGTTTTGCATTGTTGTTCATTTGTAGTATTGATTGAAATTGTTCTCGAACCCTCAAATAATAATTCCCGACATGAAACCAAACCGCCGAAAGTCGTTACCATCACAACGAGACAATTTGTACGATGTTTACTCAATGCATCCTATAGTTAGGTGTACTAGAATTATTTGTCTAACGCACACCATCAAAGAAAAACGCAACCACTAACACGATTCATAGTTGAGATTGAACTCCTAGTCATTTTCTACGCGTGCACAACTATAGGGTCGTTTTTTCTGGACACAAGACCTAAGTTTTTGAGTTGTCAAAACGACACACATATTTGTAAATATCACTTACTTGGTTAAAGCTAATGCATCGACGGTAACAACCGACACGGATCATTACTATTTATTTCATAATCGTTTCAACAAAATTACACACACTGTATACATTGTTGCTTTTTGCGTGACACGAGAATAAATCAGATCACAACGAACTTAATGTGTATTTTACTCACTCGTCGCATTATGGATATTGACCAACATCGTTTCAACGTCGTGCATCGTTTTGCCGAATACGAAATATGTTAGTGTAGCAAATGTTTAACCGTAACAGAAAACTATTTTCACTTTCTTGACTTTTGAAAACAATACACGCGCATTTTGTTTGTGTCAACTATAGTTACTTGAAAGATACGACTGAAAATCCCCGCGACTCATACAAAAGTATGAAAGATATTTACATCACGCAAAGTACTCGACCTTACACGATATTTTTGGTACTACGAAACTCAAGAATGATTGCCTACACTTTCAAAGTAAAGAATGCTTAGTTAGACTCTACAAACTGTTTCGTTACCTCAAGACCTTTATTGTCTGAATGGTTGTTCATGTGTCTTAAGAACCAAATAGTTCAACACAGCACTAGTACCAACAGTAACATCAGAGTTGTTTACACAAAAGTTTGTATGTGCGCAGTATGCGAATACCACGTGTAAGTCCAGCACAATTGCAGTATCCAGTCGAGATTAGTTAACACCAATTTATTACAACGGAGCCACGTAAACTTTCGTGAATGTAAGGCATACTCACTTCTCGAGATTCTGTCAATGTCATAGCAGTACTCCAACAACAGAGTAAATACGTTTTCTAGTAACGACTCTCGAATCTTACACACAGATCAATCTACTTTGCTAACGAAAAGTGCTGAGTCATCACATGATTATCCTCACAACAACCAGTAGATGGAGCTGTATTAAAATGTTCCTAACCCTCTGCACACCAGTGACAAATTGTTTTGTGAATCGAGTTGTTGTTCCGCGTCAAGTCTCCATGTTGAAGCATACATTAAACAGCGCAATCCAATTAAAACCATGAATCTATTTTCATTTCCTCACAAACTGTCACATACCGAAAAATAAATTATATTCCGCCAAAACATACTTGTAACCAATCGCTTTCATTAAACACACAACTCTATAAAAGTATTTACTTTCTACAACATAGACATTCCGATGTAGTCAAGAAATATTTTTATTAATCAAAATCATCGATTTCTGTTCACGGCGTTAGTGTGTGCATGTCATACCTGCGGGTCCCGTATTAAAATGGACACGGCACGACTGAATGTAAGGGGTAGAAGTCTATCACATCGATTTACATGTGGTCTTCGCTACGGTTTCAAAAAACGAATCATCTATTTTGCATTGGTCGAGACCGAGCGAACCAGTTACATGTATTCGCGGTGATGATTTTGCTTGTCATATGCGAATGATAGGTTGCTACTCCGACAAATCAACATACAACAATCTTCTGACGATCATAATAGCAATTTCATTTTCCACCCCTTCGTAACTGTATACCCACGAAAAGTATATTGTACAACTCGGCAACTACGTTTAACAAGACCAATCACACTACCAGCGTTGAACACAAGATACCTACCCAAGTCAAAATATCATACTGGTTTGGACAACTGGTGTTTACCTGTGTAAAATTATCATTTTCACTTGGAGGTCAACCGTTACCTGACTAAAATACCATTGTCCTTTGGCGATTTATCGTTTACCCAGTGTAACAAACCCCTTTTCACTTGGAAATCTATTTTTTTTCTCTGGGTAACAAACCTTTTTCACTTGGAAATATTATTTTTTCTCTGGGTAACAAACCTTTTTCACTTGGAAATATATTTTTTCTCTGGGTAACAAACCCCTTTTCACTTGGAAATATATTTTCTCCTTGAGCAACAGACCATTTTTACTTGGAAATACATTTTTTCCCTGAGCAACAAACCATTTTCACTTGGAAATATATTTTTTCCCTGAGCAACAAACCATTTTCACTCGGCGGGTCGTCGTTTACCTGAGTAAAAATATCATTTTCCTTTGGAGATCTGGCGTTTACCCATTGTAACAATACATTTTCACTTGGAAATCTGTCGTTTACCTGAGTACCAATACCGTTTTCACTTGGAAATCTATCTTTTCCCTGGGTAACAATACCATTTCCGTTTTGAAAACTGACCACCACACCGGCCAATTTGATATTTTTTGTATATTGTTACAACAGACAGTGACAAAATATACACCAACAACAACTCCGATACATATGTGTAATCGCATACTCACTTGTTCTGGTGCATCCCATCAAAATTGACGGTTAGCCACACACACACACAATAACAATGCGCTATTTCGATATGACTGCGATGTCCGGGTTCGTGCTTTAGATTTTCCAGAATCAATCCGTCTAAAGTTGTAATCCCCCCGACTTTGTTAACTGGTTGATACACGGATAACAATCTTCGGAAAATGTAGGTACGCATGCTACCCATCGTGCTAACGATTCCAGGTTACTTGTGATTAATTTTCTTGCTCACCCAATACAGATTATACGTACAGGGATATGTAGCGGTAATCGGCTTGGTCAATACATATCGCCCCATCCAGTATGGAATTACAAACCCAATACAGGCCAGTTCATAACCGGATCCGGATATTCAATGCAAAGCGATAAAGCAGAACCAATGACCAAATGTAATTAAACATGTAGATTCACAACCCTTGATTTTTTTTTCGTGAAAAATGACAATACATATCGAATATACTTTACGATTGTTCAACCCTACCAAGTACTCACGTAAATGTGGTTTATGACATTACATACAATGTGTCGGTGTACAAATGTTGGGTGTTTATGCACACATCGTTATGACCTATAGACAACATCATCATACCCTCCAGGACTTCGTTATTGCATCGCGAGTTCAATAAAATCAATTTTGTATATTCAATCGGTGGCATAGACGACGGAAGGCTTGGAGATCCAATGTAAAATTCAGACAAACAAAAGGGTATATTTGTCCATCTTGGTTATTCACTCAACTACCATTGGTGCTCTCGATACAGCGAACGGTACAGTATGCAACGCATATCATTAGAGTGATATATCCACAGGTAAATATGGGGCCTGGCCACAATAATTGTATCGAGATTTAACCTAGATTACTATCCGTTCACTGATTCAGTCGACGGTTTTAGCAACTTGAAACAACACAAGATAGACACGACTGGAATTACTAATATTCGTAATGTTTATAAGTGTCGTTACTGATCGCGCACTAAGTCTATGTGAATATTCGAAAAATCGGGGATCGCTACTCTCAACACCAGTGATTCGGTTCAAGTTTGAAATCGATTTGATAATGTAATCCTAGGTGTGTTTCTGCGGTATCTGTTAACCTTTACAAGAGAGTGCTGTCTCTTTGACGCATGAAACAATTATTATCAACCACACCTTGCGTGCATCGATTTGTCGGCGTCGTACAATTATTGTGGCCAGTCCCGATATTTACCTGTGGATATATCACTCTAATGATATGCGTTGCATACTGTACCGTTCGCTGTATCGAGAGCACCAATGGTAGTTGAGTGAATAACCAAGATGGACAAATATACCCTTTTGTTTGTCTGAATTTTACATTGGATCTCCAAGCCTTCCGTCGTCTATGCCACCGATTGAATATACAAAATTGATTTTATTGAACTCGCGATGCAATAACGAAGTCCTGGAGGGTATGATGATGTTGTCTATAGGTCATAACGATGTGTGCATAAACACCCAACATTTGTACACCGACACATTGTATGTAATGTCATAAACCACATTTACGTGAGTACTTGGTAGGGTTGAACAATCGTAAAGTATATTCGATATGTATTGTCATTTTTCACGAAAAAAAAATCAAGGGTTGTGAATCTACATGTTTAATTACATTTGGTCATTGGTTCTGCTTTATCGCTTTGCATTGAATATCCGGATCCGGTTATGAACTGGCCTGTATTGGGTTTGTAATTCCATACTGGATGGGGCGATATGTATTGACCAAGCCGATTACCGCTACATATCCCTGTACGTATAATCTGTATTGGGTGAGCAAGAAAATTAATCACAAGTAACCTGGAATCGTTAGCACGATGGGTAGCATGCGTACCTACATTTTCCGAAGATTGTTATCCGTGTATCAACCAGTTAACAAAGTCGGGGGGATTACAACTTTAGACGGATTGATTCTGGAAAATCTAAAGCACGAACCCGGACATCGCAGCCATATCGAAATAGCGCATTGTTATTGTGTGTGTGTGTGGCTAACCGTCAATTTTGATGGGATGCACCAGAACAAGTGAGTATGCGATTACACATATGTATCGGAGTTGTTGTTGGTGTATATTTTGTCACTGTCTGTTGTAACAATATACAAAAAATATCAAATTGGCCGGTGTGGTGGTCAGTTTTCAAAACGGAAATGGTATTGTTACCCAGGGAAAAGATAGATTTCCAAGTGAAAACGGTATTGGTACTCAGGTAAACGACAGATTTCCAAGTGAAAATGTATTGTTACAATGGGTAAACGCCAGATCTCCAAAGGAAAATGATATTTTTACTCAGGTAAACGACGACCCGCCGAGTAAAAATGGTTTGTTGCTCAGGGAAAATATATATTTCCAAGTGAAAATGGTTTGTTGCTCAGGGAAAAAATATATTTCCAAGTAAAAATGGTCTGTTGCTCAAGGAGAAAATATATTTCCAAGTGAAAAGGGGTTTGTTACCCAGAGAAAAAATATATTTCCAAGTGAAAAAGGTTTGTTACCCAGAGAAAAAATAATATTTCCAAGTGAAAAAGGTTTGTTACCCAGAGAAAAAAATAGATTTCCAAGTGAAAAGGGGTTTGTTACACTGGGTAAACGATAAATCGCCAAAGGACAATGGTATTTTAGTCAGGTAACGGTTGACCTCCGAATGAAAATGATAATTTTACACAGGTAAACACCAGTTGTCCAAACCAGTATGATATTTTGACTTGGGTAGGTATCTTGTGTTCAACGCTGGTAGTGTGATTGGTCTTGTTAAACGTAGTTGCCGAGTTGTACAATATACTTTTCGTGGGTATACAGTTACGAAGGGGTGGAAAATGAAATTGCTATTATGATCGTCAGAAGATTGTTGTATGTTGATTTGTCGGAGTAGCAACCTATCATTCGCATATGACAAGCAAAATCATCACCGCGAATACATGTAACTGGTTCGCTCGGTCTCGACCAATGCAAAATAGATGATTCGTTTTTTGAAACCGTAGCGAAGACCACATGTAAATCGATGTGATAGACTTCTACCCCTTACATTCAGTCGTGTCGTGTCCATTTTAATACGGGACCCGCAAGTATGACATGCACACACTAACGCCGTGAACAGAAATCGATGATTTTGATTAATAAAAATATTTCTTGACTACATCGGAATGTCTATGTTGTAGAAAGTAAATACTTTTATAGAGTTGTGTGTTTAATGAAAGCGATTGGTTACAAGTATGTTTTGGCGGAATATAATTTATTTTTCGGTATGTGACAGTTTGTGAGGAAATGAAAATAGATTCATGGTTTTAATTGGATTGCGCTGTTTAATGTATGCTTCAACATGGAGACTTGACGCGGAACAACAACTCGATTCACAAAACAATTTGTCACTGGTGTGCAGAGGGTTAGGAACATTTTAATACAGCTCCATCTACTGGTTGTTGTGAGGATAATCATGTGATGACTCAGCACTTTTCGTTAGCAAAGTAGATTGATCTGTGTGTAAGATTCGAGAGTCGTTACTAGAAAACGTATTTACTCTGTTGTTGGAGTACTGCTATGACATTGACAGAATCTCGAGAAGTGAGTATGCCTTACATTCACGAAAGTTTACGTGGCTCCGTTGTAATAAATTGGTGTTAACTAATCTCGACTGGATACTGCAATTGTGCTGGACTTACACGTGGTATTCGCATACTGCGCACATACAAACTTTTGTGTAAACAACTCTGATGTTACTGTTGGTACTAGTGCTGTGTTGAACTATTTGGTTCTTAAGACACATGAACAACCATTCAGACAATAAAGGTCTTGAGGTAACGAAACAGTTTGTAGAGTCTAACTAAGCATTCTTTACTTTGAAAGTGTAGGCAATCATTCTTGAGTTTCGTAGTACCAAAAATATCGTGTAAGGTCGAGTACTTTGCGTGATGTAAATATCTTTCATACTTTTGTATGAGTCGCGGGGATTATCAGTCGTATCTTTCAAGTAACTATAGTTGACACAAACAAAATGCGCGTGTATTGTTTTCAAAAGTCAAGAAAGTGAAAATAGTTTTCTGTTACGGTTAAACATTTGCTACACTAACATATTTCGTATTCGGCAAAACGATGCACGACGTTGAAACGATGTTGGTCAATATCCATAATGCGACGAGTGAGTAAAATACACATTAAGTTTGTTGTGATCTGATTTATTCTCGTGTCACGCAAAAAGCAACAATGTATACAGTGTGTGTAATTTTGTTGAAACGATTATGAAATAAATAGTAATGATCTGTGTCGGTTGTTACCGTCGATGCATTAGCTTTAACCAAGTAAGTGATATTTACAAATATGTGTGTCGTTTTGACAACTCAAAAAACTTAGGTCTTGTGTCCAGAAAAAACGACCCTATAGTTGTGCACGCGTAGAAAATGACTAGGAGTTCAATCTCAACTATGAATCGTGTTAGTGGTTGCGTTTTTCTTTGATGGTGTGCGTTAGACAAATAATTCTAGTACACCTAACTATAGGATGCATTGAGTAAACATCGTACAAATTGTCTCGTTGTGATGGTAACGACTTTCGGCGGTTTGGTTTCATGTCGGGAATTATTATTTGAGGGTTCGAGAACAATTTCAATCAATACTACAAATGAACAACAATGCAAAACACGTTTAGCAAATAACAGTGTAGCAAGTACTTTTTTGATATTACGAGTGTTGGGCACTAGACCCTTCTAGTTGAATTGGATGCATCTAACAAACATATCACAATTTACTTTTGTAATAATCAAAGTCTTAGAGTGTATAACCTCGCGATATTTTACATTTAGCACGCACAATGGGGAGTTACTGAAATGATTAAGAATTGATCGCTAGCTTCGAACGGTACTCGATATTCAAAGTGATATTTTCACACTCTGTAAAGTGCATATGTTTCAATTCTCTGTCACAAATTCCGACAATAAATCGTTTGATCAATAGTAACGATATTGTGATATACTGATTCTACACTTGGTCGTTTCAATTACCCGTTGGGAATCGGGGTAATAAAGCATTTTGTATCGGATGTTCAATGTATGAATAATGGAATTATTACATCGTTAGCGCTGTTTATCACAATGATAGATTTTAATAATTGTACTGATTGTTGAATGTAATAATACCGATATTGTCGTTTCATCTTTAGTCTTGGTTACTGGAAATATTTTCTGATATCCGCGATACGCAGAGTGATTTTTACCAAGGTGGAGTAATTTTCCTAACAAGAACATTTCAGACACACATAGTTTTACAGCTTAATATGTTAATAACATTGGTACTGAAAAGTTTGTTGCTGTCATAACATTTACCACAACGCCGGGTCTAATTAACGCAAATAATTTAATAATAAAGTAATGATCAACTATTACAAATCTCATATGTCAAATCAATGTGTCAATCCTTATGTTCACAGCATGATAACTTTGAATATAACACCATCGTTCGATTGTAAGAAATGAATTCTCAACTACGTTGGTCGGACTTTCAAATATCATATACTCAAAACATATGTTAATCTCAAGTCGCCGACACCGAAAAGTAATTACTTTTGTCTTACAAAATATACCACATAGTAATTTCTTTGTCTTGCGGAATAGTAACGACTTTTACAGTTGAATAAAAATACGAGTTGGTGGACTATGAATACAACCGAACTTGCTATGGATTTTGGACTGTGGTGATTACTCGCGTAGTCTTGTCTACTTTTCATAAGGATACTTTTTGCTTTGGTTGGGTAAGTTACAAACAGATTGACTTGACAAGGTTTTTTGTATTTTACTCTTTTGTGTATGGGAAGATGTTAAAATGTTGAGACGTAATACTATTGCCGTTCACTCGATTGCAACAAAAAATAACCTGATTGTTTGTTCAAGGTTTCGACAAATAGATTAAAATATTCCGATTCAACTCATCGCGTCACAAGTCGATCGCGGTATGCACAAGTAGTTGTCAAGTTAGAAATATTTACAACAGGTGCTATTTCATTGATTGATTCTATTGTGTGTAGTAACACATTAAAATATCGCGATAGTATTTACTGAAACTCTATTTGATAAACGGAAAACTCAGTCGTGAATAGAGTTGTAAGTTTCAAGGATTGTTTCAAAGTATGATCTTGAAATGTGACTGGATCAAAGTTGGTAGTCATGCTTGTCAAAGTCCAAATATTTCATTTTGGATTATCTGGATTTACCTTTAGTACATCCCGCGAATGGATTCCGATGCGGTACTATAACATTTTTGATAATAATGACTCAAGGATTTTCAATCAACAATACTGGAATTTTTTGGTAATGCTAGAGTTGCCAAATGATTAGTTGCGTGTTTTTGTTAAGTGTTTGATTTCAAGTTAATAAAGACAATAACTGTGTAATGCACATACTTGTGATTCTTGATTCTTGTAGAGTTATAGTTGGTATTGATTCTATGAGTGTGAAAACAGTGGCGCGGAATGTGCGAATAATTCGATGCGGCTGAAAGTCGGCGTCAGTAATATTCGGGTTACGTTCGATTCAACAAAAACGCGTTAAGGGATTTGTCAAAGGATTAGAGTTGTACCGATTTAAAACATTCAGATACGAATCGACTTGATTTGTGTAGTGAGTTTCATTTCAAGTTGATAAATTAACACATTGATTGAATATTTTCATGGATCTTATCACGCAACTAAAGTCAGCCACTATTCTGGTGGCGTGAAACATATAGCGATCGCGGGCGAGTGACAAATTGTCGGTTTTCGAATCACCGCCTGCGACGGTTCTGTGACAAACTAATTACCGAAATATTACCTTGTGAGCGGGTATGAGGGATTGCTATGTCTGAAGCATTATCCGGTGAGTGGTCGTTGGATTTTAAAATTATATCACACCCTTTTGAATAAGCGTTCACTTCACAAAGGATTAGGGTTAGATCGGAAATAAGTGACAATTTGTCGCTATTCAAGTTACCGACACTGGCGGTCTGTTATTCGTTACTTAATAAATCTTACGAGTGAAATCAAGTTCCGTACCAAACTATCAAAATATTACCTTGTGAGCGATTGGTATGTATGTAACATCAAGTCACGAATGATGGTTATGTCTGGGACATTATCTTGTGAGTGGTCGTAGCATTTTACAAATATTTCACACCTTTTTTGAAGTGTTAGTTTGTGTGCACGGTTATTGTTGGTGTTGGAATCGCCGTCTACGCCGGCTCTGTGACAAAATAATTACCAAAATATAATTCTGCGAGTGATGCTTACGAATATTTCACCGCGTGAGCGATCGATATGCCTGTAACACCAAGTCGCGAAAGATGGTTATGTCCGAGACATTATCTTGTCAGCGATCGCGGGGTTTTGCAAACTATTTCACACATTTTTGAAGTGTTAGTTTGTGAACGCGGTTATTGTTGATATTCGAATCGCCGTCTACGCCAGCTCTGTGGTAAACTAATTACCAAAATATTACCCCGGAAGTGACTCCTAGATTTAGCAAACTATTTCGCACTGAATGGAATAGTGTAATATTCGATAGTAGCACGCGGTTGGCCGTGAAACAATTCAGTGCGCAGGTCATTCGAAATATAGGTCGCACTGCTTAATCCTCACAACAAGCCACGTTTCCGTTTGCGCGGTTATTGTTGGTGACTATTCAACACCGCGCGAGAGATGCCTGAAAGTACGAATCACGACCGCACCCATAAGAACACATGGCGAATCACCAACACAATCTATACGCGAAAGTACGGCATGCGAAAGTACGATGTGCGAGAGATGCCTACACCCGAAAGTACGATATACCAACACGAGTTTTCAATACGAGTCACCGCTGCAGCCTATACTTGAAAGTACGAATCATCGCCGCGTCCATAAGAATAACGATATATCATTGTCGTACTCGCCGTAATTTGGAATATACACATTACCTAAGGACCAATCACATGACTATTTACTTGATACATATTCAACACCGGTCGAGAGATGCATATACCCGAAAGTATGAATTACCACCGCGACACCGGTTGAGCGATTCATATACCGAAAAGAGTTACCGGTCGAGAGATGGCTATACTAACGCCGGTTGAGCGATTCATATACCGAAAAGGGTTACCGGTCGAGAGATGGCTATACTAACACCGGTTGAGCGATTCATATACCGAAAAGGGTTACCGGTCGAGAGATGGCTATACTAGCACCGGTTGAGCGATGCATATACCGAAAAGGGTTACCGGTTCAACACGAGTTTCGAGGCACCGGTCGAGCGGGCCCTATACCGAAAAGGGTTACCGGTCGAGAGATGCCTATACCAACCCAGGCACCGGTCGAGCGGAAGGGGGGGTCAAAAGGGTCACCGGTTCAACACGAGTTTTCGCGGCAGCGGTCGAGCGGGCCCATAAGAACCCTATGGCGATTCGCGAGCGATCGTATATACTACTCCCGTATACTAGGGGCGACCAACTTCTCCAGTCGGCGGGCCGGATACTGGAAAATGAAGTAGCCCACTTGGCGGGTCGGATTCCTGAATCGAAACATTAATCGCGTATTTATCCACGTATACAAGAAATTTATCGTATTCATAGTGAACTTCAAGGGTAAAGCATGGAGACAGTAAACAGTATTAAATGATTTTATTAACGTAGTGTAGCCTACTTCGATAGCTGTTAGAGTCAATGAGACATCTGTGGCCCTTCAAAATCGTCAACAAATTCTTTGAACTCTGGCTGCATGACGGGCGTAGAAACTCTTATTAAAGAATGGACGTGAACGTCGGCTAGATTTGAACGCAGCTTTAACTTATTAATGTTGATGGTCGAAAATCTTTGCTCGCAAATGTATGTATAGTTGTATACCCGTGGGCCACATTATAATCTAAGACCGGACACTGTGTGCGGGCCGCTCAAAATCCCGTCGTGGGCCGTATCTTGCCCGCCCTTGGCGTATACCATGGATAAGCGAGATATTGCAACTGTGACGTCATACTGAGATACAATATGTTCATAGCCTCATTTTAAACACCACTAGTAGGCGCTAAAGAGTACACTAGACAATTGGAATCATGTGAAGCAATCGCTATTATTATTCAACAACATGATTTTCGGTTTAAACAGCATTTATTTTAAGGCGCGAGGCGACCGTAAACCCCCACCTATTCTTACTCACGCCGCTGCACTCGACGTACCACAACAGCAGTCGCAATCCACCTACTGATCGGGTCTAATTGCCAGCAACCAATGATGGCCAAGGCGAGTGTATCATCACAGATCATATGTATGAGTTGAGTGGGTATATGTCTTGACCTCCGCGGAACCCTCTGAGACCGATTCATGAATCCCCTAGTGCTCCGTTGAATACCGGTTAAGAACCACTGCTATAGACGAAAAACCGCGACACCGGCGATTCCTTACAGGAATTAAGCTAATGAGAGCATGCAACTGAGCTCCAACCAGCTAAAGAGACCCTCCTTGTCTGCAGAGGCCACGGGTGTACAAACGAATAGGGCTTGGGACTGCAAACAAATGTAATGCGCGAGTTCTCTTAAATTTTTACTGAGAAGAGTCTATTTGACCCCATACAAAACAACACACACTACGGAACCGACAACCCTCTCGTCACTTCATGCTATTCCCAGTGCTCGGACATCCTAAATTCATGAAAACACCTATTATCGTAGGGTTAACATATTTTGGAACCGGGAAAGGAGGACACTTTTTAAATAATTTTAAACTTAGCATACCGGAGGGAAATCCTGAATAAATGGTAAATTTTTCCCACTTCGAGGTCGGTGATCGTTAAGCCTGGTAGTCCACCTCTCACTGAACACGAGCCTCCTGCAACAACAACGACGACATGGCCTGCTTATGCAGTCTCACTATATTTCAGGACTGTCATAATCTCAGCCGTTGTCGCGGTCACGAGTCACATTTTCAAAGCCCGTATTTACGGAATCTTCTCAAGCTTAAACTCATGAATTCTTGCTAGACGGAGTACAGGTCGAGTTCAACTCCATTCAAGCGACGGTCTCGTATTGTATTCGGTGAAGGATTATTTTGACCTCTTCTCACTTTTTGGAGTCATTCGGCAGTAGGCGGTTGCTCGGTGCAGAGGCTGTAGTAAATTTGTAGCGATCTGCATTGCATTCTGCGGGTGTTGATGCAATGTTAACAGTTGCCAGGTTTCGCCCTCGTGTACAACAAGTATAAGATGGGACCATTGATCTAGGCCAGTGGTTCCCAACCTTTTTCGACTCATCGCCCCTTATCAAGCTAGTCACAAATTTTCGCCCCGCAATAAGCCCAGCCCAATAAGATCACACAAAGTATAGTGTCATTGTTAAGCTTTATATATTTGTATTCCCTGATGGTGGATCCGTACTGAAACGGTGAATTCGCTCAACAGTTGCATAAGCGCCTTTGCTTTCTCTCGAAGAAAACACGACATGTAGGCTTCAGCTGTTTCCTTCACAATAAAGCAGTCATGCTGTAAAAGCTTCTGTGAAGCAGGTGTTGTTTGTTCATCATGTATTTCGTACCTCAACATGTCCTGAATTGATCTTAACTCATCACCTGCCAAACTACTAACAATGCGCACTCAGAATCCCCGCCGGTAGCAGACTTCTTGAACACCTAATAAGCAAGCTGCTGCTGCCGTGGTCATTGAAGCATAGCCGAATAGCCAATCAAGAGCCGTGGTTATTTGATTACTAGTCTTCTCGCCGTTCTATGGTCAGTGGCACGCCCATTCTTGAGCAGCTACTTTCAAACGCTTTGGCCGAAATCTTAACGGCTTTCCTGTAAGCTTCTTTCAGGCTAATTGTTGTTTTTTATCAATAATCTATAGAATGAGACACAATCACGGAGACTTTTTGAGATTTTCCAAATTTCGGACAACCCTGTGCATGCTCGACGACCGCTTCATGTAGTACAAGGTTATGTAGTGTGTGGGTACTTCCAGGGCCGTAACTGCCGCACCCCAAACCCCCGAATTGGAGGGGCCCGAGCTCGAAGGGGGCCCAAAATTACTTCGTGAATTAGCATAAATTATAGAGTAATTTTTGAAAATTTAAGTAACTTTATCAAAAATTTTTCGCGCTGCGCGCGATTTCAAGTTGCCGAGTATCTTGAATATTGGGTACTCTTCCCACAAGAAAAAATACGCAAGATTTATAGAAATGGGCATATCAGCGTCGGCCATTACCTCGCCACGACGCACCAAGACGTATAAAGTTTTAGGCCATGTTACATGCGACTGCAAGAAGTGTGCCACGATCGGCAGCGAGAAAACCTTGGCCGAACAGGACTGCCCTTATGCTGACCGAAAACTTCGTTATATATACAAAATACATGCGGGTTTAATAGTCCATAGGCGCCTAAATGACTGGCACCTAAATGTTCCTGTCTGGACAATCTGAACCCCACAAGACAAATACACCCCGCAGGGAAAAATTATATGCCACTGAAGAAATACCAATTTGAAATCGCGAGATCTTTTAGTTTAGTACGTTTCGGCGATTGTATATTTTTGATATAGCAGACAGCAGGTCACGAAATAACATCATGTAACGAAGTCATACCAATGGGTCCACCTGCCCGAAGCTGTTTAAATATTATTTATGGGCTCTACATTTTCCAAGACAACACCTAACTCAGCTCTACCGGTAAATCTGATTGCGTGAGCAGAGAAAGGATAAAAATTGATAGCAATATATATTTATTTCCTGATCGTATTACCCGATTCAGTCATGAATTACAGAAATTTTTCGCGCTTCGCGCGTCTAGGCAATAAAAACTGACTTACTAAACGGACACTCAATATAGATGACAAGCAGCGGTAAAGAACGTACACCGTGAGGGGGGTCTGGGTTAGGGTTATCACCCTATGGCGGGGCCCCCGACCAGGACCGACCGTTTTGAGGGGGCCTGACGAAGTGCTCTTACGGCCCTGGGTACTTCGTATATTATAAAGTAGATAATACAGGAACACCGACACAGGAAATAGAATTTAAATATCAGTATCAGTATCATTTTATTAATATTTTCATCTTTTCAAAGCACCACAAAACTGCGATACAATGAAAAGATAGGAAGGTGTCGATATCAACGAGGGATCATGCTCTGGTGATAATGATAGTGATAACAAAAGTGCTCCATAGTTATAAAATTCTTGACATAAGAGAGCGGCACAATAAGTAATTGGAGATAATAAGGAAGATGACAATGTTCATTATGGTGGAGTGAGCCCAGATCAGCTCACAATGGCCATAATCGAAAGAATCCGTCGGATTTGGCGTGGGTATTGTTTATCGTATTATTGTCGAAGAACAGAGGGCGGTGTAGGCTAAACACACGATACCATGCCCTTGCACTGATGAGTGCGACCTGACATTTACCCACGGGCTGCTCATCGAGCATGTCGGCGCAAATAAATTCTCGCTGAACTTGCTGATACGACGCATTACAACTGTTAGTACAGCGCAGATAAGGTCACCAGGTTAGCTGGTAGTAGCACCCATTAAAGAATCGACAGATAGTGGAATAAATTTATCAGAATGTTACCAGCGAAAGGTACCTCCGCAATGTAAGAGCAGACATGCCACTCCTGGGTTTTTCCACCCAGATCTGGGGTTTTTCGAGCATCACCTGGGTTTCCGTTTTTTTTTGTCCTTGAAATCTGTTATTATTTCAACATCATGTTCGTCAGGTTAATTTTAGGCTCTAAAATATTTATTAGATTAGTAAGATCATAATGTCGTAAAATGCACGTACTTCAGTTTGCCGTTGCAGAGGAATTTATAACTCTAGATTTCTACACATCCCTGCGCCATTGTCGATGGATTTCGTTGTTATTATAACGAGTCTTGAGACAATGTTTCACTAGTAAAATGAGAGACCTCGGCGTGATACGATGGAGCTTCATTGAATCTTAACTTTCAAGTCGCAGAAAGTCATGTTCATAGGGAAACTCATTGGAACCGCTGTCTCACGATTTGAAACGATTTAATAATTGAATGCTAGTATCACTCCAATAAATTTGTTGTGTATCAATAAGTAACGTGTAATTGTATATGATGCACAACGGTATCTGAGTATATTAACTTTCAACAGGGACGCTCAGATTCGGACACCCCCAGCAATTAAGGTAGTCAGAGCGGTTGTTTATCAGCACATTAGACAATGACCCTGAATTTCATGATTAAACATGCCTGTCACGTTATCCCAGGATTATTCATTTGAAAGCTACTTTCAACTGGCCAGGTCACTGCTGAAAACACCCTTAGAGAAGGGGAAGGCATTGTTGCCAACATTCGCGGCGCGGTGATATACTACACCAGTGCTTTTCAACCTTTTTGAGCTTCATTCGCACTTTTTTTGGAAATTAAATTTCATTCGCACAAGCCTACCGAAAATTGTTATACAAAAAAGAAGATGAAGTTTCATAAGAATATTCTGTTCAGATGTGCAACAAATTGGCTACCATAGCTGTTAGGCCATGAAGTGTCTCATTAAAAGGGCAATTCTTTTCCCTCGTTTTGATTTCAACTATTTCACTAAAACGCTTCTCAGCAGATTTTGTACAATAACGCCTACCATAGTGCTTGGCTGGCCAGGTCTTAAGAACTGTTCTGCACTCCTATCCAAAATACAGCGTTTTTTCCGCGAGTGAAAAACGCTTGCTGGCAGAAATCGTTTTTGAGAGATGACACAAAGGTCACGGAGGCTTCAGTTTGTCGAAAGGGTGAAAAATTCACATGCTTGTGTTGAGGCTTGTGCCTGATGTCTTGGAAAATAAGCTCCAATACCGTCAAGGAGAGTAGGCATATTAGAGTTCGTTACCTTATGATACTTTGCTTCAACTTGAGTTCTTTTTTTTGCGATATCCCATTTTCTGTCTCGTGAGTATATGAGAAGATCAAACAAAGTCACGATACTGTTTGATCGACTCTTTAGTTCAATCTAACTTGAATATTTATAACAGTTTAATAACCTTAAAGTAGATTTTTGACTACCAACAAAATCTGAATTTTTGTGGCATCTCACAACCCGAGTCTCACCCATGAAAAGGAATTAATTTTTAGTATTAGAGTAGTATGCTTCGATTTTACGAGCATGTATGACATACAGAACGCGCACACCACAAATTCTACCCAACACAGCTCTATAAAATATGTCTGACGCACGCTATTTCAAATCAGGGTGAAGTAAATTCCTCAGTGTGTGGCATTTGTACTACTGTCTACTCATATTGCAAGAACGGGACTATTCCGAGCCGACAACGGATCATATCCATATCGAAAGGCTTGGCCATCCAGCCATGATGATTGTTGGCCAAGTTATTGTCGCCGCTGATGTTTTTAGCATCGTATTTTAAC
The DNA here is from genome assembly GCF_051294905.1 of Botryllus schlosseri. Classification (NCBI taxonomy): domain Eukaryota; kingdom Metazoa; phylum Chordata; class Ascidiacea; order Stolidobranchia; family Styelidae; genus Botryllus; species Botryllus schlosseri. The sequence continues at coordinate 14,043,564 of NC_137248.1, read as the reverse complement.
AGCAGCTCCGCATTTTATCAGCAGTATGTTGGCCAAAACTTCACGCGTTCATGTGATCCGACGCAGAAGGTCTTGGCCTCAAAATGAATGAATATCATAGGCCTGAACTCGCTTGTTGCACAATGCATACCCCTACACTAGTTCAGCCCAACGGTCTTCGTCGTTCGGACAAATCTTATCATGAATTCAAACCAAAGGTCGGCTGATTCTCATGATCAAGCCATGTTTTCTGCGTGTCTCGCTTATTGACTACAGTACCCAACACAGTGCCCTTGGATATGTAAAAACTGTGGAAGGATCTTTGCAATAAATTCAACAAATATTACTGTATGTCTGCAACTACACCAGCTTCTAAACCAGGCTTTTGATTACGTAATAATTATAATGCGAAAGCGATAATTCACTACGGCTTGTGAGGGCTACGAATAGTAGTGCGTCAAGTTAATCAATTTTTTACAATTGCGTCTCAACTACAACAGCTACACGGCCCTTGCATTTTGTATTAGGTTTATTTGAATTATTGCACGTCAGAAAATTAACAATTATTATTCACGATTTTCATTCGCACTCATCCGGATTTTTCATTCGCACCGTTCGCACCACCTTCGTCATTCGCACTGCAATTTTTTTCATTCGCACCAGTGCGAACCGTCACACAGGTTGAAAAGCACTGTACTACACTATTGAGTGTTGACAACGCGCACCAATTGTTTCATAGCGATGCATTGAGAGGAAAACCGCATTTTTGTGAAATTTGCAGTGTTAATCGAGAAAAATGTATAGTATAAACTGTTGTAGTTTCAATATCAAGGGCTAAAACTTAATTCTATAACTGTAAGAATGTAATAATGACGGTCAGTTTCCAGTTTCACAGCTATCTCATTGCAATTCGATTGAAATATGGGATCTGGCTTTATTTAGCGTCTACATCTGGGTTTTTCCGAAATATCCCAGTGGCATCCCTGTGCAAGAAATTAGGTTCGTCCATAATAACCTTGCATGCGATAAAATATATAACAATTCTCAAGGCGTGAAGCGACTACATATAAATGTCAGTACTGTGACCAAATGTTACTGTGTTATAAAATACTACTGTTTGATATTCAATGCAATGCAAACAAAAGACTCTTTGCACAAAAATGAAGTTTTGTTGTACAAAGCCGACATAACATGTCGAAATTCGTCTCTAAATATGTCCAAATACCATGTAGCGCAGTGGTTCTCTTTTTTTAGACACCCCCCATTTATGATAGTGAAAAACGTCGCGCCCCCCTTATCGTCATATCACAAAATGCAACCTGAATGCTAGCAATCCCAACGGATAGTTTGATGGCAGGGAAGGGTATGACGGTTGTGAGAGACTTATACACAGAGCAATAACTATGAATTGTAGGTGGATTGCGCATAGCGCGAAAAAAATTCAGTTGACGGCAGCTTCGCGCCCCCTTCAGATGCTTTCAAGCCCCCAAGGGGGGCGCGCCACCCAGTTGGAGAACCACTGATGTAGCGCGAGGTTAACTTTCACTAGATCTAGCTGTCATATGATATGGAACCTGGAACACATTCGTTATATATTGCGAAGCGAATTACTGGATATCTTTTAAGAATGGAACGACGACACGGATTCATATGCCGGACAAAGCACAGATGACCTTGCAATGGTGTGGCTATGAGTTCCTCCTCCCAGCCTTGTCCACGTCAGTGGTATTATTGAAGACAAAGATCGAGCCGTTGCAAATGAGTCCGGCAACGCCTCTTCGTGATTCTAACATATAAGCATATATTTTCAACACCCGCGCAAAAGTTGTTGTATCTTCAGTAGGCTACACGCATTCCATGTCATGTCATGATGTTTTACGAACCAAAATATTGCAATTTTAGATGTGACTTTCATCTGTATAATATTATGGCTAGACTAAAATCATTTTTTAAAACTATAAAAACATGTCTTAAAGCTGTACTGCGCTCTAAATATAATGCGGTATCACATTCAAGTTGGAATTGTGGGAAGAAGTCACCGTATTCGAACCACAACTAACAGATTTTTTCCAATGCACCATTGAACATGGTCGATTTCAGTGGTGTCGAGGTGACTCGTCATCGTGCGGCAACGACTATTATCCCTTCGCAAAATTTCTGACACGTATTTCATCACTGTTGCAATTTCACGGCGAGATCTGCATATCATATAGTGACATTTTCTTTAGGTATAACGTGGAAAACATGATGCGTCACTCATTTTTCGTCCACATGATGCAACAGCACGTACTCCCGACGCGCGATGGCCAGTAACCTCGACGCCACAGACATTGCACGTGTGCCAAAATGCATATTAGCTGTGGTTCAAATACGGCGGCCTTTTGAAGGAAATGCCTGCTGTCAACAATCTTTTTTCTTTTTTCTAGCTTTAACTTAAGACGATGTCGCATTTAGTGCGCAATGCCCCTTTAAATAAAAGCCTACGTGCACAAAATTTACTTTCATTTTCAACACAACGCCATTAGCAGCGTCGCAACAGTGAATTGACGGAAGTGAATTGCGCGCTGTCAAAGTCGTTCCAAATAAAACCCGCGTTGCATCACTTTCGTCACTTATTGTTTCACGCTCGTGTCGCAACACAGAACGAACTCGTCAAAGCACTTCTGCAACATTCGGAGAAAAACATTTCATTTGGTGTGCCAGTTCGAGTGTCCTCTCGTGTTTATCGCAGCGATATGACGACGAAATCATACACAGCGACAATTATTTGCAATCAGCGATTTAGAGGGCAGGATATGTGTGTATGCCTGCTGCAAGTGGTATACAAGAAGCGGAATAAGCCTGAGAATTAGTTAGCAGGGTGGACACCGCAAAATTAAACGGACTAGATGCCGTGATAATGTCTTGGTTGAGGCTTCGGGTCCCCGGCGCCGCCGGCAGATCCCAGTCTTTCTGTTGATATTGTACTCCTCGGCGAGTATGCAGTAACTTAAGACTGTAGTAAAGTCTTCGTCGTACTTCGCGACTTGGTCTACTCTGTTTACTGCCTATACTGCGCAGCACGTCCGAGCTGTACGTAATCATTACAGGCAATCAGTTAGCGGAGCGAGAGATACACGTCTGCGCTCGGCGACTGACTAGACTAGACAGGATCCATATGAAATCGTAAAAGTGTCGGGTTATAATATTGCAGCTAGTGGACCTTTGACATGCCACAATTTTATGTAGAATATTTTAAAACCTACTGAAGATAGATCTGATATCAGAGCATTCGAGTGGTGTAGCCTAATCCCGGTTTTGATGTAGTCGTGATAAGTATAGGCTATTGTTACTGTAATTGCCAAAGTCAAATTAAATCAGCGTTAGATTTTGCCTTATTAGATTATTATTGAAACAAATCAATATCAACTTGAACATAATCATTATTGAGCCATTTTGATAGCATTGCTGCTTAACCTTTTTCGCGATCATACACCTTGTGCTTTCAATGAGATTTCTCGTACCCCATGACCATTTTCAGCACAATTTCTGATGGTACCTATATTAAAATCATAAAGCCCATTCATAAAAAATCGCGCGTACCGCGAAGACTATTTTCCAGTTGAATAAATTGGCCAAGGAAATATTCCACAGCATATAGGCCTAATTCCACAATGCATCTCGTACACCCTGATGTGGTGCTTCGTACCCCGATGGGGTCTACGGACCCTGGTTAGGAACCCCTGGAATTGAAATGTCCAATTGGCGAAGAATTCATTGGTGTTGCAGCTGTGGAGCGTACTACTACCTTACTCGCCACCGATAATAATATGGATAAAGAGAACAACCAACACCCAGCATGTAAGCAACAATACGTCTCGGGGGTTACAGAATGCCAATGGTTGCCGTACTGACCTGATTAGATAGCTATATACCATACGCTGCGCAAGCTACGACCATTTGATATATTGCTATTCCCCGTGATAGTTTCATAGATTGCTGCGTGCGTAGGATTACCAAGTCAACGTTCCGAGTCGCAAGTCCTTCTCTGATTTTAACATTTGACCCGACTCAACTCGAGTCATTTTCATTTAATCACCCAGTCAATCCGAAATCGAGTAATTTTACGAGAGAGTCGCACGAAACCAAATCACATTTTTCAGCCACGAATCATCCACGGGTCATGTTTTATCATCGTAAACTAGAGAAGTGACGTAAAGACTGATCTTCTACCGCGTGGTAGCTTTTAAAAGTGATGTGATAGTGAAGTTTGTTGAGATTTCAGTGATTTTTGATGTAGTTTTAGAGTGAACTTGAAGTTCTTTTATCTAAAACAGATATATGGCACTTGAATATATTGTTGAATACTTAAAATTCCAAAATGCCGTCGCGGGCCGCACAAAATGCTCTCGCGGGCCGCGTGTTTGAGACCTCTGCTGTAACTGATCCCACTCACTAAGCATATATGTTATTATATATGAGTGCTGCTATTGGGGGTACCGTGTGAAAGGTGATATTTTATCCGACTTTGCAGATCACCTGTCACTCCGCATCATTGTGAAAATCTGGAAAATACCACCAGTTCGTGCACAGTGCGTGAATTATGATGGATATAGTAGATATAATGGGGGCGAGGGGATGCGAGTTGCGCAATTGATTAAACCCCAGCGCCACGACACCAATGGCAGTAGTTTCTGATCTATCCGGGCTCATCATAACAGTGACTGCCTCGCTTGAATGAGCCATAGATGACTTGTGCCGAGCTTAAAGCTGGCAGCGAACCATCGTTGGCAGACGCTTGAAAGTGAACGAGATTGCAAGATGGCAGCGACTGTGAAAGCAGTCGTCCAATAACGCTGCCAACTCAAAAACCTAAATTGGGGCATAACACAGTTACAGCCTGAGCGGGTCACTACAATGCAATCCTTAGCGAAGAATTACATTATTTTGGAACACCTTAATAACAGCATGGATGATCGATAGTTAATTCGAGTTTTTTCGAATGCTACACGTTGGTCAGAGTATAGTCTAATTGGAAACTTTAAATAAAGCGTAAATATTGAATCAGATGTCCTGGTTGATATTATCTTTTGAATTGTCAAACACCATTCAAATATAAAATGTATGCATAGCCATGACAAAATATTTTCATAGCGATTAGAAATCAAACAAGGCTCGAGAATTCACAGTGTTGTTCCTGTTGTCTTATACTTCAGAGGAAGGCAAGTTCATTCTATTCGCGAGAAGTCAATATAGAGTAAAATTGTAAATGGTATGTATATAGTAACAGAACCTGATATCTCCCGATATGCATGACACCGCACGTGTGGACTGGGCGTATAACTACGCGATCAATATAGAATATATTCGATTTTGCATCTTTCGTTTCTGACACAATTTGAAACATGACATTTCGAATTTGGTAATATTCATATTCGTGTTCAAAAATGTTTCTTCATAAATATGTGTAGACCCGGTGGTATTTAGAGCTATAGAGAAACTGAGGCAACTGTTAACAAAAGTTTATCACATGGCTTCGTGCTGCTGTTCCGCACATTTATTAAAATGTCCCCAGTAGTTTTCAGCCAGCGGTAATGCGTGAAAGAGCCACATACAATTTAGTTTCGTTATTTAACTTACTCAGCGAAATTAGTGAGTAGACAGGGCAGCTTTTGATTAGTCCCAGTTATAATAACATTGGTATCTATATATGAACTTACTGCTCCAAGCATTAAAACAGTAATTGCTGGTCAACGTCAATTTTGACAGTGTTTCAGCCGCGATAAGTCTTGAAACTTGCCACTGTGTGTTGCGATGGTGATATCCAACAGTGTGCAGTGTTTTAAGGCTGTAGCTTAAAATTCAGATCGTAATGTCGTTTCAGTTGTCGAGCAGGTACCGATCTGGATTTTATCGGTGTTTGTGTGTATCAGTGAGTCCCAACCGCGGCTGTTTTGGCCCCTGAAAACCTCACAAAACGCATAATATACAGAAATGGACAGTGGTAGTTTTTTGTATTATTAATCCGTGTCGTTATAGCGGATATTAGTTATGTAGGGGAGATGTGGTACCGATGGATCACTGGGACCGAAAATACTTGAAAAATTCTCCATGATAATTCCATGATTGCACTCCGTGATTTTGTCTACAAGTACATGTTGACAGAATCTTTCCTCACATGCAAAAAAATTCGACCTGGATGAGTTATGGGGTCTGTGACGAATGATTTACATTTTAGGGGGTGTTAAGTAAATTTGGATCGACATTTGCATTTTTCTATATCACCATTCAGACTAACAAACCCGCCATAATTTTTTATGTGAGGTATAGGACTTGTATCAGGGTATATAAGGGCACAGACTTTTTGAATCAATACCATCCTCGAGTGGACTATTTTCAAGTTAATTACAATATTTATGGGGTGGGGACCTATGGTACCATAGCCAAATCAAGCAAAATAGATGGAACAACTAATCACTTAACAACAGAAACTCGCCTACATATATATAGGCTGTAAATCATAGTTACCTGCGGTGTTTTATCGCTATTACGAGGTATTTGAAAGTCAAATATCGATTTGCGGATAATATGTATGTGGCATTAATTTTGTAAATTTAGACGTAAATCAAAACATGATTTTATGCCAACATTTGAGTTGATATAATCTATTTTATTCTTGAAGGTCGCGACGAAACATTCTTCATTGGCATGCTGTAGCTTAGCTTATAGTACACAACAAAACAAGTTAATAAATTTGAGTTTTTGAGCGTATGTCTCATAGGTCCCAGGGTCGTGTGCCTTTGGACCCACCGGGTGGGGACCGATGACACGTTCGATCAACAAATTTTAAACGTTTATAAATATTTTTTGAAAAGGCGGATATTCATGTAAATGTCCGCGATAGGTAGAGCTTGTATCGAAGTGTTGAGCCAGCAAAAGATCTGCTATTCTCGGCTGAAGATTTAAGGGCCACAGATCATTTTGTAATTTTTGATCCATCGGTACCACATCTCCCCTAATTGCCGCCCAAGACCGTTGGTGAAAAGCGTACTAATAGCGGCTAACGCATGGAAGAATACCTGTCATATAACGGGCGATAGCTTGAGCTCTACTGGCGAGTTACATAGACCATCACAAATTGTTTCTTTAAAGAGCGCATGCCCATAAAATTTTACTGACATCAAAATAATGGCCAACAATCGCAATAAGTCCAATATTTATTCGCGTAGACCCCTCTCAAACTTGTGCAATATTTGCGTATGTATATATGAAGGAAGAGCCACCACATACCACCACACATCTTGCTTCTAATATGCATTCGCAGCTGGTTTCGACGAATATCACTTGCCAATCTGCGTCTATCAATGTTAAAATTACGGATGCCACGTCTGCAAAACTGCTGCATTATGCCAGTTTATTCCGGAAACAGCCGAGAGTTCAATGACTCGATATGAAGTTGGTATTATATAGTCATATACCTTAAAACGAATGTCGCAGAAGAAGACATGCTTCGCTGTGTATTCCATGTCTCGTGTTGCGTGCAGTCGGTCAGCATCAAACATGTGAACGTAACTCATTTAGAAGTTGTTGTTGTTGAATATGATTTGATTGGTGATTTTAACTCAGTGGTTTTGTTCGCCATTCACTATAATTGTTCGATGAGCAATGTTCATTCATTAGATGACTATACATTCGTTGCCAGAGTGAAAACTATGATATTCTTGAAGAGGCAAGGGTATGTTAATAAGATTTTCAATTTCATAGGTACTTTGAGGTGAGAGCATTTCTTAATCATCGCTTTCCTTTGATAAATATACTATCGACAATCCATTAGTGTTGGATTTGGGGTTAGGGTTGCATTTAAAACAAAAATCAATTTGAAACAAACATGTTCAAAAGAAGGCCATTGTTTAAAACATGTTTTTTTCAATCCATGACGTCACGAATATTCAATTGTGACGTCATAGTGGATTGACATTGACAATTAAAAATATACGGTATTTATAGCTCCTTTGACGAAATATCTGTACTATTGCGGTTGAACCGACTATTTAGCGGGTTCCGACCATCCCATATCGATATACGTCGGCTATATCGGGTGGTAATTGTCCGTAGGCTCATACAACATATTTTTCAGTATATGCATTTCAGTTGTACACACATCGGGAACAATATTTTTGAAATGTTCTGCAGTTTCCGACCCTGTAAATGCCGATTTCCACTCTTCATACATATGTATGATTTTATTGATTGTTAGGCTTGACTCGACTCGTCTCCGCTTTCACGTTATCGTAAATTCCGCAATGTCCAGGAATCCACGCCACGAGTAATCACGAGCACTGATTGACTCGTTTTACTAAATAGGGATTTGGAAAAGTTTCACGGAACAATTCCAAGCACAGACCGTGTATTGCGTAATCTGAAAATGGCAACAAAGACGCCTTGAACTAAACTATTTGGAAAGAGTGACTTCTTGTGACTTTAATTGTTACGGCATACTTTGCTACATTGGCTTTATTTTGAATCTGGATTGCGCATGCGAGGTACATAGGCTGCGTAATCGCGGCACATTATTGAACAGGTTTCAAAGTGAACGAATTTTCGGTTCAGTTTATACAGCCTGCGATTTTATTCCACGCAGCACGCAGTAACATTCAAATTCAAACATTCTTTACGCGGGCCGCTCAGAAAAGCTTCGCGGGCCGCACTTTGCCCAGGTCTGCTATACGCGGTACTCTTAATAAGGGAAACACGATAAGTATTCCCCTTTAATATATTATATTGCGATGAATATAGTCCTGAATGGAATAATATTAGAAGAGCTTTTTATCCAGTGATTTTGAACGGGAAAAAATTGGCAATGAATATGTATACTTTCGTCCGTACAATTTGTTTTGAGTCATATTATTTATTTCATTTTAGAAAATAGTTATAAGTATTTCTAAAGGCAATGACTAATTCCGATGACGAGAATTGCTCGATTTGCATGGGACCGATGGTGGATCCAGTTTACTTACCATGTCTTCACGTCTTCTGTCGAAGCTGCATTACGGAGTACGTTGCAAGCGGTATAGCGATAGCGTGAGTATGCAAATGGGAACGATCTCACTTCACCTATGAGTGACTTGTTTTACTGTTTGAATTTCGTCGGTACGTAGCCTGATATAAATCAATGCAGGCCTTATTAGATATTAGATGGTGAGTTCATAGGTTGGGTTACCATCCGTCTACTCCGCTGATACAAGGTAAAAGCGGGTATTTCTGAAGTCAAGTTGGAAACATAACCTTTTTTAGTCAACCCAACGAAATTAGCTCTATAAATATAAAAATCGCCCATTCGCTCGTCCGCTATAGTATTTTACAGCCTGTGAAAAGAGTCCTGTTTTCTCGATCTCAAAATACGGTAACCCTACCATTAGGCGTCGGTAGCCAACAATAGTTTACCCACTGTTCTCTAACAATAGTTCCCACAATGTGATACGCGAGTAACTTCGGGGTATCGATGAATTCGTTAATTGTGCAAATCGATGAAGCGATATATTCAATAATGCCGATTTTTTTCATTAAAGAATCGCTATGCCCATAGGAAACGAGTCCGTGAAAGTAAGGTTTAGACCAGTGGCCCTTGACCGATCTTCCATAAGCCAGTCTTGGGGGTACCGTTGCGGTCAGGCCATATACTCGAATAATACATATGATTTGTGATGATACGCCCGACTTAGCTATCATTGGTTGCAGGTAATTAGGCTTGATCAATATGGTCGAATTGCTACTGTTTCGACTGTTTGACAATGCCCCCAGAACTTGAGTTAAACACCCCTTTGTACTGTACTCGCAGCATCCAATGAGCTATCTCTACTCAAATGTCATGAGCTGATCTACATAGGCTACTGGTCATTAAATAATAAATGGTATTGAGTAATGATTTACTTGGTATTTACGGCCGTTTCGATATCAGTAGAGATACTACGGTTCATAATAGTTCTGGTGAGGTTACTGCTCTTGGGTCCACGCTAGGAAAGTATAAAAATCCTGCTTTAGACCAGTTGTTCTCAACCTTTTTCACCACGCTGACCGGTAAAATTTCAGAAAAATATTTGATGGACCGGTGGACTTTCAAAAATTGAAATCAAGTCATAACGTGAAGTATGCCACCATTTTTTGCCAGTATGTGGTGCAAGAGAGTGACATTTTGAGGGCTTTGATCGTAAATAATTATGTTCATGATGGCATCCATGTGATTTTACCATCGTGAGTCTGATGAGTCGAGGTAAAATTGCCTTGCCCAGATAAACGAGTAGGGTTCCGCACCGAAGGCCATGGATTCAACCGACCACGCTAACTCGAATAATATTCTTCTCTTCGGCAATATCGAGAGAACAAGCGTTCCGGAGTCGAACGCAGCACCTTGTCGTGCTACCTTGCTCATTGCCCACTACCACCAGACGTAGGCTAATCTGGCTACTGTGAATACAGTGCGCCGCACGAAAACACCCGACAACAGTTATACCTGGCCATCCACAAACTCAGGGCCGATCGTAAGCCTAACTGCCCGACAACGTTGGTTTTGGGGCCCACAGGTTGATAAACCAAACTTATGGGGAGCGTCGTCCCTAGACCCCACTGTTGGTTGGGTGTTTTCAGCAGTACTTGTGAACACAGAGTAGGCAGAAAGATCATGAATGATCGCGCGATGCGCGGGAATTTTCTGTAATTCATGACTGAATCGGTCAATAATATTGGTAATTGCATATATATTGCTGTGATTTTTTATACTCTCAAAATTATCAGATTTTCCGGTAGAGTTGATTAAGGGTGAGTAGATATTGAAATCACCCAAGCGTACTAAACTAAAGCACGCACACGATTCCAAATTGGTATTTTTTCACTGGAAAATAATATTTCTCTGTGGTCTGGCCTTTTTCGTATGGGGTACAGATTGCCAGGACAGCGAGATTCGGTGCCAGCCATTTTGGAGCCTATGGACAAAATTAGACATATACATAATATATTTCGAAGTTTTCGGTAGGGCATTCCTTTTCGGCCAAGGTGATCTCGCTGGCCAGTTTATAGCACATTTTTCGAAGTCCTGTGTTAGCCTAAACTTCAATATATGTTGGCACGGTAATGGCTGACGCCGAAATGCCTATTTCTGTAAATCTTGATTATTTCTTGGGGGAAGGACACCCAACAATCAAGACATTTGCGAAAAAAAATTGAAAAGGTTGGGTGAAGTTATAAAAGAAAATGCTGTTGTGCAGTCACGAAATAATTTTTGAGCCCGTTCAAGCTTGAACCAGCTCCAGTTGGGGAGTTTGAAGTGCGGTAATTACGGTCCTTCGCAAAATGAATGAATCGAAAACAAATGATCGCACAAACTGCGCGGATTAGCGAGTCACTCGTACTGGTCGCTCGTATGTCGTCAAACGACACGGCTCGAACTTCAAGTCGAATCGAACATGTTTTCAGACCTACTTCACGAAGTTCTGAATGAGTTTAAAATATGATGTTGAATTTATTTTATCAATGGACCAGCCTTCAACATATTGCACCTTGAAATTAAGGTACAAAATTATAATATACTTCGCAGACCGGTTAGAAACTCATCGCGGACCGGTGGTTAAGAACCACTGCTCTAGACTATTTACGCATTTTGAATAAGTTCATCAACCTCCTAGTAAGGTATATTTTTCATTCATCAGGACTCTGGAGGAAGCTTTGCGTTCGGAATTGGATGACTTGACTCCCATACATTGTCCATTGTGCAGGAACACGGTGTTTGCGAGGCGTAACCAAGAAGTGATTTATCCCGAGGCCAAAACGTGTGGGGGCTGCGAAAAATACATAACGAGGATTGTCCAATTTCCGTGCTGCCATTTCCAGAATGAAAGCAACTGCCTGTCGTGTGAAATTGGCAATGACACAGGGTAAATACATCACATAAAAACTCAAACAATTACAGGCATGGGAGTGGTAAATAGCGGCGGACGACAGACCATGACACAAGCCTTTGCTTTACCGCTGCGCAAATGGCATTGCGCGATTTCAATAAGAAAATTATATGCTGTTAGTTGGGAATGAGAACATTTGACCGGCGCTTTACCGCTGATTAGTATGCAATTCGTAATTTCACAAGTTATTGCTTAAACAAACTTCGTATAGCTTAAATCAGACCTGCTGTTGCTGTTGCCGTTGATGATATTCGTGTTGTTTGTTACCTACTATGGTAATTTACACCAGGGTAATTTATCTTCACTGTTGTTCCGTAGCAGTCGACTGGTGGCACGACCCACTTTTAGGCTTTTGTAAGACACCGCTTACACGGATGAGATGGAGCGGATGAGCCTAGACAAACTCCAACACTCCACTCCTCTACTCCTAGTACTTACTCAAGTAGAACTAATTTTTCGCTACTTCTACTTCATAATATTTTGGGATTTACGTATTATATCCTTCCGTAGAGAGAGAGAGAGAGAGAATGAGAGAGAATGATACGAAGAAATATACGTACTTTTTTCGTGGAGTGCCAACAATAACACTGGTCTTTGCGATTTTTGCGCCAGGACTTCTATGGGTCAATTATACCTAATTTGGAAGCGCTCAATACGAATCTGACGTTATTTTTGCTCTATCACATCACGTTTTTGAGATGTTATATATGTTGAATGTTTCTACTTTTTCAAGGTACTCAAGTAGTTATTAGCTACTTGCAGTACTTACTGAAGTGATAATATTTAACAACTACTTCACTACCTGGATGGACTAATTTGGTTTTTGTAAAGTAGAAAGTAGTTGAGAGATAATATTGCACCACTATCATGAGTTAAATTGTTATAAGAAACGCGTGAAATAGCCACTGAATCACGGTAACTGAATATATTTTTCCGAAGATTCTATCTATCGGTGGTGTCACTATAGTCATTTTGCGTTAGCTGCGACGATACATCTTGCGACTTCGTATGAAGCCACCTCTGACTAACTGTTGAAAGTATGCGACCACCCTCCCCCCGACCAAATATACTTAGATATTTACTGGCTTTTAGTAATTCTCAGACCTTTCATTTCGTCTTCACTTCAAATAGTTTTCACATGTCTTAGAAATTACTACTTCTACTTTTAATTGAGTAGAAATGCAAGTTGTTACTTGTGCTACTGGAGTAGCAGCGCCGATCACTTCGACCAACTCTAGTTCATAGTAAAATATTACTGCAAATCAGAAACCACCAAAAATGTAAAGCTTTTTGTATTTATAACTGGCGTTTAATCATGCAAAACACTAACAAAAAGTCTCGAAACCATTTAAAAACATCACTAGAAATTAACCAATGCTCATCTCTGGCTCTGTTCCATCATAGAGCACCTAGTATTTGGTGTAGGCCACAGAATGTCCTGTCGAGACTGTCCTAGAACCGATGCATATTTATTTCTATTGCGAAGTAACACGCACTTCAGGTTTGGTGTTGAGCTGTTAGTAAGCAGTCTCCGTTTATCTGGTTGTCTATAATAGTTAATGCAAAAGAAGCCCGTTATATCATGGCAATAAACCAAAACAAAAACAGTTCAGAAACAGCTTTCTTCGACTCCGATAAAATGTGACAGTATATGGCAGTAATCGGGAACCTTTTTTGTCCGAAGAGCCATACTGGTCCTATTTTTTCCATCTCAACTCCCAAAGAGCCATACATGCCATTCAACTGTTACGTCACAATTAAAAATGCGCGATGTCAACGTAGCAGTAATTCGAACACACTACATAGGATTCCTCGTGTTCGTCATATTTTCTCTGTAAAAACTGGTCTTTATTGTTCGAAAATAAAGGCCGAAACGAAAGGTAGAGAACAGGCGGGCCAAGCCTCACCATTGATAACGCAATTCATCGTAAGTAGCTTCGAATCTATTACATCTGATCGAATGTGACTGTCACGGTGATTCCAAATATCTAAATACTTATAGTCTTCTCAATTCTCAAAGTAGCCTATTCAGCGGTAGCATAACGATTCGTTACATGCCTACATTTTAGCGCCGGTATACTACACAGAGCTATACTTACCAATCAAGAACGTGGATAGCTATGACGTTGTTTGTTATTCGAGTTTGTAATTGTCACATTATAGAGCAGTGATTCTTAACCGGGGGTCCGCGAAGCATTTTAAGGGGGTTCGGTAAGCCTCTCAATCTAGAAAATTATTGAAAACCGTATTTTTATTTTATTTTCAAAATATAGGAATTACGAGAGAGTTTCGCTTCATTACTGCTATAAAATTTCATGACTCACAAACTCATTCTAATCGTCGAATTGCCAATAGCCTCTGATACAAACATATTGCTGTTCAAAGATGTTTTGTTGGAGTTTGTGGACCGAATAAAAAAAGAAGGAATAGTAAGGTCAAACAACGTGATTAAAATGTTCGCAAAATTCATTTTCCAGTGATTTACATAACCACTATTCCAGAACAACTTCGAAATGAGCTGCTTGATAGAAATGACTAGGATGGCGTCATATGTTCAATAAAAAATCTGTATGTCAATTTTGGCGCCATATAGGTTGCGATCATACCCAACGGGGTCGTCGGAAGCGTTGCCCATTATTATACCATTCGTCACCACATATATTTGTGGAAATAAATTTGGGCACTCCCTCATATCAAATCGAAGGCGCGGATTTCCAAAACACGACCACGTATTTCAAGAGATGCAGCTGCTGAATTTGTTACCGTTCATCCAATTTCCACATAAATAGCGTGATGGTATTTTCAAAGAAGAGTCATTTTGGGGTGTCGTTGATTTGTACATGTCGCCAATGTCGCCAATGTCATCAATGTCGCCAATGTCGACGTCTATCTATTTTGTCAATGTCGCCAATGTCGCCAATGTCACCAATGTCACCAATGTCACCAATGTCGGCTATGTCACCAATGTCGCCAATGCCGACATTAGTAGTAGACTTAGCTGGCTTTGTGCCCCGCCAATCCCAGAAGACCACGTCGCCTTAATTGCCACGCCTACATTGCCACATCATCCGCCTATTGCCACATCATCAGCCACGCCCATTGCCACATCATCTGCTACGTCATCAGTCACGCCCATTGCCACATCATCCGCCTATATAACGCCATTGCTACATCATCATGATTATTCGTACTGAACTGTTTTTGAGAATATAAAATCTTGCGTAATACACTAAACGTTGAACTAGATTTCATTATGTCATCACAGCGGAATCAACCAACTATCTCGATCTAGGTTGTAGGCTCGAACCCTGTAGTTGCTGGATTTCATACTATTCAGCGCTTTTCATGTCTCCTAACACTTTACTCAGTCTCATTGAAATAGCATTGTATAGTGTACGAGTTCATTTTATTTCGAAAAAAGAGCATATCAATGATATCGTTGATCGTTATTGCGTCGATTCGCGTGCTGAAATCCTCCAGATCGGTTGATGTTTCGAGGTACACCGCTTTGCTGCCATCCGACACTGCGATCCGAGTTCTAGCGTTCGATCTGACCGTTTTGTTTGATGTAGCGATCACTGGCTTGTAGTATATACGATACGAGCGGAAGGTCGGGATTAGGAACAACAACGCACAGGCAGTCTCACACACTTTGCTGCATCTGAGCTTCGTACTAATACATGCATAATTTTTGCATGACGAGAATACGGGTAATACGGTCAATAAACGCCGGAGGCGAGTCATTTAAACCTTGTTGCTAGATAATACCACTTTCGGCTACAACAAAGTTGCCCTGCAACAAAAAATAGAAGCCCTAATGATCATGCAGAGTAAAGTTCAATTATACATCGAATTATTCGAATAGACTTGTGTAGGTATGAAGTGAAATAGAACGGAGTTTACGCAAAAGTTGCTATTGATCATAGACCAAGCTTGCTTTCAGAGCTGGAAACTAAATGCATATGAAAATTTACCTAGGTTTTCCCCACACGCATCAAATGTAGGCCTACTCAAGTGTTTATGAGGTGGCGAATAGTTCGAAGGTTGTTAGCATGTAAGGACGTCACATAGAATTGTGGAGTTTTCTGTAAACTATAATCCAGTGATCTATTTTCAATCACTATATTTTTCATTAATCTAAACTTCGCAGTTACGCTTTCTACAGTTTACACATTTTACGACTTATTTTCTTTAGACCCATACAAGTGATCCCCAATGTCAGGGCTATGGAAACAAATCAAGCATGCGTACGTAAATCTTGAGCTTAGATCACCAAGACTCTTGTATGCAACTAACATTACAGACAACCATTCGACAATATTCAACTAGCATTAATGCTTTCGATATAGTGCATCATGTACAGCGACACGCTGATCAATTCAAATTCAACAATGGGATCCCCCGCACAATCATGAAGCCCGATTTGCGTTGAATATTAACGATACCAACAAATCGGAAGATCTCTTTTCCCTCTACATCTATGATAGAGGTACCATTCCATTGACTACGAATAACTTGAGATTCTGTGGGATTGAAATCGCAATCAAATAATATGAGAGTATCTTTTCCAGCTTTCAGAACTTGGACAATCGTATCAGGACTATATCGCAACACCGCAGTATGTGTGCGTGCAAAACGATACACAGTTATTTTTAGTGCCATCCGTACGACTTATGTTCAACTTGCAGTGCAACTGATGATTTATTTGCGACCGATGCATTAATGACTTTAATACTATGTACTTTAAATTATCCACACCTATGAGTCGAAATGTTGTTAAGTAACTCATGTTTTCAGCATAACATAAAAGCAAAGTGGACGAATTTCCATGCGACCGATGCATTAATGACTTTAATACTATGTACTTTAAATTATCCACACCTATGAGTCGAAATGTTGTTAAGTAACTCATGTTTTCAGCATAACCTAAAAGCAAAGTGGACGAATTTCCATGTTGATCAAATACCCCAAACACTGCTTGCTTTCATAGTTAGTAATTAAGCGCATCACAGAATTTACCCAAAAAAGTCGGTACTCCGAAAATTTTGTAAAGTAGAGCTTTTGGCGTTGGACTTAAGTTCAAATGAACAAGTGTTCACGTAGGTTCGAGGTCTGAATGAGTCTTTTAAAGCATATAGAAACGAAAAAACTAATCTAAAAAATTTACGAAGTTTGGATGCGGCATATTTGGGTTTTTTTAAAAATTATTTATACCCACGATTCGAGATATCGTTACAATGGAACTGGGTTGGCCGAGTGGTTAAGGCGTTGAACTTAAGCTTCAATGAACAGGTGTTCACGTGGGTTCGAACCCCACACCCAGTACGTCTTATGGGGATTAGGATTTTTTGGATTCAAATTTTTCGCTATTTTTTCATGGCCATAAGTCATTCTGGACCGCGAAATTGTGTAGCATATACTAATTTACGATAGCGCATTTGTAATTCGTGCAAATACAGTAATATCATAGTTCTTGTAACAAATTTGTATGCGCACAATATATGTTTATCATAAGTCCCACACATTCATGATTTCGTCCTAGTTTGAGTTTTAGAAAATATTATACCCACATCGCGACATCTTTCAAAAACAAAACGATGGCCAATGCTTGAGAGAGCAAATTTGCTATTTTTCATTGCCAAATATTGTGCTTTCAATTCACACATGGATTATTGGCAATATAATTTTACTTAACATATTTCTTTCAATTCCAGGCCTATTCAGTCCAATTAACGGCCACAAAGCTGAGTCCTCGACATCTCGTACTAGCGCACCATGAAAATGGTGACCTGCAGTCATGGATCGTGGCGAATGGCTTCCGCATAAAGGGATCGTCTCACAATGAAGCGACACCATTTGAGATGGTGCTGGATCTTCTCTATTATGTTTGTGACCTCACATATCCAAAAGTTTTCCAGATACTCTCAATTTTGGATGAAATATTCGAGCGACATCGAACTGTCCTAAACGCAGTCTCCAAACGTCTCCGCTATTTGCACTTTTTCACATTTTATAACACCTTAAGTAGTACTTAACAGTTTTAGTTTTAAATAAAATACGGAATATAAACTAATCGAAAAATTCGGTTTTTGCGTGCATCTGTTTTGCGGGAGCGTATAGCACGTACCTATACATAGTCAACTTTAATAACTGAATTACCATGCTTAACATTGAATCCCAACTCTAAACTTGATACGTAGATGTAGGACATTACGGCAATGCACCATGCTAAATTTCATCACACATCTAATGATGGAAAACCTTTAAAACTAACGCAGTCGAATACTGACTTTTACGCGTATCTGTTTTGCGTGAACTTAGCATATACCTATACATAGTCAATTTTAATAGCAGAATTACCGTGTTAAACATTGAATTCCCACCTTGAAAGTTGGTACGCGGTTATAGGACATTATAAAAATGCACCATACCAAATCCCATCAGACATTTCATGATGGAACAACTTTAAAACTAACGCGGCTCTACATCCACTTTTTGCGTACATCTGTTTTGCGGGAGCGTATAGCACGTACCCATACATAGCCAACTTTAATAACGGAATTACCATGCATTGAATCCCAACTCTAAACTTGATACGTAGTTGTAGGGCATTATGGCTATGCACCATGCTAAATTTCATCACACATCTAATGATGGAACACCTTTGAAACTATCGCAGTCGAATACCGACTTTTACGCATATCTGTTTTTCGTGAACATAGCATATACCCATACATAGTCAATTTTAATAACAGAATTAGCATGCTAAACATTAAATTCTCACCTTGAACGTTGGTACGCAGTTGTAGGACATAATAACAATGCACCATACCAAATTTCGTCAGACATTTCATGATGTAACACCTTCAAAACCAACGCAGTTCTATACAGACTTTTGGCTAAATCTGTTTTTCCGTAGCGTAGCACGTACCTAAACATAGTCAATTTTATTAACGGAATTACCATGTTAATATTCGACTCCCTACCTTGAAACTCGGTACGCAGTTGTAAGACATTATGACAATGCACCATGTTAAATTTTGCAAGTACTTTATCTTTACACGACGTTTTTTGTAAAATGAATACTAATTTTATTGAAAAAATAAAAAATAAAAAAGAGCGAAAAATTACATTATATCCCGGAACGCAACAAGAGAAATCGTATGAATTTGTAAACTACTTGTTCATGACATAATAATAATTCTACTTGTACACTTTTTCACATTTTATAACACTTTAAGTAATACTTAACAGTTTCAGTTTTAAATAAAAGACGGAATATAAACTAATCGAAAAATTCGGTAACCAATTTCGCGTAGGCTATGCATGCATACAAATGAGGAAAGTTACATCAACGCGTGTTAAAGTAGCTGTATCGAGTTATCGAATGATTTTCTCCTTACATCAAAACAACTAGAATGTATAACTAAATTAAAAAAACGTATCTAAATGAGCTCCAGGGCATTGTGATTATGCTGCATACCAAATTTCATCACACATTTCATGATGGAACAACTTTAAAACTAACGCAGTTCTATAGCAACTTTTGCCTAAATCTGTTTTCGGCAGCGTGTACATATACATAGTCAGATTTAATAACAGAATTATCATGCTAATATGTGACTCCTCACCTTGAAACTTGGTACGTAGTTGTAGGACATTGTGATTATGCAGCATACCAAATTTCCTCACGCATTTCATAATGGAACAACTTTAAAACTAACGCGGTTCTACATCGACTTTTTGCGTACATCTGTTTTGCGTGGGGGCGTATAGCACGTACCTATACATAGTTAACTTTAACAACGGAATTACCATGCTTAACATTGAATCCCAACTCGAAACTTGATACGTAGTTGTAGAACATTATGGCAATGCACCATGCTAAATTTCATCACACATCTAATGATGGAACACCTTTAAAACTAACGCAGTCGAATACCGACTTTTACGCATATCTGTTTTGCGTGAACATAGCATATACCTATACATAGTCAATTTTAATAGCAGAATTATCGTGTTAAACATTGAATTCCCACCTTGAAAGTTGGTACGCGGTTATAGGAGATTATAACAATGCACCATACCAAATCCCATCACACATTTCATGATGGAACAACTTTAAAACTAACGCGGCTCTACATCGACTTTTTGCGTACATCTGTTTTGTGGGAGCGTATAGCACGTAGCCTACCCATACATAGCCAACTTTAATAACGGAATTACCATGCTTAACATTGAATCCCAACTCGAAACTTGATACGTAGTTATAGGACATTATGGCAATTCACCATGCTAAATTTCATCACACATCTAATGATGGAACACCTTTGAAACTATCGCAGTCGAATACCAACTTTTACGCATATCTGTTTTTCGTGAACATAGCATATACCCATACATAGTCAATTTTAATAACAGAATTAGCATGCTAAACATTAAATTCTCACCTTGAACGTTGATACGCGGTTGTAGGACATAATAACAATGCACCATACCAAATTTCGTCAGACATTTCATGATGTAACACCTTTAAAACTAACGCAGTTCTATACCAACTTCGCGTGAATCTGTTTGCGGGAGCGTAGCACGTACCTATGCGTGATCAACTTTAGTGATGGAATTACATATGTAATTAAGTTTCAACACTTTTACAATGATTCGTCTTGCTTCCTATAACACCCCACTCGAGAAAATGCGTCGTAGGATATAGATGAAACTAGCACAACTCATCAAGACCGCCGAAAACAGTACATTTCAACATTTAGTAGCAGTAAATTTCTAGTAAAGTACAAGACGTGATGATTTCCGAGTGAGTTAAAAAGTAAGTATTGCAGGTATAGTTTACCTGAAAACTGAATACTCTGAAATAGAAGTAGATGCAGTGTAAATAGTTAATCACTTGATTAAGTTTAGTGCAAGCAGATAAAACCTATACTTGAGTAGTACAAAATGCACGAGTACTTCGCTATCGCCTCCCTCCACGTAATAAGTGTCTACGGTTTAAGACTGCTTTTACCGATACTCGTCGGTTTCAGTTTTAGATAGAATTCGGAAACCAAATAATTTCATAAACATAAGCTAATTTAATGAATTTACTCGAATGTACTATGCCGCGCTGATAAGATTAATTATAATATACTTATCATGTTACAGCGATTTTTCTAGCGTAGAAAATCTTTAAAATGTAGTAAGCAGACCAAATGAAGATATTCGTTGAGCTGAATAAACATAAAAAATACTCTAGACTACTTTATCGGTACTTTACAGTTACAGTTTTAGATAAAATTTGTCCCTTTCACCTATAATTACAACTCCTCGCTATCTAAACATGTTTAGAATATATTATTTGCGATGATACGAACCCGTGAAGTACTCAAGTTGCTTTTCGTAGGATATAGATGAAACTGACAACACTCACCAAGACCAGTGATCCACTGAAAAAAGTAAATTGTAGCAGTAAAGTCCCACTAAAGTACAAGAAGTAATGATTTCCCAGTTAGTTAAAAAGTAAGTATTGAGGTATAGTTTGGTCGAAAAAGCGAAAAACTCTGAAATAGAAGTAGATGCAGTGTAAATAGGTAATCACTTCATTAAGTATAGCGCAAGCAGGCCAAACCTATACTTAAGTACTGCAAATGTACAAGTACTTCGCTATGTTCTCCTTCCACGTAAAAAGTGACTAGGTTTTAGAGTACTTTATCGGTACTCGACAGTTTCAGTGCTAGATAAAATTTGGTAAGACTTTAAATTTTAAAGTAGTTTGAGCTTACGTTTGTATCACCTTGACAAGTAACATTATCAGACATGAAAATGATACTATCACCGAATATAGAAGTTAACACGCGTCAATGTGTTTCGGAATTCACGAGAAATTGCTTACTAAGAGAAGTATATTGTTGTATACACAATAGTGGAGAGAATATTTAAAATGTAGTAAGCAGGCCGATGGGTATTCGTTTAGTTGTATAGGCATAAAAAACATTCCCGCGCGCGCCTTAGTATTAGGTGGTAGGGTTAGGAAGTGTTTTGTTTAAGAGCGCGCGGGAATGTTTTTTATGCCTATACAACTAAACGAATACCCATCGGCCTGCTTACTACATTTTAAATATTCTCTCCACTATTGTGTATACAACAATATACTTCTCTTAGTAAGCAATTTCTCGTGAATTCCGAAACACATTGACGCGTGTTAACTTCTATATTCGGTGATAGTATCATTTTCATGTCTGATAATGTTACTTGTCAAGGTGATACAAACGTAAGCTCAAACTACTTTAAAATTTAAAGTCTTACCAAATTTTATCTAGCACTGAAACTGTCGAGTACCGATAAAGTACTCTAAAACCTAGTCACTTTTTACGTGGAAGGAGAACATAGCGAAGTACTTGTACATTTGCAGTACTTAAGTATAGGTTTGGCCTGCTTGCGCTATACTTAATGAAGTGATTACCTATTTACACTGCATCTACTTCTATTTCAGAGTTTTTCGCTTTTTCGACCAAACTATACCTCAATACTTACTTTTTAACTAACTGGGAAATCATTACTTCTTGTACTTTAGTGGGACTTTACTGCTACAATTTACTTTTTTCAGTGGATCACTGGTCTTGGTGAGTGTTGTCAGTTTCATCTATATCCTACGAAAAGCAACTTGAGTACTTCACGGGTTCGTATCATCGCAAATAATATATTCTAAACATGTTTAGATAGCGAGGAGTTGTAATTATAGGTGAAAGGGACAAATTTTATCTAAAACTGTAACTGTAAAGTACCGATAAAGTAGTCTAGAGTATTTTTTATGTTTATTCAGCTCAACGAATATCTTCATTTGGTCTGCTTACTACATTTTAAAGATTTTCTACGCTAGAAAAATCGCTGTAACATGATAAGTATATTATAATTAATCTTATCAGCGCGGCATAGTACATTCGAGTAAATTCATTAAATTAGCTTATGTTTATGAAATTATTTGGTTTCCGAATTCTATCTAAAACTGAAACCGACGAGTATCGGTAAAAGCAGTCTTAAACCGTAGACACTTATTACGTGGAGGGAGGCGATAGCGAAGTACTCGTGCATTTTGTACTACTCAAGTATAGGTTTTATCTGCTTGCACTAAACTTAATCAAGTGATTAACTATTTACACTGCATCTACTTCTATTTCAGAGTATTCAGTTTTCAGGTAAACTATACCTGCAATACTTACTTTTTAACTCACTCGGAAATCATCACGTCTTGTACTTTACTAGAAATTTACTGCTACTAAATGTTGAAATGTACTGTTTTCGGCGGTCTTGATGAGTTGTGCTAGTTTCATCTATATCCTACGACGCATTTTCTCGAGTGGGGTGTTATAGGAAGCAAGACGAATCATTGTAAAAGTGTTGAAACTTAATTACATATGTAATTCCATCACTAAAGTTGATCACGCATAGGTACGTGCTACGCTCCCGCAAACAGATTCACGCGAAGTTGGTATAGAACTGCGTTAGTTTTAAAGGTGTTACATCATGAAATGTCTGACGAAATTTGGTATGGTGCATTGTTATTATGTCCTACAACCGCGTATCAACGTTCAAGGTGAGAATTTAATGTTTAGCATGCTAATTCTGTTATTAAAATTGACTATGTATGGGTATATGCTATGTTCACGAAAAACAGATATGCGTAAAAGTTGGTATTCGACTGCGATAGTTTCAAAGGTGTTCCATCATTAGATGTGTGATGAAATTTAGCATGGTGAATTGCCATAATGTCCTATAACTACGTATCAAGTTTCGAGTTGGGATTCAATGTTAAGCATGGTAATTCCGTTATTAAAGTTGGCTATGTATGGGTAGGCTACGTGCTATACGCTCCCACAAAACAGATGTACGCAAAAAGTCGATGTAGAGCCGCGTTAGTTTTAAAGTTGTTCCATCATGAAATGTGTGATGGGATTTGGTATGGTGCATTGTTATAATCTCCTATAACCGCGTACCAACTTTCAAGGTGGGAATTCAATGTTTAACACGATAATTCTGCTATTAAAATTGACTATGTATAGGTATATGCTATGTTCACGCAAAACAGATATGCGTAAAAGTCGGTATTCGACTGCGTTAGTTTTAAAGGTGTTCCATCATTAGATGTGTGATGAAATTTAGCATGGTGCATTGCCATAATGTTCTACAACTACGTATCAAGTTTCGAGTTGGGATTCAATGTTAAGCATGGTAATTCCGTTGTTAAAGTTAACTATGTATAGGTACGTGCTATACGCCCCCACGCAAAACAGATGTACGCAAAAAGTCGATGTAGAACCGCGTTAGTTTTAAAGTTGTTCCATTATGAAATGCGTGAGGAAATTTGGTATGCTGCATAATCACAATGTCCTACAACTACGTACCAAGTTTCAAGGTGAGGAGTCACATATTAGCATGATAATTCTGTTATTAAATCTGACTATGTATATGTACACGCTGCCGAAAACAGATTTAGGCAAAAGTTGCTATAGAACTGCGTTAGTTTTAAAGTTGTTCCATCATGAAATGTGTGATGAAATTTGGTATGCAGCATAATCACAATGCCCTGGAGCTCATTTAGATACGTTTTTTTAATTTAGTTATACATTCTAGTTGTTTTGATGTAAGGAGAAAATCATTCGATAACTCGATACAGCTACTTTAACACGCGTTGATGTAACTTTCCTCATTTGTATGCATGCATAGCCTACGCGAAATTGGTTACCGAATTTTTCGATTAGTTTATATTCCGTCTTTTATTTAAAACTGAAACTGTTAAGTATTACTTAAAGTGTTATAAAATGTGAAAAAGTGTACAAGTAGAATTATTATTATGTCATGAACAAGTAGTTTACAAATTCATACGATTTCTCTTGTTGCGTTCCGGGATATAATGTAATTTTTCGCTCTTTTTTATTTTTTATTTTTTCAATAAAATTAGTATTCATTTTACAAAAAACGTCGTGTAAAGATAAAGTACTTGCAAAATTTAACATGGTGCATTGTCATAATGTCTTACAACTGCGTACCGAGTTTCAAGGTAGGGAGTCGAATATTAACATGGTAATTCCGTTAATAAAATTGACTATGTTTAGGTACGTGCTACGCTACGGAAAAACAGATTTAGCCAAAAGTCTGTATAGAACTGCGTTGGTTTTGAAGGTGTTACATCATGAAATGTCTGACGAAATTTGGTATGGTGCATTGTTATTATGTCCTACAACTGCGTACCAACGTTCAAGGTGAGAATTTAATGTTTAGCATGCTAATTCTGTTAATAAAATTGACTATGTATGGGTATATGCTATGTTCACGAAAAACAGATATGCGTAAAAGTCGGTATTCGACTGCGATAGTTTCAAAGGTGTTCCATCATTAGATGTGTGATGAAATTTAGCATGGTGCATAGCCATAATGCCCTACAACTACGTATCAAGTTTAGAGTTGGGATTCAATGCATGGTAATTCCGTTATTAAAGTTGGCTATGTATGGGTACGTGCTATACGCTCCCGCAAAACAGATGTACGCAAAAAGTGGATGTAGAGCCGCGTTAGTTTTAAAGTTGTTCCATCATGAAATGTCTGATGGGATTTGGTATGGTGCATTTTTATAATGTCCTATAACCGCGTACCAACTTTCAAGGTGGGAATTCAATGTTTAACACGGTAATTCTGCTATTAAAATTGACTATGTATAGGTATATGCTAAGTTCACGCAAAACAGATACGCGTAAAAGTCAGTATTCGACTGCGTTAGTTTTAAAGGTTTTCCATCATTAGATGTGTGATGAAATTTAGCATGGTGCATTGCCGTAATGTCCTACATCTACGTATCAAGTTTAGAGTTGGGATTCAATGTTAAGCATGGTAATTCAGTTATTAAAGTTGACTATGTATAGGTACGTGCTATACGCTCCCGCAAAACAGATGCACGCAAAAACCGAATTTTTCGATTAGTTTATATTCCGTATTTTATTTAAAACTAAAACTGTTAAGTACTACTTAAGGTGTTATAAAATGTGAAAAAGTGCAAATAGCGGAGACGTTTGGAGACTGCGTTTAGGACAGTTCGATGTCGCTCGAATATTTCATCCAAAATTGAGAGTATCTGGAAAACTTTTGGATATGTGAGGTCACAAACATAATAGAGAAGATCCAGCACCATCTCAAATGGTGTCGCTTCATTGTGAGACGATCCCTTTATGCGGAAGCCATTCGCCACGATCCATGACTGCAGGTCACCATTTTCATGGTGCGCTAGTACGAGATGTCGAGGACTCAGCTTTGTGGCCGTTAATTGGACTGAATAGGCCTGGAATTGAAAGAAATATGTTAAGTAAAATTATATTGCCAATAATCCATGTGTGAATTGAAAGCACAATATTTGGCAATGAAAAATAGCAAATTTGCTCTCTCAAGCATTGGCCATCGTTTTGTTTTTGAAAGATGTCGCGATGTGGGTATAATATTTTCTAAAACTCAAACTAGGACGAAATCATGAATGTGTGGGACTTATGATAAACATATATTGTGCGCATACAAATTTGTTACAAGAACTATGATATTACTGTATTTGCACGAATTACAAATGCGCTATCGTAAATTAGTATATGCTACACAATTTCGCGGTCCAGAATGACTTATGGCCATGAAAAAATAGCGAAAAATTTGAATCCAAAAAATCCTAATCCCCATAAGACGTACTGGGTGTGGGGTTCGAACCCACGTGAACACCTGTTCATTGAAGCTTAAGTTCAACGCCTTAACCACTCGGCCAACCCAGTTCCATTGTAACGATATCTCGAATCGTGGGTATAAATAATTTTTAAAAAAACCCAAATATGCCGCATCCAAACTTCGTAAATTTTTTAGATTAGTTTTTTCGTTTCTATATGCTTTAAAAGACTCATTCAGACCTCGAACCTACGTGAACACTTGTTCATTTGAACTTAAGTCCAACGCCAAAAGCTCTACTTTACAAAATTTTCGGAGTACCGACTTTTTTGGGTAAATTCTGTGATGCGCTTAATTACTAACTATGAAAGCAAGCAGTGTTTGGGGTATTTGATCAACATGGAAATTCGTCCACTTTGCTTTTAGGTTATGCTGAAAACATGAGTTACTTAACAACATTTCGACTCATAGGTGTGGATAATTTAAAGTACATAGTATTAAAGTCATA